>NW_027507748.1:594363838-595113838 GCF_037356315.1 Lithobates pipiens | reverse complement strand
GGGGCTATGGGGGCCGCATATGTACTTTGAACATGAGGAATGAGAGGAGATGTAGTCTCCCATCCTATTATAGAGAGGAGGGGCTGATCCGTGCAGCTAAGCCTGGCTGGAGAATTGTGAAGAGAAGCTCATTCATTGGCTGCACGGACCGGCCCCTCCCCTCTACACTGAATGAGAGGTGATGGTGCTGAACACAAGGGGAAGGAGCTCTCATTCCAGCAGCCATTTTGTGCTAGGAGCCAGAACTTCTGGAGCCAGAGCCAAACATTCCTGTTTTTTCCATAGACAAAAGGCAAAATCCCAAATCGGGGCGAGGGTCCGAAAATCGAGATTGTCCCGGGAAAATCGGGACTGTTGGCAACTATGCATGGCGGCATATGAACTCTCCCTCTGATCTTTGCTTTATACAGAGAATGGGGGAGGTAGCTCTCAGTTCTATTTCTATAGAGCTCAACAGGTGCTGTGGCTGGATATAGGGGCAGAGCTATATCATATGTATACTGCAATGTATTGCCATCAGGAAAGGAAAATTACAGTACGTATTTGATAGTCTGCCTATAAACTGACTTTTTAAAAAAAGGAAAAAAACTAAGGGGACCCCACATGCACTATATTAAAGGCATTTTACAATTTTTGTTTCACTTTAACCACTTCCTGCCCAGTCAATAGCATATTGACGTCCAGGATCTGTTATCCTGACTGGGCATCATAACGTCCAGCAGGATAACATGCCGGCGCATGCCCATGGGGGTGCGCGGCGTGTCTGACACGCCACATCTGATTGTAAGGAGCATGTGTCGGAGGCTTCTTAACACTTGATCAGCTGTGATCATTGTGTGAACCAGCAAGTGCCGGTAAACGGCATTCCTCAGTTTGTGCTGACAGGGAGAGCCGATCGGTGGCTCTCCCTGTCGGGGGGGGGGGGGGGGGGGGGGGGTCTGATAATCGGCACATCGGCATAGCCCCCTCAGATGTGCCAATAATCACATATAATGTCCCCATAATAAATAGTGCTCATTACAGTGCCAATCGGTGCCCAGCAGTAACACATCAATACCTCATTGGTGTCTGTCAGTGCCACCTGTCATTGCCTATCAATGCTATGTATCGGTGCCCATCAGTGAAGGGGAAATTTTTTTGTTTTTCACCAACATTTTTGGTCTTTTTAGTTTTGTTTAGCAAAAAATAAAACTCACCAGTGATTAAATACCGCCAAAAAGCTTTGTGGGAAGAAAATGATCAATTAGTTTGAATGACAATTGCTGTCATGCAACACTGTACTTAACGTGTGACAGCGCTTGTCCTGGGCAGGAAGGGGTGAAAGTGCCTGGTATTGAAGCGGTTACGCATCATTGATAACTGCTCCTTTTAAAAACTATTGGTTTTAAAATGTATGAATTTATACATGTCCCTCAGGGCAGTACCTGGGTCCCCATACTTTTTTTTTTTTTTTTTTTTTTTTTTATGGGCAGTAACTTGCATACAAGCTTTTAAAATGGGGACTTTTTTTCATGTTCGGGTCCCTTAGACTTTAATAGTTTGCAGCTCGGGCTGAATTTTTTCCATGTTTTTCAGTTCTAAACAGGGGGATGATTGGCCCATCTCTATTGGTGAGTGCATTAAAAAAGTACTGCTGGCAGGGCAGCTAATGTCTATAAGCAGGTCAGCAACGGCAGTTCCCCTATGTATTTGGAGTACACTTAGTGGAGTCTTAATCTGATGTTCTTTCATGTGTTTGCCTCCTCCGCAGTTCGACTTCTATTCTTGGATGCCTAATGGCCCCATGACCATGAAAAGCCCCCCACCCAGCACCAAAGGTGTCGCTACAATGGAGACCATTTTGCAAGCATTGCCGGATGTAAACAGTACAGCTGCTGCTATAAGTAGTGTGTGGCTTCTCAGCAATGAGCCCATGGATAGGGTGAGTGTTTGGAAGTAGTGAGAAGTAATACACAAAAATGCCTTGGGCCTAAAAACAGTATCACATTATCTATGTCAAATAGAACCTGACAATCGAATGCATTTCCTGGGTCTGCTATGGCGTTTAGTGATTATTTAATAATGCAAGGTCTCTTCCTTTACAGAGGCATCTAGGAGAGTACCCAGATGAACGCTTTACAGAGAAGACCCCACAAATCTTCATTAAGAAGTTCCAACAGCAATTGTCTGAGATCTCCAAATGCATCCAGGAGAGGAACAAGACCATGCGTCTGCCCTATCCCTACTTGGACCCAAATCAGATAGAAAACAGTGTCTCCATTTAATAGCGATTGTGATGGATCTGCTTTCTGACTTTCCCAGTGCTTTGCATCTGTTTTCTATGTGTGATGGTATCATTGCAGACTATGCCAATTAAGGATAAATGTGAATAAAATCTTTTCTATCAGGTATATAAAGGTTTTTTTCAGTGAATAATTTAAAAATATCTACCATCTCTTCACTGTTCCTCTCCTCAGCAGTATACCAGCGTTTGTCACCACTGAATATAACGGTTAGGAAAACATACGGCAATAAGTCCAAATGCAGATTTTACACATGCATTGTTTGCATTTAAATTTTCGTCCTTCACTCAACGTCTAGAAGATGCTCTCTATAGCTAGTCCCATCCTCTTTTCTGTGTCTTTTAGTTTCTGTTCTGAGCACATGTAATTGCTGGAGATGGGTTTAAAAAATAAAATAAAATGGTAAGTATCTGATCATCTGTTAAGAGACAGTGACTTGATTCAAATGACATCTTACAGATAGCAGAACACTTTAATCCAAAATGTGTGCAGATCTTATTTTACTGAGACTATAAGTTACAACTATCGTTCCACAACTGGATCATTTATAGAGATCACAGTTCATTGCTTAGATTGGAGAAGCAGAACATGGCGTATATACGTAATAAGAACTAGGGACACAAAGCACAATACAAATGTTTGAAAACTGGAAGATACTTTGTGTTTTGCATAAAATGCACAGCATGAGATTCTCAGGCCCTTTTTGAAAAATAAAAAGCACTATTTGACAGATTTCCTGAAAGAATGCTGAAAATGTGGCGCTGATCTTTTACACAGCTTCTAGACCCCTTTTGCACTGATGTGTGTTTAAGGCACTTTCAGGTTAAAAATGGCACCTGAAAATGTCTCTCTTGCAGTCTGTGTGAAAGCAGAGTGCTGTTAGAGGCAATGCACTGGCAAGACGTTAAAAAAACAAAACCCTCCTGCAAACGGCATATTTAGAGCAGTGTATACACCATTCCTTCCCATTGAAATGGGCAGCATCGGCAAAGCAGCGCTTTTCAGGTCATTTTAACTCTTTTCGGCCACTAGTGGGGGTTGAAAGCACCCGCTAGTGGCCCAAAACCTCCAAAAACGATAGTAAAGTACCACTAAAAGTAGTGGCGCTTTACCGCTGATGGCCCAGTGTGAAAGCAGCATAAAATATACTGAAGTGATCTGCATTTTGCAGTATGGGGTAAAATACAGGTCACTGCAGGGACATATATAAATTTTAGCTTTTTTCTGTCTTGTTCACGCCACAACACTGGTGTCATGTGCAGTGTGGTGCGCTAAAATGCTACATGTATGCAAGCAGAACTGTCCCATCCTGTACAGGATCCCCTTCCCTCAGCTGCCTATGCCCCCTTGTGTACACCCCCTCAGGCCTTCCAGCTGCTGCAGGGGATTGTTTCAGGAAGGGGGTGTGGGAAGCAGGGGTCTAAACATGTCACATCTGCCAGCCCCTTTATTTTCTGAATGATCACTCGCTGTTTAGTGTGTTTACTATGATTCAGTTTGTGAATGAATGGGGGAGACTAATGTCTTTTGCTGAAGCCTCAGCTACACAGAATGAAGGACTATGCCCTTAATCATTTTCTCTGTCCAAATGTGAGATCAGTGGCCTGTTTAGACCCCTGATTTTTTGCCAAAGCACCCCCAACAGGAGGGATGTGTAAAAAAATAAACAAAGGCATCATTCACATAAGTTTAGTGTGGTTTGTTCATGCATCTGGGGCCCCTGTTTTTCTATGCAGCAGCTGTATGGATAAGCGCAGGTCCTAATCTGACAGGTGGTCAGGCATGGGGGTGAGTGGCCAGAGTCTGTGTGAGCCATAGACCTGCACCCACGCGCCTGTGAAATTGACACCTGTGTGTCCACTGTCAAACAAAGAATCTCATGCTATTGAAAAATGTTCAGAGAAACCTGTGCAATTGCTATCATTTTGAATCTGTCATCTAACAGTCCTGCATGTCTGGTGAAGGAGGACCTGACTTTTCTGATGCACCTTCTACAGTTTTCTTTGCCATCCTGTGATTAGGCCATGATAGGAGAATCAGAGTAATGAGCTCATCTCCTAAATGGAGAAAATCGGGAGGCAGATTTCAAGGCACTGTTGTGGGCAAACTCTGCCCATGTTAATAGGACTGACTAGTTGTTATGGTGGTCAGAAATATAGCAATGTGACCCGCATTCTTGGCCAATCGCAGCACCGTCAGTGAGGAGAGCCATAATTGGCCACAGGCAGGATTCCTGTGGCCAATTTATGTCTCAGGGGGTTAGTACACGTCCCACACTATATAAGGCCGCCTGCGTGGTGGCCTTGCGTAGTGTTGTGGCTCATAGACGCAGACAGTGTCCTAATTTCCTGTGAACCTATTGCAATTAGTCGTATTGTGCCACCTGCAGTGTACACTTGAAGCTACCCCAATTTGCTCTTGTTGTGCTGGTCCTATACCACAGGCAGCTGCAGCAGTTGGTGCATAGTGACACCTGCACAGTGTACACTTGATGCTACCCCAATTGCTGGTGTTCTTCAGATCCTATACCACAGGCAGCTACAGTAATTAGTTGGTGTACTGTCATCTGCAGTGTGCACCTAAAGCTACCCCAATTGCTGGTGTTCTCATCTCCCTGCAGGCCATTAGTATGTCTGGAAAGCCAACAAGGAGAGGCAGACACTCACGAGCCAATAAGAGGCCAAGCAGGCTCTGTCTAGAGACAACAGTGCTGGTTGTGGACGCGGTGCATCAGTACGTGGCCATGGGACACACTTGTCCTTATTTTCAGCAGCTGGACGTGTTGAGCCGCAACATGCCGAAGAGTTGGTAGAGTGGATGACTAAGCCCTCCTCATCCTATCTCACCCAGACTCGGGGTACTGGCAAAGCAACTGCCAACGCGACCTTTTCACTTGTCTCAATGGCATCAGTCACTCCTTCCCTAAACCCACCATGTCCTCCTGAAGAGTCCCCTGAATTGTTTGAGCACAGTGTTGGGTAGATGCTCCAGAAGGATGCCCAGCGTTTTGAAGGCTCTGATACCCAGCTAAAGGAAGGCAGTAGTGTGAGCCCAGAGAGAGGGTATACCCAAGAGACAGCAATCTGGCAGTAATGTTCAATAAGCTGCAGCATACTGCCAGGTTTGCTCCAGTGATGAGGGAGGGGATGATGTCACTGACTCCATGTGGGTGCCTGATAGCAGAGAGGAGGCCCCTCCAGGGGCCAGCTTAAGGGCAGCACACTGACTTAATCACACCGCAGAGCTCTGCCTGTTATTACAAAAGTTCTTTGGTGTGGGCTTTGAGACGAATGCGTCAGATCGCACCACTGCTATTTGCAACATATGTCTAATGCATATCTCGCATGGCCAAAACATCAGCCGCTTGGGCACTACATGCTTGACCAGACCTATATTGACCTGCCATGGAGTTCTTTGGCAAGCGTACCTCAAAGACCCACACCAAAGAACAAAGCGGACCCCTCCTTGCTCCTAATCTGCTGTGATCCCCAACCCCACTATACCTGCAGTCCTCTGAAACCTTAACTGAGGAATGAAGGTGTAGAATTAAGTGTGTCACAGCCAAGTACTTGCAGGAAATCTGCTAGCGGTACGCAGACGTCCGATTTGTAAGTTTGCAAATTTCCCTGCCCCAGCTTGCTGGACCGTCAGAAGTTCACTCCCATCCATCCACATGCCCAGCGGTTAAATTGATAGCCCTTCAACTGCTGCCGTTTCAGTTGGTAGACTCGGCCCCCTTCCATGAGTTTTTAATTTGTGGTTCCTCAGTGGCAGGTTCCCAAACGCCACTTGTTCTCATGGAAGGTGATTCTGGCTTCCTACCAGCATGTGGAAGTCAATGGCCAATGCCTCGCTGGCCAGGGCGGTCAGTGGTAAGGTGCATATTTCCGTGGACTCATGGTCTAGCAGATGGGGACATTGCCTATCTTTTCATGGTGCATTGGGTGACTTCTGGCAGCTGGGAAGGATGCAGGACAAGGTGCAGTAGTGTTGGAGGTGGTTCCACCACGCCTCCAAAATGCTACTACTAGTTGTGACAAACCTCTCTTCTTCCTCCATGGCCTCTTCCTGTGCTTTGTCCTCAGAATCAGCGGTGCTCCATGGGCGTTCAAGGTGCTTCGCAGGCAAAAAAGTGCCATGCTTTGGGTACAGGAGCCACACTGGGGCAGATATTCTGTTAGCTCTGCGCAGGCAGGCTGAGAGGTGGTTGATGCCACAACAGCTTAAGCCAGGAATTGTAGTTTGTGACAATGGCACCAACCTCTCTGCTATCCGACGACAGACAACTGACCTATGTGCCCTGTGTGGCTCACATCCTTAACTTGGTGGTGTTGCAGTTCTTGGGCAGGTACCCGGGCTCACAGGATGTCCTGAGGCAGGCCAGGAAAGTCTGTGTGCATTTCTGCCAGTTATAAAATGCCAGTGCTCGGCTGGCTGAGCTCCAAAAGGAATTGAACCTGTCAAAGAACTGCTTTATCTGTGACATGCCTACCAGGTGGAACTCAACGTTGGCCATGCTACAGCAGCTGCACACGCAGCAGAGGGCCGTCAATGAGTACCCGTTTGACTACGGCTCCAAGACAGGGTCAGGGGAGCTCTGTCCCCCCCCATGCCAGTGGGCTATGATCAGGGATGCATGCACTGTCCTTTCACCATTTGAGGAGGCCACGAGGATGGTGAGCAGTGACACTGTAACTCGAGCACACGCTGCTTGGAATAATGGACAGGGCACTTGAGGCATAACAGAGGTAGGAAGAGGAGGACTTCCTTGCCTCTCAAGGCCCCCTTTATCCAGACAGTGTTCCTGTTGTCCCACCAATCACACAGGAAGAGGAGGATTATGTCAGCATGGAGGTGGAGCCTGGCACTCATTATCAACAGCATTCTTTTAGGGATTATTTACAGTCCCAAGAAACCCGTGGACTTGAGGGGTGGCTGTGGATCATGTCATCCTTAGTGACCCAGAGGACTCCGGACCGAATGCCTCAGCTAACCTATGCTGCATGGCCTCCTTGATCCTGCAAAGCCTGCGGAAGGATCCTCGTATTGAGCGGATCAAGGAGAGGGATCATTACTGGCTGGCAACTCTCCTTAATCCACAGTACAAGGGTAAGGTTGCGCACCTTATCTTGCCGTTGCAGAGGATGAGATCTGCTGGAGGCCTTGCAGAAAGGTCTGTGCAACGTGTTCCCAGAGACTAGGAGGTTACAAACTCCTGGTCATGGACAACATGTTGCTGAGGCTTCAGTCAGTCACAGAAGGAGTGGTGGAGAAGGTGGCCATCTGACCGATACGTTCAGATAATTTTTTAGTCCGCAAGGTATGATGGGTTCCAGCAACCATCGCCAGCGTCTGATTTACATGGGGCAGGAATACCTAGGGGCAAGGTGAGACTTGGACACCTTTCCCACCGAAAATCCTCTGGGTTACTGGGTCTTGAGGGTGGATCACTGGCCAGAGCTTGCATAGTATGCAATTGAGCTACTGGCCTGTCCTGCATCCAGCGTTCTTTCGTAACACACATTCAGTGCTGCTTGAGACATGAAGTGTGTGGATATAATTGTATATTGTATTGGGGTTTGGACATGCAGGACATATGTGTGTAAGGGGATAAAATTGTGTATGTGTAAATACACATATATAAATACAAAAATACACATATAGATACGTACGCTTACCCGTGTTTAAATGAAAAAACGGGATGTATAAAATGAAAATGAGAATAAAAACAGAAGTAAAATCAAAAACGTACACCCGCACACATATGCCTACATGGACACGTGTGTATGTGTGTACGCACATACGTGAGTGTGGGGCGCGGGGAGGGGAAAAGGAGTACAAGGGAGTAGATTACGAGGGGGGGGGGGGAGGAAAAAGGAAAGGAAGGGGGGGGGAAGGCCTGGGGGGGGGGAAGGATGGGGGTGGGGGGGGGATGGATAAGAGGTATTACACTAATACAAAATGATAAGAATTATTTTCTACATATGCATGGGTACATATACAAGCCAAAGTCAATACATGATTCTTTGCAAGGAGAAAAGAGAATATAACCGCTTGAGAAATACAGTAATGGTAAAAACGTATGCATAATAATATATTTGCCATAAATATCGGTAGCTAAAACGAGCGGATAGATTGAGAGGATATCTATATAGGTGAGGGGATGTTTTTTGTAAAGTCATGTTGTATGATAAGGACGGCACCATAGACGAGGGGTGTCTGGTATGGGGCAGTTCGAGCTCTGCGACAGATAACAGGTGGGTTATAAGGTAGTGGTACATCAGAGGATGGTGGCAATTTCGATACACTCGTTGATTCCCCCTGGGGAGAGTGCTTAGAGGGTATAGATCCAGAAGGTTTCGCGAGAGCATAATTTGTTAAACCTTTCCGCTGGAGGGAGATGGTTGGGGATCTGCTCGATAACCCAGACCTTGAGGCCTGATGTGGACCCCTTATGAGAGAGGGCGAAGTGTCTAGGCACGCTATGGGGGTCTGTGCCTCCTTCTATTAGTCTACGATGCTCACCGAAACGTTGTCTGAGTGTCCTAATGGTTCTCCCTACATATATGAGACCACAGGGACAACTCAGACCATATATTACGAAATCGGATGAGCAGTTATAAAATTCTTTTAGTTCATAGGTTTTGCCCTTGGTGGTGAATTCTTTTTGTCCATGATGGACAAATTTACATGTTTTACAAAGTGCTTTGTGGCATTGATACATCCCAGTTAGGGGTATCAGTTGGAGGGTTTTGGGAAAAATGGATTGGGTTTTTAATTTACTGGGTGCGATTTTGTTTCTCAAGTTTGGGGCCCTACGGTAAGTGACAGATGGTCGGGCTGGGAGTTCAGTTTTCAGGTGGGGGTCCTGCTGTAGGATACTCCAGTGTTTTTTTTTAATTCTTTCCATAGATTTGTGTTCATTATGAAAGGTGGTGATGAATCTACTAGAGAAATTTTGTGGGGAGCGGTCTGTTTTTGTCGCATTTTTTTCTGAGAGGCACTGTTTGAAAGCGTTTTCTATAAGAGGTGCAGGATAGTTTTTTTTCTTTAAATTTAGTTTTCAGGGTGTTACTGGATTCGATATAGTCAATTTGTTTGGTGCAGTTTTGCCTTAGGCGCCAAAATTGTCCCTTTGGGATATTTTTGATCCATTTTGGGTAGTGACCGCTATTAAAGTGAAGGTAGGAGTTGCCCGCGGTTGGTTTAGTATAATTTTTTGAGATAATAGCATGACCTTCGTGTCCCAGTTCTAGGTCTAAAAATGCTATGGTCTCGGAGTTGGTATTAGACGTAAAGGATAGGCCATAGGGGTTATTGTTGCAATGTTGAACAAAGGGGGGGATTGAGTCAGCTGCTCCATCCCAGATGAGAATAATGTCATCTATGTATCTACCGAAAAAGATTGTTTTCTAAAAAAGGATTATTTTTGTAGATGTAGTGGGACTCCCAGAAGCCCATCGCAAGGTTTGCATATGAGGGCGCAAAATTAGCGCCCATAGCTGTACCTTGGATCTGTTGGTAGAAGTCACCGTTGAAGGTAAAATAGTTATGTGTCAAACAAAAATTAACGGCCTTTAGCACAAAGTCAGCTTGCCTCATATTCATTAGGGGCTCATTGATTAAGGAGTCTTCAATGGCTTTTAGGCCAAAGTCATGTGGGATAGAGGTATACAGTGAGCTGACATCCAGGGAAAGCCAGGTATATGACGTTTCCCATCTGTAAGGGGCCAGAAGTTCTAGGAGGTGACGACCATCGCGAATATAGGATTGCAGTTGTGTCACCAAGGGCTGTAGGAATTGATCAATGTATAAACTGAAGCCTGTGGTGACGCTATCCATAGCAGCCACAATTGGTCGGCCGGGAGGGTGGTGGAGATTTTTATGTACTTTGGGTAGATGGTAGAAGTAGGGGATTTGGTAGAAATTTTTTTGTAAGAAGGCGGCTTCTGTTTTTCTTCCTCCTTATACCAAGCTGCTGCTGCTCTCCCTCTCTCCCATCTCCCTCCCCCCCTCATTACTCATCGTTTCCTTCCCCATACTCAGCCGTAGCCACGCCCCTTCACCTGTTCCTAGTCCACCTCCAGCCACGCCTACTGTCCTTAGCCTGCCCCTATTTAAATCCCTAGTCCCCTTCACTTTATTCTGATTCTGCCTGATGAAAGAGCGCGGTCATCCGACAATCTCGACCCGCACGCTCAAGAAACGCGTCGCATACCCTCTGACGTTACAGCCCCGCGCCCTGGTCATCTCTGCCTCCCAAGCCTCGTTCTGAAGACCGCACATCTCGTGTCCACCATAAGCCGGCTGCTTCATAAAAAACACCTGTAGTGGACCTCATGTGAGAGGAACAGGAACAACGAGATGACAGATGTGGACCGGATCACTGGCTGACGTCCCATAATCAGATACACCAGATGACCCTCTGTGTTTAATGCTTACTTTTTGCCTACTAAATGTGAGTGCAAAATTTTATGTTTTTACACTGAAAATAAAACCTTTTCAAAAATCTGCACCCAGAGGCACCCCTCTCTCTCTTTTTATCTCCTTTATCTGGTGATACAGAGTAGACTTAGCAATTCTAGGTCTAGTAGCGCCCCAGATGTACCAGTGGGCTTTACTTTGTATGATACGATGAAAATAAGGAGGGACCGTCAGCGGGAGAACCCGGTATAAATATAGTAGTTTGGGTAGCATGGACATTTTGACTGCTGCAAGTCGGCCCAACCACGAGACAAATAACGGTTGGCAGGACGCCAAAATGGATGTTAATCGCCACAGGAGAGGGAGGTAGTTGATCTGAAACAAGTGTGCCGGGTCGCTCACCAGGTTGATTCCTAGGTAGAGCATAGTCGTTATGGACCATATAAATAGGAAGTTGGTGCGCAACCTATGGAGTTCAGTTGTTTACAAAGACACGTTGAGGGCCTTGGATTTGGCTTGGTTGACTTCCAAGCCAGAAATCTTCGCAAACTTATCCAACAACTGGAATAGGTTGGGGAGAGTAGTGTGAGGCACAGTGACAAACAACATGGCTTCGTCCGCGAACAAACACGGCTTATGAGTTGTCGAGGCTATTTCCAGTCCGTGAATATTCGGGTCTGCTCTTATCATGGCAGCTAAGGGTTCAATGGCCAGCGCGAACAGTAAGTGAGAAAGGGGGCAACCCTGTCTTGGATCTCTTTGGATAGGGAAGTATTCAGAGCGGAAACCGGCATACTTAACATAGGCATGGGGATGGGCGTACAGTGCATCTATCCATTGGAGAAAATGGGGGCCAAAGCCCCAACGTTGTAAGATATAGCGGAGGTAGGGCCAAGATACTGTGTCGAACGCCTTACGTATATCTAAAGAAAGTAAATGCATAGGGATTTTCCTAGTCCTCGCTATCTGTTGCAGGAGGACGACCCGTCTGATGTTGTCACTGGCTTGTCTCTGTGGGATAAAACACATTTGGTCTTTATGGATAAGCTCCCAGATTAGCGCGTTAAGGCAAAGTGCTAAGATCTTGGCCAAGATATTGATATCTACGTTTAGTAACGAAATCGGTCTAAAATTGGACCATATCATGTCATCAGTATTTGACTTGGGAATTCTTGAAATAATGGCCATCAGGGTGTCTCTACCAAAGGTGTATTGAAGAAGTAAGGAATTAAATGCTTTAATAAGAAGGGGGCCAACTTACCCGCAATTTATTTGTAATATAGCGCCGGTAACCTGACTGGGCCAGGCCTCTTATGTGGCTTCAGGGTCTTGATGGCTATGAGAACTTCCTTGGTAGTGATTGGAGAGTCTATTATTTTGCGGTAGGTGTTTGACATTTGGGGTATCGTAAGGAATGAAAAAGGGAGTCAGCCTGAGCCTGGGAGAAGGGGGTATGAGCTCCATATAATTTAGCCAGTTTAGTGCCGAATTCAGAGAGAATTTTTATGGGGTTGCTTGTGAGACCGTCTTTTGCTAAACGATGCCTAATGGGTTTGTAGGTTTTGTCAGGGTGTCGAAGACGCATAGCTAGAAAGGTATCTGGTTTGTTGGCCTTAATGTAAGCAGTGTGGGCCGACCTGCGGAGCGTATTTTCCGCAGCCTCGTCTAGCAATAAGTCCAATTCCAGTTTGGTCTTATCCAAAGGCATCTTATTCGCCTCAGTGGGGTTGGACTGGAACAGTAAGAAGCGGTGTTGAAAGTCTACCTCTAGTCGGCGCTGCTTATTCTTTTTATCTTTGCTGAGATGAGTGGAGACAGAGATGCATGTGCCCCTAATAACTGGTTTATGCGCTTTCCAAAGGAGGGTTGGGGAAATATCTGGAGTGTTTTTGAGGGACATATAGTCTTTGAGGGCTGTTTGAATATCAAGACAGTAAGATTGATTAGTTAAAAGGGTTTCATTCATGCACCACGTCTTGTCAGCAGACTGCGGGATTACCAACGATATGGTGGTAATCACTGTGCAATGGTCCGACCATGTGATTGGGTGGATATGAGAATGAAGGAGTATCGGCGATGAGGCTACAGGAATGAAGATGTGATCAATTCTGGAAAAGGACTTATGAGGATTAGAGTAAAAGGTGTCATTTCTTGAGCGGGTTACATTCCCTCCATGTGTCAATTAAAGATGCTTTTTGGAGTTGGGTGCGGAACTGTACCGAGGGGGAGAAGTGCTCAGAGGAGTAAGGGGTTTTATCTAGGTGTGGATGGAGCACTAGGTTGGAATCTCCACACATAAACAGGGTGCCTTTACAGTATGTCCTAACTACTTGCAGTAGGTGGGAAAAGAACGGATTAGGGTTCGAGTTAGGGGCATAGTAGGAGACAAACGTCACCACAACATCTTGAAGTAGGCCTGTGACAATTAAATATCGACCCTTAGGGTCCCTGAGTTCAGATGTTGGGGTGAACAGTAGGGAACGGTGAAAGGCTAAAAGGACGCCTCTATTCTTGGAGGATGAGTTGGCTGTATAGACCTGGGGATATTTGGCTAAAAATTTGTGGAGTGGGTGGTGAAATGGGTTTCCTGCAATGCTACAATGCTGGCTTGCAGGGAGATAAAGGTACGGAACGCTTTCACTCGTTTTTGGGGAATATTAAGGCCTTTAACATTTAAGGACAGGATATTTAAGGGGGCCATGATAATTGGGAGGTAAAGAGCAAAACTGTCAGCCTAGGGGTCGCACGAGCCAACCGACCACAGTAGTAAGAAAAGATAGGGGAGAAGAGAGAGGAGAATAAAGATTGGGTTAGAGAAAGGAGTAAGGACAGAATGTGACACAGAGGGGCGAAAAACCATTGCACGTAACGGGTAGAACCGAAAACGCCCAATCTGGGAATGCAACCGTCCATCCCCCAGCAAGCCGGCAAGAGGACAGGTGCATCAGTAGTGGGGGGGGGGGGGGGGGGGCAGTGTCATTTCCCCGCCGCAAACCAAGTGAAACAAGCAAAATTAACTGTAAAAAATATACCAGCTCTAGCATAAGTCGACTTGACAACCAACACGGATTAATAAAACATAGAATTAACTAAAGAGCACTAATGGTCACCTGTAACAATAGACCATATGAGCATCTGGGCAAAAGAGGAGGTGGAGTGGAAAGGGCAAAGGGTAGGGAGCGAATGTGGGCCGGGGAGGGGGGAGGGAAAAGAATAAGGAATGGGGGAAGGGAGAAAGGGGGAGGGAAGTTGGAGGAGACAGGGGAAAAGGAGATTACAGGGTGAGGAGGGGGACAAGTACCATGGGAACAACATTTACATCAGTCTCTAGGAGCCATTAGGTCCAAAGTGACGATTATGCAGATCTAGGATCTACCGCTGCAATGTCGTTGGTTAAATAAGAGAACAAACCCCGTGTCAATTGCAAAAGCCGCTCACGGTGAGCAGGGTACTCCCCAGAGCGGCACCTGCAAGTATAACAAGGTGACACGGTGACATAAAAAGAAAAAACGGAAAACGAGGCACAAAAGGTTAGCAAGAAAATAGATCCCTGGTGATCTATCAGGGTGTCACGAGTCATTCATGACCCGTAGAAGCCATCTAAAGATCATGTCCATAGAAAACATGCGTCTTGATGGGTTTTAATTTGTGTGTAGCACAGTTCCTGGGTTTAACCAGGGCACGGGAAAAGCAAGTTTTGCGATGGTCAGGGTCGCCAGGTCCATGAAAAGCTGGTATGCGTGGCCCTGGAAATGGAGCGTGTCTTTGTTGCGGGCTGCGGATTGTAATTGTTCTTTTTTTTTTTAAATAAATTTTTATTGAAATTTTGCAGTAATACAAATAGGTATAAAGTACAGGTAGCCATATACAAGTCAAGAGTAGCTGTAAGACAATGTACCCTTGAATTAAGTACAAAAACAGTGTCATATAATCGAGATATAGGAGGAACAAAACAAAGAGAGAGACCAATGGCCTTCATCAGCTAGATCAAATACATTCCCATCTCATTCAAATGGAAAGAAACCATCTCTAATACGCTACCTAGAAACATAAAAATAAACATAGTATTATTGCATCATATTGCAAAAACTGGACCTTACTTTCAAGCCACCGGACACCCCAATAGGGATCTTGCTGTGACCGGTGGTTGAATGAAGAAGGTAAGCAGGTATATTTAAGGAGTCCAGTAATGTCAGAATCTGCTAGTTTGTTAGTTTGTCAGACAGCATAAACGGGGTTTAGACCGCTAAATAATATAGGTGAGGGGTATATAAGAAGAATCTAGTAAAGTTAAAGGGTGTAAATATATCCGGGATAAAAATAAAATCAGGCTTTTGAAAGTGAAAGTACGAGAGATTGTAATTGTTCTTTCGTGCGAAAGAAGTGCAACTTAATGATTATGTCGCGTGGCGGACCATCGGCCTGGCGGCATGTGAGCGCCCTATGAATTCGGTCGAATTCAAGCCTCTCAATAGGAATTGAGGGGGACAGTTCCTGGAAAAGGGCTGTTGTGAAGGATTGGAGGTCATCCACGGAGACGCAGGTTAGACCTGCGGGAGCGGTTTTCCGCATCCTCTAAATGGGAGAGTAAGGCGGTGTTCTCCTCACGGAGGGCTGCCTGTTCTTGTGTTATCTCCCGGAGGGTAAGTTCAGTGTCGTCTGCCCTGGTTTCCAAGTCAGCAGTACGTTGGCCCAGGTCACGGATTTCTTTTGTCAGTCTGTGATCTGGTCTGATGTTGTTTTAAGCGCATTTTTCAGCAATGCTTCCATGTGAGCAAGGAAGTCTGCTTGTGACATACCTTCCGGTTGTACAGTCGGGAACAGTGCGGGTCCCGGGTCAGCTTTGTTGTCTTCTGGACTACTCTCGTGGAGCTGCGGGCTGCTAGGCTGTTGAGACGCTGCCAAGGCCTTCACTGCTATCTTTGAAGAGGCGTGTCCTAGGGCTTATTTATGGGTTTAGATTTGTTCCTCCCTCAGTGGCCCGTTAAAACCATGCCGGGAGGTGCGTGGGTGTATCCCCAATCGTTTTCCATTAGAATGCAGCAAATGCGAGCAGTTTAGGGCTTGGAATCGCGGCGGGAAGTGCGGAGCTCTAACGGAGAATGTCCTTCATGCCGAGCCTCATGCATGCGGCCCCCCCAAGTCCCATAGACTTTAATGGGGTTCTAAAGTTTGTGCAAATTTTCAGTCTGTTTGAAGGTTCTGGTGCGAACCCAACTGGGGGTGTTCGGCTTATCCCTACTCCCGAGCAAAAATGGAAGCCAGTTCCTTAGAAGTAGGCAACTTCTTTGAGAACCGGTCAACCACCATAAGGATAACAGTGTTGCCTTGGGGGATGGGCAACTCCACAATGAAATCCATAGACAGGTGGATCCAGGGCCTCTCTCCATTGGTTATGGGTTGTAAGAGGCCCACCGGAAGGTGTCGTGGAGCACACACGGAACAGGCAGCTATGAAGGCAGTTACATCAGCCCATAGACTAGGCCACCAGAATTGTTGGGAAATGGTCCAAAAGAGTTGATTCTTCCCAGGATGGCCAGCTGCCTTGGGAGAATGGTAAGTCTGGAGCACGGCAGTATGGAGACTCTCTGGGACAAATCGGCAGTCACAAGGTTCCTCAGGAGGAGAGTGGACCTGAGCAGCAAGGTACTCATAATGGCCTATTCTGGTATTAGTTTTCCACTCGTCGCCCTCCTTAATCCACACGAGATTGTAAGCCCCTCTCAAATCTAGCTTTGTGAAAACCGTTGCTCCCTTGAGGCGGTCAAATAACTCTGTAATCAACGGAATCGGGTAGGCATTCTTAATAGTGACACAATTGAGACCCCTATAATCAATACAAAGTCTCAGTTCACTGCTCATCTTCACAACGAAGAAACCAGCACCAGCAGTAGATGAGGATTTGCAGAAGAAAACTCAAGAAAGTGCATCTGCAACATACTCCTCCATGACCTTATCCTCCAAGACCGACAAAGGGTAAACCAGGCCACGAGGCTGGGAGGAGGTAGCTGCGGATCATGTTGTCCTTAGTGACCCAGAGGACTCCGGACTGAATGCCTCAGCTAACCTACGCTGCATGGCATCCTGATCCTGCAAAGCCTGCGGAAGGATCCTCGTATTCTTCGGATCAAGGAGAGGGACCATTGCTGGCTGGCCACTCTCCTTGATCCACGGTACAAGGGTAAGGTTGCCGACCTTATCTTGCCATCGCAGAGGGAGCAGAGGATGAGACATCTCCGGGAGGCCTTGCAGAAAGGTCTGTGCAACGCGTTCCCAGAGACTGGGAGGTTAGAAACTCCTGGTCCTGGACAACGTGTTGCTGAGGCATCGGTCAGAAGGAGCGGTGGAGAAGGTGGCCGTCTGACTGATGCTTTCAGACAATCTTTTAGTCCGCAGCCCCAAGGTATGATCGGTTCCAGCAACCATCGCCAGCTTCTGATTTACATGGTGCAGGAATACCTAGGGGCAAGGTCAGACTTGGACACCTTTCCCACCGAAAATCCTCTGGCTTACTGGGTCTTGAGGATGGATCACTGGCCAGAGCTTGCACAGTATGCAATTGAGTTCTTTCGGAACGCACCTTCAGTGCTGCTGGTAGCTTTGTTACCGATCACAGGGTGCGGCTGTATACCGAATCAGTTGAACGACTGACCTTCATCAAGATGAATCAGTCTTGGATCACCCACAGCTACCAAGCACCTGAAGCTGATGTAACCGAATAATTTTTTTGGAAATATCACATCCCTTCAAGACTGCCTATGCTGATGCTGAGTGACTGTCCTATTATGTTGATTGTCTATCCTCTTCCTCCTCCGATGATATGTTGGAAGAACATTTCTGTTTCTGGGTGATGCCATCAGCCCAATTTTTCTGCCCCTGTTTAACAGGGGCGTTTAAGTACAATTTTTGATGCAATGCTTTGCAGCAGGGCTAATTCCTGCAATAAAACAAGAATATATGGGAGAGGTTGCAGTGTCGTGGCACCAGCACCAGTGCCTAAGGCCCAATTTTTCTGCCCCTGTTTAACAGGGGCGTTTAATTACAATTTTTGATGCAATGCTTTGCAGCAGGGCTAATTCCTGCAATAAAACTAGAGTATATGGGAGAGGTTGCAGTGTGGTGGCACCAGTGCCTAAGGCCCAATTTTTCTGCCCCTGTTTAACAGGGACATGTAATTACAATTCTTGATATAATATTTCACAGGAGGGCCCGTTCCTGTGCCCACCCAAAGTAACTGTGAGGACTTAGAGTGTTGTGGCACCAGCACCACAACCACCAAAGGTCAATTTTTCTACCACTGTTCAACAATGGCATGTAATTACAATTCTTGATATAATCGTTCACAGCAGGGCGCTCCAGCGCCCACCAAGAGTCACTTTGAGGGCTTACAATGTTGTGGCAAAACCAACACCTTGTGCCGCCATTTCTGCAGAGCATATAGGGCAGGCCCCTACTTTCAAACATCCAACTTACAAACATCTCCTACTTGCAAACGGAAGGAGACAACAGCAAGTGAGATGAAAAAAGATGGACGACAAAACAAATTATACAGGGGTGATAACCCTTCCCTATGTTTTCCAAAAAGCTTAAAAAATTTTTTTTTGACTGGAGCTACACTTTAAAAATGTACCAGTTGAAAATTACAAACTGATTCAACTTAACACAACAAACCTACACAGTCCCTGTCTTGTTTGCACCGCCTGTATACTGCTGTTCTGAGTATATAGGGCCTGGGGGCCACACGCATTTCTTTTTTTTAATATGGGTACGGGGTTCCCCTTAATATGCGTACAAGTCCCAAAGGGGCTGGTAATGGGCAGGGAGGGCTACCCATGCCATTTTTCTCAATGATTTTCAACCATATTGCAGGAACCAGATATAACATTAAAACCGCAAGCAGCTTTAAATGACGTTATTTCCGTTAAATGTCATTTTGTGCAGGGACTGTTCTAAACACGGGAAACACGTGGCACTTCACAGGCATACTACAGACACCCCCCAGGCACCATATTTAAAGGAATATTTCACTTTTTTTTCCACTTTAATCGTCATTAAAATCAGTGCTCCCGCCAAAACGGCCGTTTTTAAAACTTTTTTTTGCATTGACCCATGTCCCCTGGGGCAGGAGCCAGGTCCCCAAACCCTTTTTAGGACAGTATCTTGCATATTAGCCGTTAAAATTAGCACTTTTAATTTCGAACGTTCGAGTCCCATAGACTTCAATGGGGTTCTAACGTTCGTACGAATTTGGGGTCCGTTCGAAAGTTCTGGTGCGAACCGAACCGGGTTCGGCTCATCCCTATTTGTGGCTGTGTAGAAGAGGGCCCAAAATGGAATGACGTCTCGATTTAGGATTGGAGGAATCCAGATCAGGATCGTGAACTGTATTAAAGTCACCGATAAGAATTAAAGGAGCCATTTTGCACCTTACGGATTCTCCTCAGTACGTTATTCAAAAAAGACAGTTGTTTACGATTCGGGTTATAAATCGAAGCTAAGGTGATGGGAGTATTGTCAGGCAAGTGAGAATAATGTACCTTCCATTAATATCCGGAATAGACTCAATCAGCTGGAAGTTTACTGACCAGTGGATGGCTATGAGTACACCTTTAGTTTTCTGGGGTCCAGATGCACAAAACATAAGGGGAAAATCAGGGTGAGTGCATTTAGGTTCTTTACCTTGTTGAAAGTGCGTTTCCTGCATGCAAAGAATTTGACAGGCTTGAGACTTGGCAGTACGCCACAAGGAGCTTCGCTTAGCCGGGTGGTTAAGCCCATTGAAATGTAAAGATAACAGTTTTGTACTCATAGAGCAATAAGGGAGTTGCTGCCTATCTCTGTACTCACAAGTTCCAATAGATGACATCTGAAAGATTGGTTGTTGGACAGTTGCGATAGTAGTAGATGGTCGATGTGGTGGTGGTCCACCATGTCAGAAGCAGGATGTTGTGTTCCTCTGATCCTCTGAGCTTTAAGATTGCTGTAAATGAACAAAAACACGGAAAAAATAAGGAATAATGTGAACAAAAGTTAAAGAATAACAAAAGGTGTAGCAGTAAGAAATATGCACTGTGCTGCATCATATTGGGCGAAAAGTTCAAGAACCAGCTAGTATGAATAACCATAGGAAGGCATCGGGGAGTCCAGTAGTATGCTGCACGTGAACTTTCACCTGGCTGTGGCTAAATTGGACCGAACTGGAGTCAGGGAGGCTTTCATTGCCATTGATGCGCAAGCTTCTCAAAATTTTTATTTGCCCCTAAAGGGGGTGCAGGTTCTGGAATAACACCCCATTCATGCAATAATGCTAGGCCTTTTTCAAGGGTGGAGACCAGGTAACAGCCTTTCTGAATGGAGATTTTAGAGGGCTGTTTCCACTTGTATTCGATTTTGTGGTTACGAAGAGCTTTCGTTATGGTTGACAATTGCCGTCTCATGTCCAGGGTATGTTTGGACAGGTCTGCAAAAACTTGGAGTGCAGTGTACGGTTGAGGTAGTTGCCCCATAGCCCTAACTTTGTATAGAACTTGTTCTTTAGTATGATAGAAATGAACTCTCATAAGCACGTAAACGGGGAACTTGTGGAGACAGGAATGAGGGTTTCGGGATACGATGAATCTGGTGAATAGTAAGCTCAATGGCTGGTGTGTCCGGAAGTAGTGTTGAGATGAAATCAATAGCGTATTTTTTAAGTTCAGGTGGTTGGACATTCTCTGGGGTGCCTCTGATTTTGAGGTTATTTCTCCTCGAACGGTCTTCAAGGTCGGCCATTTTGGCTTTAATCCATGCTTTGTCCTCTAAATTATCATCATGGGCGTCTACTAGCTCGTTCACTGTGGTTGTCATGGCTCCCATTGATTGCTCAATGTTACTGACTCTGTCTCCTAGAGTTTGGAATTCTCTGGTGAATTCTTTAGAAAATTGTTTAGTCAGGGCACATAAATCGTTGTGGAAGGAGTTGTGGAGAGTCAGCAGCATCTCCTTTAGCTGCGTATCCAAAATGGGTTGATTGGTGGTCGGAAAGGCCATAATATGGGATATCCCTGTTTTGTCAGGGCCCAGGAGATTTGTAGGTGTCTGGCTTACCTCAGCGTCGGTGAGGTCCAATTTTTTAAGCGACTTCGCCGGGCTGCAGCACGATGGGCTAGGAGACTCTTCTTCCGAGGAAGAGGTCTGGCTCCCTGCTCTGTCTATAGGTAGTGGCACTGCGCCTGGCATATCCATGTAGGGAGAGCTGGTGTTGCGCGCTTCCACGGCTGTGAATAGACTGGCGCCATCTTGGCCTTCTCCGCGTCATGGCGGAGGGAAAAACTCTGTGAGTTTCTTTGGTCTCCGGTCTTCTTTGCGCTTCCTTGTCATGCTGCTTATGTTGCAGGAGTGTTCCGCCGACCAGGTTGACTGATCAATGTGGATTTGCGGTCCGCTATAGATTCCACCGATGATACAGAGCTCTCTTCCTATGCGTCCATACAGCTCGTGCGCTGGCCACACCCCCCACCACAATGCATATTAATGCAGAGCAAACATGGCAATGCAGCTGGACATTTGCACATTGCCTAGGTAGAAATCCAACTTTCAGATCGATGATTTACAATTTTGCATTTATTTTTCAAATTTCACAAGAGGCACAATTTACAAAGTTGGTAACTCAGTACAGGCTTTTAGTAGGAATCTTGTAAGTGGCACTGGAGCACTATTTTTTTATTATTAAAAAAAGATTTGTGCAACTCTTATGGGACCTAAAATCAGCAGCACCCACTTTTGTTATCAAAACTCATTTACAAAAGTTTCTACATTTTGAAGAGAATACATCTTTAGGTGTTTATCATGAATCTTATGACTGCTTGTGTGTATGAATGATTTGTTAGGATTAAGGCAGTATCATATTGAACCATACCCCTTTTGAATTTCACTTATCTCTGACCCCTGGTGCACATACTCCAGTCTTCCTGCCCAGTAACTATAAATTTGATTGGTTACCCTTCAGGTCTGGATTTTAAGGAGAGTCCTATTCCAAAATAAAAAAAAAAATCCAAAATCCATACCAGACCCTTATCCGAACACGCAACCTAGCAGGCCACAGGAAAAGAGGGGGAGACGAGAAACTGTCCCCTCCTCCTGAACCGTACCAGGCCACATGCCCTCAACATGGGGAGGGTACTTTGAGGTAGCCACCGGGTAAGGGTTGTGGGGCTCTGCGGGTGGGGGCTTATTGGAATCATATCCTGGCCCCCCCATGTGAATTGGTAATGGGGTACAAATGTACCCCTAACATTTCATTAAAAAAGTGTCAAAAATGTTAAAAAAGACAATATCCGGGTTTTGACCATTCCTTTATTAATGTCTTCTTCTTTTCCCGCTTCTTCTTCCATCTTCTACTGTTCTTCCTTTGGTTTTCTTCTTCTTCCTCCATCTTGTTCTTCCCCCGCTAATTCCTCTGTCTTCCTCTGCTTTTTCCTCCGGTCTTCTCATCCAGCATCTTCTTCTGGCTTCTTCTTTGCCGCTTCGTCCTCCAGACTATCTGCCTCAGTGGGAGTCTCCTGGTGTGTGACGCTTCTGTTCAGATGACAGCTCTCATATAATGGAAGGCGGGGCCATCTGGTGTCTAGCTTTCCCCTGGTGTCAAAAAGGGGCGGGTTACCGGTTTACGTAAACAGGTGACCCCGACACCATATATGTATATACTGTATTGTCAAAAGTATTGTGACACCTGCCTTTACACGCACATAAACTTTAATGGCATTCCAGTCTTAGTCCGTAGGGTTTAATATTGAGTTGGCCCACCCTTTAAAGCTAGAACAGCTTCAACTCTTCTGGGAGGGCTGTCCACAAGGTTTAGGAGTATGTCTATGGGAATGTTTGACCATTCTTGCAGAAGTGCATTTGTGAGGTCAGACGAGAAGGAAGAAAATAAGAAAATAAGCCACCCCCTGTCCAAAATTAAGCACATCATCCAGCATGCTACAAAATTACAGATGGGGCAAACAGCTCCAGTCCAAGGAGCAAACACACAGCCTAACAACAAACATCATTGCAGTCTATGGGAACTGATCTGTTAATTTTGGTAGTCCCCATTTGGCTGGCTTATATTCTAGTTATTGCCCTTAAAATGAGTATGGGGGCCCAGGTCAATGTCACAAATTTTGACATCCCCAAAATTGAAACAAGGAGAAATGCCTTTAAAAATTGCCAAGTTGCTTAAAATCTAGTAACTGGAGGGGCTTTAAATGTGAACCCCACATGAAAAACATCAACCCAAAATAAAAAAAAGTGTACCCCCAAACACTAACAAACCCCTAGCCAAACACACAGAAAGCCAGCCCATAAAAGCGGAGTGGATGCTTGGGGGCAGGAGTAGTCTACTACCTTGTTCCCATATTCAGGGAGACAAGGGCCTCTTCCACACAACCCTAGGCTGTGGTTGTGGGGGGGGGGGGCTGCAGACAGAGGGCTTTACGGAATGTGGAAAGCCCCTTTAAACTAGTGGGTACAAGGTGCTTTGTGGTAGGTATTGGGCTGAGCCCAACATGCCCCAAAGGCAGACAGCTATGTTGAGTGCATGTGGCCTTGTATGGTTCAGGAGGGGGTTGAGTGCTCGCTCTTCTCATTCCTTTCCTACTTGGCCCTGTTGTATGCTGTGGAAAAGGATGTGGTTTGGACTGGTGAAGGCAGCCCACTGCCTTTTGAGAAAGTAGTGGAGTGTGGAGTACCCCTTTAAAAGCAAAAGCTAGCCCAAGGAAATCATAGGGATTAGAGGGGGGAGCCAGGAGCATTGGAGAATTTAGTGGAGTGTGTAGTTCCCCTTTAAAAGGAAAGCTAGCCCAAGGAAACCATAGGGATTAGAAGGGGGAACTGAGACCATTGGAGAATGTAGTGGAATGTGGAGTTCCCCTTTATAAACAAAAGCTAGCCCAAGGAAATCACAGGGATCGGAGGGGGAGCCAAGAGCATTGGAGAATGTAGTGGAGTGTGAAGTTCCCCTTAAAACATAAAAGCTAGCCAAAGGAAATCATATGTATTAGAAGGGGGAGTTCATGACCGTTTAGGCATAAAAAAGGAGCAAGAGCAGCAGAGTCTTTTTACATAATTTTAACAAGGTACATGTCACATGTTGGCAACGTAATTTGCACATATAACCTGGGTGCAAATCTCATAAAGTAAGAATCATAAAGGTGAACCAGCTTAACCACTTGCTGACCAGGCCATAGCCAAAAGACAGCTACAGCGCGGTCGTGTTTTTCTGGATGGGCATCCATGGACGTCCTCCCAGAATCTTGCTTTTGCACGCCCCCTGGGGCGCACTCCCACAAACATCCGTGACCGCCGGGTCTGGAAAGTCCCAGCGCATGATGGATCGCGGTAAATGGATGCTGATAGCAGCCATTTACCATGTGAGCTCTCTATCAAATGACAGAGCGATCACTTGTAAACCAACCGGCGCCGGTTCCTCTCTTCCCTCTCTGTACCGATCGGTACGGTGCGAGGGGAGAGGGGGAGAGATGGCAGCAGCGCTGTGGGCTGAATGTGTAGTGCCCACAGAACTACTCTGTGCCAATACTCTCCCCATACTGTGCGATACTCTGACAATACTGTGCAATACTCTGCCAAAAATCTGCCAATACTCTGCAATACTCTGCCAACACTATGCAATACTCTGCCAATACTCTGCAATAAATTTTAACAGAAACAAAGAATTTTATTTAATTTTTTTTCACCAAATTTTCAGTCTTTTTTGATTTATAGCGCAAAAAATAAAAAAAAACCAGCAGTGATTAAATACTACCAAAAGAAAGCTCTATTTGTGTGAAAAAAGGACACAAATTTCATATGAGTACATTGTTGCATGACTGAGTAATTGTCATTCAAAGTGTGAGAGCAGCGAAAGCTGAAAATTGGTCTGGTTAGGAAGGGGGTTTAAGTGTCCAGTGGTCAAGTGGTTAAAAAAAATAGTCATGAGTTACGTATTTATACTAAGATTAGAGCTGCGCCCTTACAAAGCATGCAACTGCATGTACATTGCTTAACATTTACTAAGATTTTGTGCGCGCAATGAAAAACTCATGTTAATGGGTGTAAGAGCCGCTTGCTCATGCACAATGCTTACATGGCTCTCACACAGTTCTAAACGTATTTCCAGGTGTAGCAGGTTATCTTGGAAAAAGTTACTTTATCCTTGTTTGGCCATGTCTGTTAATTGTGCAATTACTAAACTTCCTCACATCACCCCATAAAATTGGCATCTCCATCTTATGTTAATATTGAATTGCAGATGCTGTGCACCATGTCCATATAGGCATACAGATTGCATTCTCCCGTACGCTGAGACCGCTATAGTAAATGGTAGGTGTGAGCTTTGTTACCAGTGCACAATGTCATAAAGATGGAAATGTGTTTTGCGCCTTGCCGTTTTAGTAAATCAACCACTTTGTCTCCAGCACATCAAGCATAGCAAAAAAACAGCTATTTGGGTACCACATGGTTGACAAGGCATTTAAACTCCCACCACTCAGCCCACTGGCAAGAGCACCTAAAAGCCACACAAAAGGGGCACAAATCTGTCCCTCCTCCTTACCTATCTCAGTCTGTCTCTTCTATAAGTCATGACCTCTCAGCAGCCTCCACTGACAGGGATGATGGTATAGTGCAGGGTGTCCCAGGTCCTTGTAGCACATCTGCCAGCAGCACACAACCGGCTGTAGACTTTAGCCAGCAAATTTATCTGCCCCATCTGCTGCAGCGGAAAAAAAAATACAGTCCCTGCCACCCACATGCCCAGCGTCTAAATGCTAGTTTGTCAAAGGTTCTGGCTCTACAACATCTGCCTTTCTGCCTGGTGGATTCTGTTCCTTTCATGAATTTTCAGAATGTGCTGTACCACAATGTCAGGTTTCCAGTCACTATTTCTTTCATGTAAGGCCATTCCAGCTCTCTACCATCACGTGGAAGGCTATGTTGTGGCATCGGTGGGCAAAGCAGTCAACTGTAAAGTCCATGTTACTGCTGACACGTGGTCCAGCAAGCTTGGGCAGGGATAATATATTTTGTTCACAGCACTCTGGGTAACTCTGCTTGCAACTCAAAAGGATGCAGGACAAGGCTCAGTGCTGCAGCATGTTGTGCCCCCACGTCTCCATACAGTTGGTGATGATGCGAGATTTGTCAGCTCTACCCACTCCTCCTCTTCCTCCGTGCCCTCCTCTGATGAATTGTCTTATGAACCTCAAGTACCCCCTAAGCATTCAAAGAGCTATTCAATGAGTCAAGCTAAAAGGTGCCATGCAGTGCTTTTGCTGGTGTGTCTAGGAGACAGGAACCACACCGGAGCAGAGATTGTTGCAGGTCTGCAGGGACAGGCCCAGAGGTGGTTCACGCCATGCCAGCTGGAGCCAGGAATGGTGGTGTGTGTTGATGGCACAAACCTCCTGTCTGCCCTTAGACAGGGAAGGTTTACACATGTGCCATGCCTGGCACATGTGCTCAATGTGGTGATGCAGCATTTCCTAAATAGGTACCCAGGGTTGGAAGATCTACTAAAGCAGGCCAGAAGAATCTGTAGCCATTTTAGGCAATCATAGACAGCCAGTGCTCAGTTGGCTGTAATTCAGTGGGAATTCCACCTGCCCATAAATTTGTGAACATAAGCACCAAGTGGAACTCGATATTGGCAATGCTGCAACTGCTGCACATGCAGCAGAGGGCCGTCAATGAGTACCTGTGTGAGTATGACACAACGACAGGCTCTGGCCAGCTCTGCTTTTTTCCCCCACACCAATGGCTGCTCATAAAGAATGCATTCACTGTACTGTCACCATTTGAAGTGGTCACAAGGATGGTGAGCCTTGACAATGCATGCGTCAGTGACACAATCCCTGTTGTGTTCCTGCTGGAGCAGACTCTGTGTGGCATTATGGACAGGGCACTCGAGGCAGAGCAGCAGGGCGAAGAGGAGGGCTTCCTTTCCTCCATCGTTGTTCTTTTGCCACAGAACACACAAGAGGAGAGAGAAGAGGAGGAGGAAAAGGAGGAGAATAAAGAGAAGGAGGAGGATTCTGGCAGTTTTGGGGGCATTGAAGCAGAGGAAGACATATGTCAAACAGTAAGAGATGGTTTTCCATCCACCAGAACCCTTGGGAGTAGTACGTGGCTGAAAGGAGGCAGTTTCAGATATTGTAATCCTCAGTGACCTTGAGGAGTCTGTTTTTCATGCCTCCACAAATTTGCGGTGCATGGACTCCCTTATGCTTCAAAGCCTGAGAAAGGACCCAAGAATACATGGCGTAAAGGAAAACAATTGGTTGGCAACCCTCCTTGACCACTGTTATAAGGGGAACGTTTCAAAACTCATCCTGTCCCAACAGAGAGTGCAGAAGATGAAACTTCTTGAGTATACCTTAAAGAGGAGTTTATCAAACATTTTCCCTGACTCTGGTAGGTTACAGTATTGTGGAAAACGTAATTTCAAGGCGTCTGTTGGTCAAGAGAGGAGCGGTGGATAAGGCGTCCACCTAAGTGATGTATTTCTCAATTTTCTTAGTCCTAGCTGCCAAGGGCTGTCAGCTTCCACATCCCATTGGCAGTGTCTGCATCACATGGTGGCCGATTATCTAGGGGTGAAAACAGAGATGGAGACCTTTTCAGTCTATGATCCACTGACTTAATGGGTCATGAGAATAGACCACTGGGAAGAACTTGCCTAGTATGCTATTGAGCTGCTGGGCTGCCCTGCATCCAG
This sequence comes from Lithobates pipiens, assembly GCF_037356315.1. Taxonomy (NCBI): domain Eukaryota; kingdom Metazoa; phylum Chordata; class Amphibia; order Anura; family Ranidae; genus Lithobates; species Lithobates pipiens. The sequence goes on along the minus strand of NW_027507748.1, from coordinate 595,086,400 downwards.
CGTGCTTTCCAAACAGGACTTCAGTGCTGCTGAAGGTTTTGTTACTGATCATAGAACGCATCTGTCCATAGACTCCATGGATAGTCTGACTTTTATGAAAATAAATCGGCCCTGGATCAACAGCAGCTATGATGCCCCTGATGCCGATCTCACCGATGAAGTGTTTTTGGGATGTGGAATCTCTGCAGATCTTCTAGGCTGCCTAGTGTTGTGGGTGTTGATTTAATCTGGAAGAATGTTTTTGGTGTAGCTTTTATGGGCACAATTAACACCCAAAGACCAATTTTTCTGTACCCATTTGACAGGTGCATATCATTGCAATTTTTGACAGCAAGGCCAATTCTTGCTTTCATTAAGAGTACCTCTATAGGGGTACAGTGTGAGGGTACCACCAACACCCAAAGACCAATTTTTCCACACATCTTTGACAGGTGCATATGATTCCAATTTTAGACAGCGAGGCCAATTCTTGCTTTCATCAAAAGTACCTCTATATGGTTACGGTGTGAAGGCGCCACCGACACTCAAAGACCAATTTTTACACACTTGTTTGACAGGTTCATATTATTGCAATTTTTGACAGCAAGGCCAATTCTTGCTTTCACCAAGTTGAGTAGAGGAAAGCATCGTAGGAACTGTAGTCTCTTGAGCAGCCATTGCTGGACTGTTGAATTATCTATGAACTACACTTCTCAGCAAGCCATTTTCTCCAGGGGAGAATTATGAGTGAGGCTTTAAAGGGATCTGCCACCCAGGCCCACGCTCTCTTGCCTCCTGGGATTCATCAAGTGAGCACCGCTCAGCTGCTTTGTTGGGGGGGTTGCTGCCTACCACGCTATCCACAGCATATGCAGTTCCAGCCCAGGTGCAACAGACACTGCTCGCTACTCCAAGGGTACCCTTGCAGCATTGCTGACAGCGAAGGTGTCAATCAGCAGACTGAACAGCCATCTCTTCTTGCTTGCTAGAAGGACAGACTTGTATCATTTAGTGCTTAACCACTGTGGTCATCAGGATTGGTGAGCGGGCACATGCCCAAAAATCCAGTTACCAGCCATTAGCACACCACTTTGAACACTATATAAAGACATCTTAGTCTCGGATTTAGGAATCCTTTGCATTCTCTGAGCTCCAACTGCAGGTGAAGATAATTGCAAGGCCTTGTATTTGGAACACTGTCTTTTCATTGCTCTTAAAGGGGACAAGTTACTGGAATCTATACTACTCCATCTCTCATTAAGATAAAGGGTATTCTAGGCCGGCCCGGGTTCACCCTTTAGCAGTAGTTGAACGAACAACATCTAAATACCATGTTAAGAAATCTGTTGCTTATTGTCTGTTACTTTGTGCACTAGTGTCATTTACTTGTTATTGCCATTTTTGTCTAACTGTTATGAGAGTTACCTCAGCTGGGTCTTGGTTGTTCATCCAGTATTCTTCCAGGATTTGGCCAAGACTCAGCTATCCCTCTATTAAAACAAAAACAAAACAAAGTTTACTGACTGCTTTATGTCTTGGTGCCTAAGAGTGAATGCAGGGCTGGGCAGGGTGGCAGGCAAACCACAGTCCTCAGCAGCCCCTACGGGAGTACCGCTACATATACTTCTAATATTGGAGCCAGTGTGTCTATGAGTGTGAAGATTTATAGATAACTTTCCTCAGAAACAGATTAATATCCTTAAATACCTCAAATTAGTTCAAAGAAGAAGTTGGGAAGAATGAAAGACCTGTTTTTGTAGTAAAGTTATATAGTGTTCATGAAGTGTGAATTCAGATAGGTTCACTACCTTTAGGTCCTTAGTCAGTTCCTTCTTCATCCCCTGCTCAGCTCCAAATTCCCTTTTGTTATCGTACATCACAGGACAAAGAGCCATAGTAGTTACTATGTGGGTTATAGGCCACCTTCAGGTGATGGACACTGGCATGCCCTAAGACAAAAAAGTGCACTTCCTATATAACCCCTCCCACTGTTGGAAATTACTAAATTTTTTATCCAGTGTCTAAGGTGTTGGTCACGAGTAAAGATGTGCTGTGCTGAGCTCCACTGAAGCAATCCTTGCTGGGGCTAGCTCTGCAGCCGGATCCATTCAAAGTGTCTTTTTGGCTGAATTGAATGGTACCCGGGCTTCATATCCAAAGAAACAAGGTCTTGCCTTTAATTCTTCTCTTTTATAGAGATAGACCCTGGGATCCAGTACTTTTTGGTATTAAGGCCATAAAGTTTTACTGGCTTTGGTGCTTTTACAGGTTCACGATTGTGGGTTTCCCCAGCTCTTGAAGGTTTAATGGAACCCACCGTGAAGGGTGAAGATGCAGGGGCATCAGCTTCCAGGCAGTCACGATGGCCTCCGCCATCAGGTTGAAGAGGTAAACCTCAGGGTCAGTCCCAGAGTCAAAATAGGACCTGGGGAGGAAACCCACAAAAGAAAATACTAAAACCTCCTTATGAAGGGGCACCCCCGCTCACTCGAATGGGGAGAAGGCTTCTACAGTTTTTAAGGGACTGGCAGGAACAATGTCAAGACAGAAGGGTGGCTTCCTCAAATTCTCTAGGTTACAAACTAGAGTTCCGAGAGTTCCTGTCTCCTTGTTTTCTCAGATCAAACATTCCTGAGATCCAGTGAAAAAGAGGTTCTCTTTCTAGCTTTGGATCATCCATTGTCTCAAAGAGTGATATTAGTGGACCCCTTGGAAGAGCAAGGATTAGGGTTTTATTCAAACCTTGTCACAGTTCCAAAACCAAACGGGGATGTCAGACCCATTTTAGATCTCAAAGATCTAAACCAATTTTTGAATATCCGTTCCTTTCGCATGGAGTCAATCCGATCAGTAGTCTCCATCCCACAAGGGGGAGAATTTCTGGTGTCAATCGACATCAAGGATGTTTATGTCCATGTGCCGATTTTCCCCACTCACCAGAAATTTCTACGCTTCAAGGTAGAAAATCTTCATCATCAGTTTGTAGCTCTGCCTTTCGGTCTAGCTACTGCATCTCGAGTGTTTACGAAGGCCCTAGCTCCTCCTTTAGCCAAGTTAAGGGCTCAAGGTATAACGATACTAGCTTACCTTGGTGATCTACTCTTGATAGATCTGTCCGTGGCCTGCTTAAACCAAATTTTGGTCACCACAGTCCGCTACCGGGAATACCTAGGTTGGATTCTCAACCTAGAAAAATCCTCCTTACAACCACTAAGGAGATTGCAGTACTTGGGGTTGATCATAGATACAGTTCAGAAGAAGGTGTTTTTGCCCCAGGAAAGGATCGGTTCCATAAAGGAACTGATTCAGTTGGTCAAAACAAAGAAGAACCCTTCTATTCGACTTTGCATGAAGATGGTGGCTTCTTTCGAGGCCGTTCCTTATGCACAGTTTCTTCAAGACTGCTGCAAAAACAGTATCCTATCAACTTGGAACAAGAAGGTCCAAGCTCAGGACTTCCCAATGCCTTTGTCCCCCAAAGTGCGTCAGAGCCTCAATTGGTGGTTGATATCCAAGAATCTTCAAAAAAGGAAAAATCCTTTCTACCAGTTACCTGGAAGGCAGTAACAACAGATTCCAGCCTTCTGGGCTGGGAAGTAGTTCTGGAAGAAGTGTCTGTCCAATTGAAATGGTCCAAATCAGAGATGACTTTTGCCATCAATATTCTAGAGATTCGGGCAGTATGCCTAGCCCTAGAAGCCTGGATGTTCAGACTACGGAATTATAACAAGTGATTATTCCTGCGCTGCTCCTAGTAAAGGCTACCTATATGAATAGCTGCATACACCGTTATGGACCAAACCGTGTCCAATAAAAAAATATGTGGAAAAGATTGATGTTGCGCTATTCTTACTCTATTAAATAGAGTAAGAATAGCACAACATCAATCTTTTCCACAGACTACGGAATTGTCCTGTTAAGATCCAATCCGACAATGACACAGCAGTGGCCTATATCTATCAAGAGGGCACGAGAAGTCGTGTGGCCCAGAGAGAGGTGAATCATACTCTATCTTGGTCAGAAAACAACATTCCTTGCCTATCAGCAATTTTCATTCCAAGGATAGAAAATTGGCAGACAGACAACTTGAGTCACCAACAATTGTTCCCGGGAGAATGGTCCCTTCACCCTGACATCTTTCTGTCAATATGTCAAAGATGGGGAGTTCCAGACATGGATCTGTTTGCGTCCAGGTTCAACAATAAGATCGACAACTTGTGTCAAGGACAAGGGACCCGATGGCATACGGAATAGATGCCTTGGTTTTTTCCATGGGATCAGTTTTCACTGATCTGTTCTGCTGCTTCCGTGCCTTCTTCACTGGATCGAGGAAAAAGGGAAGGAGGTTATTCCTGTGGCCCCAGTGTGGCCCAGGAGATATCGGTTTGCCGAGATCATAAAGATGGTGGTAGGGGACCCTTGGACCCTACCTCTGTGGCCAGACCTTCTCTCGCAAGGTCCAGTATTCCATCCTACCTTACGAACGCTAAATTTAACGATTTGGCTATTGAGACCCACATTCTGAAAGACCGTGGGCTGTCAGCTTCAGTAGTTTCTACTTTAGCTAATTTTAGGAAGCCAGCCTCCAGAGTCATATACTATAGAGTCTGGGAGGCATATGTCTCCTGGTGTGAATCCAGGGGTTGGCACCCCAGGAAATATGTCATAGGTAGGATCCTTGAATTCCTACAGATAGGATTAGAATTGAAGCTGGCCTTGAGTACTATCAAAGGCCAGGTATCAGCCTTATTTGTATTTTTTCAACAACCACTTGCTTTACACTCTCTGGTTCGTAACTTTATTCAGGGGTAATGCGGATTAATCCTCTAGTTCAGTCAACCCTGTACTCTTGGGACCTAAATTTAGTCCTGTTAGCATTACTAAAACAGCCTTTAGAGCCAATACGAGATATTCCCTTAGGCTGGATTCACACCTATGCATTTTTAGTGCTTTTTTGCATTTTGCAGACTTGCACTACAGAACTTGCTCCATAGGAAACCATGTTAAATGGACTGTAGTGCAAATCTGAAATATGCAAAAAGCACTAAAACTGCAAAGGTGTGACTCCAGCCTTAGGTCCTCTTGACGAGGAAAACATTTTTCTTGCTCGCCATATCTTCTGCAAGAAGATTATCAGAGTTGGCTGCTCTTTCTTATGCCATGTACACAGGACCGGACTTTTTGACAGCAAAGGTCCAAAGGAATGAATCGTCGGACAATTCAATCACGTGTGGGCTCCATCGGACGTTTGCTATCCAAAAATCTGACGGACTTTAGAAATAGAACATGTTTTAACATGTTTTAAAAGTTCTCGCCGGAAATCCGCCGGACCCAGTTCCTAGCGAGAAACCCATTAATCTGTATACTGGTCCGACGGACCAAATACGATCCAAGGGCAGCTATAGCACCTGCTCGTGAGAATGCTCCTCCGCTCTCTCTGGCCTCTTCTCCCACTCTCCGGCCTTCTCTCCCAGTCTCCAATTCTTCTCCCGGGCTTCTCTGCTATCTTCTGCTCTTTTGCCGCTCTTTTGCTAGCGGTGGTTCTTCTGTTCTTCCAATGTTGATACGACGCTCTCTCCTGCTGTAATGCTGTGGACACAGTGCGTAATGACTTATATATGCATGGGGCGGGGTCACCGGTTGATGTCACCCGGTGACCCCACCCCTTATGATGGCACAGTCCCAGCATGCCCGGGCGGGGATGTCATAAGCGGCGGGGTCCCAGGGCATGCTGGGACTGTATCATCATAAGGGGCCGGGTCACCCCATACCTATATAAGTCTTTGCGCACTGTGTCCACAGCATTACAGTGGGAGAGAGCATCATGTCAACATCGGAAGAACAGAAGAAGGAAGAAGATGACAAAGGAGGAAACTGGGCCACCGCTAGCAAAAGAGTGGCAAAAGAGCAGAAGGTAACAGAGGAGCCCGGGAGAAGAACCGGAGAGCGAGAGAAGAACCGGAGACCGGGAGAGCCCCAAAGACAGAAGAGACCCTCGGAGCTAATAAACTACTTTAACCACTTCCCACCCGGCCAATGCACATATACGGCCGGGTGGGAGCCGCCTACTCCTGATAGGACGTTCAGGAACGTCATTCAGGAGTAGCGGGATCGCGCGCGCGCGCGCCCGCGCAGCGGCGCGATCCCGATGCGCCCGTGTCACCCGGACACGGCGCATCTCAGATCGGCAGGAGGGCTCTGTGATTGGCCCTCCTGATCACATGACGGCCGTGTCCAATCACGGCCGTCATGTGATGTAAACAAACAGCCGGTTGCTAGGCAATCGGCTCCTCCTCTCCTCACACAGAAGTCATCGCTGTGGAGAGGAGAGCAGATCGCTGCAGCCGGCTGCTGATCAGTGAGTATGAGCTGTTTTTACAGCTTTTTACTCACTGATCACCAGTCTAGTGTACACAGTAAACACACCACACAGTAAACACATCACACAGTATAAACACAATGTCCCCACACATGTCCCCAAAACATACATGTCCCCAAATAATAAAAACACATGTCCCTAATAATAAAAACATGTCCCCCACATATGTCCCACTAAAATCACATGTCCCAATGATTATCTGCACACATATGTACGTGATCACCTGCACACATATGTACATGATCATTTGCGTACATATGTCCGTGATCACACAAACCAATTATTATACACTTAACGGATTTTTTTTTTACCAAAAACATGTAGCAGAATACATTTTGGCTTAAATTTATGACAAAATTTGATTTTATTGGATTTTTATTGAAGTAGAAAAAAGAAAATATTGTTTTTTTTTTCCAAATTTCCGCTTTTTTGCGCTTATATCGCAAAAAATTAAAAACAGAGTCGTGAATAAATACCACCAAAATAAAGCTCTATTTGTGCGAACAAAATGATAAAAATTTCATTTGGGTACAGTGTAGCATGACCGCGCAATTGTCACTGAAAGCGCTAGAGCGCTGAAAGCTGAAAATTGGGCTGGGAAGGAAGGGGGCGAAAGTGCCCTGTATTGAAGTGGTTAAAAACCTGTCTAGTGTGTTTTTTTATTAACTTTCTTTCCTCCAGGTGAATGGGTAGGGGTACGATGTATCCCATACTTATTCACATAGGGTGAGGGGCCCGGATCTGGGGGCCCTCTTATTAAAGGGGGCTCCTGGATTCTAATAAGTCCCCTGCCCTCAGACCCCGACAACTAACAGCCAGGGTTGTCAGGAAGAGGCCCTTGTCCTCATCAACATAGGGCCTGGTATGGACCTTGCGGAAACCCCCATGCCGTTTTTTCAGCATAGGGGGTTCCTCTTAAAATCCATACCAGTCGACGGGGATTGCAAGGTATCAAGATTGCCGATAAAAACGGCGAGATTGACTTCCTTTTCTAGTCCCGTCGTAACTCATCACATTCAAAATCAATGGACTTTAGTCCTTGTGTGGGCAAGACCTTTCATTTGGAAGTCCATCGTAACTCAGTCCAAAGTCCGTTGGGAAGTCCATCGTAACTTAGGCAAAATTCCGTCGGGAAGACCAGTGGATCTAGTCCGCCTGAAAGTCCGGTCATGTGTGGGTAAGTCCGCTCATTCGGAAAGTCCATTGGAACTCTACCAGAAGTCCGTCGGGAAGTCCGTCTGACCTAGTCTTGCTGGAAAGTCTGATCGTGTGTACGCATCATTAAGAGCCATATTTAATTATTCATAAGGATAAGTTTGTATTGCGGCCTCATCCTAAATTTCTCCTGAAGGTAGTGCCAGGTTTTCATTTAAACCAGAATATTGTTCTGCCTTCATTTTTTCCAGAACCTTGTTCTGTGGAAGAGAGAACACTACATTCTCTTGATGTGGTGGGAGCTGTCAGGGTCTATTTGAAAGTGACCTCTCAGATTTGTAAAACATGTTTTGTTTGTGTTGCCAGATGGTCCTAAACGAGGACAGGCTGAATCGAAATCTACTATTTCTAAATGGATTTGTCAAGTGATTGTTCAAGTTTATGGTTTAAAGAGGAAAATTCTTTTTCATAATAAAGCGCACTCCACTAGGACTGTTAGTGCTTCTTTGGCAATGCGTCACCAAGCCTCCATGGCTCAGATCTGAAAGGCCGGTTTTCAGTCCATACATTTACCAGACTCTACCAAGTAGATGTAAAAGGAGGATATCGCCTTTGGGCGCAGTGTACTGCAGGCTGCAGTATGAGTCCTCTAGTCTCTTGGTGCTTTACTTTTGTTGTGTCTCCCTCCCTTCAGTTGGCATTGCTATGGGACATCCCACATAGTAACGACTATGGCTCTGTGTTCCGTGATGTACGATCAAAAAATAGTATTTTTATAACAGCTTACCTGTAAAATCCTTTTCTTTGAAGTACCGTATTTATTGCCGTATAACACATGCCGGCATATAACACGCACCCCAAGTTTAGGAGGGAAGTTTAAGGAAAAAAAACTTACATTTAAATTCCCATCAATGCAGCCTTATCAGTGTCCATCTGCAGCCTTGTCCAACATTGCACCCTTGCCCAGTGTCCATCTAGAGCCTTGCCCAGTGCCTTTGCAGCCTTGCCCAGTCTCTTTGCAGCATTATCAGTCTCTTTTCAGGGTTGCCCCGATTTAAATTTGGCGCCGATCTCCGCCGACTGAGTGGAGAGGAGCGAGCGGAGCCGAGATACACAAAGCCGAAAGTACACTCGGCTTTACTCGGCTCCTCTCGCAGTCCCGCCTACCTCCACTGATTGCAAGAGGAACAAGCACCACTGACATATAGAAAGCAGATTGTACTTTGGCTAGGCTCGGCTCTGCTCACAATCAGGGGTGGGACTGCGAGAGGATCCGAGTCTAGCCAAAGTACACTCGGCTTTCTGTATGTCAGCGGCGCTTGCTCCTTTCACAATCAGTGGAGGTGTGTGGGACTGTGAGAGGAGCTGAGTAGGGTTGAGCAGACACCTGGATGTTCGGGTTCGATGAGTTCAGCTGAACTTCGCAAAAAAATGAGTTCCGAACCTGACCCCGAACCTCATTGAAGTCAATGGGGACCCAAACTTTGGAGGACTAAAATGGCTCTCAAAAAGTAATGGAAAGGGCTAGAGGGCTGCAAATGGCAGCAAAATGTTGTCAAGAACATGACAAGTGCTCTGAAAAAAAATGTGGATAGGCAAATACATAAAAATAAAAAATAATGTGCTGGAGGACCCATTCTCAGAAGAAGAGGTACAGGAATCATTAAGAACCTCAAATCAGGTTCTGCTCCAGGCCCCGATGGTCTCCCTAACCCCTATTACAAGACATTTACCACCACCCTGACTCCACATTTGACACAATTGTTTAACGCAAAGACACAGAAAACCCCACTTGATCCTCACCTAAACACAGCCTACATTGCAGTAATACCGAAACCGGATAAAAACCCGTAAGAAGTCAGTAATTATAGACCCATCTCCCTCATCAATAGCGACTTAAAAATCCTTACCAAACTCCTTGCAAATAATCTAGCTTCCTTCATTAACCGATATGTTCATAAGGATCAAGTAGGGTTCATCCCAGGCAGACAGGGCCCTGATCAGATCAGAAGAGCCATAGACATAGTCTGCATTCTCCAGACAAACTGGCCAGGAGGTCCAAAACAATCAGGCATGCTTTTATCACTGGACCTTCAAAAGTCCTTTGATTCGGTCTCCTGGCCATACATCTTTACAATCCTTGAACGTTGGGGCTTTGGCGACAAGTTTATGGGCCTGATCCGAGCTCTTTATATAAATCCTAAAGCCTATATTAGGCTTCAAGGCCAATACTCCTAACCAATACATATAGCCAAAGGCACCAGACAAGGCTGTCCTTTATCTCCGCTAATCTTTGCAATAGCAATTGAGACACTCGCCATCTCCATTCACCGGGACCCAAACATACAAGGCATTCAATGTGGCTCTCAGGTTCACAAATGTGGCCTGTTTGCAGATGACAAACACTGATGCCTAGTAACGGATTCCTATCTTAGGGAAAAAGAACATGGTCATTTCCGTCCCTCTCCTTACATTCACACCTAGGGGTTGGTGGTTAAGTTCCTCCTCTCGGGCACAGCTAGCTCCCATTGGGGGTGTCCACAGAGGAGGTACACCTCCAACCATTAACAGGAATACCAACCCTTCACTCTAACACTACCATGTCTGTCTAAAATGATTTTACATTTTCTATCTGACGTGTTACACTCGAATCATCTTGTTGCGCTGCCTGTCACCTTTCTATGTTTTGACTTAATCGATATTCTGAATGTCACTTCAAATGTATTATTCTTGTTGTGATACAAAATAAAATACTTTGAAATTAAAACAATAAAAAATAATAATCTTGACCTAGTAGGATGAGGTCCATATGGAGTAGGAGGTTGAGATGACGGTAGATGTGGCGGTGTAGGAGGAAGCAGCGGTGGAGGAGGATGAGGTAGCCAACACTGGTTTTTGTTTTTATTTATTTTTTTAAATTAGGGTACACCCCAAAAGAGTGAGAAAGATCAAAAATACAACAATGGCTGGGTAAGGCCAGTATACATGTCTATTCTGCACAAGGTACGGACAAGTCCTGTGGGATCCATGCCTGGTTCATTTTAATGAACCTGAGCTTGTCCATATTGGTTCTGGACAGGCAGCTGCGGTTGTCTGTGATAGCCCCCCTGCCGTGCTAAATACATGTTCAGATAATACACTGGACAGGTGGCTGCGCTTGTCTGTGATAGCCCCCCCCCTTCCGTGCTAAATACATGTTCAGATAATACACTGGCTGCAGGGCAGGCCAGCACCTCCAAGGCGTAAAGGGCAAGCTCAGGCTATGTGCCCAATTTGGAGACCCAGAAGTTGAAGGGGGCAGACCCGTCATTCAGTACGTGCAGGCGTGTGCACACATACTGCCCCACCATGTTGGTGAAATGCTGCCTCCTTTTAACACGTTCCATATTAGCTGGTGGTGCTGGTTCTTGTGGCGTGCTGACAAAGCTTTTCCACATTTCGGCCATGTTAACCCTGCCTTCTGAGGTGCTGGCGGTGCCCCAGCTGCGTTGGCGATCTCTTCTTCCTCCTCTGCCTTCTCCTTGTGCTTCCACTGTCAGGTGGGAATACCACCAGCAGCACGTCTACCAGTGTGCGCTTGTACTTGCGCATCTTATGATCACTCTCCAGTGAGGGAATTAAGGATGGTATGTTGTCCTTGTAACGGGGATCCAGCAGCGTGGCCACCCAGTAATCAGCACCAGTTAGAATGTGGGCAACTCGGCGGTCGTTGCGGAGACACTGCAGCATGTAATCGCTCATGTGCGCTAGGCTGCCCAGAGGCAATGAAAAGCTGTCCTCTGTGGGAGGTGTATCGTCTGTGTCCTCTGTATCCCCCCCAGCCATGCACCAGTGATTTTTCCCTAAATAATTTTTTTGGGAATAGCAGAATAGAAAAACAGTATCTAAAGTGTGTATCTCACACGTACAGATATGCAGGAAACACTGCAAAATATCTGTTTTTGCCCTAAATGGGTGTTTTTAGAATAGCAGAATAGAGCAACAGTATATCTCACACGTACAGATATGAAGTAAATGTTATTCAAAAAAATAATTTTGCCCTAATTTTTTTTTTCGAATAGCAGAATAAAACAACAGTATCTAAAGTGTGTGTCTCACATGTACAGATATGCAGGAAACTGTAAAATATTTATTTTGGCCCTAAATGGGTGTTTTTAGAATAGCAGAATTGAAGAACAGTATCTAAAGTGTGTATCTCACACTTACAGATATGCGGAAAATGCTATTCAAAAAAAATTATGTTTGCCCTAAAAAAATTTTTTGGAATAGCACAATAGAAGAACAATATCTAAAGTGTGTATTTCACACATACAGATATGCAGAAAACACTGTAAAATATTGTGTTTGCCCTAAATGGGTGTTTTTAGAATAGCAGAATATAGCAACAGTATCTAAAGGGTGTATCTCACAGTAACATATGCAGTGCTGGTGCACTGAGCTTGCATAAAATGCCAACCTAAATAACAGATGGATAAAAGTTATATTTTCTCTGGCCCTGGGCTCAGGGCAGTGTAAAAAGATTGTGCACTGCACCCACACAACTAAATCAAGGTAGATTGTTGAGTAATGTAAAAAAGGGAGTGCATAAGGAATACTGATTTTGAGCTGGCTGCACACCCCAAATAGAATTATACAAAAAAATACAATAGATTCCCCTTGGGGTTTTTAAGCAGCAATGAGAGACAATGTTAGATAAAAAAATATTTATTTTATTAACCCAGAAAGCATTGTAATCACAATGATTTTAAAATTCAAGCTCTGGTGTACATGTATTGAAGTAGCTAAGTAAATAGAAATACATACGACATTGAATACAAAGTTCATATGAAGAGATTACAATAAAAAATATAAAAAAATTACGGTCTTCTTCAGGGGGGACAGTATTGTAAAAGGGCGACTTTTATCACATTTCTGTGGGATATCAAAAGAAAAAAAGAAATCAAAATATATAAAGAAATTAGTTTGGTTTGGTAGTTATTGTTTATATGAATCTCATACAGTATTTACCGCTTGCACCAATTGCATGCGCTTGAACCAGAGACTTTGATTATGACGAATTAAAAAGACTATATTTTCTCCCTGAGGGTAATCCTTGGTTTGCCACAGTGATGTTTCCTCCCGCTCATCCCTCCCACCAAAATGGGGGGAGAGGGGGAAGGAAAAAAGGAAAGGGGGGGGCTTCACAGATGCGTATAAGAAACACAGACTTACAAGAGATGACAGCGTATTAGAGTTCTCTGGGGGAAGCAAAGGGGAGACCAGTATCGCCCACTTTATAGCTGCACCTGAAAGTAGTAATATGTCAAAATTTCCTTTAAGTCATATATTCAACACTTTCTCTATAGGAAATAATGAATATAAATTTGTTTGTCTAAATATGTTACATAATCACATTTAATACCGTGTATCCTTAGGGTTGTATATAGTTGTGATTTTCCATTAGTCAAAAAAACATTGTTATAAAGGAAAGGAAGGTGATGAAGGGACTAAATAGTCCCGTGATAAGAAAGATGTAGTATGCTGTGCATCTGACTGAGTGAGGAAAAGGTGCATATAAAACTAAACAATACTTGTGATAAACTAGTGTGCACAATAGAAGTGAGTAATAGTAAATACTAATATTTAAAAGAGTGCCCAATATTAAAAATGTGCCATTAACGGCAATAAAGATATAAGAATACAAGTGTATAATTGCGAGAAAAACAAGTTATTATTTTACCTCTTAGCTATTTCTGCTAGGCTTGAGGAATGACCAGGTAAATGTACTTTTACATTTTCTGCTGTGGGTATTATGCAGAAAACCCCACAGTATTATAGAGGAAACTGCAGCTAATTAAAGTAAAAATATTTGTATGAAAACCATTATTCAAAGAGAGAAGTTGTAAATAATGACATTAAGCCTTTAAACCGTTACTATACCTGTCCATGCTGCTCTTATCTTGTGGCACACCAGAGTTCAACTGAGGAATCCTGGTGTGTGCACTATATTTATATTACTTACTTGTAAGTAATTGCTTACAAGTACTTGCTAATTAATTATCTTCATATGTGTTTAATGCCTCCACTCTATTGCACCTAATCCAGCTCACACTGATCCTCCCCTCAAAAAAAACCCCCAAAAAACCCCGGGAGAACACCTGAGCCAGCACACCGACTCATCCGTCATCCCCCGGCATTCCGGAAGGCAAACATTGCCCCGGAACTGCCGTCGCCTCTGACGCAATTTGCGTGACATTGCGTCGTGTGTGCGCAAATGCGCAACACAGATCGCCCCGTACAACCCGGGCGGTCGTCCACGCATGCGCCCCACGCTCCATGCGCTGCCCAGCGGTGATCAAGGAACGCTGACGGCACGGGGATTATACCCTCAGTTCAAAAGATATGACCGAAGGAATAAGAGGCTGGGAGATAATAATACTATTCTCCTACCTCTCCCCGTGCCGGGAAGCCCGTGAAGCCTCCAAGAGCCCCCCCCCCCCCCCCCCCAGTGGATTAATGGCACTGTGCTACCTGTGATACCCTGAAACATAGGGGAAACATTTTTTCCTTCCCCCTCTCCCCCCATTTTGGTGAGAGGGATGAGTGGGAGGAAACATCACTATAGCAAACCAAGGATTACCCTCAGGGAGAAAATATAGTCTTTTTAATTCGTCATACTCAAAGTCTCTGGTTCAAGCGCATGCAATTGGTGCAAGCGGTAAATACTGTATGAGATTCATATAAACAATAACTACCAAACCAAACTAATTTCTTTATATATTTTGATTACTTTGTTTCTTTTGATATTCCGCAGAAATGTGATAAAAGTCGCCCTTTTACAACACTGTCCCCCCTGAAGAAGACCGTAATTTTTAGAGGGTCGAAATGCATTGCGGTAGCAGGGTGCATTATTCTGTATGATCTAAAATCTTGGGAAAAATTCTGAAGATTTTTGTAATCTCTTCATATGAACTTTGTATTCAATGTCATATGTATTTCTATTTACTTAGCTACTTCAATACATGTACACCAGAGCTTAAATTTTAAAATCATTCTGATTACAATGCTTTTTGGGTCAATAAAATAAATATTTTTTATCTAACATTGTCTCTCATTGCTGCTTAAAAACCCCAAGGAGAATCTATTGTATTGATTGTTGAGTAATTAGATTTCTGAAGCAGGACTCCTATCTAATTCTCTCCCTCAAAACAGCAGCAGCAACCTTTCCCTACACTAGCTATCGTTTCTCTGCCACTGGGCTCAGGGCAGTGTAAAAAGATTGTGCACTGCACCCACACAAGAAAATCAAGGTAGATCGCTGAGTAATTCGATTTCTGAAGCAGGACTCCTATATAATTCTCTCCCTCAAAGCAGCAGCAGCAACCTTTCCCTACACTATCTAAAGCAGAGTGACGTGTTGTGCTGTGTGCCTCTAGCTTATATAGAGGCTAGGTCACATGCTGCACTGGCCAATCACAGCCATGCTATTAGTAGGCATTATTACTATTAGTAGGGTGTGTGTTATATGCCGATAAATACGGTAAATCACGGGACACAGAGGTCCCTCCCTTCTTGGTTTACACGTGTATTGCTTTGCTATAAAACTGAGGAACTCACAGCAGTGGGAGGGGTTATATAGGGAGTGCACTTTTTTGTCTTAGGGAGTGCCAGTGTCCATCACCTGAAGGTGGGCTATAACCCACATAGTAACTACTATGGCTCTGTGTCCCGTGATGTACTTCAAAGAAAAGTATTTTACAGGTAAGCTGTTATAAAAAATCCTATTATCTCCATGCAATGTCTTGTCCTTAAAGGGGTTGTATACCATCGTGTTTTTTCACCTTAAAGTGGAGGGCCACCCTGAAAAACAAAAAATACATTAAAATTTAGAAAAAAATCTGAAAAAAAAATGAAAAAATTTTTTTTTTTAACTTACCAGAAATGCCTGTTGCTAGGCACATCGTCCTAATCTGCCTCTTCCTCCTCCGCTGTGATCTTCGGTCTTCTCTCCTCTGTGCGGCGTCTTCTGGGTAATGGTGCGCTGTGTGTTCTGGGAACTGTGTGTCCCAGAACACAGCGCGCCCCATTCACAAAGCGCTGCGCGACTCGCGCATGCGCAGTAGGAAACGGGTAGTGAAGCCGCAAGGCTCCACTGCCTGTTTCCCTTAGTTAAAATGGCGGCGCCGGGACCCGAGAGCCGAGGGACGGGTCAGCCTCGGGCGGCCAACATCACGGGCGCCCAGGACAGGTAAGTCTGCTTATTTAAAGTCAGCAGCTACAGTGTTTGCAGCTGCTGACTTTTACATTTTTTTTTTTTTTAAACTGGCTCTCCTCTTTAATGCATCCTAGGGTGGCACAGTGGTGTAGTGGTTAGCACTCTCGCCTAGCAGTAAGAGGGGTCGCTGGTTCAAATCCCAACCATGACACTACCTGCCTGGAGTTTGCATGTTCTCCTTGTGCCTGCATGGGTTTCCTCCAGGTACTCCGTTTTCCTCCCACAATCCAAAGACATGCAGGTAAGTTAATTGGCTTCTGTCCAAAAATTGGCCCTAGTATATGAATGGGGACCTAGGATTGTGGGCTTCTTGAGGGTAGGGACCAATCTGAGTGTGCAATGTACAGGGATAGGGACAATTGTAGACACTCACTCTGGATGGACTGGTATCTTTATTCAACCTTACTAACTATGAAACTATGAAACTATCCTATGCATTAAGGTAAAAAAACTTCTGACGCTGACCAGCCCCCCTGTTTTACTCACCTGAGCCTGTTTGTTCCCACGGCGGAGACACGATCTACGCTTTACCCCAGAAGATGAAGATCTGAGCCACTCTATGCAAAATGAACTGCACAGTGAAGGTAAGTACGATACGTTTGTTATTTTTTTTTTATGAGGATTTGCAACCCCTTTAACACCCTCTGACTTTTTCCTGTGTCTTTTCCTGTTTCTTTTTCTTTTTGTTTTTTGATTGTTGTCCTTGCTCCCCTTAAGTGTTTTTATTATACTTTTTTGTGGGGGCCCGATTTTTGGTTCTGGTGTCTGTATGCTCTAAAAAAGTTACCGATTTATCAGACCATTCACCTTCGCTATCTGATGAAGAGTATAGGTACTGTGAAGGGGTGTTATTTCTAGTTCTACCATGGTGTGAGCGGCTCCTACCACGTGGTACAGTTAGATTGAATATATCCCCTCTTTCCCAGTCTTGGATGTTTTGTCTGAACTTTTCCTGTTTATTAACTCTCATAATTTTTTGAGCTTTCTCTTCCTCCTTTTTGAGATATTCATTGTATTTTTCCAAATCGGGGTCCTGTCTGTATGGTTCAAGTAATTGAGCACTCTGATCGATTGCCGCCTGAATTTCCACCAGTTGGAGTTGTTCCTCCTCCAGAATCATCCGCATCAGCTCCGCCCCCGTTCACTACTACTTTTT
Organism: Lithobates pipiens; assembly: GCF_037356315.1. Classification (NCBI taxonomy): domain Eukaryota; kingdom Metazoa; phylum Chordata; class Amphibia; order Anura; family Ranidae; genus Lithobates; species Lithobates pipiens. The sequence continues at coordinate 595,069,477 of NW_027507748.1, read as the reverse complement.
TCCACTTTTCCAAAAACCTTGGGGTCTGGAGGTGTGCGCCTGGTATAACTTTTTTCTTCAAGCGCTTGGGGATGACCACATCCATAATGTGAGAATTCAGCGAGGAAATATCCCACTTTCGATTAAGGTATTTTATAGTCAGTTTTCTGTGATTGTTAAAGTGTTTTTTTCAAAGATTCATTCCCAGGGTCCCCAGAACACTGGTCACGAGAAAATGCTGTTTGTATCTCAAGGAATTTGAACATCCAGCACATATGCCATCTGGATGTTATGTTACTATATAATGCACTCAGTTTTAAATGTTAGTTAGGTGGTCACTAGGGATGAGCTTCGAGTTCGAGTCGAACTCATGTTCGACTCGAACATTGCCTGTTCGCCTGTTCAGCGAACAGTGAACAATTTGGGCTGTTCACAGCAAATTCGAAAAGCCGGAACACCCTATACAAGTCTATGGGAGAAATCTAAAGTGCTAATTTTAAAGGGTAATATGCAGGTTACTGTCCTAAAAAGTGTTTGGGGACCCGGGTCCTGCCCCAGGGGACATGGATCAATGCAAAAAAAAGTTTTTAAAATGGCAGTTTTTTCAGGAGCAGTGATTTTAATAATGATTAAAGTGAAACAATAAAAGTGTAATATTCCTTTAAATTTCGTAGCTGGGGGGTATCTATAGTATGCCTGTGAAGGGGCGCATGTTTCCCGTGCTTAGAACTGTCCCTGCACAAAGTGTCATTTTAAAATCACTTGCGGCTAAATTGTCGGCTCCCCGTAATACAGAGAACACTCAATGAGTGTTCTCTGTATTAGCCGACAATTCATTCATATCAAATTACAATGATATAACGAGGGAGCACTGTGATAATGGAGCGTTAATAAGAAACAATCTCCCTCCTTTTTTTTGTTTGTTTTGTTTTTCTCACTTTTTTCCCCGCCTTTTTCCTTATCTGATAGCTTTTGTAATATATAATTAGTTGATATATGTACTTAAAGATGGGGAGGGTTGGGGGGGGAGGGTTTGGGTAGCTGAGGAAAGAGTATTGCTATATTATATAAGTCTTGCAATATTTATAATAAGTATAAAGGTATCTGTTACTTTTTATATTGTAAATTTTGTCATTGTTAGGCCACTTATGTAATATTACTAAAAAAAAAAGTATTAAAGTAAAAAAAAAAAAAATAAGAAACACAGACCATATAGTATACATAAAGAAAAAGATAAAAATCACCATGTCATAAAATCCTAACAAGATGGTACCTCACTCCATCCGGCTACAAAAGTGTTTCCCCAACACCTCAGACCGTTGCTGGAGATGTGTGTCAGGTCACCTTGAGGCCAGGTAACAGATGCACCCCGTAGGGATTAGGAGTGCACCACAAGGTTGTGGACCCTACGGCTGACTGCTGCGGACGGGGTCAAGGTGATAGGAAGGCAGGGCTGCCAGAACACCAAGATGGATCCCACCGGGGTTAGAGCGTAAGATTCCCTGGGGCGCGGAGTCTAAGAGCCAGCAGGTGTTCACCAGAGCCTCGAATGGTGAGGATGGACTTGGCTGCAACTGGCTCCAGGTCGCGACCCCCAGGGTCCCCCAGCTCACACCCACAGTAGGCAAAAGGAGGATAGGGATGGTGAGGGACAAAGCCAAGGTCGGGGCCACAAGCAGACAGGAATAGTCAGGGACACACCAAAAGGTCAGGATCACAGGCAAACAGGGATAGTCAAGGACACGTCAAAGTCAGTAACGGAATAACAGCAGAGCACACGGCAGGTAACAGGAAGCTAACACACAAAGGATACACAATGGTTGATCAGCACTGTTGGCTTGCAGTGCACAGGTTAATATAAAGTTTCCTGATAGGGCCTGGGGTGGAGCCATGCTTAGAGGAGAGGTTATAAAAACCACCAGGTGGAAGTGGCTGGCCTCTTAGTCAGAAGACATGAGGGGAGGTAAGCAACCAGAGGAAAATCACTGCATAACCATGACAATGTGGGGAGGAAGAGGGTTCAATGCTCCACATCTTCTGGTCCTGCTCTAAACTACAGAACTTCTGGGGGGAGGTTGGACGCATCACTCAGAAGTTCACGGAACATATGATTCTGAAGGAGGCAGCCTTCTTCCTCCTACATCTGTCAGGAATCCCATTAAAAAAATATAAAAAATCATTACTTTGTCACTTACTGAATGCAGCGAAGGCATGCATACCGCTTCGATGGAAGCAACAATGTCCACCGACAGTTGGGGACTGGTTGTGGAAGGTGGAGGAAATGAACAAACTGGAGGATCTGGTGCTCACGGCACCACACAAATGGGAAAAATACTCGATCACTTGGCTCATCTGGAACACCTTTATCTACTCAGATGAGGGAAAATCCCTACTGAACCCATAGCTGACAGATAGATGTATTCCTAGAACTAGATTGGGGTATATTTTCACCTACTTACCCTTGCTCTGGCTGCCCCTCCCCCCGCCATGCAGGCGCACTGAGCGCGGCATTTCCAACAACGGAGCTGCCGCGCGTGTCGGCTCCCGTGCGCATGCGAGGGAGTGACGTCATCGCGGCTTTGCCGAATGACAGCGGCGGAGCTGCGAGACCCCACCGAAAAGATGGATGCGCTGGACTACAGGGGACAGCGGTGACTTCGCTGGCTCCTGTGTCAGGTAAGTGACACATAATGGGCTACTATGCGATGCATAGTAGTCCATTATGCTTTGCCTTTGCAGGGAATGAACGAGGAAGTAAACTCGTCAGGGTTTACTTCCTCTTTAACTCTCAATTTCGGCTCATATGGAAGAAATGCTGAAAAAGTAGTGGTGAGATCCTGTCTTTAGCAGACACGGGTGGCTTCTGTATTATATTAAGCAACTGTGCTGAACTACCTTTTGTAAGATAGTTACACCTTTCTCAGACAATGCTGGGTCCACTGATGGTATTTGTAACCTTTTCGAATGAATACAGTGTCTGTATAAGTATATTGTTTATCCAGTTTGATTGTATTGTTGGGATCTCTCCCTCACTTCATGTTTAATAAACGTAATATTTGAAAAAATAAAAATCACTGTGTCATCACCTCCGCTGGAGATATAGAGGAGAGTATCCTATAAGAAATCAGATACCTCAAATTCTATCTCATGCACCATCACCCCATACACAGTCAGATCATCCCCATACAATTAGAACAGGGACCGGATGGTAGTGTGATCCTCTAGATATATAAGCATATATTTAAGGAGGACTAAAGCCTCATACACACAATCGGATTTTCCAACGGGAAATGTGTGATGACAGGCTGTCATCCAACTGTTTGTATGCTCCATTGGACAATTGTCAGATTTTCCAGACAAATGTTGGATGGCAGGCTTTAAAATTTTCCACGGACAAATGTCTGTTGTTGGATTTTCTGGGCGTGTGTTCACAAGTCCATCAGACAAAAGTCCAAAGTACAAACAAGCATGCTCGGAGGCAAGGATGAGCCGGAAGCTGTAAACTAATGGAGAATTAACATTTGTGACACAGCAAATTATGAAGTCTCGAAATGCAGTGCACATTCTCTTCTTCTTTAATGGGATAATAATGAAGCTGCTTTGTTGGTGATACTGATGGAGTTATTGCAAACAAATTTTCAAAGGCTTTTTTTTTTTTAGTGGTATCAAGAATAATATTATTATGCTTGTTTTTTTTTTTGTTGCAAGTTTCCACAACACCATTATCCTGTAGTTTTTAAGATCAAAGATTGTCAATTTTACTTTGTAATCTTTAAAAATGTAACTGCCTACTCCCAAACTGTCATTTGAAGTAAAACACATAGCCAAGTATTATTCTCCACGTTTTTTTTATTGTGCATTAAAAAAAATAAAACAAATAAAATTAGACATGCTATCTGCCAATAGAACTTAATAAAACTTAACCAAAAGGTGGATTCCATGCATCCAAAAATATAACAAATATAGAAAATATAACAAAATCAAATCATTATTCAACCAAAAAATGAAATAAAAGCCTCATGCACGTGTCCTGCTTCTTAACCACTTGCTGACCGGGCCATAGACGACAGACGGCTACACCGCAGTCAACTTATTAGGGGAGGACATCCATGGACATCCTCCCACAATCTTGCTCTTACGCGCCACCTGAGGTGCGCTCCTGGAAAAATCCATGACACGATGCATCGCGGATCACGGTAAATGGCCGCTGGTAGTGGCTGTTTACCACGTGATCGCTCGGTCAAATGAAAGAGCGATCACTTCTAAACAAACCGGTGTCATGTCATGATGCCGGTTCCTCCCTCCCCTCTCTGTACTGATCTGTACAGTGCGAGGGAAGAGATCGTTTGCAACAGCTCTGTGGACTGGATCTGTAGTGCTCACAGTGCTGCTCAGTGTCCATACTATTCAATACTCTGCAGTACTCTGCCAATACTCTGCCACTAATCTGCAATACTCTGCCAATACTCTGCAATACCCTCCAATACTCTGCCAATACTCTGTAATATTCTGCAATATTCTATCAGAACTCTGCAATACTCTGCCAATACTCGCCAATAAATTTTAACAGAAACAAGGAAGCAGGGGTTCGTCATCCAGAGATCATTCCTAAAATCATCCGGATTATTCTCCTGGAGCTCCAGCAGAAAAGGCATATGACATAATTGGTCACGATTAATAAAGCAACCAATTTTTGGTCCAAAAAAATCCTCCTGTTCCTGGACTGGACTTGGGTCAAAGCAATAACTCCAAGGCCAATATAAAATTACATGTTATCTTCTCAGATTCAGCAACATGGCTGGTTGATGAACGGCTGTTCAGAAACTAACTGAAAAGTGCAAAATGAAAAGCGTGAAAATGAAAAGCGCTAAATGAAAAGAGCGAACTGAAGAGTGCTAAATGAAAAGCGAGAAATGAAAAGCACGAATCAACACTCACCAAACTTCTACTGAGCCCTTGTACACACGGTCGGACATTCCGACGGAAAATGTCCAATTGGACCATGTTGTCGGATAATCTGACCGTGTGTGGGCTCCATCGGACTGTTTCTTTTAGAGTTTTAAAGCTGGGCTATAAAATTTTCCGACAACATGGTCCGATGGGACTTTGTCCTATCGTTTGTAGAGAATTCCAATCGGACAAAGTGCCACGCATGCTCAGATCAAATTCCTAGACCAAAGCTATTGGCTACTAGCCTGAACCTAGTCCCGTCGTAACTATATAACGTCACCATGTTCTGAACGATCGGATTTTCCGTCAACTTTGTCCGACCGTGTGTATGCAACACAAGTTTCGGACAAAATCCGTTGGACAAAATCCGACGGATTTTGTTGTCGGAATGTCCGACCATGTGTACAAAGGCTAACACGAAATTAGCAGAAGGAGCCCAAAGGGTGGGGCTTAAGAGCTGAAAAACCACGTAGTACGTCACTACGTTTATGTTTGTTGGGCAATTCCTTGCCATTTGTATGCAAGACAAGTTTGGGCCAAAGCCCTTCGGACAAAAGTCCATAGTTTTGTTGGCAGAAAATCCGATCATGTGTTCGAGTCTTTAGGGTCCAAGAAGAAATCATAAAAGAGGATCAATCAGTCAATTATAAACAGCTTTATTCGAGAATATTTACTAAAAGTAGAACATGAAGAATGGCAAAATAAAAATCCCTGACATAACAAAAAAGTTAAAATGACAATATTGTTGAAACCAGACAAGAAAGCAGCGGCAGATACCCACACAAATCACACATCCACCACACGCTCATCCAATCCGATGGTTGAATCTAAGCCCTTGTACACACGGTCGGACATTCTGCCAACCAAATCCGTTGGATTTTGTCCGACGGATTTAGTCCTACGGATTTAGTCCGAAACTGTTGCATACACCCGGTCGGACCAAGTTGTCGGAATTTGTGGTTGCCAAGAACGCGGTGACGTAAGCTGTGTACGGCGGGACTAGAAAAGGTAAGTTCAGCACCACGTCCGGCACCCTTTGGGCTCCTTCTGCTAATCTCGTGTTAGTAGAAGTTTGGTGAGAGACGATTTGCGCTTTTCAGATTTGTGATTCAGATCGCCACTGCTCTTCGGTTTGTGCTTGTCTTTGCGTATCTGATAATCAGTGCGTGCAGTCATTAAGTATTTGTTTCTCATTGTGGACTATATCTTGGTATAGTACTCTTTGAAAGGCATTTTTTATTTTCTGCTTGCTTCTGCTATTCAGGTCGTTCTTTCAGGCCTTGCTGTTTATCGTGCTTTCTGTTGTCCGTTCTGACCAGCCGACCGTTTTGAAACCATGTTTCGTCTACGTACTTGACGTAGAGTTTGTGCTGTGCAGGGGCTACGTGTTGGGGTTCTTACTTTGACACAAGCCCGGTCCATGAACAGGGAGGGGAGTAGTTTGTGGACCAAGAATTGGTTGCGCCAGCGTGACCAGTTCTTGCACATGCCTTTGCTCCGTGAGATCCACGATAATAATCCTGATGATTTCAGGAATTATCTCTGGATGACGGACCCCGTTTAACCGTCTGCTGGCTTTGCTGACCCCTTATATCACCAGGCAGGATACCTGCATGCGGCAAGCCATCACTCCGGAGCAGAGGCTCATCGCCACGTTGCGCTACTTGGCGACAGGGAGAAGCCTTCAGGACCTCAAGTTCTCTACAGGCATCTCCCCCCAGGCTCTGGGGATCATTATTCCAGAGACCTGTTCTGCCATTATTCAGGTCCTGCAGAAGGACTATATGAAGCTAAGTTTTCTCCTTAAACATCACATTCTATCTATTTCATGCTTGCTAATGTCTTGCATTTCTTTCCTCATTCCCTAATTACCATCATTGCAATATGCTCTAATTCATATGCTCTGCCCCTTTGCCTCAGGCATATTTGCCTCACTAACTTCCCCACCATGCTCTTCCTGGCCTATAAAACTATAGTCTAGTCACTTACCAATGTCTTTTGTCAGCTCCATAGTATTGCTTTTCCCTAAACACCCCCTAAAATGTCTAAAAATGTGATGTGTGTGCTTCAATTCATGCAGAGTGACCTTTTTTAATTTTTTGGGGTTGTGCCAAACTCATTAGTAACCCCCCTCCCCCCAACTGCTAGCTCAGCTGATAGCAATCCTCTATCTGATGACTTGACCAAACCCAATACACACTATATCTACCTTTTTGATGATCACATTTATGGATGAATTCACCTAAGCATGTAGTGCAAGGGCCTGCCTCAATACTTTCAAATGCTATTTTTTTTACCTATTAATTATCTTGATATGTAATAGCAGAATGTCAAAATGTGCTTCCATTTTGTTTTCTTTTTGGTATTATGACACTTATTACCTGTCCGGTGGGCTGCCAATAGTGTAACTAAGGAGGGGCTTCCCAAAGTATCACACATTATTTAGGCATTCAGCTCTCAATCAAGTGGAGAGGGTTACCTGTCCTAAACATCCCCCCTAATTTTTTAGCAAGGGCCCATCAGATGGGGGGGGGGGGGGGGTGATGACTCTCATAAGGGGACCTTATACTTTAGGCTTTAAATACTCAGTTCCCAAAATGTTATACTAATGTTGTCCAAAAATGTTGATGTCTAATCTGCTTGCAATGTTGATTTGTCAAATTACAAATTTTTGTTCTTGTTTCACTACACAGTGTCCTTTAACGCCACAGGAATGGCAGACTGTGGCCTCCCACTTTGCCAGTTTTTTTTTCAAGTTGTGCCTTTTTCACCAACAGTGCAAACCCAAGTTCAGAGCGAGATGAGGGACAGTCTCTTCTTCAGATAATGTTATTATGTTGTGGGTCTGCTACACACACACACAACTTGTTTTTGTAACTAATGTATGTAGTGCATTACTGACCCAAATCGTGCTAATTTTCTGCACCATGGCAGGAAAATGGCATGATTGTCCAAATTTACACCTCACTGTGGGTGTTTTTTACTAAAGGCACATCCACTATGCACTACAAGTGCACTACAAAAGTACACCTGAACCTGCACTTGGAGTGCAAAGTGGAATTGCCTTTAGTAAATCACACTCCTTCTCAGCACAAACTAAAATCGTACTACAAATTTTTTTTTTTTGGCGCAATGAAAAAGTAAGCCACACATAGTTGATAATTAAACTTTTTAATACAAGCACATTCACATGTGCGTTTCGAAAAGGTTTTTACAACAAACCAAGAAATTGTGTTCATCAAAAACAGAGTTTAATCCAAATTTTGTTTACTTGGTGTTTTTGTGTAAACAGGCATGTATCAAACCATAAAATACAGAACACAGGAACTTACAAAGTTCAACTTTGAAAAGTGAAGACAATATCAGACATGAGTATGTACAAACTGGGCTGATATTGCCTTCATCACATGGGGTCTCACCCCTGAAAAATCCAAATTTGGAAGATGCACACAGTGTGTCAACATGTGCTATCTCCCATCATGGGGGATCAATGTACATGCTTTGGGGCTGCAACCCCTTCATCTTAGACACTTTACACAAAACACGTACATTGATCCCCCATGATGGGAGATAGCACATGTTTACGCACTCTGTGCATCTTCCAAATTTGTAATTTCGTGAAATACAAAATTTTTGGTTTAAAATATCAAAAATAAAACCCTATCTAGTTTTGTGTGTTTCACACTCTCCCCAAAATATCAGTGATGTTCTTCATTTTATTTTTAACATCATTGATGTTTTGCTGTATATTTTCCAAATCCCGATTGCACCCCATTATCTCCCCAATCAGGATCTGGGCACTTTCAACGGGAATCTTCTTCCACATCACCTACAAAACAAAGCAAAAAAATACACCATACCATGTAATAAAAATATGGTGACATACATTGATGAGCTTACCGGAAGCTGTGTTCTCCGACACTCACCTGTTGTGGTGACAATTTGCCCAACCTCCACAATCTCTCCTTCCCCCTCCTCCTCCTCCTGTTTCTGCTTTTGGAAGTTGCCCTCCTTTGGGAGGGGCGTGGTCCCTGGTGTCCTCATACTTGCCGAGTCTTCTCTCCCCTATAAGAATGTAAACAAAGAATAATTAGCACACAGAGGGCAGAAATAGGAATCTGAAACATTGCTTGGAAGTGTTGTACAATTGTATTTTTTGGCCGAGTTCCAAGGTGAGAACATTATCGGGGACACTTTGTTAAGCTGGAATACTTCCCTGCAGAATGAGGTTTCTTACGAACGAATGAAACCATGAACTTGAAAGTGGCCATTTTAAAATGCACAACATGAAATCAAAGCACATATGAACACACGACAACTACTTACTTTTTTTAAGAACACTCTTGATCCTTAAGTACTGTTCGTGCTCCCTCAGTTTCAGGTCGTTTTCTCAGTTGATCCTTGGATCGTTGTACCCCAAAATTCTTATGAAGACTCTTCACAACTTTAGACATGATCTTGGCCTTTCTGATATTTGGGTTTGGGTAAGGGCCATACTTCCCATCATAGTCGGTCCTGTTCAATATGTCCACCATCTCCAACATCTCTCCAAAAGACATATTTGAGGCCTTAAGTCTTCTCTTCCTGGATCGGGATGTTTCAGGCTCCGGGCTTTCCTCCCCCTCCTCCTTGTTAGTGGAACTATTATTAGTGCGCACCTGCGTTCTCTCCGCCGTGTGCTCTCCCCACTGCGCCGGAAGCAAAGGGGCGGGGAATAGTCTATAAAGAACGTCAGGGGCAGGCGGAGTTTCACGCATGCGCACTGTATATAAAACGCAACAGGCGTGTATCGTTCATACGATCTGGGAAGAGAGTGAGGCATGGACACGACGAACGTGCAAACGTAGGTAAAATTTTTAACTTGGTGCATCACTAGACTAGACTGCTTCTATCTAGGCCGATGTTGGGACAAGTTTACGAGGGTTTTTAATGGCATTATTAATATTTGAGGGTTTGTCTTGTGTTGTGTCTTGCAGACAATATGGATCCATTCAAAAACCCAAATTTTATGGGGCTATTCCTCGAACTCTACAAGGAGATGCCCTGCCTGTGGCAGTTCCACAACGAGTTTTATGCCGACATAACAAAGAGGAACGCAGCGCTGGAGAAACTGCTTTCTTTGGTGCAGATCATGGTCCCCACGGCAGACATGGCCTATCTGAATAGGAAAATTGGGGCCATGAAGATTACATATCTCAGGGAGAGAAAGAAGCACCTGGAGTGCTTGAGAGCAGGAGATACAGATGCTGTTTATTACCCCAGGATGGTTTACTTTAAGAGACTGCATTTTCTGGTAGACCAGGGGGTACCCAGGCCACCACTCGGGCCACCACTCTCCAGTCTTCCTTCATGGCATCTTTGACCCCCAGCTGAGGCTTTCAATGTCCAACCTGGGCCTTCCAGGCAGCAAAATGTGGTGGGGCTCAGCTTAAAACAGGTATTGCATTGTTGAACATATTTCTTGTGTTACATTTAATGATGTTAACTAGATGTTCTTATTGATCAGTAAGTTGTGGTTTACATATCAAGAGACAGTAGTGACCAAAAATGATTGGGACGGGAAAGAAAAATGCTGGGCTCAGAATGATAGTCTGTTCTATTTGGTAACATTCAATTTGCAAAAGCCAGGAGCACAAAATGGTGTGATTGATGAGCAAAAAACTAAAACTATGTCCCCTTTTCATACACAGGAAGACCTCAGTCGGGGGTAGGCTGTTGCAAGTGGCAGCCAGGAGGTTGACCAGTGCCCTCCATCTCCTCCTCCTGCCCCAACTACAGGAGACCAGCAACAGCCTCAAAGGATGCCTGGTGGGAAGTGCCGAAGGAAGATGAGTGAGTGATGGCCTGGGTTCAGTCTGGTCTGCCAGAAGATGCAGCCTCTTGAAGATCCACATCCTGGGGACATAAATGGCATCTGAATTTCCTGTTCTCTAGGACTTCGGGACCAGACTTCTCTCCCTGAGATATGTACTCCTCAGGCCACCAATTTTTGATATTCTCTTTGTTCATGTCTGCCCTGGGGGCCAAAGGCTGCACCAAAGTAACAAGTTTCTCCAGCGCCGCATTCCTCTTTTTATTTTATTGCGACCAAAATAAAGGTTTTTTTTGTTTGATCAAATACTTGTGTAAGTGTTTTCCTTCAAAAAGTACAGTTTATTTGTGAGCAGGCAGGTATATTTCAAAAAAACAAAGTGAAATGAATAACAAGGGGTACCAACAATAAACAACCTCCTGTAGATTAAAAAAGAAAAACAAAATATGAAAAATACAATAATATTGTTGTGGTAAGTTCACACACAAAAAACACCCAAAAAAAGGAGAAATGAGCAAACTGTCTTTTAGGCCCCTTTCACACATGCGGATAGTATGTCCGTATTTCATCCATCTGTTTGCGGATGAAATACGGGCCATACATTCATCCCTATGGGATAGCGGGTGTCTGCGGATGAGCATCCGCAGACACCCGCTATTGTCCGCCTCCGCAAATGTCCGATTCTGCAGACGGAGGAAAATCCTATTTTTCTGTCCGTCTCCAGAGCGGATCGGATGAACACGGACACACGGTCCGTGCTCGTCCGATCCCCATAGAGGAGAGCGGAGAGCTGACAGGGCGGTCCCCGCACAGTGTGCGGAGACCGCCCTGTCCGCCGCCAGCTCAGCGGGGACAACGGAGCGATCCCCGCTGAGCGAGCGGATCATCACGGGGCGGATCTTTACTGATCCGCCCCGTGTGAAAGAGGCCTAAAGGAGATTTTTAGGAATTAGAAAAAAAAAAAAAACATCCAAAAAAGAATAAACAAAATCTAAAATTGTGTAGATGTGACGCAAAATAAAATTGTATTGCTGAAATGGTGAAAAAAAGAGTAATGAAATACGCTCGGGAGAAGTGTGTGTGACTATGAGCATCAAAAGAAGTTCGTTCTTGCAGCATTATAAAGAACAAGAGAATGCGCTTCATTAAAGAATTTTTAACATTGCAGCGTGACAAATGTGCTATATCGCTTACGAGCAGTAGTTTTACCTGAATGAGCGCTTCCGTGTTGGAATTTGAATGTGAGCATGCGTGGCACCTTGTCCGTCGGAGTAGGCTACACATGATCGGAGTATGTCCGATCGGACCAATTTGACGGAAAATATTTCCAGCAAGTTGGAAAATTGGGTCAGATGGATATTCCGACGGACACAGTCCGATGCATACCACACACAGTCGGATTATCCAACAAAACGGTCCGATAGGACACATTCCGTCGGAATCTCCGACCGTGTGTACAAGGGCAAGGAGGCACTAGTGCAAGTGACTGCAGATAGAATATAATGTGGTTTAACCACAGTTGGCCAGTCTATGACTTCAATGGTAGTACAGGGCCAGACGTGATGTGGAATATATGAGAGATGGATGGCTGAGTCCGCTGAAACAGAGACAATCAGTGGTGCATTTGCATAGTACAGCCATGGGTACAGGTAAAGGCTGAATAGAGTTTGCGCACCAATAAACTCAATGGTAGCCAAACAGCTAACCTGGCTGTGTAAAGCAGGACTGGTCATCTTAACCTCCCTGGTGGTATTCCCGAGTGTGGCTCAGTTACATTTCAGTACCATTAGCGGTAACCCCGAACCAGTGGCGGCTCGTGAAGTTTTAGGATGGGGGGCGCCAGACCCCGCCCTTCCTTTTTGACCCCTCACACTTTGTGAAAATGGGCATGTTTTCAGCGAAATAGTGGGCGTGGCTCTAAGGTGGTGTGGTTAGTGTCTGAGATGAACGAGGGACTGAGGGATGGCAGGCCCAGATCCTACACAACAATAGAAATATGTGTATTCTAGAAAGTTTAACAATTGTCAGAAACCATGAATCAGACTGAGACAGAAGTACAATTAAATCACACTTGTTTATTAATAAAAATAAAAAGGTAAATAAAAAAAAGCATAGTCAAGCATAGCCAGAGTCCAGTAACCAGATCGGGTAGTCAGCCACGCCAGAAGTCAGGGATCCAAGTAGAGCAACAGTAAGCAGGATAAAGGAGCCAGAAGGGATGTCAGCAAGCCAGTCTTTAAACAAACTGCAGGAGATGGCTTCTAGTGATGTGACCAAGGCAAAGGCAGAGGTGAAGTGTGCTGGAAGGCTTTAAGTAGGCAGGTCAGACGAGCATCATCAGGAACAGCTGGTAACTGTGAAGAGAGAAGAGAGCTGGCAATTAGCCGACAGCTGAGCGGCCAGCCCAGAGAAGGAAGGGCTAAGTCAGCCCTGACAGTACCCCCTCCTCAATGACCCCTCTCCCTCGGAGGGCCACTGGGCTTGAGGGGAAACTGTCTATGAAACTCGCGGAAGAGGACAGGGGCATGTACATCAGAGGATGAAACCCAGGATCGTTCCTCCGGACCATAACTCTTCCAATGCACCAGGTACTGTATGCGCCCACGGAACCTATGGGAGTCAACAATGGATTGTACCTCATACTCCTCATGGTTCTCAACCTGAATAGGATGAGGACGTGGCACCGAGGTGGTAAATCGGTTACAGACCAACGGTTTCAACAAGGACACATGAAACATATTTGAGATGCGCATACTAGGAGGAAGGTCCAACGCGTAAGCCACTGGGTTAATCCTGCGAAGGATACGGAAAGGCCCAATAAACCGAGGTGCAAACTTCAGTGAGGGAACACGAAGCCGGAGGTTGCGAGATGACAGCCAGACCCTCTCCCCAACCTGGTAGGAAGGCGCAGGCAGGTATCTGCGGTCAGCATGGAGTCTGTACCTATCATTGATTGACTAAGATTGATCTCTGCTATCCTGACCCTGGCCTGCATTGTAACCACGCTCTACTCTACACTGCTTGATATCCTGTTGCCAAACCTTGCCTGTATCCTGACCATTCTCTGCCTGTCGACTATATCTACATCTGATCATCTGTTACCAAATCCGGCTTGTCTGATTATGTATTCAGTGTCTTCCCAGCTTACCAACCTGCTTCCTGTTTCCTGCTGCACCAGCTGAACTGACAAGACCAAAGACGAACCAGGCACCCATACACCGCCAGGCTCTTGCGGCCATTGTTGCAACATCGGTGGCCCTTGAGCCGGGGTTGTACGAGACACCCTTCCCACTGCACGTCAGGCTCATCCAGCAGGTACGTAACAGTACCAGACAGCCATGTCTGAGCCTGCAAGTGGGAAGTCGGCCATGGATGACATCTGTCAGCATCTTGCAGCCCTTACCCAAGCAGTCAAATCTCTACAGGAGGGTTATATACAACTGGAACAACGTGTACAGACTATAGCTACACCAGCAAGCACTGCTGCGCCTTCTGCTTCAGGGACTGCCACTTCACAACCTCAGTGGTGATGTTGCCCTCTGAACCCAGAGTTCCAGCACCAGAGAGATTTTCAGGTGACCGGGGAAAATTTCTATCCTTCCGTAACACATGTGAACTATACTTCGCCTTGCAACCTCGAACCTTCTCCCTTGAAGCCACCAAAGTAGGATTCATCATATCACTGCTTCAGGGTGAGCCCCAGTCCTGGGCTCATCGGATGTTGGAAAAGAACGATGTCTTGTTACAGTCCATGTCTGCCTTCTTTGGCGCGTTGGCCGAATTATACGACGACCCACAACGAACCACCACAGCAGAGGCTGCCCTTCATGCACTCCAGCAAGGCCGCAGAACGGCCGAAGATTATGTTACAGACTTTAGACGCTGGAGTGCAGACACACAGTGGAATGATGCAGCCCTGTGACCCCAGTTCCGCTTGGGGTTATCAGAAGGTCTGAAAGACAAATTGGCCCATGTCGGAGTCCCAAATACCCTGGAGGCCCTTATCACACTGACCATTCAAATTGACTGTCAGCTCCGTAAGCGACAATCCGAAAGATCAGCCCAGCAGCCACGCCCGGTCTGGATAATGCCCCGGATCCCAGTTCCTAATCACCCTGCACCTGTTAGCTTCACTCCAGTTCAACCAGCTCCTGTTACTATTGCCGCTGAAGCACCGGAGCCTATGCAAGTTGGCCTAATACGCCCCTCTCTGTCTCCGGAGGAATGCCTGCACCGACGACAGAACAACCTCTGCCTATACTGTGGGGAAGCTAGCCACTATGTACGTTCCTGTCCAACCAAGACACGCAAGTGGCGGATGTTTTCTTCCGTTAATAACTTTTCTTCATCTACCAATGCCACCAACCTAACCCTTTCCATCTCTTTCCAGCTGCTAGAAAGGGAAGTGCCAGTTACAGCGATCATTATTAACGGGGCCTGCAGTAGCTTCATCGATCTAACCTTTGCAACACAATAACGTATCCCCTTAAGACCTAAAGCACAAGGACTTTCTGTTTTTCTAGCTGACGGGTCATGTATCAAGTCCGGACCTGTGACCCAAGAGACATTTGCCTTACCAGTGTTGGCCTCCTCCCAACCTAAGGAAATCCTAAGCCTCAATGTCATCTCTTCACCACTATTCCCTGTTATTCTGGGCCTACCCTGGCTGCAGGCGCATAATCCAAGAGTTAACTGGGCCACAGGGAGAATTGACTTCCACTCAGCCTATTGCCAGGAACACTGCCTTCCAAGAGCCCCAGCTTCGACTACAACACTACTTTGTGTGGACTCTTGAGTCTGAGATGCGCCAAGTCATACCTGAACCTTACCATGAGTTCCTGGATGTCTTTAGTAAGCGAGGGGCTGACACTCTTCCCCCGCATTGGCCATACGACTGCCCAATTGAACTGCTTCCAGGGTCGGAAATCCCTTTTGGTAGAATCTTCCCCCTCGCTGAACGAGAACAGGAGGCACTAAAAGAATATATCCAAGAAAACTTGAAAAAGGGGTTCATCCGACCTTCTACCTCCCCAGCAGGAGCAGGAATATTTTTCGTTGAGAAAAAGGACCACTCCCTACAACCTTGTGTGGACTATCGGGAGCTCAACAAAATTACAGTTAAAAACCGGTATCCTCTCCCTCTAGTACCCAAACTATTTCAGAGATTAAGGTCGGCAACCATTTTCACCAAACTAGATCTACGGGGGGCCTACAATTTAGTCCGCATCCGTCAAGGGGATGAGTGGAAGACAGCTTTTCGCACCCGATTCGGGCACTATGAATACCTGGTGATGCCCTTTGGACTATGCAATGCCCCGGCTACCTTCCAACACTTTGTCAATTACATTTTCTGAGACTTCCTGGATATATTTTTGATTGTTTACCTAGACGACATTTAGATTTTTTCCATTTCCCCGGACTCTCACCGAGATCATGTCAGAATGGTGCTGAGCCGGCTCCGGCAACACGGACTCTATGCTAAAGGTGAAAATGCGAGTTTAAACGAAGCAGCATCCAATTCCTGGGACTGATAATCTCACCTGAAGGCATTAAGATGGACTCTGAAAAAGTCTCTGCTATCTTAGACTGGCCTGCACCTACCGACAAGAAGGGGGTGCAGCGCTTCGTAGGATTTGCCAACTTTTACAGGAGGTTCATTAGGGGCTTCTCCGCTATCATAACCCCTATCACACAGCTGACTAAACAGAACCTCCGCTTCCATTGGACACCTGAGGCACAAGCTGCATTTGATACTTTGAAGGGACTGTTTACTTCAGCACCTGTTCTTGGTCACCCAGACCCGTCTCTGCCATATACACTAGAAGTAGACGCATCTGAAGTCGCTATTGGAGCAGTCATCTCCCAACGCCAAGGCCCTAAGGATCTGATGCATCCAGTAGCCTTTTTCTACCGCAAGTTGTCTCCAGCAGAGAGAAACTATGACGTTGGGGACCGAGAATTGCTGGCCATAAAGGCAGCTTTAAAAGAATGGATGTACCACCTGGAGGGAGCAGTGCATCCTATATTGATCTATACTGACCACAAAAATCTTGAGTACCTGAGGACTGCTAAACGCCTTAAGCCACGTCAAGCACGTTGGGCCCTGTTCTTTTCCCGCTTTGTTTTCCACAATACTTACCAGCCGGGTTCGAAGAATGTCAAACCAGATGCACAGTCTCATATGTTTGATGACCCCAAGGAACCACCAGTGGCAGATACCAACTTGTCTGAAAATAACTTCTTACGGTTACAGGGCAACCTTCTCAAACAAATGAAGCAGGCTTCAACAGATGTTCCCAGCCTTCCAGGGGTTACTCTGACACTCCAGGAAGGATTGCTGTTTAACAGGAGCAAGTTATTTGTGCCTGAATGTCTAACCATTTTGGGTCTGTGTCATGATCATCCCCTAGCAGGTCATTTCGGTGTGCACAGGACACTTGATCTCCTGAAACGCACGTTCCGGTGGCCAGACCTGGAAGAAACCTGTAAGAGATATGTAAAATCCTGTGCGATCTGCAACCGGAGCAAGGGTACAAAGAACCGAGCCTGGGGTCTACTTCGGCCACTGCCAGTCCCTGACAGACCATGGAGAATGATAGCTATGGATTTCATTGTGGAACTTCCCCCATCAGAAGGATGCACAGCCATCTTCGTGGTAGTGGACCGATTGTCCAAAATGGCCTATTACTTGCCTCTGAAGAGTACTTCCTCTGCCATGGAGACGGCTAAAGTGTTTATCAGGGAGATTGTTAGGCTTCATGGAGTCCCTATGAACACTGTCTCTGATCAGGGGGTTCAGTTCACTTCCTGATTCTGGAAAACTCTGTGTGAAGCCCTCACAATTGAAAGATCCTTGTCCTCCACCTACCATCCCCAGACCAATGGACAGACAGAGAGGACCAATCAGAAGTTGGAGCAGTATATCCGATGCTTCACCACTTTTGTCCAGGATGACTGGGTATCGCTGCTACCACTAGCGGAGTTCGCCTACAACAATGCCGCTCACTCAGCCACAGGTCAGTCACCCTTCTTTGCAAATTATGAAATTATGGTTTTCATCCATCCTTCTTGCCCGACTTTATTCCAGAGGCCACAGTCCCTGCTGTCCATCTCACAGTGGATTTCCACAAACGCAACAATAAGTTACTTCAAGAAGTGGTTACCAAGGCACAAGCAAAAGGGCTTATCACAAGAAAAGAAGGGGTGAACTGATTCTCCACCCAGGAGACCAGGTATGGCTGTCTACTATGAATCTCAGGTTGGCATGTCCCTCAAAGAAACTGGCACCTATATTTGTGGGACCATTCCCAGTCAAGAAGAAACTTAATGAGGTTGCTTATGCATTATCTTTACCTGATTCACTTAAGATACATCCTGTCTTCCATGTTTCTCTCTTTAAAACCCGCAGTCCCTGACTCTTTTCCAGATAGAGTATCCAGGCCACCAGAACCTGTGATCATCAATGGTAAAGAGGAGTACGAGGTAGAGGTCATCATAGACTGCAGGAAAAGAAGGAATTAGGTACAGTACTTAGTTAAGTGGAAAGGTTATGGCCCAGAGGATACCTCTTTGGAGGCTGAACAGGATGTGCATGCCAGAGACTTGGTTAATGCCTTTTTTTCGCAGTCATCCACAGAAGAGAGACCCATTGGGCACCCGGAGGTTGCCCGTAAGAGGGGAGCAATGTCATGGATCTGCCACCTAGGGGTTAAAATAGTTCAGACTAATTTCAGTGATTGGTAACAGGCTGCCTGATTTAACCACCTCAGCAGCACTGTGCCTTTGCTGTCTGGTCTCCAGCTCATACCTGTTCCTGTGATCCGATCTGTTTCCTGTGTTTGACCCGGCTTGTTTGACTACGATTGATCTCTGCTATCCTGACCCTGGCCTGCCTTGTAGCCACGCTCTAGTATACACTGCTTGATATCCTGTTGCCGAACCTTGCCTGTATCTTGACCATTCTCTGCCTATCATCTATATCTACATCTGATCATCTGTTACCAAACCCGACTTGTTTGACTACGTATTCAGTGTCTTCCCAGCTTACCACCCTGCTTCCTGTTTGGCCTTATCCTCCAAGACTGACAAAGGCTAAACCCAGCAACGAGGAGGTATGGCACCAGGTTGAAGGTCAATTGCGCAATCATAAGACTGGTGTGGAGGCAAACTACCGGCTTGACCTTTATCAAAGACATCGCTAAAATCACGGTACTCCTCCAGCAGGGAGGGGAGTGAAGAGGTGTACAGGACCTTGGATACCTTCAGGAAGCGTGTCTCACTGCATTGTGGTGACCAGGAGAGAACCTCAGCATGGAGCCAATCAAAAGAGGGGTTGTGCTTCTGTAACCAAGAATAACCAATAACCAGCGGAAACCTGGGTGAGAAAATAACTTGGAATTGTATCTCATGGTGAAGAGCCCCTATGGCCATGGACAACGGAACCGTCTCATGAGTCACATGGGCAGGCTGTAAAGGTCTCCCGTCAAGAACCTCAATGCCAAGTGGAGTGTCACGCAGCTGCAGTGTAATCGAGTGCTGCGAAACAAATGCAGCATCAATGAATAGGCCTGCAGCCCCAGAGTCGATTAGAGCCTGTATCTCGATGGACGACTCAGCCCAAGAAAGCGTGACGGAAACCAGGGGCTTATCTTTCTGGATAACTGGGGATGAAACAATGCCACCTAAGGTCTGTCCATGACAGGACCTCAAGTTTCGGGCGTTCCCTGGACAGGTAGGACAAGACTTCAAAAAGTGACCTGCCTGGCCACAATAAAGGCACAATCTCTCCCTCCTCCTAAAGGCTCTCTCATCCACAGAGAGACGCGTGAAGCCCTGGTGCATGGGTTCATCTTCACTGACCAACTCGGTACCAGGAGGCATGGGAGGTGAGGGAGGCATGGGTGGGACTACAAAGCTTGGAGGCAAACGTACAGGAGGCTTCCGCAAGCGCTCCTTAAGAGAAAGTCTTTCTCTGAGTCTGCAGTCAATGAGGATGGCAAACGAGATCAAGCTCTCCAGCTCAGTGGGTATATCTCGGGCTGCTATCTCATCCTTGATGGAATCTGAGAGATCATGAGAAAAAGCAGCCACGAGGGCCTCATTGTTCCAAGTAACCTCTGCTGCCAGAGTACGAAATTCAATGGCGTAGTCGGTAACAGTTCTCGTACTCTGTTTAATGGACATGAGGCACTTGGCCACAGAAGCAGAGCTTTCGGGAACATCAAATACCCTTTTAAAGGAGGCCACAAACTGAGGGTAACTCAAGACAACAGGTTTTTGCATCTCCTATAGAGGGTTAGCCCAGGCCAAGGCTCTCTCAGAAAGCAAAGATATCAGGAAACCTACTTTGCTTCTGTCTGTGGGAAACGAAACGCCTGGGGCAGCATCTCAAAGTATATCTCAACCTGATTGAGAAACCCTCTGCATTGAACTGGATCACCCCAAATTGCTGGGGAAGCAGAGCAGAACCAGGCATACCACTTATAGAGGTAATACTCTAGGCTGGTGCCTGCACAGAGACTGGGGCAGCAGCAGGGATGGCCTGCAACTCAGGTTGTACTGGAGGAGCTACCGTGGGGGATTCCAGGCGAGCCGTGTGATTCAGGAGCATTTGTAACGCCATGGCAAACTGATCCATGCGGTGATCTTGCTCATCCAATCTGGAAAAAATATTAACAACAAGTGGATTGACTGTATCTTCTGAATTCATGGCCTTCAACTACTGTCAGAAACCATGAATCAGACTGAGACAGAAGTACAATTAAATCACACTTGTTTATTAATAAAAATAAAAAGGTAAATAAAAAAAGCATAGTCAAGCATAGCCAGAGTCCAGTAACCAGATCGGGTAGTCAGCCAGGCCAGAAGTCAGGGATCCAAGTAGAGCAACAGCATAAGGATAAGGAGCCAGAAGGGATGTCATCAAGCCAGTCTTTAAACAAACTGCAGGCAATGGTTTCTAGTGATGTGACCAAGGCGAAGGCAGAGGTGAAGTGAGCTGGAAGGCTTTAAGTAGGCAGGTCAGACGAGCATCATAAGGAACAGCTGGTAACTGTGGAGTGAGAAGAGAGCTGGCAATTAGCCGACAGCTGAGTGGTCAGCCCAGAGAAGGAAGGGCTATGCCAGCCCTGACAACAATCTGCAGATAAAGATATTTCAAACACCTAGTGTTAGCACTTCAATCATCCCGGCACCATGGTTGTTATGGTGTCAGGATGATTGAAGCGCATTATTTCTATTATAACATTGTAATATAAAATGAAATCATTCAACTCACCATAATGCAGAATCAGTGGAAGCCCTGAGCGTGTCACTAGCCACGTCGCCTGCCACCAGATGCCATCAGGTGTCCCCAGCAGAATCCCTCCTTACATGGAGCCTGTGTCCCACCAAATGCAGCCTGTGTCCCACTAAATTGTAGCAGCCTGTGTCCCCATCAATTGCAGCAGCATGTGTCACCAAAAAATTGCCATAGCATGTGTCCCACCAAATTGCAGCAGCATGTGTCCCATCAATTTGCAGCAGCATGTGTCCCATCAATTTTGAAGCAGCATGTGTCACCATCAATTCCAGCATGTGTCACCACCAAATTGCAGCAGCATATGTCACCGTCAATTGCAGCAGCATGTGTCACCACCAATTGCAGCAGCATTTCTCACCACCAAATTTCAGCAGCTTGTGTCCCCATCAAATTGCAGCAGCGTGTGTCACCACCAAATTGCAGCAGCATATGTCACCTTCAAATTGCAGCAGCATGTGTCACCATCAAATTTTAGCAGCATGCTTCCCACCAAATTGCAGCAGCATGTTTCACCACCAATTGCAGCAGCATGTTTCACCACCAATTGCAGCAGCATGTGTCCCATCAAATTGCAGCAGCACGTGTCACTGCCAAATTGAAGCAGCATGCCTCCCACCAAGTTGCAGCAGCATGCGTCCCACCAAGTTGCAGCAGCATGCGTCCCACCACGTTGCAGCAGCATGCGTCCCACCACGTTGCAGCAGCATGCGTCCCACCACGTTGCAGCAGCATGCGTCCCACCACGTTGCAGCAGCATGTGTCCCACCAAGTTGCAGCAGCATGTGTCCCACCAAGTTGCAGCAGCATGTGTCCCACCAAGTTGCAGCAGCATGTGTCCCTCCAAGTTGCAGCAGCATGTGTCCCTCCAAGTTGCAGCATCATGTGTCCCTCCAAGTTGCAGCATCATGTGTCCCACCAAGTTGCAGCAGAATGTGAAACCAAGTTGCAGCAGCATGTGTCCCACCAAGTTGCAGCAGCATGTGCCCCAAGTTGCAGCAGCATGTGCCCCAAGTTGCAGCAGCCTCACATCAAACCCCCCATACTTACATTGCAGTGTGTTTTCCTCTCCAGCGATGTCTATTCATACTTCCTGGTTCCTCTCTCCAGGGCGCAAGTGGAGAGAGAAAACAGGAAGTGAAATCAACTCAGATTTCAATCAAACCACCTGGCTGTAGTAATATATACTACAAATGGGCGGAAGCTACTGGGCACTTCACAAAGCTAAACGCCCGCAAATGAAGCGCCATGGCGTCTAAACACAGTGCACTTTAGGACTTTTTTTTATAAAGGGCGTGTTTTCAAAAAACATTTTTTTTGACTGCCTGGAGGTGGGGCGGCACCCAGCAGCCCCCTATGGACGGGCCGCCCCTGCGAGCCACACTCAGGATTGTATTGTAGAATCCTGGTGCAGTGTACTTACCTTGCCCCCAGGATCCTGCAATGTCCCCTCTCTATGTTTGTGTGCTGTGTCCTCCGGCAGATGTCCTGTGTGCCGGGCTCCTTTCCCTGCGAGTGTTGTGACACATGGGGGTGGAGCCTGGCAGCAAATTCAAAAAGTACACAAAACATAACACATACAGTACATTGTAATCTTACAGATGACATTACTGTATCAAATCATTTCACCTCCCTTTTATCCCTAATGCTTTGCCCAGTGCCCCACATGTAGTTTTATATGATATATACTGTTATTCTGCCTGGAAACTGGAGATTGTCCATGGCAACCAAAAAGTGTCCCTTTATGTAAAAGTGGTTTTAGAGCAACTAGAAAACAGAGATAATAAATTAGAATCACTTGCGGAATTGAGCGATAGTAAAATTTATTTTATTATTATTTTTTATAATTATTTATTATATTATAATTTATGATTTTGTGTTTTAAACTTTATCATACCCGGGATGTCTACTAGACTCTTGTATGGACAGATTTAAAGCGGTAGTAAACCCGCAATTTTTTTTTTTTTTTTTTTAAAACCTGCAAAGCAAAAGGCATAATGAGCTAGTATGCACCGCATACTAGCTCATTATGAAATACTTACCTTAGAACGAGGCCCCGACATCTCGCCCGATCCACGCCGAGGGAGCCGACATGCTCCCTCGGCGTCTCTTCCGGGTATCGCGGCTCCGGCGCTGTGAGTGGCCGGAGCCGCGATATCGTCACTCCCGCGCATGCGCGCGGGAGATTTAAATCCGGCCGGACGAGCGCTGCCGGATTTTCACGGAGAGAACCCCCTTGTGCGCATGCGCCGCTGCAGTCAGCGGCGCATACCGAGGGGAATATCTCCTAAACCGTACAGGTTTAGGAGATATTTTTTTTACCTACAGGTAAGCCTTATTATAGGCTTTCCTGTAGGTAAAAGTTAAAAAAGTGGGTATACAACCACTTTAAGTGTGCTATTCCTAAGAATTATAGGCCTACAATATAAAACACCAAATTTCTATGCAAAACAATTTTACTGCTTTCAGCATAAAAAATCGGCCATAATCATACTGCCAGGGAGGGTAAAGTGCTTGTAAACCTACTTACACCACTTGTACCTACAGGTAAGCCTATAATCAGGGTGGCCAGGTGGGTGCTTGGGTGTGCTAAAGTTCCCCCAAATAGTCTTCAAGCACCCTCATAGCACCCCCAAAAATTCCACTGAGGTATTGACATAAAATTAGAAACATTTTTTTTTATAATATTGTACCTGCTGTGAATCTTGTCTGATACTTGGCTGGGGACTCTTTTTTGAAGAGGAGGGATACAGACACATAAGCTGCTGTTTAATTAGATCTGTCTGAGAGGGGCGGATTGATCCACAGTGTTGTGCAGAGGCTCTAACTTTTAAAAGCACCTGTGACAGTCCAGCCCAGCAATCAGAAGGAAGGAAGGTGTGAGGTCAGCTGAGCTGCTGGGTGTGTCTTTACATGGGAGACCGCTGGGGAGGAGCAGAGAGCTGACTGACTCTGCAGTGCTAGTTATCTGACAAGAGAAGGGGGTTTTCTGGTGTGCAAAACAGGGGGGGGGGGGCTGTGGTCCTAGGAGGAGGGAGGATGGGTGCTTGCTGTTCTTTTCATTTGGGAGCTGTTATTGTGCTGGGGGAGGGGAGTGAGTCTCCTCTCTGCAGTTTTGTCATTTGATCTGTCAGCAGCAGACAGACTGATCTGGAGTCTGAGCTGCACACTCCGTGCATCCCCCCCATAATACACCCCCTATGCTTGCTGCACGCTCTGTGCATCCCCCCATCATACACCCCCTTTGCTTGCTGCACGCTCTGTGCATCCCCCCCCATCATACACCCCCTTTGCTTGCTGCATGCTTTGTGCATCCCCCCATCATACACCCCCTATGCTTGCTGCACGCTCTGTGCATCCCCCCCATCATACACCCCCTATGCTTGCTGCACGCTCTGTGCATCCCTCCCCCATCATACACCCCCTATGCTTGCTGCATGCTCTGTGCATCCCCCCCATCATACACCCCCCTATGCTTGCTGCACGCTCTGTGCATCCCCCCATCATACACCCCCTACGCTTGCTGCACGCTCTGTGCATCCCCCCATCATACACCCCCTATGCTTGCTGCACGCTCTGTGCATCCCCCCATCATACACCCCCTATGCTTGCTGCACGCTCCGTGCACCCCCCCCCCCATCATACACCCCCTATGCTTGCTGCATGCTCCGTGCATCCCCCCCATCATACACCCCCTATGCTTGCTGCACGCTCCGTGCATCCCCCCCATCATACACACCCTATGCTTGCTGCACGCTCCGTGCATCCCCCCCCATCATACACCCCCTATGCTTGCTGCACGCTCCGTGCATCCCCCCCATCATACACCCCCTATGCTTGCTGCACGCTCCGTGCATCCCCCCCATCATACACCCCCTATGCTTGCTGCACGCTCCGTGCATCCCCCCCATCATACACCCCCTATGCTTGCTGCACGCTCCGTGCATCCCCCCCATCATACACCCCCTATGCTTGCTGCACGCTCCGTGCATCCCCCCCATCATACACCCCCTATGCTTGCTGCACGCTCCGTGCATCCCCCCCATCATACACCCCCTATGCTTGCTGCACGCTCCGTGCATCCCCCCCATCATACACCCCCTATGCTTGCTGCACGCTCCGTGCATCCCCCCCATCATACACCCCCTATGCTTGCTGCACGCTCCGTGCATCCCCCCCATCATACACCCCCTATGCTTGCTGCACGCTCCGTGCATCCCCCCCATCATACACCCCCTATGCTTG
Source organism: Lithobates pipiens (assembly GCF_037356315.1). NCBI lineage: Eukaryota > Metazoa > Chordata > Amphibia > Anura > Ranidae > Lithobates > Lithobates pipiens. Next base: position 595,044,194 of record NW_027507748.1, on the reverse strand, counting down.
CTGCACGCTCCGTGCATCCCCCCCATCATACACCCCCTATGCTTGCTGCACGCTCCGTGCATCCCCCCCATCATACACCCCCTATGCTTGCTGCACGCTCCGTGCATCCCCCCCATCATACACCCCCTATGCTTGCTGCACGCTCCGTGCATCCCCCCCATCATACACCCCCTATGCTTGCTGCACGCTCCGTGCATCCCCCCCATCATACACCCCCTATGCTTGCTGCACGCTCCGTGCATCCCCCCCATCATACACCCCCTATGCTTGCTGCACGCTCCGTGCATCCCCCCCTATCATACACCCCCTATGCTTCCTACACGCTCCGTGCATCCCCCATCATACACCCCCTGTGCTTGCTGCACGCTCGGCGCATACACCCCCCTCCCCTGTGCTTGCCGCACGCTCGGTGCATACACCCCCTCCCCTGTGCTTGCCGCACGCTCGGTGCATACACCCCCTCCCCTGTGCTTGCCGCACGCTCGGTGCATACACCCCCTCCCCTGTGCTTGCCGCACGCTCGGTGCATACACCCCCTCCCCTGTGCTTGCCGCACGCTCGGTGCATACACCCCCTCCCCTGTGCTTGCCGCACGCTCGGTGCATACACCCCCTTCCCTGTGCTTGCCGCACGCTCGGTGCATACACCCCCTTCCCTGTGCTTGCCGCACGCTCGGTGCATACACCCCCTTCCCTGTGCTTGCCGCACGCTCGGTGCATACACCCCCTCCCCTGTGCTTGCCGCACGCTCGGTGCATACACCCCCTCCCCTGTGCTTGCCGCACGCTCGGTGCATACACCCCCTCCCCTGTGCTTGCCGCACGCTCGGTGCATACACCCCCTCCCCTGTGCTTGCCGCACGCTCGGTGCATACACCCCCTCCCCTGTGCTTGCCGCACGCTCGGTGCATACACCCCCTCCCCTGTGGTTGCCGCACGCTCGGTGCATACACCCCCTCCCCTGTGGTTGCCGCACGCTCGGTGCATACACCCCCTCCCCTGTGGTTGCCGCACGCTCGGTGCATACACCCCCTCCCCTGTGGTTGCCGCACGCTCGGTGCATACACCCCCTCCCCTGTGGTTGCCGCACGCTCGGTGCATACACCCCCTCCCCTGTGGTTGCCGCACGCTCGGTGCATCCCCCATCATACACCCCTGTGGTTGCCGCACGCTCGGTGCATCCCCCATCATACACCCCTGTGGTTGCCGCACGCTCGGTGCATCCCCCATCATACACCCCTGTGGTTGCCGCACGCTCGGTGCATCCCCCATCATACACCCCTGTGGTTGCCGCACGCTCGGTGCATCCCCCATCATACACCCCTGTGGTTGCCGCACGCTCGGTGCATCCCCCATCATACACCCCTGTGGTTGCCGCACGCTCGGTGCATCCCCCCATCATACACCCTCCCCTGTGCTTGCTGCACGCTTGGTGCATACACCCCCCCCCCATGCATCCCCCATCATACACCCTGGAGTTGCCAGGAGGACGTAAAGCCTTTTTAAAAAAAAAATTAAAAATACACGCTGCAAGACAAAGGCATAATGAGCTAGCATGCATGGCATACTATCTCATTATGAATTACTTACCTGAGATCTAACCCCCTGCATTGGCCCTTGTTTGCCTCCGACACCGCCATCCATCCCGATGTGTCTTCTGGGTATCGTGGCTCCGGTGCTGTGACTATCCAGAGCTGTTAGAAATGACACGCCCAGTGCCCGATGTCTACAGTGCATGCACTGTAGACATCGGTGCCGCTATTTCTGCAATTATCTCCTAAACCTTTTAGGTTTGGGAGATATTTGAGTTTTAATCTAGGCTCACCTGTAGGTTAAAGTGGATGTAATGGGTTTAAAACGCACATTACAGGTTCTGTGGGTGGTTAAGGTGGTAATTAAACTTGTTGCCTTATCTGCATTTAATTAGCATCAGAACCTGTGTAATTCATATGTGTTTGGGTTTAAAGGATGAGTTGGCAATCCTAATACACCCCCTTATGCTTGCTGCACGCTCCATGCATGCCCAATACACCCCCTTATGATTGCTGCACGCTCCATGCATGCCCAATACACCCCCTTATGCTTTTTTTTTTTTATTTTTTTTATTTTATTTTTTTTTCTAAATTGTTTCAGGGAGGGAGAACCGTCTTCTGCAGCAGTCTGGACAGTCACAGCTCATTGGTGCAGGAAGTGAAGGAAACAGAGGAAAGCATTCCCTATATACTGTATTGTCTGTATATCTACACACCAGGAGGCTGTTATAAAATGCTCAGGGATTTGTCAGAGGGAATACAGACACCAAGTATTCTCTTTTCCCAGAAGAAATGATATTCACTATAGAGCCCAGGTTGGCAACCCATAGACCACAATCTACCAGGCAATCACATCCAGGTGACTGGTAGATTGGTCCTGGGCTTGCTGACCTTCTGTCACTGATTGTGGATCATGATGATGGCGGCTGGCCACAGAAGAGAAGCGGGGCTGGAAGGAGCAGGTGGCCGCAGGGACCTTAAGCCTGCTTCTTGAGCCAATGCCTTGTCCATAGTTAAGGTGGTGTGATACCAATAGCACTTTACCTCTTTCTTGGTATTGGGATCCACAACAGCTGGAAGTGAAGGTCAGTGGGCATAATAGGGCACAGTAAAAGCTATGTGGGCACAATGGCAGCTATATAGGCACAATAGCATAAAGATGCTTTTGAGCCCATATAGAGATGCACAACATGGCATGTGTACACCTTTGGCTGCTGCCTCTGGAGCTAAAGAGGGTAGGAATTGGGGAACGTAAAAGTGTGATTCATCCACAGGGTTTTACCAACCCCAATTTTGCTTGTAAGCAAGCCCTAATGGTACCTCCAAATGCAGTTAAGGGCTGTTTAACAAGTCCAAAAGGCACCACCGTGCCTCTAAAAAGTGATCTAAGCATGTGTGACAGGTTGTGAAAAGGCTGATTTAAACCTATAACTGCTGTGCAATGCATGCAGTTGAAGTTTGGTAGTACAACCATTGTAGGTTCAAACCAGGTGGTGAAGCGGTAACATCTCCGCCTCACCACCTGCCAAACACTTCTGAAAAACAAAATGCAAATTAGTTTTCAAAGGACTTCAGTCTGACTTTAGGGAGGATTTGAAAGACATCTGTGCGGGTTCATGCACAAATGTATATTATCGCCTCAATGGTAGTACAGGAACTACTTCTGTAAATCAGTGTGGCGCCACAGTCAACAATGCACCGATTGGTCTACTTCTATTACTTGCAATAGCCTGATTTGACCTGTCTAATCGCATGTCAAATCGTGCAGATGTGAGCCAGGGGGTTCAAACCCTGGAAGTTGATTTGTTGTGCAAAGCTGCATCAGATTCTGTGTGCACCAGGTTTAGTAAATCTATCCGTGTCCGGTGATCTTTGACTTCACCAGTGTTGTGCAGGTAGATCTCCACCTCTCTATTATCAAGTTGAAACAAAAGGTAATAACTGGGAGATGAGCTGATGGAGAAAATGAAAATACAGTTGTTAGGTGTGGGTAGGATAGGCTTCTCTGAAGGGAAGGGTTTTCAGGGATTGTCTAAAAGCTAATAAAGTAGGAGATAGGCGGACAGATTGGGGTAGGGCATTCCATAGGATTGGAGAGGCTTTGGAAAAGTCCTGGAGGTGCGCATGGGAGGAGGTGATGAGGGAGCTAGAGAGCAGGAGGTCTTGAGAGGAATGAAGAGAACAAGTAGGTTGGTATTTAGAGACTAAGCTAGTGATGTACCTCGGGGTGAAATTGTGGTTGGCTTTGTATGTAGTTAGTATTTTTAATTGAATTCTTTGGCCAAGCGGAAGCCAGTGGAGGCATTGACAGAGGAGTAGCAGACAAGGATTGGTAAGGTGGATGAGTCTGGGAACAACATTCATGATGAATTGAAGAGGTGATAGACTATGTAGAGGTAAGGCAACTCCCTTCTCATTGAAGTAGTCGAGGTTGGAGATGACCAGTGAGTGAATTAAGAGCTTTGTTGTGTCAATGGTTAGAAAGGGGGATATTTTGGAGATGTTGTAGAGGTTGAGGTGGCAGGATTTGGACAGCAATTGGATGTGTTGCTTGAAGGAGAGTTCAGAATCCAGGACTACACCTAGAACCTTGGCATGTGGGGGATGGGCTTATGGTTGTGCCATTGATTTTGACAGTGAGATCAAGGGAAGGGTCATATGGGGAATGTAAAATTATAAGTTTGGTTTGGATAGGTTGTGACGTCCAGACTGATATATCTGAAGGTAAATTAGTGATGTGTGAGGAGACGGAGGGAGTGAGCTGAGGGGTAGAGAAATGGATTTGGTTGCCGTCAGCATAGAGGTGGTATTGGAAGCCATGGGAGGCTATCAGTTCTCCCAGAGAGGAGGTGTAGATTGAAAATGGGAGCAGTCCAAAAACAGAACCTTGGGGGATCCCACAGAGAAAGGGAGAGGAAGAAGTAGAGTTGTAAGAATTGCTAAAGGTGCGGTTGGATAAGTAGGAAGACAACCAGTGAAGAGTACAGTCAGAGACCAAAGGTGTGGAGTTTGAGGGGGTGGTCAACTGTATCAAAGGCAGCAGAGGTCCAGGAGTAAAGAATGTCTGTCTGGTTTTGGCCATTAGTAGATCATTCGTTTTAGGAGAGCAGTTTTGGAGAGCTCTATAGGTGACTACCCCTGCTATACACACACTTTCTGACTGGGAGAAAAGAATGCAGAATCTGTTCTGTCCATCCCTCCCTCTGCTTGCTTCATCTTTAACCGCTTGCTGCCATCAATTGATGGTAGCAGAATGGCACCTGTGCACTTTAGGAGTGTTGGGCACTCACTGTGTGATTTAGGAGCCTGTGCGTCTGGCCGCGATGGCTGTCTGATACCTGCGATTGCTCCTGAGGAGAGAACAGATCTGTCAATGTAAACCGATCTCCTCTCTCAGGGGTGAGGAGTGACCTGTTCCTACTGCTTAGGAATAACGATCAGTCTTCTCCCCCAGACAAATCCTTCGAGGGCTGAAGTGGTTAAACTTTAAGGCTCATTCACACTAGCTGTGATTTCAAGAGCAATCAACATTTGCTTTTGAGAGAGCATTAGACAGGTGGTAAGAAGGTCGGAAGGGTCTTTCCACTGCCTGCTTTACATCCTTGAATCCCACATTAGTGTTGCAGACCAGCCCCAGTCACTTGAATGGGTTGTGTTTGGGTGGTAGCACCTGACAAAGGCAATGGGGTATAATTCCTGCTGTGATGCTAACCACCATAGCTGTGTACACCCCCACGCTGCTGCCTATGCAGTTGGGGCTGGTAAAAATGTGGCTCAATTTCAGGCTTGTACAGCCCCCTAACCGCTAGTGCAAATTCGTTCTGACATTGCTGGTGTGGTGTCACAGTATATCTCACTATAAGAAAACATTTTGCAGTTCTTGTGGGATATGGGACCATGTTCCTGACTGCATGGCATTTTTTTCAATGAGTTTTTATGGTTCTCTGGTTTCTTTGTAGTGGCTGAATTGTTATACTTTACTATCCCACTGACTTGATGTTGTTGCTGGCACTGACATATGCTGGGGGGTAATCATTTCTGGCCCTGACATGGTACCCCCAAAAAATTTGGGATGGTGCCACCCCTGTCTATGGGTGTCATGTATGTCTTGCTGACAACATATTTGTTATATATTAAAGGTCTGGGGTGATTAAACGCAAATGGTGCATGTGATTTCAAAAAAGGTGCCAGTCCAGACTGCATTTTTAAGGACATTGCAGCCCACTTTTATTTAAAGGAACGGAAAGTTCACAAAGTGTTCAGTTTTCAATTCCACAACCCAGAACTGAGTAGAATTTTGACACGAGGTATATTTCTACACTCATTTCCTGTTCCTGTCATGTTAGCTGAATCGCTGTAGCTGTACGGAAGTCACTTTAAAGGGTATAGGGGGCTGCGATACTGAGGAGCCATGTGTGTGCCCGATGCTTATTGCATTTTTCCCCCAAAAAATATATAGAAAAACATAAACTAAGTAAGATTTTTTTTTTTTTTTTTAAATTGTCATGCTTTTTTGTTTTGTAGTGCAAAAAATAAAACCTGCAGAGGTGATCAAATACCACCAAAAGAGCTCTATTTGTGGGGGGAAAGGGACATAAATTTTGTTTTTGTACAAGGTTGCATGCCTGCGCAATTGTCAGTGACACAGTGCCTAATTGCAGAAAATGGCCTGGTCAATAAGGGGGTAAATCCTTCCGACTCAAGTGGTTAATCTGGGGGACTTCCCTGCAGTGCTCTTGTCAAGCTGGGATGTAAATCACTTCATAGGTAACAGATCTGATGAGTGATTGCCTGCAGGTCTATCCTTGCTGCCATAAATTCCCTCTGCAGCTTCAGGACTGGAGACCAGGTGCTTCCTAAAAAATTTTTTTTTTTCCTGGGTCTTGTGGCTCCTTGACTTCCTTTTTGCTGTCCAAGAGCAAAACATCAGTGTTCTCTTCATGCCCTCAAGTGCCCAGTTCACCTTGATGGGTAAAGCCAAGCATACCTGCATTTTCATGGTTTTCTTGAGTGTCCTGTTTGGTCTGTAAGGGCAGTTTGGCCCACTTGACTATATAATTGCATTTGTTAGCCTGCACTGACTTTGCTACAATCCCTTGTCTTACTACCAGAACCTCAGCCCAAGTGTCCTTTCCTGAAAGATGTAAATGGGTGCAAAATATATTAGCCTTGGCTGTATTGCAGAGAAAACGGTCACTACATGGAAGGCTGTCCCTTCTAGCTGCAGTGACTAGGTGAGCTCATGGAAACCCACCTAGTTGACGTGTTTATCATCAAATGTAGTTCTATCTACTCCAGTATCAGTGGTGGACTGTCCAGACGGGACTCTGCCCCTCCCCAATCCATGTGCACGGCCTGTAATCTACATGCAGGTTGTCTAACACATGGATTCCAGTGTTTTTTAAGCACATGATTAGAGCCTGAGGCTCTAATTGGCTTCTGCGCCCCGTGCCCACCCAGTTGTGTGACAATAGCAAATGAATATTCGCTATTGTCTTCCTGACTCTCCTGTTGGCCAATTGGAGAAGCGATCCAATTGGCCACTTAGGAGGAGGGAGCAGATGTACAGCAAAAGCGGCCATGCGAAAGCCGCTGCCCGTGATCTAGATGGGGTGCGGGCTGGTGACCATCTGCCTGACCAGTGTTTGCTGCCCCCCCAATATACTACCAGTCATCCCTGTCCAGTATTTTAGATGCATTGGCAGCAGATTAACCCTTATTTAGACAGTGATGCAGAGTTGGGGATATACCTTAAGGCCCATTAAAAAGTCATTTTTTTTTAATTTTTTTTTTTATTCCCCTTTACAGTGGGGGCTGTAAATGTAGAGTGTATGGTGCTGCTGCACGTCTGTACATTATGCCCAGAACATCCAAACAGCTAGAGCAAAGCACAGTGAAAGGTTTTGGCCAACCTATGTGGCATAGTACAGTAACCCATGCAGGACACCTGTCAAACAATAATCCTGGAACTACCATGCTAATGTCCTTGTCTGAGTATTTCAGTAGTATATTTACCAGAACAGATATAAAAAAAAACTTGATAATATCACCCATTCTATGCATGTTGGGCTATATTTTTCGATTGAATTATCTGTATGTCCAGACAGGATTGGTTCATGCTACTGATCTTGTAATTAGTTGTAGGTGTGAACTTGTAAATTGCCTAAAAGAGAGATATAGCTGACTGTTCAAATGTATGTCTTGCAGAGCTGCTTCCTTAAGGATAATCTCCTGAAATCCTGAAGATGTATAGGTTGAAGGTAGCGACGGGAACTGACCTGGCTGCTAGCACCTGTAGTAATGTCTCTATTGTCCTTGTGGGGGTACATGGAGAAAGTGAAATACACAAACTGCCCCATCAATGGAATAACTTCATATCTGGAGCTGTGAGTATCACTACATAGCGCTGACAGTATTTGTAATAGGTTACAATGGCATTACAACAGTCATAGCAGTCAACACAGCTGCTATGGGGTTGGGGGGAGGGGGTGGGAGGGGGACCCATTAAGGAGGCTGGTATTGAAAATTAAATATAGACAATGTGTGTAGGTACAAATCCAGTACTCAGATTTGAGGTTGCTGTTAACACTTTGTAAACCCTGTCATTTCCAAATGGTTTTCACCTGTTTCCCCTTCCTATTGCCTATGACATTTCCAATGAAGAACATACTAGAGACACTTTCAGGACCGCAGTCGGTTGCTAGTCAGATTCCCCTTTGTAGATGATGCCGTAAGGAGGATTTTTTTTTTTTTTTTAAGCTGTTTAGTAAATCCCAGAACATTTCCTCACATAAAATCTAATGAGATTAGAGGTTTATAGTTCTGTCACACACCCACAAGAAGATTGTATTACCCCTTATTTTTATATAGACATTGGAGCTCTTATTGGCGCATATTAGACAGGATCAGAATATCCAGGGCATAGGGATAGGAAATAGTCACCATAAAGTAGCGGCTTACGCCGATCTTTTATTTTGTGACCAACCCGGTCACTTCTATACCAAATTTATTGAATGCACTCAGGTTGTATTCTGCCCTTTCCAGTTATAAAAATAATGTACACAAATCGGAAGCACTGAATGTTGACTTCCCTAGTGAAACTCTGAACACCGTGCAGCGGAATTTTCCCTTTGCATGGGCCAAAAATCAAATCAAATACCTGGGGATATATCTGACCCCCCTCCCTCACGTCAACCTTTCAGGAAAACTATGCCCCCTGGCTAACCACCCTGCATCGTGACCTACAGCGTTGGCATAAACATACTCACTCATTCTTGGTTCGGCAGGAACGGCATCCTTAAGATGGTCGTCCTACCGAGACTTTTGTACTTCCTGCAAACACTTCCGGTGGTGGGGCCTCCTCATTTTCTTACGACTGTGAGGGGGTTATTTTTTACATTTCCTGTGCATGCTGTTGCATATAGAGCCCCGACTCTGCCGAAGGATCTAGGAGGCATAGGTTTCCCGGACCCGGTCAAATATCACCAGGCGGTATATTGTACCAGAGCCCTAGATTGGGTTAAACATTGGAAAAGGAGTGGGTAGAGGTGGAGCAAGTGTTCTCTAGTCCCATTGCTGACCCTGGTGTAGCAAACCTCAAGCCTCCTGGCAACTTTAAAAAAACACCCGTTGATAGGGAACACACTATCTGTTATTACCAACTTGAAATTGGTAAGGGTGAGCCCCCAGGAACCCTCCCTGTTTCTGGTGATTGAGGCACAGGACTTCCCCCGCTAGTATGTCGAGTAGGAGATTTAGGAAGTTCAGAGTCCAACAGATATAGGTTGCAGGACTTTTGTTGCGGGGGACGGTGGCTCTCGGTTGAAGAAATTCAGTCGATGCTGGACCCTCCCCTGGACAGATGGAGGGCCATCCAGATTAGACACCTTTTTGACCTCCTCACATTTTTGACCTGATAGTCCACTCCCTGTCTGCTTTTGAAGAGCTATGTCTTGACCCCGGCCCTCCACTTGTTATCGGTACTGTACAAGTTGGTAGTTGCCCCCTCAGATGGGGCACCCCCTCTGTACTTGGGGAGGTGGGAATGGGATTTGGGACGGACCTTTACGAAGGAACAGAGGGTCCTGTATTTTGCTCAATGTTCCTCCATCGCCACGAGATTCCAGGAGGCAGGGTACAAGCTGTTGGCAGTGTGGTATGGGGTCCCCACACTTCTGCATAGAATCTACCCATCGGTGTCCTCTGCCTGCAGGAGATGCCATCAGGCAGCGGGTTCACTGCTGCATGTATTCTGGTCCTGCCCACGCATTTGACCTTTTTGGGAGAATGTGCGCCGAGTGATCCTGAAGCTAACGAATATAGCCCTAGCAGATGATCCAGCCCAGTGTCTCCTCCATCTTACCCCAATGCCGAGAAGGAGATATAGGAACTCACTCATGATTCACCTGCTGAACATGGCGAGAATCTGTGTGCCTCTAAATTGGAAGAGGGAGGACCTCCCCCCCTCAATGGGCCAGTGGCTGGCTGTGGTGAGTGAAATAGGCCTGATGGAGCAATTGACAGCGACGGTCCACCGGAAGGTGGAGAAATATAATAAAACGTGGTTTTATTGGCACCAATTCCGGTTTTCGTGGGAATACAAGGACCTAGCGTCTCCTGTTGCAAGCTGGGTAGTTAAGGGTGCCCCTGGAGTGAACCTTGGTGGTTGGCTGCTGTGGGGATTTCACCCCCACCCCCTTTTTTTTATTTTTTATTCCTTATCTTCCTTTCCTCTGTCTCCCGTTCCTTTCTGATCAGGACCAGAGTCAGTCCAAATTCTTTCTGCTCTTTTCCTGTAGCCCTATGCACTTTTTTCTTCTAGCTTTATTTCCTACCTATAATTTAATTTTAAAAAAACGTATTGGATCTCAGCAGTCTGACGGCTTTCATTATGGGGATTTTAGCAGCTGTGTTCGACCCCTGTAGGGGTCAGCAATTAAGACTTTTGTTTCTGTAAAATTCTCCCTGTGTATATGTGAATGTTGTGGTTCCGCAAAGTTCCTGGTTATATACACTTATAAGTCTTTCAACAAGCTATACATGGTTTCTTTTTGTATGTTGATCGGTCTGCTGTGTTCAATAAAATCCTTTTAAATGAAGAAAAAGATTGTATTAGGGCTATAGAGTTGTGTGCAGGAATATTAACAATTATCTAATCACATAAAATATTGCAGCGGTTGCTATTACTGCTATCTTTAACTACTAGACTACCTCTTCCATTTTTTTTTTTTTTTTTTTTTTTAACTCTGCCAATGGTAATGGTGGAAGGATTTAGAATTCACAAGACCCTGAGATCTGTGATACTTAAACTATCTGAGCTTCCATGGGTGAAGATTACCTGGAAAATGTAACATTGAGGTGTGGGCAAAAACTTCATTGGAGCATTGGCTAGTAGAGGTGCAACGGATCGTCACCAATCTGATCCGAATGGGTCAACCCGCTCAGGTCGGCACATGCTGCGATCCGTGGAGTGGTCTTGGCCTTAGGAAAGGCCGCAGCTTCGGCCTAGCTCTGAAGCGGGGCCGTCTTTCTACACCCAGGCTGTTTACACTGATCGCTCCGACGGAGCGATTACTTGTACACAAACCAGAGTCATGTCATGACGCCGGTTCCTCTCTCCCCTCTCTGTACTAACCTGTACAGTGGAGGGGAGAGATCCTGAGATGGAAGCAGCCATCCTTCCATACCCTGCGATACCCTGCCAATACTCTGCAGTACCGCAATACTCTGCAGTACCCTAGCAATACTCTGCAATACCCTGCCTGCCAATGCCCAGCCTTACCCAGCCATACTCCCCCCAATATTACAGTGGGGGAGATTGTGGATATTACATTGGGGACTATATGGTGGTGGAATTTTCACAGGTTTTTGCAAATTAAATTATTTGCTGATCTGAAAAATGATCTGATCCGAGGAACGATCCGTGAGTTTTTGATCCGTTGCACTCCTATTGGCTAGGTACCAATACCAATAAGATGCCTCTAATGACATGTTCCCTGCTAATAGCTGCTGTTTATTGGAAAATATTACTTGCATGCAGCCTCTGAAGTTCTGGTGGTGACGTGAACAGTTGGGGCTGAAGAATGGTGTTCAGAGCCAGTCCCTCGCTGTGCAGATCCTCCATTCAGAAAACTTTTTTAACCACTTCAGCCCCGGACCAATTTGCAGCATAAGGACCAGAGATCTTTTTACAATTTCGCACTGCTCTGCTTTAACTGGTAATTGCGCGGTCATGCAATGTTGTAACCAAACGAAATTTGCGTCCTTTTCTTCCCACAAATAGAGCTTTCTTTTGATGGTATCTGCCTCTGCGATTTTTATTTTTTGCGATATAAATGGAAAGACCGAAAATTTTGAGAAATTTTCTTTGTTATAAAAAAATAAAATCGAATAAACTAAATTTTAGTCATACATTTAGGGCAAAATGTATTCAGCCACATGTCTTTAGTAAAAAAAAAAAAAGTCAAGCATATATATATATATTGGTTTGCGCAAAAGTTATAGCGTCTGCAAACTAGAGCACATTTTCTGGAATTTACACAGCTTTTAATTTATGACTGCCTATCATTTCTTGAGGTGCTAAAATGGTAGGGCAGTACAAACCCCCCCCCCCCCCCAAATGACCCCATTTTGGAAAGTAGACACCCCAAGGAAATTGCTGAGGGGCATGCTGAGCCCATTGAAATTTTTTTTTTATTTATTTATTTTTTTTGTCCTAAGGGATTGAATAATGGCAAAAAAATTTTTACAAAACGTTGTCACTAAATGATATTGCTCACACATGCCATGGTTATGTGGAATTGCACCCCAAAATATTTTCTGCTACTTCTCCTGAGTATGGGGATACCACATGTGTGGGACTTTTTGGGAGCCTAGTCACGCACGGCACCCCAAAAACCAATCACTGCCTTCAGGATTTCTAAGGGTGAAAATTTTTTATTTCACTACATATCAGTTTTGAAGGCCATAAAATGCCAAAATGGCACAAAACCCCCCCCAAAATGACCCCATTTTGGAAAGTAGATACCCCAAGCTATTTGCTGAGAGGCATGTTGAGTCCATGGAATATTTTATATTTTGCCACAAGTTGCAGGAATATTACAAACTTTTTTTTTTTTTTTCTCAAAGTTGTCACTAAATGATTGCTCACACATGCTATAGGCATAAGTGAAATTACACCCCAAAATAAGTTCTGCTGCTTCTCCTGAGTACAGGAATACCACATGTGTGGGACTTTTTGGGAGCCTGGCTGCGTACGGGACCCCGAAATCCAAGCACTGCCTTCAGGATTTCTAAGGGCATTATTTTTTTATTTTACTCCTCCCTACCTATCAGTTTTGAAGGCCATAAAATGCCAAGATGGCACAAAACCCCCCCAAATTACCCCATTTTGTAAAGTAGATACCCCAAGCTATTTGCTGAGGGGCATGTTTAGTCTATTGAATTGTATATATTTTTTTTATTTATTTTTTTGTCCCAATGACAAAAAATAAATTATTTACAAAAAGTTGTCACTAAATTATTAATTGCTCACACATGCCATAGTTATATGTGGAATTGCACCCCAAAATACATTTTGCTGCTTCTCCTGAGTACAGGGATACCACATGTGTGGGACTTTTTGGGAGCCTAGCTGCGTACGGGGCCCCAAAAACCAATCGCCACCTTCTGGATTTTTAAGGGCGCAAATTTTTGATTTCACTCCTCACTACCTATTGCAGTTTCGAAGGCCATAAAATGCCAAAATAGCACAAAACCCCCCCCCCCCAAATGACTCCATTTTGGAAAGTAGACACCCCAAGCTATTTGCTGAGTCATGTTGGCTGAACGAAAAGATTGATCAGTGGGTATGCCCACCATTAGAATACCTCCCTTCATCCACCCACTTCTAATGGACATATATGCACCATTTATATATGCCGAAGCATGGGGGCATCCTCCCACAAAAGTTATGCCACATACACACGGTCAAACTTTCCACGGGCATCCGTCGGAATTTCGACCGTATGTACGCAGCATTAGGAGCAAAATCGCTCCTCTGCCCCTGCTGCCCCCATGCTTCGGCATATATGCTCTTTTTTAACTGGTGGTGAAATCACCTCCTACAGCACTGGAGTCATGGCTTTATGTATCCTGGGAGCAAACGCTATTGCTGTCAAGATAAATCCGCGCTGCAGCTGAATGGCATACCTGAAAACCAAAAAAATGGTTAACAAAAAAACTCAGTAAACTGTAAAGTATAAAAAAAATTGGAGAGAGAATAAAACGACAACTATTTTTGGTTTTTATATTTTATATATATTTTTTTGAACTGTAAACTGTAACGGTTCGGGTCTCTCAAAATGCAATGGCATCTTGGGAGACCCTGTGTTGGTGTGCCTAGCCTGTGAAATGCTGTACCCTACGCTAATACTTCACTAGTTCATGGTAGCGTTCAAAACACTAAGGCAAAGACCAGGACAGCGTGGACAATAACAACGGGTGTCACGCCTATATCTGCGCTTGGTACAGACACGACATCTTCTTTGGGGTGGCTCGTTGGGTAGGGGTACTCGGGAGGGCATAAGTATAATGCCTCTCATGCAGCCGGCTTACTGCATTTGGTTGGGAATGGTGAGGTGCAGAACCGTCTGGATACAGAAGCTCTGTGACAACCTCTCTGGAAGAAGAGAGGTTAAAGTCCCGCCTGAAGCTTTGTATAGCACAAAAGCATTCAGCAAAGCCAATTGAAATAAGTAAGCAGACACTTTTTTTTTTTTTTTTGTACCGGTGTCTGGCCTTACGGGAAACTAGATACGGCACCAACAACTGGTCATTGAGGTCCACCCCTCCCATATATTTGTTATATTCGTGGACACAGAGGGGGTTTCTCCACAATACCAGTCGCCGTATGAATTTGGACCGTCGTGTCTGCATGAAGGGAGGTAAGAACGAAAACATTCTTATTATTCCTCCACTTCATAGCGAGCAAATTATTACACCGATAGCAGGCTCTCTCCCCCAGCCTAAGACAGGAATCTACAAGCCGCTGGGGAAAGCCCCGGAAATTAGGTCGCACGGGGCCACATGCTCCAATCTGATCAAATAAATGACTAAACAGTGGCACGTTGGTGTAATTGTCCACGTATAAGTGGTACCCCTTTCCGAATAAGGGTGACACAAAGTTCCACACTATCTTGCCAGCGCTTCCTATGTAGTCAGCGCAGTTCTCCAGGTCTACGTAACTATCTTTACCCTCATAAACCATAAAGCTTCATGTATAGCCTGTGGCCCTGTCACAGCACTTATAGAGCTTGACCCCGTATCTGGTACGCTTATTGGGAATGTACTGTTTGAATGACATGCGACCAGTAAACTTAATCAGGGACTGATCAACGCAGACAACTTGATGGGGAGTAAGCAAGTCTGCAAAACGTTGGTTGAAGTGGTTTGAGGGGCCGAGTTTTGTCGAGCTGATCGTATTCAGTGTCTCCACGATGACGACAAAGGTAATTGTCACTGAAGTGCATGAACCGCAAGATCTGCTCGTATCACTTCCTGGACATGGAGTTAGAGAACACGGGCATGTGGTCAGTCAGATGCGTGGACCAATGAGCCCGCAATGTCATGAAATTGTGTGCCCATGTTGAGGGAAAGGCCCAGAAAGGTCTTAAATTCGGAAACCATAACTGGTTTCCAATCTCTGGCAAGGGCAGGCAACTGGGGATTAGCGGCGATGTGTTGACCAGCATATAAACTAGTTTGGTCCACAATAGATCTATAGAGATCTTCTGTGAAATACAGGGAATAAAAATCAAGTGGCGTAAAATCTGTATCTACCTGAATACCGGGTTGGGCAATGATTGGGGGAAGTACTGGTGCTGCAGAAGTGGTGGGCACCCAATGAGGATTGGCGATTTCTGCAGGAAGGACACTATGGGAACGACGGGCCTGCCTTTGTCTTCTTCTTGGTGGGAGCGGGACACTACTTGTGCTTGCCACCTCGCCAGCTTGAACTGCACTTATGGGACTCGCCACGTCACCATGTGATACTGCACTGCTGGATGTACGTCCAGGGTGTACTAGGCCGCTGGTGCTTGCCAGTTCACCAAAAGGATGAGCGGCGCTAGTACTGGTTCTCTGCTCCATACGAGGGACCTGCAGTTCTTGCACCTCAACATCAGAAGATCGGGGTCGGGTACACCTGACGTTAGCGGGGACCTTATCTTTGTCAGAGCTATCTGTCATGGAGCCGTTGTCCACTACAGGGTCGTATTCTGAGCCTGACAGATCAGTGTCTTCCTCTTTACTATCTGTCATGCTCAAACGTGTAGGCCTCTTCATTAGTGTACCTTCGCTTTGCCATGTTGGGCTCTAAATTTAGGGGTACACTAGTGACTCGCAGGTAAAAAAAAGCACCTAGGCTGTCAGCGACTGTATCAAACGCTACAAAAACTGTTGGCAATCGCAGGGATCAAGCCTGACTCTGCGAACGCTGCAGTTATGTGTTTAGTAAGTGACAGTGATCGATCGATACTGCACTTGGGGGCGGAGGGGCAAAACGCAGGTGCTAGCAGGTATCTGGATTGATCCTGCTAACAATGCGTTTTTTTTTTTTTTTTTAGAACCCTAAACTGCTGGGCACGCTAGTATAGATCCGATCAGATATTGATCTGTTTAGATTCTATACCACTAAGGGAGGTGCATGCTTTGCGCATGGGTGTTAGCGGTACTGGCACTAACCTAGCACTGCCTGGGGTGACGAAGACCCTATCTGACCCTAAAACCGAATTGATATCACGCACCGGGTGATCAGGGGGTTAAACCTTTATTGGGTAATAAATGGCGGGTGCCCTGATGCTATAAAAAGTGAACTACCTAACCAGCGTCACCCGTAACACTTATACGGTGATCACTGGTGAAAGGGTTAACTAGGGGCAATCAGGGGGTTAAAATCTTTATTTGGTATTCATATGGGGGTACCTGACGTTATATAAAAACCTGATGGGGGACCTAAACTAAACTTACTGGCTAACCAGCGTCACCAGTGACACTTATACAGTGAATGCTGGTGAAAGGGTTAACTCGGGGCAATCAAGGGGTTAAAACCTTTATTAGGTTATATATTGGGGTACCTAACACTATAAAACCTGGCAGTGAACCTAAAAAAAACTATCTTCCAAGCGGCACCAGTGACACTAATGCAGTGATCAAAAACGATTGTTTAGTGTCACTGGTAAAAGGGGGGTGTAAGGGTTAACTGGGGGGGGGGGCAATCAAGGGGTTAAACCTTTATTAGGGGGCTACCCTGGACCTAAAGTGGCCTAACACTAGCTGCCCTGACACTTTTTACAGTCACAACTGTCACTAAATGCAGTGATCAGTAAATGATCACGGCAATCAGTGACACTGTGACTGGGGGGGGGAGGAGTGATTGGGGGTGACTGGGGTGAAAAGTGTACTTGTGTCAGTGGACTGTTGGCGCACTTGGATGTCTTCTCTCCTCGTTGTCCAGTCAAAAAGACCGAGTGGAGTGACATCACTTCCTCCTTCCTGTGTTTACACTTACAAAGGGGAGGAAGCTTCTCATTCACCAGGAGCGATAGAGAGGGGATGGCCAGAAACTAACGGCCATCCCCTCATCCCGGATCGCTCCTAAACCGGACCGCTGCATCCAGCGGTCTGATCGGACCCCCCACTCGCATTGCACCGACGTACATTGCCATGCGACGGTCCTTAAGTGGTTAATTCATTTTAACCACTTCCTGCCCGCGCTATAGCCGAAAGACGGCTACAGCACAGAGATTTCCTGCTGGGAGGGCGTCCCTGGACCTCCTCCTCCTATTGCGCATCGGACGTTCTGTGCTGGCTGTGTCCCATCTGTTGGCGGCACTTGGCAGTGGCACCACTTGTCATTGTCCTGGTGCTCCAGGGCCTTCAAAAGTGTAATAGGTAGTCAACAAGTTAGATGTGTAATTTATGCTGCTAGAACATGTGATGGTGCTCCCTGCATGTTGGGCCTCTCTAAGTGGCCAGGTTGTGGAAAAGTACCACACATGTGGTATCATAATACTCAGGAGTAGCAGAATTTATTTTGGGGTGTCATCTGTGGTATACACATGCCATGTGAGAGAAATGACCTATTACAATGACCATTTTGTGGGAAAAAAAATCTTAATTTTACAAAGAATTGTGGGAGAAAATAACATCAAAAAGCTTACCATTTCTCTTACTAAATACCTTGGAATGTCTTCTTTCAAAAAAGGGGTCATTTGGGGGGTATTTGTACTTTCCTGGCTTGTTCAGGTCGCAAGAAATGAGATCGGCCACCAGTACATCACATGAATTTTGTATGATTTGCACCACAGCTTGTAGACTCTCTAACGTTCACAAAGACCAAATAATAAATGCTGAGAGGGTAGTTAGGCGCTCACCTATTAGTTCTACCTAGTACTTGCAGGGGATTCACCTGCTATTAATTGAACCTAATCCCTACTGGGATTTATTTGAGATCAGAGTGTGAATAAAGTGAAACCTAGTTGTCAAATACTTGGTGGCAATTTTACCACCTAAATGAACATATAACGATAAATAAAATATTCCACATGTGTATTTATATAAAAATAGCTAACTGATAGCAATATGGGACGTGCATGAAGGTATTATAGAAATCATATTACACTTTCTAACCTTAGCCTGCTTCCTTCCCTTTCCCTTGATATGAGGATGTGATGTCTGTTTTACTCATTGAAGGGTTCATAGGGCCCTATTTGGGCTCGTCACTCAATTTTTTGTCACTTTTAGTGTGCATTATTTGTTGTTGCAGATAAGTGCTCTGCATATTGTAGCCTGTGACATCTATGTTGGTCTGTTCTCCTGCTAGCACATGCTTCCTTTATTTGTATATGTTGACTCTGTAACTGCAATGTGACATTTACTTAATAAAAACTTATTGTAAAAAAAAAAAAAGAAATCATAATTCACATTATCATGACAATGCTATGTGTTGGTGCAGAAACTTCAATGCACTTTCTACAATGTTAGACAGTGCATTTGTGCAAAATGGGGAAAAAAAGTGCTGAGTGCTTATAAAGGTGCCACACTTTCAATATATACTGTAAAAAAGTGCTAAGTGCTTCTATAAGTGCCAAAATGTGTAAATGCAGTACTTTACAATTTATAAAATGGCTAAATGGAATAATACACATCTAAATTGATACACAAATCCAGCAGCAGAAATAAATGTCAAAGTCCCTCTGGAACAAAAGTGACAGTGTGCTTCAATGCTTAGTGGATTCCTGGATTGCAACCAGTGCGATTTCCATGCTTAAAGACAAAAATCTGCACTCACCAGCTCCCCCGCCCCTTAAGGGGTTAAAGTGCCTCCACAGTGTGAGCCCCTGTGCCGCTATGTAGAGCTGTTCTGGTTACCATCCAGTATTCCTCATTAAAAATGAAAATGAAGCATACATGGTGTAATCCAGTCTTTAAAAACAACTTTTATTAAATGCATGAAATGCTACTCACAAAATTGAAGGTTAAAACAGCGCCTCAGTGTATATGCTGACCACAGCGTTTGAATTCACTGCCGCTATGAGAGTGTACACCATAGGCCACGCCCTACACTTTTCATCATTGGTCGTCGTCTGGAGAGCCAGACTTGTGGATTTGCTGGATTTGTGTATCAATTTAGATTTGTATTCTTCCTTTTAGCTTTTTTATAAATTTTAAAGTACTGTATTTACACATTTTGGCACTTATAGAAGCACTTGGCACTTTTTTTCAGTATATATTGAAAGTGTGGCACCTTTATAAGCACTCAGCACTTTTTTTAATTTTGCACAAATGCACTTTCTAACATTGTAGAAAGTGCAGAAACTTCAATGCACTAACACATAGCATTGTCATGATGTGAATTATGATTTCTATAATACCTTCATGCACGTCCCATATTGCTATCAGTTAGCTATTTTTATATAAATACACATGTGAAATATTTTTTTATCGTATGTTCATTTATGTGGGTAAAATTGCCACTAAATTTCTGACAACTAGGTTTCACTTTATTCACACTCTGTGATCTCAAATCCCAGTAGGGATTAGGTTCAATTAATAGCAGGTGAGTCCCCTGCAAGTACTAGGTAGAACTAATTGGTGAGCACCTAACTACCCTCTCAGCATTCATATACGTCTTTTCAACCTTTTAGGTTGAATGTGTTAGGTAGTGGCAGCCCCTTCTCATCACTTATTCCTTTTGTTTATACATTTCCTCATTTGGTCTTCACTTTTTCTATGGTTTTATTAGTAATAAACATTTCCTGTCGCATCATGGCAGCATACACCTATTAGTTGTGGCTCCGCCCCCGCAACCTGATAGGACCGTTTAACTATTAAATCTTGAGAGGGCCCCTGCTTCAGCATTCTCCTTTTTTTTTTTTTTTTTCCTCCCTCACCTGAGAAGACCGGACATCACCCCTTACCGCTATCGCCCCCAGCCATGTTCAAGCCTCTCCTGGGTGGAAGTCCTACCTGTACAGCCTCTAAATGAGCTTAATGGAGGAATCCCCACTCTGATGGTCTCAGGGGTATCGTTATTTATCTTTACAAATCTTAAACAGATTTATTATGCAGCGGCCTCTAACCTGTGCATTCTAGGTATTTTCTGTTCCTTTCCTGTCAAGCTCTGTAGAACCTCGCTCCTCGGGCGCCGATGATTGAACTCCTCTGCGCATGCGCTGGCGTTCAGTGCCTCATTGTCTTGTCTGTTCGCCACTTTCCAAAATGGAGCCGAACGTCGTGGGACATTTCTGCACATGTGCGGGATGACGTCGACGTTGCGACGGCATTAGCGCGGGGTTTAAAAATTGCATTTTTGCTTTGTGTACCGTGGCTGCTGCTGCTTCACGACCAAGATCGTCTTCGTCATTCCGATCGTTTCTTACATATCGTTCCCTTCGGATCTCAGGTCAGTCTCTTTGTTTCTAAAGTTCTTTTTCTGCAACTGGCATATCTCCCTACCTGTCTTTGCACACTGATTTCCGTTCGTTTTTAGGATTCACTCTTCATGGAGGCCGCTGCCCCAGCAGACCATTGCCAGCCTATTGGGTAAGTGGGGTCAACTTGGTAAGTACGAAGAGGAAAAAGAGAGCCTGTCACTAACGCTGTCTAAATTGCACAGCCCTATCAGGTCATCCAGATCGTCGCACTCAAGGCGCTCAAGAAGAAGCCGCTCCCGTCATAGACGGGACCGAGACCATAGCAGAAGCCGCTCACGGCGCAGAGAGCGGAGATCACAGGAGGAGGCGATCAAGGTCCTACTCTCGACATGGACACTCCTACCACAGAAGATCCCCCTACTAGCAGACACTCTTCTCGCGCTCAAAGTCTCCATCCCTCTGGAAACTCGTGCTGGGTTTGTGGCGCAATAGCACTCCCAGATAAGCTGGCCTGTCGTTCATGCTTCAATGAAGCAACAAAAGACAGGGAATTAGATCCTAGTATTCCAGCTACTGAATTGCCCCTCCAAATCGCAGGGCCGGAAACTAGCAGACCTTTGCAAGGCACCACATCTGCTGTTCCCTCCACTTCAAGGATGTCAGATCCTTTGTCAGATGATGACATTGACGCCTCTACCGGCTTCGACTTTGCACTAGTTGAACCCTTCATTAAATCAGTGAAGGAAGCGATCAATTGAGTGGAAGAGAAACAAACTCCTCAGAAGCTGAGGAAATATTTTCCAAATCTCAAGAGAGATCCTGAGACCTTCCCATTTATTGAGGAACTAGAGGATTTGATTAAAGAGGAATGGCAAAAGCCGGATAAGATCAGTAACTAACAGGTTAGCAAAACTTTATCCCCTGAAGGAGCCTAGTGTCACTCCATTAGTGACCCCGCCAGTGGTGGATTCTTTGATGCGTCTTTCCAGACATGTGACACTTCCAATCGAAGATGCGGTTACATTTAAAGATGTACTAGATGGGAAAATTGACCTAGATCTGAAAAGATCTTACCTATCAGCAGGGGGCGCATGCAGACCAGCTGTGGCCCTAGCAGCTGTCGGTAGAGCCATTTCCAACTGGTCCGCCAATACCGAGAGACTGGTGTCAGAAGGAGGGGAACAAAAGAAGGTAATCTCAGCCCTACAGGAACTATCTCTCGCAGGCGACTTGGTCGCAGAAGCCTCTGTAGATAGAATTAAATCTACATCTAGAGCAATGCTGAGCTCAGTAATGGCCAGAAGGGCACTTTGGCTGAAACCCTGGTCTGCAGACCCATCCTCAAAGACAAACTGGTGCAAGATTCCCTTTGACAGAGCAAATCTCTTTGGAGAAAAGCTAGATTCTGCGATTTCTAAAGTTACCGGGGGAAAATCGGGTCTGATCCCTTCAGATAGAAGATCTAAACAGCAAAGACCGTCAGCCCCCAGACGTAACCTCCCAGACAAATATAGGGAGGCAAGATCCTACAGACCTGGCAAGGAGTACAGGAGAAACTGGAAGAACCCTCAATCATCCTTCCTCAAGCTCCAGAAAGCCAAGACCCCTACTTCAGGGGATCAAAAGTCTTTTTGAAGGTGCGCCCGCCCAACCAGCTGTAGTAGGAGCCAGGCTAAGGTTGTTCAAGCAGGTATGGGCGGGGACAAAGGATCCATGGGCAGTGGCGACTGTATAATTCGGACACAGATGGAGGTTCCGAAAGCACCCAAGGGACCATTTCCGAATAACAAGGATACCATCATCTCACCAAAAGAGTACTACTGAACGGATATGTTCAGGACCTAATCCAGAAGCAAGCTATAAGGGAAGTTCCTCTACCACAGAGAGGGAGAGGATTCTATTCTCCTCTATTTCTGGTAAAAAAGAAAACAGGAGACTTGCGTCCTGTCATGGGCTTAAAGAAACTCAATCACCGAATCCTGGTGGAGGCATTCAAAATGGAGTCTGCAGACAATCCTCCAGGCCATCAACATAGGAGATTGGATGCTCTCCATCGATTTACAAGACGCCTACCTGCACGTTCCCATTCACACCTCATTTCAGAAATGTCTCCGTTTTTGTTGTAGGTCATCAACATTTCCAATTCCAAAGTCTCCCGTTCTGAATATCCACTGCTCCAAGAACATTTACAAAAGTGTTACTGCCAGTAATTGCCCTATTAAGGGAGCAAGGCCTGAGGGTGCACCACTACCTAGACGATATCCTTCTCCTGGCCGACAACCGAGATTCCCTCCTACTTCACCGCGCAATCCTAATTTCCACCCTGCAAAAATTTGGGTGGCTGATAAATTGGGGGAAGAGCAGTCTAAATCCCACACAGCGAATGATTTTTCTGGGGGCAGAGCTGGATACCTGACTCAATACAGTAGAACTCCCGGAGGAGAAAGTTCCCATCCTAATCCGGAAAGTAAAGAGATTACTCGTGGCCACTACCATCCCCGCCAGGGAATGTCTCAGTATTTTAGGGTCATTCTCGGCAACTATCCCAATGGTACAATGGGCCCAGTGGAATGCCAGGCCTCTTCAAATATCATTCCTCAAACAATGGAACGGCGTGTCAATGACCCAGCCGATGGTGATCCGGGAAGAGGTGAAGCAATCGCTATCTTGGTGGACAAAACCACATAATCTCTGAAGAGGTGCAAACGCTTAGTCCTTCTCTCTCAAGAAGTAATCACCTCGGATGCCAGCATGGAAGGATGGGGAGCACACTAGCGTCACCACGCAGCCCAAGGTTGTTGGCCATTCAGGACACACGATGTGGTTTCCAACTTATTGGAGATGAAAGCGGCATTCCAGGCACTACTAGCCTTCAGCCCATTTCTGGAGGGAAAAGATGTCCTACTAAAGATGGACAATCGAGTGGCTGTGGCCTATATCAACAGGCAAGGAGGCACCAGGAGTCGCTCCATGTTGCAAGAAGTCCAACCAGTCTTCCAATGGGCGCAACTGAATTTAACCAGTCTCAGGGCAACATACGTGCCAGGTGTCCAGAATCAGATAGCAGACACCTTGAGTCGACAGTTCGTATCCAACCACGAATGGGCCCTAAGCAGTCAGGCCTTTTCTCTGATAACGAAGACTTGGGGGGGGTTCCGGATATCGATCTGGCAGCAACTCCAAGCAATGCAAAGTGTCAGAGGTACCTGGCGAGAGTTCCCTTTCCTTCGGCGGAAGGCACGGATTGTTTACAACACAACTGGAATTTCCACCTAGGTTACGTGTTTCCACCAACTCCAATCATATCCAGGCTTCTACTCAGACTCAGGAAATCAAGTTCCACAGTTTTAGCAGTCCTGCCCTTTTGGCCAAGGAGGCCGTGGTTCACGACCCTACTCCAATTGAGTACAGCAGAACCATTGCTGCTCCCTGTGACAGTGGATCTACTCTCTCAAGGTCAATTCCTCCATCCATGCCCGGAGAAGTTACACCTAACAGCATGGAGACTGAAAGGGCTAGGTTCATAGCTCACGGATGTTCCCACAAAGTGATAAACACCCTTCTCCAAGCCAGAAGGTTTACCACTAACACTTGCAAGAGAATCTGGGATAGGTTCCTCTCGGTCGCACAACAACAAGCCTGGGACCCTTCATCCCCTACAGTTGCTCAGGTCCTAGAGTTCCTTCAGCTAGGTCTTGACAAAGGTCTTGGTTTAAGCACCTTGAAAGTACACGTATCAGCTCTATCTGCCATAACGGGGGTGAAATGGGCTCAAGAACCTCTTATTTCTCAATTCCAGAAGGCTTGTCTAAGATTGAGACCTCCCAGAAAGCCCTCATTTCCAACTTGGGATCTTTCGATAGTACTGGACTTCCTATCCCATGACCCATTCTTTCCAGTTGAAAAAGCTTCCCTTTGGAATCTAACCCTCAAAATCACCTTTCTGATAGCGATTTACATCAGCCAAGAGGGTGTCGGAAATGCATGCACTAATGGGATTTACATCAGCCAAGAGGGTGTCGGAAATGCATGCACTAATGGCAAAGGAACCATACCTTACCATCTACCCAGACAAGGTAGTTCTGAAACCTTCAGACCGCTTCATTCCCCAAAGTGGCTTCCTCCTTTCATTTTAATCAGGAAATATGCCTTCCCACTCTTTCTACAGAGCAGGGCGACCCTCATCCACTGGAAGTAAAATCTAACTTACTGGCCTACCTCTCGAAGACCAGTGACTTCAGGAAAGTGGAAAACCACCTAGTCATCCCTCATGGCTCCAGAAGAGGACAGGCAGCTACTTCCCGCACCATTGCAGCATGGCTTGTGAAAATCATAAAGAAATCCTACTCTTCTAATCAAGCTCAGATACCTGAGGGCTTAAAGGCGCACTCTACAAGGGCAATGGCAACCTCCTGGGCAGCTTTCTGCAAAGTCTCCTCAGAAACCATCTGCAAGGCAGCCACATGGTCTTCAAAAAGTACTTTTATATCCCACTACAAAGTGGACTCCGCTAGGTTGTCCACGGTGGAATTTGGTAGAGCGATTATTCAGTCCAATTCCTCCATTCCTTGTAAATAAACTTTTTCTGCTTAGACCCACCCAGTTTTGCGAGTTATTCCCCATAGGTGTATGCTGCCATGATGCGACAGGAAAACTGAAAATTGTATACTCACCTTTCCGTAATTTTCCTTTCCTGTTGCATCTCATGGCAGCATACAGATGCCCACCCGTCTAAGGTGAGGTATCTATATATTGAGAATGCTGAAGCAGGGGCCCTCAAGATTTAATAGTTAAACGGTCCTATCAGGTTGCGGGGGCAGAGCCACAACCCATAGGTGTATGCTGCCATGAGATGCAACAGGAAAGGATAATTACGGAAAGGTGAGTATACAATTTTCAGTTTTTTCAGTGTCCATAGCGCACCTTAACCCCCCTTTTTTTCTAAAGACCAAATATCCACTAATTTGGATTATTTTTACCAAAGATATGTAACAGTATAAATTGTGGCCAAACTTTATGAAGAAAAATTAATAATTTGCATAATTTTATCATAATTTTATCACAGAAACAAATGCGTTTTTTTTTTTTTTTTCCAAATTTTCAGTCTTTTCATTTATAGCATAAAAAAAAAACCCAGAGGTGATCAAATACCACCCAAAGAAAGCTCTATTTGTGGGGGGGGGGGGGGGGGGGGAGAAAGGACAAAATTAATTTGGGTACAGTGTATGACTGAGTAATTGTCATTCAAAGTGTGAGCACCGAAAGCTGAAAATTGGTCTGGGCAGGAGGGGTGTTTAAGTGCCCAGTAGGCAAGTGGTTAAAGAATATAAGGTTTTCTGTGATTATACAAGGAGGGGGAGAATGTGGCGTTCATATGCCCCTTGTTCCGTCACAGAAGTGACAGAACGCTTTGTATTTGTAAAGAATACAAGACATTTTCTGGATGGAGGCACTGCACAGCAAATGACCTATACTGATCACTTACCTTCAGCCCAGCCCTTCACCTCAAACGTCAGCAGGGACATCAATGTCAGAGGCTGCATATAAGTAAAATTCTTCATGAAAGAAGCATCAGCTACTAGTGGAGCTCACATTAGCGTTGCCTTATTAATACCTAGTTAAAGCCCCAATAACTCCCCCCAGACTCCAGCTTTAATGGTAACGCTTCATTCCTTGCACCGTGGTCTCCCAGGACAATTTCTATCTATAACCCTGTCCTGAGTATTGCACTGCCTATGCCAACAGCTGCTATCTGTCATTAATTTTTGTATATTTTATTTAAATAACATTTCCAACTGCCAGTTAGAGAGGTAGCCATGGGGGCCCATCCAAATTTTTTTCGGGTGTCCCAATTCAAATTTGTTGCCTAATTTGAAACCTCATCAGATAAAAGTGGAAGGTGGAGTTTCTAATCAAATATGCGTTTTTAGTTCTTGATGACTGTATGTTTGGTATCGGGAAACCAGTTAGAATTTTCTTCAATCATGTTGCATCCGTGTTCCAATTTCATGATACTAACATTTTGACAAATATACTGCACAAAACATGTGAAATGATAGAGAAACTTTGCTTAGACTGCAAGTATGGTGTTTCTATTCCCTGGAGGCTACTAGCACTGCAAACCATATAAATGTTTTTCCCACTTTCGTCTTTCAGGACAGCACATGAGACCTCTGCTCCTCCCTTCTCAGGAAACACTGCCTCCACCAGATCTTTAAAACCACACCTTCCCTCCAGCCCTTCAGTTTTGGTGTCTCCTCGCCGGAGGAAACATCGATGGGAACCTGGTTTTAAATCGGCTGGGGAGGCTGAGTCCAGTTTTACCCTGAAGGCAGAACGTTTTGTCTGGCCGAAGGGATTTCCGAAGAGATTAAGGTCTCATACATTGCAGAAGGGCTGTAGAGTCCATTACCTGCAGTGTCTGGCG
The DNA here is from genome assembly GCF_037356315.1 of Lithobates pipiens. NCBI lineage: Eukaryota > Metazoa > Chordata > Amphibia > Anura > Ranidae > Lithobates > Lithobates pipiens. The sequence continues at coordinate 595,017,323 of NW_027507748.1, read as the reverse complement.
CGTCTCATCCTTCCTTGGGGAGAGTGGAGGCATGGGACGTTCGTTTTGGCGCTGCCTGGGGAAGGTGTTCGCTGGATGTGTCCGAGTCTTCCCCTCGTTAGTGGTGCCAGCATGGAGCGCAACGCTGGGTCGGATGACAGGCGATGTCTTTTTCCTATGGGAGAGGTCTCGCCCTGTTCACTCGCGACTTCTGGTTCCGGTCGTGGGACGCCATAAACAAACAGCGCGAAAGCTGGTGTCTGCCTCATTCACGCTGTAGCGACAGCTAAGAGGAGCAGTTTCTTGGCGAATCGACTGTTCAGACCAAAGGGATGTCTGAAGACTGGTTCCAGTTCGGCTCGGGGTGATGCCAGCACCAGTCACTCTAAGGTAAGTGGAACCCTGGGGTGGTGTTCCCTTACTACTTCCCGTATAGCTCCACAGGTGATCTCCCCCTCCTTGGATAGGAGGGGAAGAGTTGTATGTCTGGGACCCTGGTTGTGGTTGGTCCTGGGAGGGTGCACTCCTGGTGTCCATTATGGTGTTCATTTTTGCTGGCAGGGGCTGATGCTGGTGGTGGGGTTTTTTTTTTTTTTTTTTTTTTTTTTTGTCGTTTCAGGACAAGTCCATGGAAAAGTCCAAGCCTTCACGTGGGTCCAAGTGCCTTATGTAGAAGTGTATAAAAATCAAACAAATGGTGTTGCGCTACCTGAACTAAATATAATTAAAGTGCTTATGCTTATAGTGACAGTATTATTAAGTGATAAAAGATGATGGTAGATATTAGTGCACTACCTAAAAACGTATGACTAAACTATACTAAATTAGAATAAAAGTGCTTTGTGCTTATATGAAAAATAGTGTTAAATGCGTGGCCCGCTCCCGGGCGCAGTGTCTCCTTATTAAGTAATTATTCCTTTAAATGTGATAATATAAAATATGCACAATTATAATATGGAAAAATCCAAGGGTTGAAGTTTTTCCAACAAATTAATCCTTGAATAATCAAGTGAAAGGGATATCCTGTCTGTTACAACTCGTATGTCAAGAATATCATGTGCTTTACATAAACATGAATATCTCCAAGCAGAGTACATAGAATAATTTCCCTTATATTAAAACGTGAAACACACAATGCATGCTTGAACAAGAAAGCTATGTAAATAAAGTCTTTAGTGAAATAAAATAAAATACAGTGACCAGTGATTATTTGTTTAGCGATCTCCTTAATAGGGAAGATGAAATAAAAAGTCTATGTGAGCTGAAATAAAGTGACCAGTGGCTTATTCAGTGCTTCTCAATGACAGGTGCCAGCAACCGTGTTTTGTGATTCCTGTATCTCCAGTGTACACGGCACACCAGGTAAAGTGGCCCCTTACCTTACTGCTGTAAGGTAAACAGCAAATCAAACAAACAGGGTCCAGGGGTTGTGCCCTAATTCCGATGATTCAGAGACCTCTATGGATGCTATTGAAGCCTAAGATCCATATGGAAACTATCTGAGAAATAAACCCAGCCGAGGGGACCCATACCCATCTACCAGGAATTGGGGCACAACCCCTGGACCCCCCTGGACCCTGTTTGTTTGATTTGCTGTTTACCTTACAGCAGTAAGGTAAGGGGCCACTTTACCTGGTGTGCCGTGTACACTGGAGATACAGGAATCACAAAACATGGTTGCTGGCACCTGTCATTGAGAAGCACTGAATAAGCCACTGGTCACTTTATTTCAGCTCACATATAGACTTTTTTTTATTTCATCTTCCCTATTAAGGAGATCGCTAAACAAATAATCACTGGTCACTGTATTTTATTTCACTAAAGACTTTATTTACATAGCTTTCTTGTTCAAGCATGCATTGTGTGTTGCATGTTTTAATATAAGGGAAATTATTCTATGTACTCTGCTTGGAGATATTCATGTTTATGTAAAGCACATGATATTGACATACGAGTTGTAACAGACAGGATATCCCTTTCACTTGATTATTCAAGGATTAATTTGTTGGAAAAACTTCACAACCCTTGGATTTTTCCATATTATAATTGTGCATATTTTATATTATCACATTTATTTAAAGGAATAATTTATTACTTAATAAGGAGACACTGCTACCGGGAGTGGGCCACTCATATAACACTATTTTTCATATAAGCACAAAGCACTTTTATTCTAATTTAGTATAGTTTAGTCATACGTTTTAGGTAGTGCACTAATATCTACCATTATCTTTTATCACTTAATACTGTCACTATAAGCATAAGCACTTTAATTATATTTAGTTCAGGTAGCGCAACACCGTTTGATATATATATATATATATATAATATAATATAATATAATATAATATAATATAATATAATATAATATAATATAATATAATATAATATAATATAATATAATATAATATAATATAATATAATATAATATAATATAATATAATATAATATAATATAATATAATATAATATAATATAATATAATATAATATAATATAATATAATATAATATAATATAATATAATATAATATAATATAATATAATATAATATAATATAATATAATATAATATAATTATCTGGGGGTTAGGGTTTATACCCCTGCTGGTGGTTTTCTGCAACCTACCCTTACAAATAGTTTAGGCCCTTGACAGCGCGGGGATACTCTAACTTATTATGTAGAAGTGTGTTAGGGGAATCCTGGGGGAAAGTATTATGCAGGAATTGCATTGAGGGCTTGGTCAAAGTTCTAGTCTGGTGGCTTCTGTTAAAGAGCTCTCCAGCACTTTTCAGTCTTTTAAAACCTTGTTTGAGAATTTCCAGCCTGTACAGCCTCCAGCTAGTCCTCTGCCAGCACAACAGGATGTTGCACCTGGCCCCTTGGCAGGTCCCTCTGCTAATGATGGGTTGCCTGGGGGTAGCGGAACGATACTAGAGGATGAGCAGGTTAGCGAATCCTCACTCTTCTGAGTCTGAGGGAGAGGAGGTAGATGGCGAGTCCTCCAGATCCTCCCATTACAAGCTCTCCTTGAAGGAAGTGGAGGAGCTCCTGGGATTCACACTATATTCACACTATATTCACACTATATTCACACTACGTATCCAAGAAGAGAAACCCCAGTCTCTGCATGACCAGATGTATGAAGGTCTAGGAGAACCAAAGAAAAGGGTCTTCCCAGTACATGAAGTTCTGGTAGACACCATTAGGAAGGAATGGTGAGACCCAGAGAGGAAGCCTTTCTTTTCTAGAGCATTGAAACCCAGATTACCTTTTTCAGAGGATGAATCTGCTGTGTGGAACAAATCGCCTAGATTGGATACAGCTTTCTCTCAAGTATCCAGAAGGACCGAAGATATGGGTATGTTAACCGACCCTATTGATAAGAGGATGGACTCTCTCCTCAAGAAGGCTTGGGATTCTTCTTTAAGCAATCTTAAGCCTGCCATGGCTGTCAGTGTTGGCACGCAACATGGTACACTGGTTGACTCAAAAGCTCATTGAGGCAGGCACTGCAAAATAGACCATTCTTTCCTCTTCCAAAGCTTTTAAAAGGAGTCTCATACATAGCAGATGCGTCAGCAGAATCAGTCCGCGTGTCTGCTAGGTCCTCTGCATTGGCCAATTCAGCCAGAAGGGCACTTTGGTTAAAGACTTGGCAAGCGGGCAATGCCTCAAAGATCAAACTTTGTGGTATTCCCTTCACGGGGGATTTACTGTTCGGGCCAGACTTGGTGGCTGTCCTTAATCGGACAGCAGATAAAAAGGCTTTTCCTTTTTAGATTTTTCCCCTATTTTTTTTTTTTTTTTCTTTAAAGACTCGCCCACAAAGGAAGATTTTCTGAGGACAAAGTCCCTGAAGAAGGTCTGGACCAACAAGGGCGGAGGACATGGGGGAGCCATTTTTCTCCCTCCTGAGCAGTCCCAAAAGGCCCAATGACATGTTAACCCAGGTGGGAGGAAGACTGGGGCTTTCCTTCCACAGTGGGAGTCTGTTACCTCCAATCCTTTTATTCTAGGCATTATAAGGAGGGGGTACAGACTGCAGTTCTCAAATCCCCCCCCACAGACTGTTAATCACAGACCTGCCAAGGTGTGCAGAGAAGGCAGCAGCCCTTCTGGCCTCTCTGAAGGATTTGGAGCAGCAGAATGTGATATCACGGATCCCTCCTGGGGAGGTAGGCACAGGGTTTTATTCCCACGTTTTCATGGTCAAAAAGCTTTCAGGGAAGTTCAGGCTGATCCTGAACCTGAAACCTTTGAATCTGTCAATCTGCTACAAAAGGTTTTCGGATGGATTCCATTTTTCCGTGAAGGCACTGCTTCCTCCAAATTGCTTCATGGCATCCATAGACCTAAGACGCCCATCTGCACATTCCAATTGCCGAGGACAGCCAGAGATTCCTCGGGTTGGCAGTAAGGTCCAGGTCAGAAATGGTGCACCTTAAATTTTGGGCTATACTCTCCCTACCCCCCCCCCCCCCCCCCGGGTATTCACCAAAGTTACAGAGGAGGCCCTGGCCTTTCTGTGACTCAAGGGAATCTGTGGTAGCATATCTGGAACTCCAGGGACATCATGTGCAGGTCTGTTCAGACAAGTCTTCAGCAGTTGCTTACATCAATTGGTAGGGGGGCACAAGAAGCAGCTCTTTGCTCTCTAACGGAAGCAATATTCAGCTGGGCGGAGGTAACAGTACGCTCTCTGCAGTACACCTGAAAGGAGAGCTAAATTGGAGAGCAGACTTCCTCAGCAGGAAAAAGCTGAGGGAGCGACTGGGTCTTGAATCTTGAAATTACAGGTTGATTGTCCAGAGGTGGGGGAGACTGTCCGTGGACCTTTTTGCGTCAAGGGAAAACACAAAAGCTCCTTTTCTCTCTGAATTGGGGGATGGAACAATAGGAGTGGATGCTCTCTCAGAGATGGCCTTTTACTAAGTGCTATGCCTTTCCCCCTCCCATGTTGCTGGCAGTTCTGAGGAAATTCCAGTTAGAGGATACAACTCTGATCTTGATAGCCCCACACTGGCCCAGGAGGCCTTTTGTTTTCTGTACTAGAGAAGCTTGCGGTAGAACCACCTTGGATACTTCCGGTCAGGGAGTATATACTCTTCCAAGGCCCAATCTGCTGCCCTCAGGTTGAGAGGTGGAGTCTGGCAGCCTGGCTACTGAAGAGGAGATGCTGAAAAGCAAGGGGTTCTCCAAAAATTCTGAATTCTAGAAAGGAAGACGCGTAGGATTTATGGAAGGTATGGAAAAAATTCAATTCCTGGTGTGCGTAGAGCTCCTTAAACATTAATAGTCCAGTAGCAGTACTGGAGTTCCTACAGAGGGGGGCAGATGAGGGACTGGCTCTCAGTACGCTTAAAGGTCAGGTTTCTGCTTTAAGTGTTTTTTTCTGGAGCAGTAATTGGCAGCGAACCCTTGGGTCTCCAGGTTCTTTAAAGGGTTAAGTAGACAGACCAGTCAGTTTACATCCTTTTCCAGTTTGGGATTTCTTTAGTTTTACAGGCTCTTACAGAGGATCCTTTATTAGTTCTTGTACAGTAAAATTTTTAACCCTCAAGACAGTTTGTTTTGGTAGCTATCACTACCGCAAGAAGGGTCAGTGAGTTAGAAGCCCTCTCAAGGAGAACACCCTTTTTTCAGGTTTTTCTGGATCGGATTATTTTTAAAACCGATCTGGCCTTTTTGCCAAAGGTATCTTCAAATTTCCATAGAAGTCAGGAAATCAGTTTGCCCACTTTCTGTTTGAATCCTGTGAGGGAACAGGAACATGTCTTCCACAAGTTAGATGTCAGGAGGTGTGTGTTAAAGTACCTGGAGGTTACGGAGCAATTCAGGAAATCCGATTCTTTCTTTTTCAAGGGCTAGGAAGGGTTCTAAAGCCTCTAGAAATACTATAGCCAGGTGGATTAGGTTGGCAATCAGTCAAGCATACATAGCAAAAGGTATTAGGGCCCATTCCACTAGGGCTATGGCTACCTCACAAGCAGAGTGGGCTGGTGCTACACCCGAGCAGATCTGCAGAGCAGCAACATGGTCAAGTTTTAAGACTTTCGTTAAGCACTACAGATTGGACTTATTGTCTGCCCAGGACCAGGCCTTTGGGTGTAAGGTCCTGCAAGCAGTGGTCCCACCCTAGGGTAAGTGCTCGCTTATCCTCAAGTGTGCTGTCCTGAAAGACGAAAGTAGGAAAATCGAAGTTGCATACCGGTAACGTTTTTCCAGGAGTCTTTCAGGACAGTACCAGTACCCACCCAAAATAAGGTCTTTACCATTAGGACATAAGAGCATCAGGTATGTGTAATGTTTGTTTGTCTCCCTAGTCTGGCCGGAGGTGCTCGTGCAAAAGCTGAAGGGCTGGAGGGAAGGTGTGGTTTTAAAGATCTGGTGGAGGCGGTGTTTCCTGAGAAGGGAGGAGCCGAGGTCTCATGTGCTGTACTGAAAGACTCCTGTAAAAAACGTTACCTGTATGTAACTTGGATATTATTTTATTTTTTTTTAATACCCGAGTGTACAAAGATTGTGAATAATGCAATTAAAGTGCTGTGCTCCAAACATGTGCATACAGTGCCTTGAAAAAGTATTTATAGCCTTTGAAATTTTCCACATTTTGTCATGTTATCCCCTTTTTTTTTTTTTTTTTTTTTTTTACGTATTTGGTGGTTTTATGTGGGGAACATATGGGGAAAGACACAAGGTTAAAAACCAAGACCCATCAATGGGGTTTTTTTTTTTTTTTTAAATAAGTCTTTGATAACAAACATAAGTGTCTCTAATAATCCATGCTGCTCATTTAAATGCTCCCAAATTGTGCATAGTGAACTACAGTACACCACCTCCCTGAACAGATCCCGTGCTCTCTTCTGCTCACACAAGCTATGTACTCACCAGAATCTCATGACCCTCTTATCCTAATAAGTGGGTTTGTGCTGTCACTCTAGGCAGCCTTTCAGGTCACCTTCAAATCTTGGGTCTCTGCACCCTTTAATCCTCAAAGTACTTTTTGGCCATCATGAGTAAACAATGTAATAGAATGCAATAATGTAGACCTTTTTTATTTTAAAAAAAATGAATGTATAAACTCCAAGTGCACAGTCGCATTAAAAACAAATATGCCAGCATTTAACATGGTTACTATGCCACTTTGATCCAAGATGGCCATCGATGACACAACTTCCAGCATGTGTTCTACAGGCCGGTGTTTCATAAGATTAGCTGACCCGTCAGAATATGTAACAAAAATGACGTTCCATTGCTGCCATCTTATTACACCCTGCACTCCTCTGTAAATACACTGAGAAGAGGGGCACACGGACATCTTACACCCATCAGTTTTGCATTTCAGACTTGTAACAGTAAACTGATCTTGTATAGTGAAATGCAGTATTTGGAAATCCATTGTACCATTACATGTTTAAAATTCAACATCTAAGCAGTTCAGATTTCTAAATACTGCATTTCACCTCAACGCTGTTAAAAATAAGTGTTAAATGCAAAACTCCAGTGGGTGTAACAAGATGGCTGCTTGCCCCATCTGTGTATCCTTACTGTGGAGTGCAGGGTGTAGCAAGATGTTGACAGAACATCATTTTGTTGCACATTCAGATGTGTCGCCTAATCCGCTGAAACTGGAGGTGATGCAGGTGGATAAGTTGTCACGATGAATAGCCCTGCCCAATGTGTTTTGTCCAATTGATGTTGGGAATGTTTAGCGTGCGCCCTCTGCATCTTTATATGTACTAATTTTATTTAGTGTTTACTATTTCCACAATCTTGTTACTCTTTGGTACCCTCTTGTACCTTGCTCATCTGCATCAAAGAAAACACCACTGCTACGCTCTCATGTTTCCACCAGCTAAATCCATTCACTCTACTTACAAACTAGACACTGGAAAATATGGGGATATTGTTTCCCAGGGTTCGGGAAAATTATTCTCAACACTTTAAAAAATATAAAGGCTACCAATGAAACCTAAAGCTTTAACACTTGAGAGAAAAATATTGGTAAGACTTATTAAAACTTAACTTATTAAAGTTTGTTGTGGCTTTCGCTATGTTTTATTCTGCTGAATATTTGACATTTCACTTGGTCTTTAATCAGCTTTTGTCTATCTCTACCAGCACGCTCTTTGAATGATCCATGATCAGTGCTTAGATTTGTAGTGTGCAGAGCTCTTAGATTCCAATTTTGGCTTTTCCAGGTGACAGAGTTTAATATCGCTGTAAATAAAGACCTCGGAGAGCTCCTGATGGTTAAGCTGTCCATGGAGCGCTACCTAAATTTCCCTCTGGATCCCTGGTACTGCAATTATGTCACAGTGACCTGTCCCAAAGACCAACTTTACAAATTCCCATTGTATCAGTGGATATTCAAATCTGTGGAGATCCCAGAAGGGAAGGGTAAGATGTGACTTTATCATTATTATACTGGAAATGTATTTAACTGTCTATTGTAGGTATTTTTCTGAGGCAGATATGAAATATTACCAATAACATTGAGTCTAATTATGGAGATCTTTAAAGTGCTACAAAAACTCCCTGCGAAAGAACTTGCCTCTAACGGCCCATAGCAGCATGTCTACAGCAAACAAGTACTTTCAAACATTTGTATACACCTTTTTTTTTTTTTTCCCTCCTCTTCGGGGGGGAGGTGTAGGGTGTTGGGAGGTGGAGGGCTTTACCTATTTACCTTGCAGTCTGGACCCCGCGTTGTATGTTATCCACTCCTGACCCCTGCACTACTTCTTCAGCATTACATACTTGTAACCTAGAGCATTGTATGCCTGGGTTTAACTATACCCATTCAAGTCCCTCTCAATTTGGCCTCACCCACCCATCAGTGTGGTGTACTATGTGCTTATATCAGATTTATACTATACTTTGCCCCCCATATTTGTCCCAACAAGGGACAGATTTTCTATAGTAATGTTTGAAGATGACTTCACACCTGTAGAAAAAGCAGAGCCTGGCTCAGACTTTTGGAAACTAGACTGTATGGCTCCCTGTAGACTGAATCCCGGACATCCGAGAATGGTGGGGGCAGGTAAAATACATTTTATAAGATAACTGTACTAAACCCACTGTTTTGTTTTTCTAATAGTATATTCCTAGTTCCACCCATAACATTAAACTAGTTTAGTAACATATCAAGTCTTTTAATGTCTGCACCAGACTGAGCATCTAATGCACGGCTGCTATGGGCTACAGTAACTTTTTGGTATCTGATCCTGCAGAGCACAAACATTAACTGTCTGTTTGGTACATCTGTCAGATTTATGTGCTAAATGGGGGAATTGTGGTAGCAAATGTGACTGTATAATCTGTTCTGTTTCAGGTGTTGTGATAACTAAGAATATTCACCCTGCTCTCCAGCAACAAAGAAAATTAGAATTGGAGATGAATAGAGAGACACACAAGTGAGTGATCGGCACATACGTTCTCTGTATGGTGAGAGGGGGGTTGTCCATTATAGGACAGTTCATTTTCACTCGCATCTTGCTAATGACATAACTTCTGCTCCAGCCTTCCTGCTGATTGTGTTTAACCACTTTCAGACCGGACCATTTTGCTGGTAAATGACCAGAGGTCTTTTTACACTTTGGCACTGCGCTGTTTTAACTGGTAATTGCGCGGTCATGCAATGTTGTACCCAAACAAAATTTGCGTCCTTTTCTTCCCACAAATAGAGCTTTCTTTTGATGGTATTTGATTGCCTCTGCGATTTTTATTTTTTGCGATATAAACGTAAAAAGACCGCAAATTTTGAAAAATGATATTTTCTACTTTTTGTTATTAGAAAAATCCAATAAACTCAATTTTAGTCATACATTTAGGCCAAAATGTATTCAGCCACATGTCTTTGGTAAAAAAAAAGTCAATAATTGTATATTTATTGGTTTGCGCAAAAGTTGTCACATCTACAAACTAAGGTACGTTTTCTGGAATTTACGCAGCTTTTAGTTTACGACTGCCTATCTCATTTCTTGAGGTGCTAAAATGGCAGGGCAGTACAAAACCCCCCCAAATGACCCCATTTTGGAAAGTAGACCCCCTAAGGAAATTGATAAGAGGCATGTTGAGCCCATTGAATATTTTATTTTTTTGCCTCAAGCGATTGAATAATGACAAAAAAAAAATTTTTTTTTTTTTTTTTTACACAAAGTTGTCACTAAATGATATATTGCTCACACATGCTATGGGCGTATGTGAAATGACACCCCAAAATAAATTCTGCTGCTTCTCCTGAGTATGGGGATACCACATATGTGGGACTTTTTGGGAGCCTAGCCGCGTACGGGGCCCCGAAAACCAAGCACCGCCTTCAGGCTTTCTAAGGGCGTTACAGTTTTGAAGGCCATAAAATGCCAAGATGGCACAAACCCCCCCCAAATGACCCCATTTTGGAAAGTAGACACCCCTAAATTTAGGGGTACACTAGTGAGACTAGGTAATAAATGGCGGGTGCCCTGAAACTATAAAAAAATAACTAACCAACCAGCGTCACCTGTAACAGTTATATGGTGATCACTGGTGAAAGGGTTAACTAGGGGGCAATTAGGGGGCTTTATGCGGTAGTATATGGGGGTCCCTGGCGCTATAAAAAGCTGCAGCGAACCTAAATACCTACCTGCCTAACTAGCGTCACCTGTGACACTAATACAGCGATCAGAAAAACGATCGCTTATTAGGCTGGGTTCACACTGGAGCGATGCGGGAACGCCACGAATGCGCGGCGGGTTCCCGCATCGCATGCCTCCCGGCGGCAGTTCACACTGCCCTATGCGAACTGCTGGGAGTGTCAGTGAAATGTTACTGACACCCCCAGATCAGTTCGCATATCGCAGTGCGATCTGCAAACTCGGATCGCATGGTGTGAACACCCATGCGATCCGATTCTGCTGCCGGCCAAAAAAAGGGTCCCGTGCGAATGTGCGGCGGGTGCGGCGAATGGCTGAACTCGAATCGCACAGAGATCGGATGTGATTTGCACTGCAGTGCGGTGCGAATCACATTCGTTCTCATAAACCGCTGCAATGTGAACCCAGCCTTAGTGACACTGGCGACGGGGGGTGATCACGGGGTTAAACCTTTATTGGGGGGGTTAGGGGGGTACATTAGAACTAAAGGGGGCTAACTCTAACTGCCCTAACAGTTATTACAGTCACAAATGACACCAATGCAAAAAAAAAAAAAAAAAAAGACATTGGTGTCACTGTGACTGGGGGGCAGGGGTAATTGGGGGGGTGATCGGGGGGTAAAGGGGGGGTGTGAGTGTGCCTGGCATGTTCTACTGTGTGTGTAGAGTGTTGGTGCAACTCACCGATCCGCTCTCCTCCGTGTCGGAACGAAAAATACCGACACGGAGGAGAGAATACATCACTTCCTCTCCTGTGTTTACATTACAGGAGAGGAAGTGATGTCACCGGGGATTTCTATTCGTCGGGAGCGATCGCGAGGGGGTGGCCATGAATGAATGGCCGCCCCCTCGTCCCGGATCGCTCCCGGACGAAAACCGACCGCCGCAGGCACCGGGCGGGGGCCCGATCGGGCCCCCGACCCGCGGGAGGCAAGGGACGTACATGTATGTCCTTATGCCTGCCCGTGCCATTCTACCGACGTACATCGGCGTGCGGCGGTCGGCAACTGGTTAAAGAATTCCAGGTGTGATACATTGTATTGCTGGATACACTGGAATTTGATGCTCAGTGCGAACAAAGCATTTCCTGAATGAATGGCGTTCTCTGATTCGGTGAGGTAGAGAGCATGTTAGTCCCTTGCCTGTTCACATCATCCAGTCCGAATGCTTTACATTCATTAAGAAATTGCAAAGCTTTTTAGGAATGAAGTGCTTGCTGAACGGCTGACCTCCTATATGCAAAAGACATCACAATGACCACCCAGCAAGGGACCTGGAAGTAAATGGAGATCACTGGATTGGCGGTGTCATAACTTTTTTTTTTTTTTGCCCAACCTTTGACCTCTGCTGCTACTAGTGTATATTAGATTTGTTGTGTTAATCATTTCTCTTGTCTTAGACTAAACAACAAAATGCGTACATGCTTCTAAGCCCTGCTATGGGTACAAACAACAAAAATATACAGTATCTGACAATTGAGTACTCACGCATTTTTTGTAAATGTTCTACTTTTTTCTTATGTGACAACACTGAAGAAAAGACAATTTTATACAATGTAAAGTAGTGAGTGTACAGCTTGTCTAACGGTGTAAATTTGCTGTCCCCTCAAAATAACGCAACACACAGCTATTAATATCTAAACCGCTGGCAACAAAAGTGAGTACACCCCTAAGTGAATGTCGAAATTGGGCCCAATTAGCCATTTTCCCTCCCTGATGTCATGTGACTCATTAGTGTTACAAGGTCTCAGGTGTTAAATTTGGTGTTTTTTCGCTCTTTCTGGTCACTGAAAGTTAAGCGTGGCACCACCATGGCAAAGACTTCTGAGAATCTGAAGAAAAGAATTGTTGCTCTACATAAATATGGCCTAGGCTATAACAAGGTTACCACTTTTGTTGCCAGCAGTTTAAACGTAATTGGCTGGATTATTTTGAGGGGACAGCAAATGTAGAATATTATACAAGCTGAACACTCTCTACTTTACATTGTAGCAAAGTGTCATTTCTTCAGTGTCACATTAAAATATAATTTACAAATGTGTGAGGGGTGTTATCTTGTAGATTCTGTACATATGCATTATTGCTGCAATTGCCAGGAGCATTTATTTTTGATTGCTCTTGGGTGGAGGGTTATGGTAATAAAAAAAAATGTATTCTACTATTGTACAAATTTTTCCTTTGATAAATAAAATCAGGAGATGCCAACCATTTAGCACCAAGTGAAATCCCAATTAGTATCAATAATATGGATGTGCTAAGTAATTGCGATGGTATGTACAGTATTTTTTTTTTTTTTTTTTAAGTTGTGTCCAAGATGCAAAACTGTTCAGATATTTAGGTTTATTTAGACTGGTTGTAACTAAATGCTGACTTGGTTCTATTAACTGGCACCTAATAGATTATTTATTATGTAGGTGGAAAGTTTATGCAGAAGGTGCCCCTCATTGCATTGATGTAACCAATGATGATCCACAGAATCTGCCTCCTAATGACCAGTACTCCTTCCAGAAGCTGGCCCATTTTGGTTCTACATCATATTCCACGTATGTATCGAGCATCTATTGACCTGCAAAAACCCTGACAATATAAAATGTCAGTAAACCCACTGCCGCCTATTTTTGGTATAGGGCAACATAAGCTGCAGTCTGTACTGTAGGAAATGTGAAAATATTGGCTAGTAACTTATTCTCTGCAGGCATGTGATCTTTATTTGCTATGTATGACATCGTGAGCTCAATGGGTGGAGCAATTGGGTAACGCCACTGAAGGAAAGTTCCTTTGTTTTCCTATGCCTGCACAGAGCTGATTGGCACTGTTGTGGGTTGGTAGGAAAATATTCAAATTTAAATGACTCGATAAGCAACATTTAAGCCATGTAAAATAACTAGCAAATTACAAATTTTTAAAATGGAGGTGCATTTATTTTTTTTCTGATTGCCAGCCCGTGTCAAACTCGTGAGCCACTCGCAATCCAACACTCGTTATGTCTGCACATACTGAAAAGCCAGAGGGTTGGTTGCTACAACATTGACACTAGTAATGGAAATGTGCATTGATTAAAGGTTGGGGAAAACTGTTAGAAATCAAAATAAAAATGGGGTTTGAGAACCTAGGCTCAGCAGGGACCGGCTGAGATTTCAGCCATCTATGGGCTAGCTGATTGTACCCAAATTGTTCCATTGACTTGGGTAAAAACAGCCGGTCAGATTTCTACATGCAATTATTGCCAGTAGCTATAGCCTCTAGAAATCATGGTGCTCTCCTTCCAGGGACAGCTTCCTGCATTTCAAATTATTTAGAGCTAAACTTCAGAAACTTTTAAAATACATAGTGTAGCGCTGACCCCCGAAGGAGCTTCTGGTTTTTATTGGGCTTACCATTGCCTCACCTGCTTGCTTCTCCGTCTCAGGGGTCCTGTTGTAAAGAATGTTATCTCCAACGCTTGGTCCTTTTTTCCAAGATTTATTTGAGAAACAAAGTTTTGCAATAGGGTTAAGGGGAGTTTAGGTACCATGTGATTGCAGGATAGAGGTATTTCTGTAATCCAGAGGACAAACTGCTTCCACAGACTGGATCTAGCAATCGCTGGATAGGCCTCTCACTGACCTAGCAGCCGGTGAGATGCTCCAACAAAGTCTCTGCCACAGACTTGTCAATTTAAATGAACTTCTTGAGAAATTAGTTGTCAAACAGTACTAGTTTCCTTCAGCCGAACTGGTGATACTGTGATAGGTGACCCAGCTTGCGTCCTCCAACTGAGTCTCCAGGCTGTTCCAGAGATACCAGCCTTGTTCGGTCCTCTCCTGAAAAAGTCCTACCCTGGATCCTCCAGTCACTTGTCTTCTTTCCGCAGGCAAAAGACGGCACAGGACCACCCCTGGATCGGTAGGCCATGAGTCTTTTGGGCCTACCCTTTCAGTTGCAAAGCCTTGGGCCACGGCACACAACCCAGGCCAGGAGGGCCATGAGGTTGGGATAACTAACCCCAGAAAAGAGCACCTTAAATACTCCACCCAGAATGCACAGTGGGTGAACCACTCCCACTGAACTATTTCCGAGCAAAAAGGGTATTCAATGCATCCAGCCTGTTGCATTTCCACCACACTTACTGGTGGTGACAGTGACACCTACAGCCAAGTGGAAACTAGCACAACCCAGCTGAACTGGTACAGAAACCAGAACTTTGAAATAATTTGTCTGAGCCAAACTGCATCTTCAGGCAACTTAAATTTGCAAAAACAAAAGCGTCTGCTCATTAGGAGCAGGGTGCTACAGTGTCATTTTTACATGAGTGATTTGTATTTCTGCCAATTCAGTCCAGAGATTAAAAATGCTCTACCACACATCATGGCCCTGTCGTATAGCATATAGGAGACCTGATTTTTAACTGTTGCAGTTCTTTAAAGCCCCCAATGGTGAGTCCACTCCGTCGTTCTGCTGTCTGCTCCTATCAGCATGTTCCTTGCACTGCAGTACAGCCATAGCTCCCAACTGCCCCCTTTGTCCCTCTTTCCTTATATTGGACTAATATATATAGTTGTGTATAGAAAATGAACTGCTTATCAGTGTTTCTAAGTTGCTGCATTTGGAAATGCCAAAAGCCAGTATAAACGAATGGTAGTGGTAAAAAATCACTTGTGGGTTTTACTAATCCTTTTTATTGTACAATTCTCTAACCACTTCCCATCTGAGCCAATTCTGACACTTCGCGCATACATGTAAAAATCTACTTTTTCTGAAGTGGTCTTCCAGGACAGCACCCTAAGATGACTGGTCCACCTGACAGCAAAAACAATCAGGTTAAAACCCCTGCCCCTCCCTGTGCTTATCCAGTTTTTGATGGTTCCCCACAGCGAAGCTGGTATTTTCCTCAGACCTGGGACTGGTGGTCTCCCCCCTGGGAGCCAGACCAAAAGCTTGGGAAGCCTCTGGGTCTGGTAGGATATTTCTGTCCTTCCTGGGGAGTCCACCTATCTATTCCTCAGGGGGGCAGCATTTGGAAGAGCCCCCCTGAGAGCTGAAGGACCCTGAGGTGGTGTACCCAGAACTTCAGGGGGCTTTATATTGTCTCGCCTCCTTACCTGTGCAGAGGCCGTGCAGAAAAGGAGTCCTGGTTATCCTTCCTGGTAGCTGAGGGTTATGGAGACTGTCTTCCTCAATCTGTAGCTATACAGTGGTGGCTGGTGCTTCTGGCTGTGTTTGCCCAGCAGCTCCCCCTGTGGCTTGCATGGCCAGTTATTTTTTATTTTTTCTTAACCGGAGTAGATGGGAGAAGGCACCGCTCCTGTAAGCTGAGGGCACTCGGCACAATCTTCCTGGTGTCTCGTGGAGGAATAACATGTCCTCCCTAGAACAGAAAGTGATCTCAGCGTGCCCCGTGTCATTTCTGGTCTCTGGCAAAATGGTAGAGGAAGACTGTCATCACTCTTAAAAGGACAGTCCAGGAGGAGCAGACACCCACTTCTCCTCCTATGCACACCAGCTGCCACTTGGTTGGCAACTGTCGGAGGCTATCCAAAGAAGCTTACTGACACCAGCAGCATGGAGCGTGAGGAGAGACCCGCAGGGTCCATGGCCATGGAGACCATAGGGGGTGAGTCAGACCAGCTGCCAGAGGTTTAGATGGTGTGAGGTACCCCAACTCATGAGTGCTGTTTTGATACCTGTGTAATTCAAGGCAGGACACCACTGCCCTTGGGGTTGCCAGCTGTTATGTTAAATCCTCTAACTGTTCTAAAAGATGCAGGAGCTGTAATAAGTTACCCCTGAACCATTCCAAACACTTTTGCTTTAAATGCCTAAAAAACCTGACAGGGAAGGGAACATCTCGGATTATGAAGGATTTCCTCGCTGTACAAACTGATGCTGTCCACACTTAAGGCTTTTCAGTCCTCCCCTAGGGACTCAAAACCTCAGACCAGTAAGAATGCTTCATCCAGGGGGTCTAGAAGGCAAATCTGAATTTCTCCTTTCTCAGGATTTGGAGGAGGAAGAGTCTGAATCCCCTGAGCAGGGGTTTTCGGATGAGGGTGTAATGGACAGCCAAGAGGGGCATGACTCCAGGTCTAGGCATATTTATTTTTTTCAGCTGACATGGAGGGCCTTCTTGGGGCCATTTATGCATCTGAGGAGATTCAGAAGCCCACTGCTCAGGTCTCTGCCCAAGACAAAATGTATAGAGGCTTAATTAAGCCCCAAACCATTCTTCCAGTACATTCAGCCCTTAAGGCTATTATCCTAAAGGAATGGAAGGAACCTGAGAGGAAGCTCTTGAAATACAACACATGGGAACATAGATGCCCTTTTTACAGAGGAGGATGAGAAGTTCTTCAAAACTCCTAGGCTAGACTCCTCCTTGGCACAGGTTTGTAAGCAGTCTGATCTTTCTTTCCTGGTAACATCAAAGATTGGCGGGATCGGTGGGCTGAATCTATTATACGCAGGGCCTACCGATGCAGCTATGAGCCCTGCGATGGCCTCCGCCTGCATAGCAAGAAATGCCGACATGTGGATCTCTAAATAGACCACATTAGATTAGTTGGATGGCAACAGCACTACCTATGACTATTTAGCAGATGCTGCGGTTGAAATGGTGCATACAACCACCAAATATGGTGCCTTATTGAACTCGTCAAGGAGAGCCCTCTGGGTTAAAACTTGGGATGGGGATAGTTCATCTAAGACATTTTATGTGGCCTCCATTTTTTGAGGGTTCCCTCCTTTTCGGTACCGGCCTAGATAAAGCCCTTGCTAGATTTACCAAAGGGCAGCATATCCGAACTTGCCAGTCAAGCGGTCATAGTGCCGGTCGCAGAGGGTCAGGGTTTTTACTCCACTTTTTGTGGTACCAAAACCCTTGAATGCATTGCCTCATTATATTCCTGCGGTACAAAAAGTTCTGCATGGAGTGTTCCTCAAACACCTCCTCAAGGATGTGTTCATGGAAACTTTAGATTTGAAAGATTCCCATCTTCACGTCCCTATTTTTCAGGATCATCATATCTTCCTGAGATTCGCAATTGCCTCTCCACAGGTAATTCAGCACTGGCAGTTTGCAGCCCTCCCTTTCAGACTGGCATCCAGTCCAAGGGTATTTACAAAGGTCCCATCAGAAATCGTGGCCTTCCGGCATCTCCAGGGAGTAGTGCTGATCCCCCCCCCCCCCCCCCCTATTTAGACTACATTCTGATTTACAATCACAATCGATCAGCTGCTCTCGGATCTAACCAAGGTAGTGTTTTTAGAATCTCTGGGGTGAATCGGCAAAAGGGAAATCCTCAGATTCCTGCCCAGATGAAAATGTATCTAGGATTCCTCAGAACAAAAACTAGGCAAAAACGATCCCATACAGAAGTATGAGGGTTCTGGGCCTAATGACTTAATGTATCCCAGCAGTTCCATGGGCGCAGCTACACCCCAGGACCCTCCAGCACTTCTTCCTATCCTTGGGACAGGGAGAGAAGGTCTCTGGATATAAAGGTTGCCATTCTGGTCGACTATTATCTGGTGGCTTCTTCAGGTTTCAGGAGCCTCCCCTGGGACCCCCCCCGCCCCCCCCCCCCCCGGGACTAGAGTTCTTCAGAAGTTGTTTCTCTCGAAAGGCAGTTTGATTCTAATAATTCTTGGGCCACCAAGGGGCTCTTGGTTTCAACCCTTACAGGGTTGATCCATAACCCCGCCTCTGCACCTACCTGTTCGTGGGACCTTCTCCTTCAGGGTCCAGTCTGCCATCCAGACCCCAGCTTCTTCAGGCTGATGGCCTGGCTTTTGAAAGGCAGAACCTGCGGGAGAAGTGCCTATCGGACAGAGTACTGGATACTCTTCTAAGTAGAAAGCCAGTCACAAGGTGTATTTACGCTAAGACTTGGGTTTTTTTTTTCTTGCAGGTGTCATGTGAAAGGGATGTCCCAACAAATTCCTGCCACTCTGTAATTGCTCCAGGATGGAGCAGATAAGGGACTGGCAACAAAGACCCTTAAGGCAGCAGTTGCAGCCTTGTCCTGTGTTTTGGATGAACACTTGGCGCTAGGCCCCCTGATCAAGAGGTTCTTATTGGTCAGATAAGCTGTCCCCCTGTTCAGCTGTCTAGGTTTCCACCATGGGACATTACCTTTTTGGTTTTAGAGGGGTTAAACAAAGCTCAGTTTTGAGCCAATAGATCAGGTTCCCCTCAATTCTTAACTTTATGTTGACGTTACTATTGGTGATCACATCTACCAGGAGAGTAGGGTGATATTCAGGCCTTTATGATTGAAGAACCATTTTTTTTTCGTTTGCTTGAGAACAGGGTTATACCCCCTGTACTTCCCTAAGGTAGCATCCATGTTCCATACAACTCAAGTAGTGCTTCCTTTCGTTACAATCCCCAAAATGAGGGAAATTTATTTTCATTATCTGGATGTCAGATGTTGTCTTAATTAGAAAGTTACTTTCGAAGGTCCATCTATTAGTTTTTTCAAAGTAATCTTCCAGGATGGCTTGCAGAGAAGGGCTCCTCTCACCTAGCACAGGAAACATATTATCCACATTACAGCAGCACATATGCCTTAGCCCCTCAGTATTTGTTTCCTCTGGCCAGACTGGAACTCCAAACAGATGTTTATTTTTTCCGGCCTTCGTGCTAAATGGCAGGGGCCTCCTGATGTCCATACCCATGGCAAACAGGGGTAGTACTTCTGGGTATGAGTCAGTTTGGGCCACCCAGTGACCTGAGAGCTGTCTAAGGTGAAATTAAGGGACCCCCCTCTCCCGATTGAGTTGTAGCCTCAGATCTGTGAGGAGTGGAGGAGGTTATTGAGTAGGTCCATCTAAAATGGCATAGCAGGGTGTTCTCCTAGTAGAGGCACACTCCTCTGTATGGTCCGGGTACTTTTTCTGCTGTTTAGAGATCTCCATGTGCAGGTCTTCTCTCCTCAGAATGTGGCTCATGCTGGTGGCGTGGTGTGATGAGGTAACTTCCAGGACTGGGTGACAGGAAGTGACCTGGCAGAAAGTCCAGTGGCGGCCAACTTGGTACTCCCATTGAAGCCTAGCTGGGGTTAACAGGGCTGTGCCGGAGGGTGGCATCAGATCCACAGCGCCGCTTCGGATTCTCCACACCTCCTTATATAAGGGCCCAAATAGCAAGATGGTGCTGAAGGCTTCCAGGAGCATGGAGACACCAGGATCCATGGAAGCAGGTCTGGAGGCACCATCTGTTGATTCAGGCCCTAAGGTAAGAAAATGGGGGGGCGGACTGCTCCTTTGCTTTTCTTGTCCTCTTGTGGGGGGGGGGGGGGGGCACAGGGGGTGTTGTCTTGTAGGGCCTGTTTTTTGTTAAGCTTGGTGTAGACAGATGTTGCACATACTAGCATAGCCTCTGGTAGTGGGTACTTTGTTAAAAAAAAGTTCTTGGATTAGAATTTTTGTTATCCACAGGGTGTTTTTGTTACGGGTATTGTCTTCAGTGGAAGCAATGTGCTGGTGTTTGTCATTTGATTCATTTCAGGACTAAGCCCAGAGATGGCAAAACAGACACCCAGAAAATGCCTTGGGGGTGGAAGAAGAGTGCATGTCAGGACTGTATATAGACAAGCTCATCAAAGGTTCAAAGATCCCTTTTTCCTGCAGAGGAAACGGGAACTATTAAAGGCTACAAACGACACCCTGGAGCTGGAGGACCAGGAGTTGTCTGTACATGACCTTTTTATATGCAGGCCTTCAGCCTGAGCAGAACCTTTCCTGTACATATGTCCCTAGAAAGACAGTATATGGAAGAAACCAGGAAAGGGAAGTCTTCTTCCCTAAGAATTTGAAAAGGTTTCTCTTTAAAGAGCAAGATACAATGTTGTGGGAAAAGTGCCCCAGACTGGACGCTTCCCTATCTAAAGTTTCAAAGGGTTCCTTTGAGGACTTAGGCACCCTAAAGGAGCCAATGAACAAAGGCGGAAGGTTATTTAAAGAGGGCGTGGGAAGCCTGCTCCGCTAGCTTTAAGCCAACACTAGCCACTACATGCGTGGAGGATATGCTTGATTTATGGCTTAACCACTTTCAGACCGGACCACTTTGCAGGCTTAAGACCAGACCACTTTTTGCGATTCGGCACTGCGTCGATTTAACTGATAATTGCGCGGTCGTGCAACGTGGCTTCCAAACAAAATTGACGTGTGGTTCCCCCCCCCCCCACATAGAGCTGCTTTCTTTTGGTGGTTTTTGATCACCCCTGCGGTTATTTTTTTTTTTTTTGCGCTATAAAGAGCAACAATTTTGAAAAACACTATTTTATTACCTTTTGTTATAATATCCCCCAAAAATAAACCACTTTTTTTTTCTTATTTTTTTTTTTCCCTCAGTTTAGGCCGATACGTATTCATCTACATATTTTTGGTAAAAAAATTGCAATAAGTGATTGGTTTGCGCAAGTTATATCATACAAAATGGGATAGTTTTATGGCATTTATTTTTTTGCTAGTAATGGCGGTGATCAGCGGGTTTTTTTTTTTTTTTGACTGCAACATTAGGGCACACATCGGACATTTTTGGGACCGTTTGCATTTGTATAGCACCGATTGCTGTGTAAATGACACTGGCATTGAAGGGGTTAACCAGGGGTGGCAGTGTAGGGGTTAAGTGTTCCTAGGGGCATGTTACTAACTGTGGGGGCTGGGCTTTGTTTTAGTGAACACTGATCTCTGCTCCAATCAAAGCGGAGATCAGCGTCGCTTATTGCTGGGGAGATGCTGTTTACAATGGCATCTCCCCGTTCAGCAGCCCCGTGAGACTATCATGGGTATCCCTGTGGCGATGTAGAGCGCAGGGGTTCCAAATGGCACGTGAGCACCCCGTGCCATTCTGCCAACATACATCGGTGTGTCGGTCAGGAACTGGTTAAACGGCTCCACGCTCTTCTGGAGTCAAACTCCCAGGGAAGAGATTTTGGATGCTTTACCAACGCTAAATAAGGCAATTAGCCTATATAGCAGATGCGTCCATGGAGTCTGTTAGATTCTCGGACAGGTCTACAGCATTAATGAAGCTAGGAGGGCTTATCTGGCTGAAGTCCTGGGGATGAGACAGTGTCAAAGGCCAAACTCTGTCCCCTCCCCTTTAATGGAGATTTGCTCTTTGGTAAAGGGCTAGAATCTGTCCTAGAGAGGTCGATTGATAGAGGGTTTCCTTTCGCCAAATACACGTGTGCTGGAGAAGGTAATGAGCTTCATTCCCCCCCCCCCCCAACCCTGTGTGTGTGTGTGTGTGTGTGTGTGTGTGTGTGTGTTCCCCCCACATGGCAAGTGAACGTGTAGCGCTAACATCCTCGTGATTATAGCATGAAAACACACATTAAAGAGGAAGTAAACCCTGATGAGTTTACTTCCTCTTTCATTCCCTGCAAAAGCAAAGCATAATGGACTACTATGCATCGCATAGTAGCCCATTATGTGTCACTTACCTGCCACGGGAGCCTGCGAAGTCACCACTGTCCCCTGTAGTCTGCCGCATTTATCTTCTTGGTGGGTCTCGCAGCTCCACCGCTGTCATTCGGCAAAGCCGCGATGTCACTCCTGCGCATGCGCACGGGAGCCGAGACGCGCAGAATCTTCGTTATCGAGGATGCCACGCTCAGTGCGCCTGCGCGCTGCTGTCTATGGCGCTTGCGCCGTAGACAGCAGTGCCTGTATTTGGGCAAATATCTCCTAAACCGTATAGGTTTGGGAGATATTTCTTGGACCTACATGTAAGCCTTAATCTAGGCTTACCTGTAGGTCCAAGTGGTTTTGTAAGGGTTTACAACCACTTTAATAAGCAAGTCTATGGACATTTCTTTGGTTTAGTAGTTGGTGCCATCTAGCGGCCAAATACTGGTACTGAACTTGAATGTTTATTGCTTTGAAGACAGCACAAAAGACATACAGGAAGTGACTGTTTTGATCAGGTTGACCCTTTTACCCAGGAGGCTTGATGACCTACCCATGAACACTCTTTAGCAGTGCATGCTGGGTAGGACAAAATTAACCCAAGCAGCCATTTTAAGTCTCTTGGGATCACATGGCCTGTCTGTGGGGAGGCTCTCCCCCGCCTTTTCAGAGCGCAAACCTTGTTCGTTTGTGCAAGTGATCTGATGCAGCCAGAGACTGACCAGATTGGAGAGATCTGCAGCCAGAGGGGGTTCTTAATTGAGCAGATGGTGTTGCTCTTCTGAGGGATCTAAAGGGGTTACAGCAGTAGTTTATGAACATACAAAAGCAGCCATTTGCATTTTTTTTTTTTGTATAAAGTGAAGTCTTCCTTTAAAGCTGGGAGCCTAACAAACACTGCTGACAAATTCCCCTCCCCCTTTTGAAGAGGTGTGGTAACGGCTTACACTATGTGTAATCAGGTTCTCACCTGAGGCTTAACACAGACTCTCTGCTCATATGCTGAAGACAGGAGTCGTTCACTAAAAGCAGGAGCCCTGGGCATGTAAAGTATTATGGTACTTGGCATCAAGGGCTGATCCTTGTGGTGACATTGTTTTCTTTTGTCAAAACTATTCAGCAAATACCATAACTTGTTTCTTAAAGCACCTCTGCTTTGTGCTTGGCACACTTGACTTCGTGTACCACAAAGGTACTAAGGTTTCCACCCGTAGCCTCTGGGAACTAGTCATGCCACTGTCATCCTCTCCAGAGATGCCTGACATGGCAAGCCAGGGTGAGTTATTAGAAGCAATTGGTGGTGCAACTGCTTCTCACACTTCAGCTCCTGTATACGTGACTGACTGAAGATGCATTTTCCTCTGCCCTGCAGGGCTTAGAAGGAAGATTAGCGGCTTTAATTACATCTTCCATTCAAGGGGATAAGAAGCGTGGTAGATCCCTCTCTCCCACTCCAAACCCTTTACCAAGTGAACAGTGGGGACAGGATGAGGTATTGCCCTCAAATGATCAGGGAAACACAGATCCAATTCATCTGCAGAGGAAATGGCTGATGTTCTAGCTTTACAATCTAAGGTCAAATTCTTACAAAAAAGTGAAACAAAACCAGAGCAGAACTGGAGTGGCTACCAAATCTGGGGAAGTCGCAGTTGGTACCTACTCAAAGTATAGTATTCCTAGGATACCTAATAGACTCAACTACATCCAAGATTTTTCTAATGAAAGCAAAAATGGCAAAGCTAACTAGAGCTGAGCAGCCTCTGCATATGTACAGAGACCTCCATCCAGGGTATGAGGGTTCTTGGTTTGACAGCAGCCATTCCAGGAGTCCAGTGGGCACAATTCCATACTCTAGTACTTCAGGCGTTCATGCTTTGTCTGGGATGGAAGGAAGGACTCTCTTCAGAGGCAGACAGATCCCATAGAAAGTTAAACTCTCAATAGTGGTTGATCCTTGCAAATTTCTCTGCAGGTTGACTTTGGTCCCAACACAACCCTCTGGCGGTCACCACGGGTAACAGCGGTCAAGGGTGGGGAGACCGTTCAGGCACACAGAGGGGTCTGGAAAAGTTACATCAATAAGCTGGGAGATTTGGTCTTGGACAGAATGGTGCTTGAATCGAACAGGAAGTGGAAAATCCCACAAATAGACCTTTTTGCTACAATGCAGAGCAGGGAGGTGGAACAATTCTCTATACAGAGAGCATCTCAGTCTGGGCCTAGATGCCCTATCCCAATCATGGGAGGTAAATCTGGTGTTTGCATTACCACCTCTTGCCCTCATTCCAAAGATTATCCAGAAGATAAGTGTTGAGCATGAAGCTTATCCTGATCACACCATTCTGGCCAAAGGTCTTGGATCTCAGGATTATTAAAACTCTGCATCTGAGACTGGTCAAGAGACTTCTTGCATCCATCAGCTGTCAGTGGATCTCCAAGTCAAGGAGGTTCCCTCCCTGGGACTTATCCACTGTTTTGCAAGGTCTTTGTAAAACAGTTTGAGCCAATAGACAAACTGCTCATAAAGCTCTTAACCTTGAACAGTGATTTTGGTGGCCCTAGTCTCTGCTAGGAGGGTTGGTGAGATACAGGAGCTTTCAGTAATTGAGCCCTTCTGCATCTTGCAGGACAAGATTATCCTCTTGCTGGATCCGGCATTTCTTGCTAAAGTACTGTCTAACTTCCATTGGTTGGTAGAGATCATGATACCATAATTTTGCAGAAATCCTGTCAGGAGATGCTTGATCGCCTACATAGAGCGCACCGAGGAATGGCTATGTTCCACCAGCCTGTTTGTGGTGGTTGCAGATTCAAACGGGTAAAAGGGTATCTAAAAAATACCATCGCAAGGTGGATGAAGTAGGCCATCGTGGAGGCATGCAAAGCATCATCCCGGACACCTCCATTAGGGATAAATGCTCATTCCATGAGCGGTTTCTACTTGGGCTGAAAGGGCAGGATCGTCTACCCTCCAGATTTGCAAGGCTGCAACCGGTCCAGGTTTCAGATGTTCATAAAGCATTACAGACTGGATCTGCTTGCCAGCCAAGACCAGTCTTTTGGCAGGAAAGTGCTGCAGGCTGTGGTCCCATCCTGATCAAGTAGTCCTATTTTTTGTCTTCTGCAAGCTGTCCTGGAAGATGACTTGGAAAAAGTGGTGTTACTTGTTAACTACTTTCCAGGAATCTTCTAGGACAGCATCAGTTCCCTCCCTCCTTTTTTGGTGGTTAGCAATGTAAAGCAGAGTAAAGTTAAAGCTACGCTATCTAAAGTTAATGACTGCTTATTCTGAAGCCTTTGGTTATTTAATACTGAGGGGCTAAGGCATGTGTGTTGCTTTTTATGATGTGGATCATGTGTTTGCTGTGCTAGGTGGGAGGAGCCTATCTCTGTAAGCCATCCTGGAAGAAGTAGTTAACAGGTAATAACACTGTTTTCTGGCCAAAAGAGGCCACCAAGCATCTAAAGCATCCATAGCTGGATGGATTAAACATGCCATTGCCTTAGCCTATGACCAGTCTGGGTGGAATGTGCCTTAATGTCCCTCAGGACTGCAGTAACAATCACTGGCAACCTCTTGGGCAGATAAGGCCAGAGCTTCGGTGGAGCAGATATGTAGAGCCGCTACAAGGACAAGCCAGAACACCTTCCTGCGGCGTTATAGGGAGGAGTTGCTGTCCCCTCAAGGTCTGGCGTTTGGTAGGGATGTCCTACAAGCAGTTCCACCCTAAGGTAGGCCTGAGCTACTTGATCTTCTCTCAGGGTGCCGTCCTGGAAGACTACTTGAAGACTTCCCAGAAACACTGTTGCGTGTAACTGGTCATTTTCTAAAGGACTGTAAGGTGGACCAGTCATCTGTAAGGGTGCCATCCTGGAAGACTTCCAAGAAATGCTGTTACCAGTAAGTGGAACTGGTAATTTTTTGTGCTAGAAAATTTTGTGTGTTTTTTTATATAATTTTTTGCAGGGACCCTGTAGAATACAATGGAGTTTCTTTTTTGTGAAAGAGCTCATGCTGAGTAAATGGATGCCTAACATGACCACTTTAAAATTGCATCTGCCCATGGAAGCAAACTACAGTGCTTAAAATTCTGCATAGGTGACACTTTAAACACCTTCACAGGTTACCAGTTTAGCGTTGACCAGGAAGTCTGGTGCTAGACTTGTCACGAATGTCAGAATGAGAGCAATAATGCCTCGCATGTGATGAGCTCACTGTTTACATATGCATATGCTAACGTATGCATTCACATTTAAGCACAGTGGGGCGGGATGCTTTCTATTTTTTTCTTTTACTTTTATAGAATGTATTTACTTTTTTTACTAACTTTATTGCTATCACACTTGTAACATCTGGGGCGGTGACAGGTCTTTAAGGAGAGATTTAGTCTATTGGTCTGCCAAGTCTCTCCTGGCCTCTCATGCTGCCGATCAGATGGATATATATGTCTGATCAGCTGCTTTCCTGGTCGCTGATGCCCAGGTAAACAGGCGGAAACGGAAGTGACTTGTCTTGGTATAACCACTGACACCTGAAGACGTCCATGGATGTCCTATGTATGGCAAGGTGTCCTATGGCTACATACTTTTCCTTCATAGGTGTCCCTCATTTCCATCTCAAAGTTGGGAGGCATGGTACAGCTGATTAACTTCATATGCTGCTTCTCCCTCTCCAGCTTTGTGCTGCTGTACAATGGATTTGTACTGCTTGCATTTAAGGATGTGTTGGTAAGTCCAGAGCTGCAACAATGTAAGGCTTTTATTTGTCCATGGAGTTCAGATTTAAAAACTATAGGCAAAACTTTATATTTTGGATAGAGTAGGGATATAGACCCTCCCTGTAGAAAAGGGGCCCCTTGCTTCTGTGCAGATGGGTCCAGTTACTATAAGTGAAGGAGGGGAGAGTAGGAAGACGTTCCAGTCTCCATGCAGCAAGGGCAAGATGGAGGAGACTATCTGTGCAGCGCTACCTCTTGGGCCCCCACTCTCAGGCCTCAAGCTCAGTACCTTCTGAGCAGACTGGTGCGCTCACATCGACTCCAGTGCTGCAAAAAGGACAGTCTGTTTTGAAATCTGGAGTTTTTCCACCATTCTTTTTGTCCCAGTGTCCTCTGAGAACTGTCGGGTCCATGAGTCTCATTTCATAGATGTTGACTATAATTTTCATGATCTTTTTGATCAACAGATTGCCAACCATTTCAATAATGGCAAAATCTACATAATTCGCAAGGAGATATCGGGTTCAATACTCTCCTCCTTTTTTTTTTTTGCCCAGTTACCACAGATGAAGTTGATAAACTCCTCTCTATGACCCACCTCACTACCTGTCCCCTCAATTACTGCAACCACCGTCCCACTCTATCCTAAACTCCTTAACCCACATCTTCGATCTCCTTGGCACCTTTCCTTCCCTGCTCAAACGTGCACTGGTTATCCCCATACTCAACCCTCCCTAGACCCCACTTGTTTTAACAACTTGAGACCCATCTCCCGCCTCCTGTTTGCCTCAACTCATTGAATGCCTTGTCCATGGCTGAATGAGTCACTACCTCACAGACCACAAACTTCTTGACCCCCCTACAGTCTTCTGTCCACAACATTCTACTGAAATTGACCTACTAAAACTTGCCAATGAACTACTGCTAAAACCAATGGGCATTACTCCATACTCGTACACCTAGACCTCTTTGCTGCCTTTGACACAGTTGACTACCTGCTCCTCAGCAAATTACACTCCCTTGGCCTCTGTGATTCTGCTTTATCCTGGTTCTCCTCCTACATATCAGTGCACTTTCAGTGTCACAACTCCATCTCCATCTCCTCCACTCCCCTCCGTCTTTGGGCATCTCCTATTCTCACTCTATACCTCCTTCCCTGGGCCAGCTGATGACCTCCCATGGCTTCCAATACCACCTCTATGCTGACACCCAGGTCTATCTCTCCACTCCTCAACTCACCCCCTCGATCTTCTTGCAGATCTCACTTACTGAATGACATGTCAATATGGATGCCACACCACTTCATCCAATGCAATATTTCTAAAACTGAGCTTGTTTTTTCCTCCATGGCCCCCCTGTGACTTCACCATTTATATCAACACAACCATTGGTCCCTCCACGTATGGTAGGGTCCTGGGTGTAATCCTTGTCTTTGACCTCTCCTTTGGGACCCCCATATCCAATCACTGGCTAAATCCTGCTGCCTTAACCTCCATCTCCAGAATTCGACTCTTCCTGACTGACACCGCAAAGCAACTTATTCACTCCTTGATTATTTCCCAACTTGACTACTGCAACTCTCTCCTTAATGGACTACCCTTAAGCAGGCTATCCCCCTTAATTCTATTATGAATTCCGTTGCTAGACTAATGCATCTCACTAACCGATCCATGACTGCTGCTCCTCTCCGCCAATCCCTTCACTGGCTCCCCCTACCCCACAGTGTAAAATTCAAAATGCTAACCATAACATACAAGGCCATTCACAACATCGCCCCATCTACATCACCAACCTCTGTAAAGATCGCCCAAATCCTCCACTCCGCTCCTCCCAGGACCTCCTGCTCTCTAGCTCCCTTGTTGTCTCCTCCCATGCTCACCTTCAAGACTTCTCCAGAGCCTCTCCCATCCTCTGGAACACCCTGTTCCAGTATATCTGATCAGCCCCTACCCTGTTCACCTTTAGGAGATCCCTGAGAACTCATTCAGGGAAGCCTATCCCACACCCACTTAACTGTCCCCGAGCCACCCCCATCAAATCACTCTCTGCAGCTATTGCCTTTTATACCACCCCCTCCCTTTTTAGAATGTGTAAGCTCTACAAGCAGGGCCCTCCTGTACCTTTTTTGTACTGTAAATGTGGTATCCCCTGTACACTGTAAAGGGCTGCATAAACTGTTGGTGCTATATAAATTGTGAATAACTTTCATTTAATCACATTTTCATTGTTCTGCATAGAAGTCCAGACCATAGCTCTTTCCATGCTGACTAGAAGGAAAATGTCCAGCATTGCAGTAGAATTATAAAGTAAACCTGTCTGTAAAGTGGTTTTATGAGGTTGATTTACTAAAGCTGGTGCAGCTGTGCATGGTAGCCAGTCGGCTTCTAATCTGAGCTTGTTAAATTAAAGGGGTTGTAAACTTGTTTTTTTAAACAAAGTTATACTTCGACTGTGCAGCTTGTTTTGCACAGAGTGCCCCCGAACCTGCTCTTCTGGGGTCCCTTGGCGGCTGTCTCTGCCTCCTCCCGCAAGTACTTCTCACGTTTATGCGAACTCCCTCACATGGTGAGAAGTACTTGCGGGCGCGCTCCCGTGATACAGCCGGTGGCTATAGCTGCTCACTGCATCACTCGGCCCCGCCTCTGGCATGAGCCTCATTGCATGTGATTGACAGCAGCGCAAGCCAATGGCTGTGCTGCTTGCAATCCATCCACTCCAGCCAATCAGTGGCGAAGAGGACGTTGGGAGAGTGCGGCACTTTCGAGGGGACAGGTAAGTAAAGCGGGGGGACTGGAAGCGCCTGCACTGAAATGTTTCACCTTTAACGCATAGAATGCATTAAGGTTTAAATATTTACCTTTACAACCCCTTTAAGCTTTGGCAATAAAATCTGGAAGCTGGTTGGTTTCTATGCAGAAGGGAGCCTGATTTTGTACTCTCCAGCTTTAGTAAACCCTATGTCTGTTTCTGTAGTCCAGCACCTGGCTACACAAGTCTAGTATGCTGTAGAGAACAATAAAGCAAATGCGTTCTACATGTCAAATTCATAATGTCTTTATAGTAATTGTCAACTAACATTTTACTAAATTGTTATATTGGAGTGCACATGTGTTTAAAAATATGGTTGGCTCTTATCTGCTATGCATTTTGTGTTTTGCATGGGCCACATGGCAGCTCACACTGGGCCATGGGGGTTGTGGGGTGGGCGGCGGACTTCTGGTGTCCTCCGCCCCCTAGCACTCTGTCGCCCGAACTACTGGATTCTATTACACGTGCCTGTGATCTGTTGCTGCCAGTCGCATATCTATATTTACTTTGGCACAGCTCTACCATTGTTTGCCTTTCATTGTACTTCTGTACTGTTTATATACCCATGCTTTCACTGATAGTTAATAAAACGTTATTTGAAAAAAAATATGGTTGGCATACGTCTGGTGCTCCTCACTGAGGGATTTTAGGGCCATAACCAGCCAAACAATCTTTTTGCCCCAGGGTAAGGTTTCTTGACTTCCCTGGTGTCCAAACCTCAGGATGGCTGTTACCTGGCATGTCTGGTTTATTGGCTGTTGTCTATGGTCTGGTAGCTCTGCCTCTTCAGATAAAATCTGCAAGGAAAGGCTGGATATTGTGTCATTTACAGGGTACAGACTTCTGTGTATCCTGTATATCCATCAATAACACTGGTATTAATTGTCCTATTTTCTCTTAGTGGCTTAGAAGTAAAGCTGAATGGATATGCCCTAAATGCTGATTCATGGCATATCCTGGAAGACATCAAACTAGTGTCCTCCCTGCGAAGATCACAGTATTCAGGTATTGCAATTAAAATCTGCTTCTGAATCTCTCGTATGCTTTTTAAACATTCTTGAGCTTTGAGGGTAGGGACTGATGTGAGTGTGCAATGTACAGGGGCAATTGTAGACACTCACTCAGGTTGAACTGGATGGACTGGTGTCTTTAGTCAACCTTACTAACTATGAAACGTGAACTCAGTAATTCAAACTTGGTCTGTAAAACATAGTATCCCTGAAGTGCACCCATCCTCCCCCACATATTCACCTTCTCCTTCCCTTAACTACCCTTTTATCCAACAGGTGCAGAGTTGGCCCTGCATTAGCCTAATTAGGGTGTGTTTTTTTTTTTTTTTTTTTTTTTTTTTTTTTTATATCCACCCCCCGTATAGGTTTAGGAGAAATTTCTTGGATCTACAGGTAAGCCTTAATCTAGGCTTACCTGTAGGTCAAAGTGTGTAAGGGTTTACAACCACTTTAAGCTTGCATCTTTAAAGCGGTAGTAAACTCCCATCTCTGGCTTTTACCTATAGGTAAGGCTTACTTACAGTTAGTGTAAATATATCCTAAATGTGCGCTATTTACTATACATGCGGCCAGTGACATTGTTGGCGCATGTGCTTTAGAGTCCTGTGCTATAAATGGTGGCTCGTAAAAGTGACGACATTGCGGCTGTGGCCAGTCACACAGCCGGAGTATGCAAACCCGGAAGGAAGACCAGGTAAAAAATGGAAGCGGTGGCCTTTTCATTAAGGGCACATGCGCAGCCCCCTCTATCCATGCCACCCCCTATATGGTTAATGGATAGGTTCATGCATAGCATGGTTTATTTTGAAGCACCTGATTAGAGCCATAGGCTTCAAAATAGGGTGCACTCAGAGTGCAGAGCATTGTGCTCAATGCCCACCCAGGTGTTTAGAAAATCCAATGCATATTCAATTTTCTAACACTGAATTGCCTCTCTGCCAATCAGGAAGTGTGAAGCTAATGCCCATTTCCTGATTGGCTAAAAGATCAGGCGATCCTATTGGAGGAGTGGGATGCATGGCGGAAGGCACCATTAGCCAAACCACAAAAGGAAGAATGCTACTGGACATGCTGCCTGCTTCATAGATGGGGTAAGCGTGGGACTTTGATGTCCCGGCTGTCCTCCAGGGGGGGGAGGTTTAAGGTAAGTTTAACATAAAAGGATATCGGAACTGGAGAGTGCAGGGAAGGGAAATCTAGCAGCTAAGAGGCACAAGGAGCTCAGCTATGGGGAGATAGGAGGAACTGTATATGTATTTTTTTTTTTTTCTCTTGAGGAGATTAAGGGGATATAATCAACATTTCCAAATCCAGAAGTGGTCCATATAGGGAACTTGGTTTACAATCACTTTAAAGTGAATAAGTCAACATCCTCAGACAACTTAGTGTTCAGATAGTAGCTAATCGCTGCCTGTGAAAGTGTACTTCTGTAATTTCAATGAAAATCACTTTTTTTTCGTAAATGAAAAATCGGCCAGGGTTTACTTCTTTAAAGTCGTCAGAGGACAAGGGGCTACTCTTTAAGTCTGGAGGAAAAAATGTAATCTCCAAATATGGAAAGGTTTCTTCATAGTATCGGATGTGGAATAGAATCCCTCCAGATGTGGTTCTGGCCAGCTCAGTAGATTTCTTTAAAAAAGCCTGCATTTCTTTTCCTAGGTGCACATAACTGGATACTAACATTTATAGGGAAAGTTGATCCTGGGAATATCCGATTTACCTCTTAAGGGAATCAAAGGAATCTATTCCCCCTGTCACGAGTGCATATGCTTTGAAGGAGCAGTAATACCCGTGCCATCCGTTCAGAGGTCTGTGCCTCGGTCTGTAACTGACATCATAGTGGCTAGGCCAGTCATATGGCCGGAGCACATGAACCTGGAAGGAAGGCTGAAGACAGAAGCCCTGTCAGTGGTGACAGTGCACCACTAGAGGTCTTCTTTCTAAGCCAAGTATTTTGTAATGTGCTTGTACACAATGCATACTAGCACATTTTGCAATTGTCTTGCAGGGTTTAAAACTTGCAGTTTACTACAGCTTTAAATCAGATTGACTGTCTGTAATATAGTATATTTAGCCTTTAAGTCTATTTTGGAAGAGGTTTGCTGAGTCTCTTCAGTAATAAAATACTGTAATGTAGTAGACAAGAAATTGTGTACTTGGATACACGTTAATCAATGGAAAGTGCTGTTTATTGCAATTGAGGACTCACTACAGACATACTCCACTGATCTACTTCACTATACTACAGTAAAACTGCACTAGCACACTTCAATATACTGCAGTAAACCTACCCAGATACACTAAAGTTAAAATAGTCACGCTACTCGTGCTGCACTCGCTATATACACACTACACTGACGCTACACTCACAATAGAATAACAATGGCACACTAACCCGCTAGTAGCAATGAACAATGCCCTTTTTTCTATCGCCACTCCAATATCACACTGCAAATGGCTGCTCTGGGAAGGAACATTTTTATTGTAGGGTGGGTGAATGAGCCACAATTAGGCACAGTCATTACTTTCTCCAATCATGGCTCTGACAGTGTTCTGTGCCCTGATTGGGCAAAGCCTTCATTGCCTCAGCCAATCAAGGCTTCCAGTGCAGCATGCAGTGCGTTGTGAGGTGTTCGGGCTGAACAAACATCCGAACACCCTGACAATTTGAGTTTTCCCCAAATGGGCGAACAACCAATGTCAACTCGTGCTTGGGCCGAGCCATTCTCCCAACACTACTGGTGAGTGTTCCTGCCTTTTTTAGTTCTATTTTAAGCCACTTGTACATTTGACAACCCACTAGCTGCTACTTTTATGCATCATTTTTTTTTAAAACTCTTGTATTTCAGATATAGTGAGTAAGATATGGAAGGAGGATTCTTTCTTTGGAAGCCAATATCTGAATGGACTCAACCCCACGATGATCAAGAAATGTGTTCAAGTTCCAGGCAACTTCCCAGTTACTGACCACATGGTGGCCCAATCCCTGGGGGCTTGCACAAATCTACAGAAAGAACTCCAGGTGAAGTTATCTGGCGTGTAGATAAGTATTTAAATTCTACAACCCCAATTCCCAAAAGTTAAAACCCTGTGTAAAATCTACATAAAACAATTACAATGTTTCAAGTCTCAAACCCATTTTATTCACAATAGAAAACATTGAATGTTTAACCACTTTCAGACTGGGCCAATTTGCTGGTCAAAGACCAGACCACTTTTTGCGATTCGGCACTGCGTCGCTTTAACTGACAATTGCACGGTCGTGCGACGTGGCTCCCAAACAAATTTGACGTCCTTCTTTTCCCACAAATAGAGCTTTCTTTTGGTGGTATTTGATCACCCCTGCGGTTTTTATTTTTTGCGCTATAAACAAAAATAGAGCGACAATTTTGAAGACGCATTATTTTTTACTTTTTGTTATAATAAATATCCCCCAAAAATATCTAAAAAAAAAAAAAAAAAAAAAATTTCCCTCAGTTTAGGCCGATACGTATTCTTATTTTTGGTAAAAATCACAATAAGCGATTGATTGGTTTGCGCAAAAGTTATAGCGTTTACAAAATAGGGATAGTTTTATAGTTTTTTTTTTTTTTTTTTTTTTTTTACTAGTAATGGCGGCGATCAGCGATTTTTATTGTGGGGGACCCATCGGACATTTTTGACACCATTGTCCTTTATACAGTAATCAATGCTATATAAATGCAGTGATTCCTGTGTAAATGACACTGGCAGTGAAGGGGTTAACCAGTGGGTGGCAGTGTAGGGGTTAAGTGTTCCTAGGGGTGTGTTACTAACTGGGGGGGGGTTGGGCTTTCATTTAGTGAACACTGATCTCTGCTCCAATCGCATGGAGCAGAGATCAGCGTCACTAGTTGCTAGGCAGAATGGACAAATGCTGTTTACTCAGCATTTCCTCCATTCGGCTGCTCCGTGAGACTATCGTGGGGATGCCCGCGGCGATCGAGTCCGCGGGTCCCGCGACCGGACTCACGGGGGTCCCGACCAGCACGGGAGCAAGCCGCCGGCGGCGCGCTCCCGAAGGCAGGGCGGCATTGAATATTGGAAATACCTGTACGCCAATATGCCTGCCCGTGCCATTCTGTCGACGTACATCGTCGTGCGCTGGTCGGGAAGTGGTTAAACTGAGACTGTACCACATTAAGGTAAATTTGAAATTGATGGCAGCAACACATCTCAAAGCTTGGACAGGGCAACAAAAAGCTGGCATAGTACAGTGAAAAAGGTATTTAGTCTGCCACCAATTGTACAAGTTCTCCTACTTAAAAAGATGAGGCCTGTAATTGTCGTCATAGGTATAGTTCAACTGACAAAATGTGGAAACAAATCCAGACCATCATATTGTCTTATTTTTTTTTTTTTTTTTTTTTTTAAAGAATTTATTTGCAAATTTATGGTGGAAAATGAGTATTTGGTCAATATCAAAAGTTAATCTCAATTCTGTTAGATCCTTTGTTGGCAATGACAGGGGTCTAACATTTTCTGTAAGTCTTCACAAGGTTGTCGCATACTGTTGGTATGTTGGTCCATTCCTCCATGCAGATCTCTTCTAGAGCAGTGATGTGTTGGGGGTGTCGCTGGGCAACACGGACTTTCAACTCCAAAGGTTTTCTATGGGGTTGAGATCTGGAGACTGGCTAGGCCACTCCAGG
Organism: Lithobates pipiens; assembly: GCF_037356315.1. Lineage (NCBI taxonomy): Eukaryota > Metazoa > Chordata > Amphibia > Anura > Ranidae > Lithobates > Lithobates pipiens. The sequence goes on along the minus strand of NW_027507748.1, from coordinate 594,982,110 downwards.
ACCTTAATGCTTCTTACAAAGCCACTCCATTGCCCGGGCAGTTTGTTAGGGATCATTGTCACGGTGAAAGACCCAGCCACGTTTCATCTTCAATGCCCTTGCTGATGGGAGGTAGTTTACACTCAAAATCTCACAATATACATGGCCCTATTCATTCTTTCGTGTACATGGATCTGTCATCCTGTTCCCTTTGCAGAGAAACGGCCCCAAAGCATGATGTTGCCACCCCCATGCTTCACAGTAGTTATTGTGCTCTTTGGTAGGTTTTCTAGAGAGCATTTGGATGATCCAGAAAAACCAGACGGGCCCGGACATGTACTGGCTTAAGCAGGGGGACACGTTTGCCACTGCAGGATCTGAGTCCCTGGCAACATAGTGTTACTGATGGTAGCCTTTGTTACATTGGTCCCAGCTCTCTGCAGGTCATTAACTAGGTTCCGCTGTGTGGTTCTGTGTATTTTGCTCGCCATTCTTGTGATAGTTTTGACCCCACGGGGTGAGATCTTGCCTGGAGCCCCAGATTGAGGGAGATTATTGTGGTCTTGTGTGTCTTCTATTTATTGCTCCCAGTTTTTCTTCACCCCAAGCTGCTAGCTTTATTGCAGATTCAGTCTTCCCAGCCTGGTGCAGATCTCCAATTTTGTTTATGGTGTCCTTCAACAGCTCTTTGGTCTTCTCCATAGTGTAGTTTGGAGTGTGACTGAACTTATTATGAGTATAAGACACTTGTCCACAACCTCAAAAAGGTCCATTAATACAGGTAATGAGTGGAGGACAGAGGAGCCTCTTAAAGAACATACAGGTCTGAGAGCCAGAAAGCTTGTTTGTAGGTGACTAAATATATTCCACCATAATTTGCAAATAAACTTTCAGAAATCAGACAGTGTGATTGTCTGGATTTGTTTTGACATTTTGTGTCATAGTTGAGGTATACCTATGGTGACAATTGGAGGCCTCATCTTTTTAAGTGGAAGAACTTGCACAATTGGCGGCTGGCTAAATACTTTTGTGCCCCCCTGTAAGTGATGCTAACAAGGAAGAACATTTTACAAATTGGGTTATTGGCAACATGTCGCAACATGATTGGGTATAAAAAAAGCATCTTGGATGAAGTGTTTAAATACTTCAGCCCCGGAAGATTGGGCTACTCAATGACCAGAGCACTTTTTACAGTTTGACACTGAGCTGCTTTAACTGATAATTGCGTGGTCATGCATTGTTGTACCCAAATTCTATTTTTGGACCTTGTTGGTGGTTTGGTCCTAGGGACACTCTCCTTAGGAGTATGGCTTTGCATTTGGTTTTAAAAAGGGAGCTGGAGTACTGCAATGCCCAGCAGGCCCTTTGTGCAGTAAGCCTGAGGAACTGCAATCCCCAGCATGCCCCTTCAGCCCCCCGCCAGTTCAGCAGAGTGTTGTGCCTTCCAGTCTTCTCCTCTGCTAATGGAGGGGCATTGGGGGGCACTAGTGACAAGTTGAGGAGCCAGTTAGTGCTTCTTCAGGCTCCCAGGTGGAGTCATGGGGAGCAGGGTTGGGTGGTGAGCCTTCTAGACCCTCCTTGCTCCAAGCTTTCCCTTGAGGGGGTGGAGAATCTCTTGGGAGACATCTGTACCTCCCTGGGAATACAGTAGAAGAAGCTGCTATTGCTTCACGACCAGATGCATCAGGGCTTTGGGAAATGGTGGTCCCCAACCCAGGAAGGTCTGGTGGAAGCTATCAACAATTGTCAAGATCTGGGTAGGAAACGCTTCCTTTCAAAGGCCCTGTAGCCTAGGTTTTCTTTTCATTGAGGATGTCAGTCAACATGGTACCTAGACTGGACACAGCCTTCTATCAGGTTTCCAGGCATACAGGCCTTTTTTGGGGGAGATCCCATGGATAAGAGGATGGATCCACTCTTGAGAGACTCTACCTAGGGGCAGGAATAGAGACAATCTTGTCCTTTCCTGTGCTTTTGCAGGGGGTGGCATATATTACGCATGCCTGAGTAACTAGCTAGGTCTGCCAGATCATCAACCCCAGTCTCCGTTTAAAGCTCGGCAGTAGGACAGTGCATCCAAGGCTAAGCTCTGTGGGATTCTCATGGATGGCTTGTTTTTGGTTAGGTCCTGGCCTGGAAACAGTTTAGATCGGACGGCTGATGGGCGAGTCCTTTCCTGTCTGGAGTTGCTGGGGAAGCAAGGAATAAGTCTCTCCCTCAAAATTCAGGGTCCCAAAGACTGACGTTCCAAAGAGGTCTTGGGGTCAGAAAGGGGGGGTTTGTGCTCTTGAATAGTCCAACGGAAGATTGGGGGCCTTCCTCCCATAGTGGGTAGTGATCTCCAATCCATTTCTTCTGGTTTGGTTAACGGCTTGATTTTGCAAGCCACCCCCTGGCCGCTCATCACCAGTAGGGATGAGCCGAACACCCCCCAGTTCAGTTCACACCAGAACTTTCGAACGGACCCCAAATTCGTACGAACTTTAGAACCCCATTAAAGTCTATGGGACTCAAACGTTCAAAATTAAGTGTTAATTTTAACGGCTAATATGCAAGATGCTGTCCTAAAAAGGGTTTGGGGACCTGGGTCAATGCCTAAAATGTTTTTAAAAATGACTGTTTTTGGCAGGAGCACTGATTTTAATGACGATTAAAGTGGGGAAAAAAAGTGAAATATTCCTTTAAATATCATGCCTGGGGGTTGTCTGTAGTATGCCTGTGAAGTGCCACGTGTTTAGAACAGTCCCTGCACAAAATGACATTTAACGGAAATAACGTCATTTAAAACTGCTTGCGGTTTTAATGTTATATCTGGTTCCTGCAATATGGTTGAAAATCATTGAGAAAAATGGCATGGGTAGCCCTCGCTGCCCATTACCAGCCTATTTGGGTCTTGTACGCATATTAAGGGGAACCCTGTACCCATATTAAAAAAGGAAATGCGTGTGGCCCCCAGGCACTATATACTCAAAACGGCAGTATACAGGCGGTGCAAACAAGACAGGGACTGTGTAGGTTTGTTGTGTTAAGTTGAATATGTTTGTAATTTTTCAACTGGTACATTGTTAAAGTGTAGCTCCAGTCAAAACAATTTTTAAGCTTTTTGGAAAACATAGGGAAGGCATTATCACCCCTATATAATTTGTTTTGCCCATCTTTTTTCATCTCACTTGCTGTTGTCTCCTTCCGTTTGCAAGTAGATGTTTGTAAGTTGGATGTTTGAAAGTAGGGGCCTGCCCTATATGCTCTGCAGAAACGGCAGAACAAGTTGTTGGTTTTGCCACAACATTGTAAGCCCTCAAAGTGACTCTTGGTGGGCGCTGGAGCGCCCTGCTATGAACGATTATATCAAGAATTGTAATTGCATGCCATTGTTAAACAGTGGTAGAAAAATTGACCTTTGGTGGTTGTGGTGCTGGTGCCACAACACTATAAGTCCTCAGTTACTCTGGGTGGGCACAGGAACGGGCCCTCCTGTGAAATATTATATCAAGAATTGTAATTAAATGTCCCTGTTAAACAGGGGCAGAAAAATTGGGCCTTGGGCGCTGGTGCCACAACACTGCAACCTCTCCCATATACTCTAGTTTTATTGCAGGAATAAGCCCTGCTGCAAAGCGTTGCATCAAAAACTGTAATTAAACGCCCCTGTTAAACAGGGGCAGAAAAATTGGGCTGATGGCATCAACCAGAAATGTTCTTCCAACATATCAGAGGAAGAGGATGGACAATCAACATAACATAACAGGACAGTCACTCAGCATCAGCATAGGCAGTCTTGAAGGGATGTGATATTTCAAAAAAAATTATTCTGTTACATCAGCTTCAGGTGCTTGGTAGCTGTGGGTTATCCAAGACTGATTCATCTTGATGAAGGTCAGTCGATCAACTGATTCGGTGGACAGGCGCACCCTGTGATCAGTAACAAGGCCACCAGCAGCACTGAAGGTGCATTCCGAAAGAACGCTGGATGCAGGACAGGCCAGTAGCTCAATTGCATACTGTGCAAGCTCTGGCCAGTGATCCATCCTCAAGACCCAGTAAGCCAGAGGATTTTCGGTGGGAAAGGTGTCCAAGTCTGACCTTGCCCCTAGGTATTCCTGCACCATGTAAATCGGACGCTGGCGATGGTTGCTGGAACCGGTCATACCTTTGGGCTACGGACTAAAAAATTATCTGAAAGCATCAGACGGCCACCTTCTCCACTGCTCCTTCTGACCTATGCCTCAGCAACACGTTGTCTAGGACCAGGAGTTTGTAACCTCCCAGTCTCTGGGAATGCGTTGCACAGACCTTTCTGCAAGGCCTCCCAGAGATGTCTCATCCTCTGCTCCCTCTGCGATGGCAAGATAAGGTCGGCAACCTTACCCTTGTACCGTGGATCAAGGAGAGTGGCCAGCCAGTAATGGTCCCTCTCCTTGAGCCGAAGAATACGAGGATCCTTCCGCAGGCTTTGCAGGATCAGGGAGGCCATACAGCGTAGGTTAGCTGAGGCATTCGGTCCGGAGTCCTCTGGGTCACGAAGGACAACATGATCCGCAGCTACCTCCTCCCAGCCACGTACAAGTCGATGGGTTTCTTGGGACTGTAAATCATCCCTACAAGACTGCTGATGCTGAGTGCCAGCCTCCACCTCCATGCTGACACAATCATCCTTCTCATCCTCTTCCTGTGTGATGGGTGGCACAGCAGGAACACTGTCTGGATAAAGGGGGCCTTGAGAGGCAAGCAAGTCCTCCTCTTCCTGCCTCAAGTGCCCTGTCCATTATTCCACGCAGCGTATGCTCCAAGAGGTGGACAAGGGGTACAGTGTCACTGATGCATGCACTGTCACTGCTCACCATCCTTGTGGCCTCCTCAAATAGTGACAGGACAGTGCATGCATCCCTGATCATGCCCCACTGGCGTGGTGAGAAAAAACCGAGCTCCCCTGACCCTGTCCTGGTGCCGTAGTCGCACAGGTACTCATTGATGGCCCTCTGCTGCATGTGCAGCCGGTGCAGACTGGCCAACGTTGAGTTCCACCTGGTGGGCATGTCACATATAAGGCGGTTCTTGGGCAGGTTCAACTCCTTTTGGAGCTCAGCCAGCCAAGCACAGGCATTAAATGATCGGCGGAAATGCACACACTTTCCTGGCCTGCTTCAGGATATCCTGTAAGCCCGGGTACCTGCCCAAGAACCGCTGCACCACCAGGTTAAGGACGTCAGCTACACAGGGCACATGGGTCAGTTGTCCCTGTCGGAGGGCGGAGAGGAGGTTGGTGCCATTGTCGCAAACCACCATTCCTGGCTTAAGCTGGCTTGGCGTCAACCACCTCTCGGCCTGCCCCTGCAGAGCTGACAAAACATCCGCCCCAGTGTGGCTCCTGTCCCCCCAAACCAGCGCAAGCACTGCATGGCATCCTTTTGCCCGACACTTGCGTAGCCCCTGGAACGCCTACGGAGCACCGCTGGTTCTGAGGACAGAGCACTGGAAGAGGCCATGGAGGAAAGAGCAGGGGGTGGAGGAGAGAGGGATGTCACAACCAATAGTAGCATTTTGGAGGCGTGGAGGAACAATCTCCGACACTAATGCACCTTGTCCTGCATCCTTCCCAGCTGCCAGAAGAGTGACCCAATGGGCCGTGAAAGACGGGTAACGTCCCTGTCCATGCCTGCTGGACCATGAGTCAGCGGTAATATGCACCTTACCGCTGCCCGCCCTGTCCAGCGAGGCAAGGACATTGCCTTCCACATGCCGGTAGAGAGCCGGAATCGCCTTCCGTGAGAAGAGGTGTTTGGGGACCTGCCACTGAGGAACCGCACATTGTACAAACTCATGGAAGGGGGCTGAGTCTACCAACTGAAAAGGCAGCAGTTGAAGTGCTAGCAATTTAGCCAAGCTAGCATTCAACCGCTGGGCATGTGAATTGCTGGGAGTGAACTTTTTTCGCCGGTCCAGCAGCTGGGGCAGGGACCTTTGCCTGCTATAATCGGACGTGGGTGTACTGCTAGCGGAGTGCCCGGAAGCACTTGGCTGTGACACACCTAATTCTACACCTTCATTCCCCTCAGAGCAGGTTTCAGAGAGGACTGAAGGTCTAGTGGGGTTGGAGATGCCTGCTGATGAGGAGCAAGGAGAGGTCCGCTTTGTTCTTTGATGTGGGTCTTTGAGGTACGCTTGCCAATGAGCTGCATGGCAGGTCAACATATGTCTGGTCAAGCATGTGGTGCCAAGCGGCTGATGTTTTGGCCACGCGAGATACGAGACATATGTTGCAAATAGCAGCAGTGCGATCTGATGCACTCGTCTCAAAAAAAGCCCACACCAAAGAACTTTTAGAATAACGCACAGAGGCAGCGCCCTGCACAGGCGGAGCTCTGCGGTGTGATTCAGTCGGTGTGCTGCCCCTAAGCTGGCCCCCGGAGGGCATCCTGCCTCGTTGGACATGTGCCTCCTCCTCCCTCCTCCTCCATCGCTGGAGCAAACCTGGCAGTATGCTGCAGCTTGTGGAACATGACTGCCAGATTGCTGTACTTCTTAAGCATCCCCCTCTCTCTCTGCACTCACGCTACTGCCTTCCTCTAGCTGAGTATCATCATCAGAGCCTACAAAACACTGGGCATCCTCCTGGAGCATGTACCCAACACTGTGCTCAAAGAGTTCAGGAGACTCCTCAGGAGGATGTGGTGGGTCTAGGGAAGGAGTCACTGATGACATTGAGAGGAGGGAAGACGATGCGTTGGCAGCTGCTTTGCCAGTACCCTGAGCCTGGGTGTGAGAGTATGAGGATGAAGAGGGCTTGGTCATCCACTCTACCAAGTCGTTGGCATGTTGCAGGTCAACATGTCCAGCTGCCGAAAAGGACAAGCGTGTCACATGGCCACGTGCTGACAATGCACCGTGTCCACGACCAGCACTGTTGTCTCTAGACGCAGAGTCTGCTTGCCCTCTTTTATCGGCTCGCGCCTGTCTGCCTCTCCTTGCTGGCCTTCCAGACATGGTAATGGCCTGAAGGGAGCTGGGTAGTGTATATTGTGCTGGAGGCACACAACACCCGCTAACTCCTGCAGATGCCTTTATTATAGAACACCAGCAATAAAGGGTAAATACAGATGTATAGTGTGCTGTGCTGGAGGCACACACAACTTCCAATAACTCCTGCAGATGGCTCAAATAGAGAAGAGCTATGTAGGTGGATATAGCAGTGTGTACTGGGTACAGAGCATGCAGACAGCACGCACAAGCTCCTAACACTGACTGCAAACTCTATTATAAAAGATATATATCGCTAGCTATATAGGTGAGGTGAATATAGCGGTGTATACTGCCGTCAGGGCATGCAGACAACCACTACAGAAGAGCAAGATCAAAAAATCGGCCGATAATAATCGGTGTGTACTGTGTTGAAGGTACACAGAACACCCACTAACTGCTTCAGATGCCAACACACTACACAAGGCCGCCACACTGGCAGCCTTATATAGTGTGGGGCGTGTACCACACAGCCTGAGCTATGATTGGCCACAGGCATCCTTCCTGTGGCCAATCATGGCTCTCCTCGCTGCTGGTGCTGTGATTGGCCAAGCATGCGGGGTCACAGTGCATGCTTGACCAATCATGAGCCAGCAATGTACTGTGCCATCGCAGTGCGTTGTGGGCCATGAGCACCACGCGAATTTGGTGCGAACAGCCCATAACGTTCGGAATTCGCCGAACATGCGAACAGCCGATGTTCGAGTCGAACGTATGTTCGACTTTAACACGAAGCTCATCCCTAATCACCAGTTTACCAAACTGCACAAAAAAGCATCAGCCTTTCTACCCTCCCTGAAATTCTAAACGTTGTCTCAACAGTGGCTTAGTGGCTGGCACTTAGACTTGCAGCACTCGAACCATAGGTTCAGTCTCTGACAGGTTATTGCCTTCTTGGGACTTGAATAGTAAACAGCAGTGTATCCTGAAAATGGGCAACGGCCTAGCTACCAATGCCACATCGGTATGTTTTAAAAAGGGTGTTCCTAGTCCTGGAAGCTGTCAAAGGATGGCAAGATGAGGTAATCCTTTTCAAGGGAAGGTAGAGGAGCCAGTTGGTGCTTCAGGCTCCCAGGTGGAGGTAGAGGGGTTGGACGGTGAGGCCTTTAAACCCTCTCGCTACAAGACTTCCCTGGAGGAGGTGGAGAATCTTTTGGGAGCCATCTATGCCATCCTGGGATTTCAGGAGTAGAAGCTATTGCTCAATGACCAGAGGGATTAGTTACAGGACAATGACTAATCAACATTTCTGCCTACCAGCAGAGTTTCTGGGTTTTCACACCAAACATGCCACTTCATATAGAGAAGGCTAGTTCTTCTGTTAAGCACAACTGACTCAGACTTCCCTAAATTCAGGGCCTGGGGAACAGTAACTACAGAAGGCTCTGTATAGACTCTGTCCACCCCCCTCCGTCCAAACTGCTTTAATGGCAATTGGACCTGAGTGACACTTATTTGCACATCCCTATGGCGGAGAGCTTTTAGTTTCCCAGGCTGACAGTAGAACCAGGGAAGGTGTGCTACTCGGGGGCATTTTAATAACTGCCTAGCTGGGTGATCTGCTCCTATTTATCTTCAAACCAAGGTTCTCCTGTTCTCGCTGAACTGCATTGGCCCAGGAGGCTGTGGTTCCCTAGCCAGTACGTTCTGGATACTGACAATCTGAGGGGACCTTCATCTTGGGTCAATTCTGCTGTCCCCAGGTGAAGAGGTGGATTCTTCCTGCATGGCTTCTGAGGAGGAATTACTAAATGCAAGAGCTACTCGGATGAGGTGGTGGCCCCAAGTAGCAGGAAAAGGAAAACCTGCTCAATCTACTGGAGACATTTTCAACAGCTGGTACGCAGAGTGCATTCCTGATCAGGGCCCCCTTTTCTACGAATCTTTCCATACCAGGTGTTTTCAAGAGGGTAGCCTTGAAGTTTCGGAGGCCAAGAAATTATTTTGCCAACTTTCGGTTCAAATCCTGTGGGTGAACATAGGCTGTATGTTAAAAGGTTGTCGCACCTTTGCCAAACTCTACAGGTTGGATCTGTGGATCAATAAGGATTGGACCTTTGGGGGGGGGGGATAAGGGTTCTACAAGTGGTGGTCCCACCCTAGGGTTAGTGCTCGTTTTTATCCTCTCAAAGGTGGCTGTCCTGAAAGATGTTTAGGGAAAAGCAGAGTTGCTTATCAGTAATCTTTCTAGGATTCTTTCAGGACAGCACGGATACCCACCCAAAACAGTGTCTGCAATAAGGAGACTGCCCACTGGCTAAGTGGGTAGCAGTTCTGTCTAGCAACACTGGGGCTGCAGGTTCACTTCCCACAATTTTGTAATGGAGTCCCTGACAGAACAGTCAGGAGGATTAAAAGTTGTGTGACATGTCTCCCCAGCTGGTCGGAGGTACTCTTAGAAGACAGAGCCCAGTGGGGCAAGAGGGGCTTAAATCTTGAAGCTAAGGTGGTGGTTCCTGTGAAGGGAGCTGAGGTGTCTCAAAGGTGGTTGTCCTGAGACTCCTGGAAATATGTTACTGGTACACAACTCCCACATTTTTGTTTTTACTTTGCCATTATTCACTTTTTTTAAATATTTTTGCAATGCAAACACTGACTGACTATTCTGAAATTTTCTTATTTTGTTATAAGAAAGCCAATAAACTAAAATTTTTAGTCATGCATTTAGGCCAAAATGTATTCAGCCACATGTCTTTGGTAAAAAAAATCTAAGCGTATATTTGTTTGTACAAAAGTTATAGCGTCTACAAACTATGGTACGTTTTCTGAAATTTATGCAGCTTTTAGTTTGACTGCCTATCATTTCTTGAGGTGTTAAAGTGGCAGGGTAGTATAACCCCATTTTGGAAAGTGGGCATCCCAAGGAAATTCTTTCCACTGCTTGTAAAAGTCTAGAGGCCAATTAGCCACTAGGATTGCTTTTACATGAAAGCTGACGGAATAGAATATACCAAGATACATGAAACATGCATTCTGATATACAAGATGCATGCTTTCTGGTATAATCAAAGTCCAGCAACATACCAGTATGTTGCTGGTTCTTGTTGGGCGTACATTGTAATGTTTTTTTAATGCGAAAAAGATTGATCGATAGGTTTGCCCACCATTAGAATACTGCCCTTCATCCAGCCACTTCTAATGATGGGCATACATGCACAATTTAAATGACAACTGATGGTTAAATTGCCTCCTACAGGGCTGGAGTCGATGATTAACGAATTGTGGGAGCTAATGCTGTTGCTGTCAAGATGGATAAATCTGTGCTGCAGCTGAATGGCTTGCCTTCTAAGTTAATGATGGTTAACAATACAAAGTAATATAACAGTAAGACCTACCATACCTGCAAAGCAAATGCAATAAAGCATAGTAAAAATAAAACGGAATATAGAATACGGTAATAGTGAGTGGACAGAGCTAACGTGAGGGAGAACAATAGACAGAAGAAATATGAAACCAACTATTTTTGGCTTTTATTTCTGTGTGGGTTTTTTCACTTTTATAAACTGAACGTTGTAGATTAGGGTCCCAACTGTGATGGCCATGTCGTCTTTTGAGACAATGTGGTGCTGTACCCTACGCTAATACTATACTAGTGTGTGGTAGCGTTTGAAACCGTCACCGATGCATAGACCAGATTGGTCAGGAGGGACAATGCAGTTGTCACATCTAAAACCGTGTTTTCTGCATGCATGACCTTCTTTGGTTAGGGGTACCAGGGAGGACATACAGAAAATGCCCCACATGCAGCCAGCTTGCTACATTTGTGTTGGGAAGGTGGGCCATAGCACCATCTAGAAACCGAAGGGCTGTGACAAACTCTTCCTGAATTTGAGGAAGCATCTAGTTTGTCCTGATGCTTTGTAAAGCACAAAAGCTTTCAGGGCCAATTGAAATCAAAATATACAGACCAATTGAAATAAGTAGACACTTTGTACTAACGTCTGGCCTTGCATGCAATTGGGTACAGTAACTGGTCATTGGGGTCCACCCCCTCCCATATTAAGGTTGTATTTGTGGACACGGGTTTCTCCAACACCAATCGCTGTAGGAATTTTGACTGTGAAGGGAGTACAGAACAAATTGTTCCATGAATCCCTCCACTTCACTGCTAACACATTATTACACTTCAAGCAGGCTCTCTCCTATCTAATTTGGGATTCTACAAGCCGTAGGAAGCCCTAGCTATTGGATCGCACTGTGCCACATAAGCCAATTCCATAATCAAAAAGGTGACTCAAGTGGCATGCTCATAATTGTCCACATACAAGTGGTACCACTTTCCAAATAAGGGTGACTCCAAGTCCCACACAATCTTACCAGCACTCCCTATGTCGTCTGGGCAGTTCTCCAGCTCTACATAATGTGCAGAGCAACATGTACATGACCATCTTTTCCCTCGTAAATCCATAAAACAGATGCAAGCTGTTGGTTGAAGTGGCATATAAGGGGCCACATTTTGTAGAGCCTGCCGTCCTCAGGGTAACCCTGGATTTGATTGAGTTCAATGAAGTGCATGAACTACAAGATCTGCTCGTATCGTATCATGGAGGCAGAACACGGGCATATGATGAATTGGGTCAGTGGACCAATATGTCAAACTCACTCCTTTTTAGTTATGCCGATGAGGGCTAAGCCCAGGAAGGTCTTAAATTTAGAGATTGTAAAAGGTATCCAATCTCTGGCAAGGGTCAACTGTGCATTAGTGGCGCTGAATTGACCAGCATACAAACTGCTTTGGTCCACAATAGATCTATTGATCTTCCATGAATAATGGCAAATAAGAATCAAGTGACACAAAATCAATTGTTTCCACCTGAATTCCAGGTTGGCCAATGAATGGTAGAAGTATGGGTGCTGTGGAAGTGGTGGGCTCCCAATTAGGATTGGAAAATGCAGCAGGAAGGGCACTATGGGCTCAACAGGCCTTTTTGTCTTCTTGGTGGCTGTGGGACACTACTCGTGCTAGCCACATCTCCAGCTTGAATTGCACTTATGGGATTTGTCATGTCACCAAGTGTTACTGCAGTGCTGGATGTACAACCAGGATGTACTAGGCCACTGGTGCTTTCCAGTTCGCCAGGATGAGCAACACTAGTACTGGCTCTCTGCACCATGTGAGAGCCCTGTGGTTCTTGCACTTCAATGATGGCAGAACTGGGTCAGGTACTCCTGACCTTGGCAGGGACCACTGTCAGAGCAGCGCTGCTGTCTACGGTTCATATTTTCAGCCCGATTGACAGATGAGTCAAGAGGAAGTCTCTCATCTGTCATGCTCCAGAAACGTGTAGGCCTCTTCACTACTGTACCTTCAATTAGACATTTTGGTCTCTGAATTTACTGCTACAGAAAAGAGCTCCTGACTGCGACTGCTTCAAAACCTACTAAAAAAAAAAATGCGTTCGCAGGCCTGACTCTGTGAATGTTGCCGTTATGTGTTGTGTTTTTGCAATTGACAGTAATCGATTTGATACTGCACTTGGGTGGGCAAAGGTGCTAAAAGCAGGTGCTAGCAGGTATCTTGGCTGATCCTGCATTTTTGGGAAACCTAAATTGCTGTGGATGCTAGTATAGATATGATCAGATATTAATCTGTTCAGACTCTTTACTACTGAGGGAGGTGTATAGTGTTGTGACAAGAATAGTGATCACTGGTGACTGGGTGATCAAGGGGTTAAACCCTTTTTATTAGACTTATTTGGGCCTACACAAAGTACCCTAACACTGATTTTTGTCACTGACACCAATACAGTGATCAAAAATGAACACTGCACTGGGTGAAACGACAGGGTGGAGGGGTTAACTGGGAAGGGGGGGCGATCGTGGTGTGACAAGTGGTGTTTGGTGTCAGTGTAGTGTTGGTGCACTTACTGTGAGATCTCTTCCCCCCCCCCTCTCTGGAACAGAAAAGGGTTCCACGAGGAGAGATGACATCACTTCCCCTGCTGTTAACACTTGCACGTGCAGGGGAAGGATTTTGTTTGCCAGGACTAATCACCAGGTTTGATACCTTTTTGGCCTGAGCATTGATCAGTTCTGGCTCAAATCCATGTAGCTATGACGCTTCGTGCAGCCGGACCAACCTGCCGCAGTAACTGCAGAGGCTGGTCCAGAACCGGTTAAGTAAAGATTGGCATAGTTTCAGCCATCTGTGAAAAGCTGCGTCTAAAATTTGCAGAACAATTTCAGAATAACATTCCTCAATGTAAAATTGTGAAGACTTGGAATCTTTTGATAGTATGTACTGTAGAAGATTTAAAGAATCTGGCTTAATCTCTGTGCAAGAGACTAAGTCAAAACACATTGGATCTTTGGGCCCTCAGATGGCACTGCATTAACCCTTTTGTTGCCAGAGCCATTTTTTTGCCCACATTTAAAAAAAATCATTAGGCCTGAAGATTATATAAAACCCACAAACCTATATATTCTAAAAGCAGAATAAAATGGTGCTCTTCTTAGCAGTTGTAGGGTTAAATCTGTGAGGCTGTTTGATGGTGACAATGAGCATGTATTCCTCCCTCTTCCTCTGCACAAAACCAAAGTTTTGGCAGTTTCATTCTGTGTAATGATTCCCAACAGTTGCTTGGCTCCCCACTGCTATGAAAGTTTGCACCCCCTGTGCCTCAAATGCTGCCCAGTGTCTATGGGGTTAACTGATTTGGTCTCCTCAGGCTGGATCTCCTTTTGTAGTGACCTGTGTGGATTTCTTTGGGACACAAGCCACCTTCTCTCATGCACAAGTCTCCTAATTGGTCTCAGTAACGGAGATATGGTGACGAATTTTCTTTGGGTCTTTTCACTGTAGGAAGGTGGAAAGGATTGTAGATGTCTGGCTGCTCCCCTTTTCTCGCCCAGACTGGGGGCAGAGGGCTTCTGCTGCTTTGCTGTGTTGAGGTGGACTGATCATTTTAACTTAGATTTTTGCATTTTACAGCCACATTAATGCCTTCCTGTCTGCCCTACAGCAGAATGGCAGCCAGGCGGTGGTTCTGTTGGCTTGATTGGGCATCATATGACATCCAGCAGGGGCATGCAGCACGGTGAGTTGCTCTGACACACTATCTCCTGGTTTTGGTGAAAAGCCTGTGAGTTAAATGTAAGCTTTTCACTATGTGATCTGATCATGTCCAATCACAGCTGATCCTATCATAACCAGGAAGTGCTGGTTATAGGCTTTTCCTCTATTCGCGCTGAAGAGGTGCGAGTAGAGGAGAGCTTATAAGCGGCTCTCCTGACAGGTCTGTGCTGATGATCAGTGCATTGATTACATTGGTGCACGTTGAAGGAGAAAATGAACTAGTTTACTAGAAACTTTTTTTATTTATTTTTTACTTCAGTCTTTGTAGCACAAAAAATGGAAGAAAACTGGTGATTAGTTACAACTGAAAGCTCTATTTGGGGGGGGGGCGCAACATTTTCATATGGGATCATAGTGGCGGTGGTAGGTACCCTAATATCTTTCATCACTGGCATGTGTCACTGGTAGGTATCCCAGGATCTGGTAGCATGGTTATGCGATCTAACTGGCGGTGGTAGTTACCCTAATGTCCTTTTACCTTCTGGCACATGACAAGGTAACGTGTAATAAGTAGCTACCCTGGAGTATAGCATTACCATGTGAGGAAGGATGGCAGTAGGTATGCCAGTGTCCGATCACATCACCATGTGATCTAGCTGGCTGTGGTATGTGCCCTAATGTTGTGCATCATGTGTATGATGGAGGTGGTATGTACCCTGAAGTCTTGTGGCGTTGGCATGTGATGATGGTAATGGTAGGTAACCTATTGTCTCAAAGCATTGCTATGGATGGCAGTGGTAGGTGCCCTTGTGTATGGTGACATTGCCATTTTAGGCTAGCAGGGGTAGCCCAATATCTGGCAGCATTGTCATATGGCAAAGATGGTGGTGGCAGTTGGTTCTGTCATGTTGCATTGTGATGTGCATTAGATGTCTATATGTGCCCTTAAGTCTGGCACTGTTGTGTCAAGGATGGCAACAGTTGGTACTGTCATGTAGCATTGTCATGTGGTTAAGAGTTTAGATCAACACCTAGTTGGGTGCAATTCTACCTAAGACCCTGCTCACCCATAGTGCAGTGATGGAAAAGTCAAAAGTACAGTTGATAGGTGGGAGCAGAGTAGGCTTCTCTGAAGAGGGTTTTCAGGGATCGTCTAAGAGTAGGGAATGGTTGGACAGATTGGGGTAGGGAGTTCCATAGGATAGCAGAGGCTTGGGGGGGGGGGGGGTCCTGGAGGTGAGCATGGGAGATTAAGATGGAGCTAGAGAACAGGAGGTCATGGGAGGAATTAAGAGGAGGATTGGGTTGGCATTTTGAGATTAGATTGGTGATGTAGCTGGGGGCCGAGTTGTGAATGGCTTTGAAAGTTGTTAGCATTTAATTTGGGTGAGTGGAAGCCAGAGGAGGTATTGACAGGAGTAGCAGACACTGAATGGTTGATAAGGTGGGGGTAGCCCATATAAAGGTAACCCTATGAGGGAGTTGCAGTAGTTGAGGTGAGATGACAAGGGAATGAATATCATTGGTTAGGAAGAGGCATATTCTGGAGATTTTGCCGAGGTGGAGGCATTAAGATTTCAACAGTGATTGGACGTGGGGCTGAAAAGGATAGTTCAGGTTCCAGGATTACACCTAGCCCCTTGGCATGTGGGAAAGGGCTGATGGTTGTACCATTGATCTTGATAGAGAAATTGCTGAGAGGCACATGGGGAGGAAAGCTTTTTGGCGGTTACGGATTGAATGGGACAACTCCAGCAACTGGTCTCCTCGGTTCCCAGACATTTACAGTGTTATGAGGGGTGATGCTACACTGATAAACATGGCCCTGTCCCAATTTGAGACATGTTCTTTTTTTCAAAATTACGTTTTTTCTTTTTAAGATGGTGCATTTTTTCAGTTTAAACATTTGATGTTTTCTTTGTTGTGACTAAAATATGGGTTTGAGATTTGCAAATCATTGTATATGTAGATTTTACACAGCGTACCAACTTTTTTAATTCGGGTTGTAAAAAGGAACTGGACTTGCATGTATAGCCAATACATGGATACAGTAGGGAGGGAATGAAATCCTTGTCTCTTTACTTTTTGCTGTCTGTGCCATTGGGGAGATTTCCTCAGACAAGAAGTGAGGAGAAATCTGACACTTCAGAGATTATAATCCATGTGTTTTATAACCAAAATAAAATTATCTCCGTCTTTGTCCTACATGACAAAATATACATTTGATTGTGTCTGGCTAGACTAAGTTAATTCATTTCATTGCTGATCAGATTTCCTAATTGTTACCTTTCAGAATGGTCACATTTTCCTGGCAGATTATGAGGTTCTCCAGGGTGTTCCCACCAATACTATCAATGAAAAGCCTCAATACATTGCAGCCCCTATGTGTCTACTGTGGAAGAATCCTCAGGATCAGCTTGTCCCAATTGCCATCCAGGTAATTTTACTTTTATATTTGGAGCACCACTCTACATAGACTCTGAGGTAAAGTTGGCACGGGGCTTCTGCTGTAGCCACAGGAGCCAGATTTGTTTAGGTTGGTCTGCAAGTTCGATTAGCTCCACCTGACTCTTTGAGAAGCTTCTGGAGACTGGGGCGGGAGGATGCAAATGTGAATGACCCCTGTGTGTTAAACCCCTTGAGCTAGTGGGGGGCGTGTGGGTTTTTTTTCAGTTCCAGGCTCCCCTTCTCCACAGGGCAGATAGTCCATTTTATTACACTAGCATGCAAGCAGCATGAATAAACTTTAAGGAAACAGTTTTCAGTAATTTAATTTTTTCCTTCCTGGATCATTATAAAAGTAGTTCAATGCAAATAAAACAAACCCTGCAATATGTCTTGGTTACATTATTATGGCCAATAAATGGATACCATGATCTTTTTTTGTATTCCAGTTATCTCAGACTCCTGGAACAAATGTCCCCATCTTCCTGCCCAGCGACTCTGAATATGACTGGGTATTGGCCAAGATCTGGGTGCGTAGTGCTGATGTCCAGGCGCATGAAGCGGACACTCACCTTCTCCATACCCATCTCTTAGCTGAGGTGTTCTCAATTGCATCTATCAGACACCTTCCAATGGGGCACCCAGTGTATAAAGTGAGTAAAGAGTCAGAGAAAATGTTCTGGTGACACACACACACACACACACACACACACACACACACACACACACACACACACACACACACACACACACACACACACACACACACACACACACACACACACACACCATTATGAAATACAACAAAGAATAGCGCCCATGGGATTTTAAATGAGGTGAGCACAAAAAGATCAATAAAAGTAAATGGTTTATAAATTTATTAAAAATATAGAACTTTCATCATATATGGGATGCATAAAGGTGCCAAACAACTTGGCAGTTATATATTTAACCACTTCAGCCCCGGACCAATAAACACCTTAAGGACCAGAGGTCTTTTTCCAATTTCGCACTGCGCTGCTTTAACTGGTAATTGCGTGGTCATGCAATATTGCACCCAAACGAAATTTGCGTCCTTTTCTTCCCACAAATAGAGCTTGCTTTTGATGGTATTTGATTGCCTCTGCGATTTTTTTTTTTTTTTTTTTGGCGATATAAATGGAAAGAGCGAAAATTTGGAAAAAAAAAGATATTTTCTTCTTTTTGTTATAAGAAAAATCGAATAAACTAAATTTTAGTCATACATTGAGGGCAAAATTTATTCAGCCACATGTCTTTAGTAAAAAAATGTCAATAAGCGTATATTTTTTGGTTTGCGCAAAAGTTATAGCGTCTACAAACTAGAGTACATTTTCTGGAATTTACACAGCTTTTAATTTATGACTGCCGATCTCATTTCTTGAGGTGCTAAAATGGCAGGGCAGTACAAATCCCCCCCCCCCCCCCAAATGACCCCATTTTGGAAAGTAGACACCCCAAGGAAATTGCTGATGGGTATGTTGAGCCCATTGAATATTTATTTTTTTTGTCCTAAGGGATTGAATAATGACAAAAAAAAAAAAAAAAAATTTTTTTTTTTTTACAAAGTTGTCACTAAATGATATATTGCTCACACATGCCATAGTTATATGTGGAATTGCACCCCAAAATATATTCCGCTACTTCTCCCGAGTATGGGGATACCACATGTGTGGGACTTTTTGGGAGTCTAGTCGCGCACGGCACCCCGAAAACCAATCACCACCTTCAGGATTTCTAAGGGTGCAAATTTTTGATTTAACTCCTCACTACCTATCACAGTTTCGAAGGCCATAAAATGCCAAAATGGCACAAAACCCCCCCAAATGACCCCATTTTGGAAAGTAGACACCCCAAGCTATTTACTGAGGCATGTTGAGTCCATGGAATATTTTATATTTTGCCAAAAGTTGCGGGAAGATTACAAACTTTTTTTTTTTTTTGCACAAAGTTGTCACTAAATGATATATTGCTCACACATGCTATGGGCAGAAGTCAAATTACACCCCAAAATAAATTCTGCTGCTTCTCCCGAGTACGGGGATACCACATGTGGGGGACTTTTTGGGAGCCTAGCCACGTACGGGACCCCGAAAACCAAGCACTGCCTTCCGGATTTAAATATAAAATGCTACCAAAAAACCTGTTAGCGATGGCAGGGATCAGGCCTGACTCTGCGATCGCTGCAGTTATGTGTTTAGTGTTTTGTAAGTGACAGTGATCGATCGATACTGCACTTGGGTGGGCTGGGCAGAGGGGCAAAACGCAGGTGCTAGCAGGTATCTGGGCTGATCCCGCTAACAATGCGTTTTTTTGGAACCCTAAACTGCTGGGGACGCTAGTATAGATCTGATCAGATATTGATCTGTTCAGATTCTATAGCACTACGGGAGGTGTATGCTTTGCGTGTGGGTGTTAGCGGTACTGGCACTAACCTAGCGCTGCCTGGGGTGACGCAGACCCTGACCCTAAAACCTAATTGATATCACCCGCCGGGTGATCAGGGGGTTAAACCTTTATTGGGTAATAAATGGTGGGTGCCCTGATGCTATAAAAAACAAACTAACCAGAGTCACCTGTAACACTTATACGGTGATCAGTGGTGAAAGGGTTAACTAGGGGCAATCAGGGGGTTCAAATTTTTATTAGGTAGTATATGGGGGTCCCTGGCGCTATATAAAAACCTGACGGGGAACCTAAATAACTAACTGGCTAACCAGCGTCACCAGTGACACTTATACTGTGATCGCTGGTGAAAGGGGGTGAAAGGGTTAACTAGCAGCAATCAGGGGGTTAAAACCATTATTGGGTAGTCTATCGGGGTACCTAGCGCTATAAAAACCTGGCGGTGAACCTAAAAAAATAACTAGCTACCTAGCGACACATGCAGCGATCAGAAAAATGATCGCTTAGTGACACTGGCAAAAGGGGGTGAAAGGGTTAACTAGGGGCAATCGGGGGGTTAAATCTTTATTGGGGGGTGATAGGGGGCTACCCTGGACCTAACACTAACTGTCCTGACAGTTTTTACTGTCACAACTGACACTGAATGCATTGATCAGTAAAGAAATGATCAATGCAATCAGTGACACTGTGACTGGGGGGGGGGGGGGGGCGGGGGCGATCGGGGGGGGGGGGGGGGGGGGGTTTGTGTGCCTGTGTGTACCTACATGTCAGTGTAGTGTTGGTGCACACTTACTATTAGTCTTCTCCTCGTAGTCCGGTCAAAAAGACCGCCCCGAGGAGAATGACATCACTTCCTCCTTCCTGTGTAAACAATACACAGTGGGAGGAAGCTTCTCATTGGCCAGGAGCGATCCAGAGGGGGTGGCCGAAAACAAACGGCCATCCCCTCATCACGGAGCGCTCCTGGAGCGAACCGGACCGTCGTATCCAACGGGAGGGGGTCCGATCGGACCCCCCACCCGCTGGAAGGCAATCACGTACATCTACGTGATTGTGCCTGCCTGTGCCATTGTGCTGACGTACATTGGCAATACGGCGGTCCTGAAGTGGTTAAAATTTGACCATGAGTAGAAATTTTAGTATATTCCAGGCCATATGCAGTAATCCACAGCCATTAACCCCTACTGACACCACCTGTAGAAGTAATTCTGTGTCTGCTTTGTACACTGCTACTTGCTACAAACTGGGTTTACAAAGGCATGTTATCCACAAAGTGGATTTATATCCTTTGTCTATCAAATATATTTGAATGAGGTTTTGTGCCTGGCATTCAGCTTTAAGGCATTGTGTGGGCATATTACTAGGTTTGCAGCATAGGCAGTGTTTGCCCTACATTGGTTAACTGACACAGCTACGGTACAAGATCACTCCTAAATCCCTGGTGTGAATTGGCTTTATTGCTACTTAACCACTTCAGCCCTGGAGGATTTGGCTGGCTAAGGACCAGAACTTTCTGCAATATGGCACTGCATCGTTTTAACTGACAATTGCACGGCCGTGCAACATGACTCCCAAACAAAATGTCCTTTTCCCACAAATGGCTTTCTTTTGGTGATATTATCATCTTTGTTTTTTGCGCAATAAACAAAGCGACAATTTTTGTGAAAAGCAATATATTTTTTTATAGCAAGTAAAAAAAGTAATCTTCCCAAAAAAAATTTTCTCAGTTTAGGCTGATGCGATTTTTTACAAAAAATATGTAGAATACGTTGGTTTTCTTAAGTTATAGCATCTACAAAATGGGAGATTTATGGCTTTTTTTTTTGACTGGCATTGCAGACAGATCGCACACTGTTGGTGCTATTTTTGGACCATTAATATTTATACAGCAATCAGTGCAATTAAAAATGCATTGCTTACTCTGTAAATGACTGGCAGTGAAGGGATTAACCAGGAGGGGGTGCTGCAGGGGTTTAGGGTTTCCTAGGGATGTGTTCTAACTGGGGGGGAAATGGGCTATGTGTGACATGACACTGATCACAACTCCCTGTAAATCGGGAGCAGTGATCAGTGTCCTGTCACTAGGGCAGAATGAGGAAATGCTTGTTTACATCAGCATTTCCCTGTTCTTCCTCTCTGAGACTATTGCGGGTATCCCTATGGACATAGTCCGTGAGACCTGAAGTCAGACTCGCAGAGCTTGCGGCAGGCACGCGCCTGCTATCCAAGCCCCACAAGATCATGTAATACAAAGTGATTTTATGCAGCAGAGCCAACCTGGTCCGCAACTGGTCAAAGCATGGTGACTTTTTTAGGAGGGGAAAACATTTCCAAAATCATTCAATTGAGGCCTGGGAAGTGATGCCTAATGCTAATGAAACAACGCTATGTAAGTAGATTTCTCATGGTGATTTAAGTTCAGCTTTAAATTGTTAAAAGGCAATAAGGTAACCTTCAGCAAATCATATATTTTTATCATATATCATATGCATTTCTTAAACTAATGTTTGTGTGTGTGTGTTTTTTTTTTTTTTTTTTTTTTTTTTTTTTAATATCCTAGCTGATAATTCCACACTTTCGCTATACCCTACAAATAAATGCCTTAGCAAGGACGAGACTCATTGGACCAGGTGGCGTCTTTGATCAAGTAAGAACCAAATTGGTGGCTATGTTTTTACTTGTTGGCCTGTTCTATTATTGCCTGGCAAAGTGACTTCAAACAGCACAATCAGTAAAATACACACTTTGTGCGTCAAGAGAAAAGTACCCAATGAATCAAAACTATTCAAAAATAGAAAATGTAAGAAACTTTACTATTGTGGAAATTTTTGTTTCTAAAAAAAAACATTTTGGTGGTTGGGAGATGGGTACAGAAGAATTTGTGGATGGAGACAATCATTGCTCTTTCTGCCAATGTTTACCTAGAACTATTTTTGTTAATGAATATACTGTATATTTAGTGCTTTATTTTCTGTCCATATTGCCTAGGCACTTGTAAAAGATGTTCCCCTTTTTGTTTTCAACAATTGTACGCAGTTATTACTGAACAAAACGAAAAATGGTTGGCATCTACGTTGCATACAACATTCTGTCTACCAGATTTCCAGAGCGTTCTTTGTACCTCCAGTCCCTTAGGCTGGGTTCACACTTGTGCAATTTGCATATTTCCTGCAACCAGTTTGGATGACAGAAGAGTGACTGGCTCTCAATGGAGCCGTTTCACACATCTCTGGGAGGCACTGGGATTGCACTGCAGGAGTGTCCTGTGCTTCTTTGGATTTGTTTCAGGTCTGAATTGAGGCAAAAATTTAGACCTATTTTAGACCTGAAGCGGCAAACATGGATGCACAGGACCCCCTGCTGTGCACCGTGGCCACATAGTGTGAACCCAGTCTCAAATTGGAATTAAACCCTAAACCAAAGATATATTGTAGATTAACAATCAGATGTTTCTCCCTGTTTTCACCTGGTGATCCTGCCAGTAACACCTCCTTTTTATTAGAGTGCCCCCACTCTAAATGATGTGGCACAGGGGGCATATTTGTAAAGCAACATGGTTAGCCTAGGGGCAGGGGAATACTATGCTACCATAGTAAAACCTATATGTAAAACCTATTTAAAACGTATATTACAAATTTTGTTATGCCAATGTGTATACCTGAACCTTTGTATAAGTATTTACCGCTGCGATTGGACCTGATGCTCTTCATCCTTGTCACGAGGCTTAGATTTTATACATGGGGTCATGTGATCTGCATCTCCACTCATTGACATCACTCCTCTCATTGACATCACTCCGCTCACTGGCATTCAATGGGACATGTAGAATGCACGCCATATACCATGCTGGACAGGCATCAGTGTCGTAAATGGATTGATACCAAATTATACCATTATTAGTAACTATATGCACAGTGTAGGAGCAGGCTCATACCCCAGTTGATTTCCTGTACGACAAAACTAGTTTGCTTTTGCTAGCCAGCTCTAAACATTGCGCTTGTTTTTTGGCAATCCCTGTTCAGTGATTTTTTTTTTTTTTTTTTTTTTTTTTTTTTTTTTTTTTTTTGTACACATGTTGGTACTTTCTTTTACATGAACCTATACGTTTTTTTGGATCTACACTATGGGGAAGCTTTTCCTTTTTTTTTATTCATTTATTTATTTTTTTTTGATTCAATTTACCAACCTTTTGCTGGACGTCAGTTCCATGGGTGTCTCTTGCTGTTCCAGTGATCAAGGTCTGAGATCCTGTATTCATTCCTAAGCTTGTTTGACCCACTGCCGCTGGTGTGTGGGTCCACCACTTCTGGTAAGAGTACCTACCCTTGAGTGGTTGGTGCAGTCTCTGGTGTTTCTCCTTTTTTGGACAGATGGTGGTTCATCTTCATTTGTATAGACCAGCCTTTCTCGACCTTTTCAATAAAGAGGAACCCATGACATAACCTTCTAGTCTCAAGGAACCCCTTCTAAAATTAAACGCACGTGTCAGTCACTGGGAAGAATGCTCCTTGTATTTGTGGTCATTAAAAAGAATTCCCCCCCCTTTACAGATGACTAAAAGGATAATTGGTGTCAGTGGTAACTTAACTGAGCGACAGTTATTAGCTCAAGGAACCCCTAGCAACCTCTAGAACAGGAATATGCCATTAGCGGACCTCCAGCTGTTGCAAAACTACAAGGACTTGTAGTTTTGCAACAGCTGGTGGTCCATTAATTGCATATCCCTGCTCTAGAGCAGGGGTCTCCAAACTGTGGCCCAGGGGTCAGATGCGGCACTTTGCTTGCTTTTTATGCGGCCTTTGGGTGGGAATGTTTCCCCTGATAATAGCAATGGGACATAACCCCCCCCCCCCCCCACTCAGACCAATGAAGGGACACAATTTCTTACAATGATGGGGCAAAATTCCCCAACACCAACAATGGTCAACAATTTCTTCTAAATACACCAATGATGGGGGACAATTCCTCCAAGTGATTCCGACAATGGGGCACAATTCCTCCTACTGACACCAATGATGGGGTACACTTGCGTGCTTACAACTCAACCAAAACACAGCAGCAAGACTAACGGGAAAAACCTGGGAATCCATCTCCCTACCCTGAGGAGCCTACATTGGCTAACTGTAAAGAATCAGATTACATTCAAGATCCTCTGCCTCACCCACAAATGCATACAAGGAAACGCTCCTCGATACCTACCCGATAAGAAAACGCAGTCTCCGATCATCTAACCAAAACTTCAATCCCTAATCCCGCTACAAATCAAAGGGAGAAGGAAGATTCGCAGTCCAAGGACCACAGCTATGGAACACTCTACCGATGTACATCCGCATGGAAGGAAATCCTTAGACCTTCAGGAAAAAACGTATGACCTACCTATTACCTATTCTAATAAGCTAGACAACACAGGACAGATCGAGCGCCTTGAAGCAATTCAGTTGGCATTGCAGCACTATACAAATTCATTCACTGAGACCAACTACCTTCCCCCCCCCAGCTCCCAATGTCCACAGTCCGGCCCCCTAAACTCTGAAGGACAGTAAACCGGCCCTTTGTTTAGCAAGTTTGGAGACTCCTGCTCTAGAGGAACCCTAGATTTCCATGAAACCCTGGTATAGACACTACTAATTCACATCTGTTCAGTGGGTTGAAATTCATTCCAACATGAATGTTGGTGGACTTTCCATTTTTAGCCATATTTTATAATTGTAGTTTGTTCATCTGATTTGCACAATTTATAGCTAGCACTTTATGACATCTGCTGGACAGATTGTTCTGTTGAAAAACAGACTTACTGACCAGATCACCAGGTAAAAATAAAGCCTAAAGGAAAACTAATTCAAGCATCACATCTAAGAATTGCTAAGCTGCAATATGTTTTCTTTTGGATTTTATACTGCTTTTAAAGTGTATGTCGGTGCAAAATACACAAAGTACATCTCTGCCATACGTGCACATTGCAATATAGTTTCTCTTCAAATACAATGAAAGTACAGAAAAATACCTGATCTGCCAGTAAGCTCCTTACTTCCCATTTGAACTGATAACAGTGCTTGTGCTGCACTGAAATTCTAAGCAGTGCTTACATTGATTTCTTAGCAAAACAATGCTGTCTTTTTTTCATTGCTAAGAGCTTGCTCATCCTTGGTGTGTAAGTTAAGGGCTCTTGGGATATGTAGTTCCAGGGTTATTCATAAAAATCAATTGGTCAATTTCCCAACTTGCACTGTTTAATTATCTGTATCCAACCAACTAGCCGTGGTGTGTTTTTTTTTTTTTTTTTTTTTTTTTTATTTTTTTATTTAAACAAAATGCCTAAAGTACAGGCAGATTACAAATATCAATGAACCACAGTATGATCTCTTAAAGTGATACTAAAGCTTTGTTTAAAAAAAAAAAAAACACATCATACTTTCCTCCACTGTGCAGCTAGTTTTGCACAATGGCCCAAACATCTAATGGGCTCCCTCAGTGGCTCTTGCAGATCCTCCACACATTAGATGACCCCCCTAGGAGAAGCACTCTCCCGAGGGGGCTACCTTTGGGGTACGCTCCTGAATCATTCATTCGGCATTAATGGAAGCCAAATATATGACTCGGCCCTGATTGAGTGCAGTGGGATCCAATGGCTGTGCTGCTATAGATCCAATCCTAGCTGGTGCTCTGGAGAGTAGGACTGTGCGTCCCTGCCAAAGAAGGTGCTCAGGTAAATAAAACGGGGAGGTATAGGGGGCCAGTGACTGCCAGGTGTTTTTTCACCTTGGTGCATAGGATGCATTAAGGTAGAAAAATACAAGCCTTTACAACCCCTTTAATAGAACCAGTTATAGTAAAGATTACTTTTTATATAGATTTTTAGAGATTTAATAAGGTCTTATAGTAAAATCGCTACATATTTTTACTAAGTAAACAGATCATGTAATCAACAAAAATCTGAATCTTTTTGCAAATGTCCAGTGATTCCTCCAAAGCAAACCCCAAAGACTAACTGGGAAAACAAATGGCATATGTTGTGCTTTAGTGCTGCTCTTGGTACTGGTCCAGGAGTTCCTTAAAGCAGAACTATACTTGCCTATACTCCAGCACTGTGACCTCCCAGAGCTTCCTGCTGGACATGGACTTCTTCAGCCCGGTGGCTTCTGGGTATCAATTCTGGCTGTTTTAATTGGTCATGCCTTCTTACCTCAGTGTACAGTGATTGAAAGGTAGGTAAGCAATTTTGCGAGGAAACCAGCTTTTAATCGAGGGGGGGGACATGGATCTCCAAAGTACCGGAATACAAAGCCTAGCAGCATTGGTCATATGCATCGCCAAAGATTTAAAATATTTCTCCTGGGGAATGTTGGATATGTGTAGTAAATATTGTGCTGGGGTGAACTCCAAAGCCAAGGGTGAAATCTCAGTGATTACCTTATGGACTTCCCTCCAGTAAGGCTGAATCAAAGGGCAGCCCCACCATATGTGAAGGGTACCTGACTCCTGACCACATCGCCAACATTGATCAGACTGTCGGAAAGATTCTATGAAGCAAATCTGGGGTTTTGTACCATCTCATCTTTAGTTTGTATCCATTTTCCTGTGTTTACATTTAGGGACCCCTTGTGAATGTATAAATGTATACGGTCCCACTCTCCATCCGTAATCTCCTGATCCAGCACGGACCCCCAGAAGACCCGATCCGAGCTCCTGCCAGAATGCTGAGTCCCAAACATAGAAGCATACAAAGCCGAGATCACATGATTCTGGGGAGTCGTGCTGGAGCACAGGGCCTCAAATACAGTGGGCTTTGTCAAGTATCCCGGTCTCCTCCCTGGCTCATCTAAGAAATGCTTCAGCTGCATATAGGACCAATACGGGAACGCATTTGTGTATGACAGCTTGGCCAAGTCATGATGACTCAAAAACCTGCCCCTCTGAAAGAACTGTTTCGCTACCATCTCCGCAAATGGCCATTCACGAGCTAAAAAACTGGCAGATAATCCCGGGGGGGGAAGTCAGGGTTACCCCTAATAGGTGATTCCAAGGTAATAATCTGTTCAGTGGTCTCGATATGAAACACTCAGAGGCCCACAGAAGAAAAAGGGACTTGAGTCTTGCTACAAAGATACCATGTAAAGTCCAATTACTAGTGGAAGGGAGACTCTATTTCTGTGACGCACAAAAATTCCCAGAATCCTTCTGTGAAGCAGGTTCAAGTTCTCTCCACACTGCGCACACGTATCCTGCGCCCGGAACCTTTCTGTCTTGTCAGAAAGGTTCCGGGCGCAGGATACGTGTGCGCAGTGTGGAGAGAACTTGAACCTGCTTCACAGAAGGATTCTGGGAATTTTTGTGCGTCACAGAAATAGTCTCCCTTCCCCTAGTAATTGGACTTTACATGGTATCTTTGTAGCAAGACTCAAGTCCCTTTTTCTTCTGTGGGCCTCTGAGTGTTTCATATCGAGACCACTGAACAGATTATTACCTTGGAATCACCGCTAAGGGATTGAGTGCTGACCCAGCTGAGGAAAGTTAACTTGGACGTCATCCATTTATCATTTATATATGCTTCATTCCATATATCTTCTGGTAAGCGCATTCAATATATGGTGACGGGTATTCCACGCGCCTAGGAAAGTGTTGAACCACTGTGGTGCTGTCATTTAAGAACACTTATGTCCGTCATTTGGATTCACCTGTGAACTTTTCTTAAATTGGACTTTGTATTTTTAGTTTATGCCATTTTTGGCTTTTTTTGGTCACCTTCACATTTTTTTGAAATCTATTACTTAACTGTACTAGTTTTTAATTTATATTATATATGTAGGGAAGGGTTGGCGCGGCTTTGTATATTCTTTATTACTGTTGGGTGTCATATCACATTTATTGCTGCTGCCTATTTTTGTTAGTTTTGTCAATTTCACACTATTTATCCTAGCGCAGTTTACATGTTTTCTATTTTTTACCCCTAATAGGGGTGATCGGGCTCTCCTGGTAAATTCTTGCAAAGTCGCCCCAACAAGAGGGTGCGCAGAGAGCTGAGGTCCATTGGGTCGTTTATTACTCCAGGGAAGCGCTTGCAAGTTTTGGCCTACAATGAGCTTTCTAGTTCTAGCCAGTCTTTGCAGCGCGAATGGATCTTCCAGTCAACTACCCTGGTCATGTGTACTGCCCAGTAATATCGTTTAAGGTCTGGCAGGCCAATTCCTCCCTTGGCTTTAGGTAAAACCAGAGTCGCCCACCCGATACGAGGTGTTTTGGAGCCCCAGAGGAAGGATCTACAATCTTTTAAAGGCTGTGAAAAAAGCTGGCGGTAGACGTATTGGGATTGTTTGCATTTTATAGAGAAGTCGTGGAAGAACAGTCATTTTAAGAGCAGCTGCTCGCCCAAACCACGATAGTCGGGACATCCCACCTCTGTAGCTCCTGTTGTATATTTTTTAGTTCAGGGAGAAAGTTATTTTCATAAAGGGAACTTGGCTTACCAGGCAATTGTATACCAAGGTATGTGATGGCATCTGAGTTCCATTTAAAAGGAAAGTTGGCTTGGCATTGCTGGGCAAGACAATGTGGCAGGGAGACATTCAGCGCAAACGATTTGGAGTAATTAATTTTTAGGTTGGCTATGCGTTTAAATTGCTCCAATATTGGCATCAAATTTGGTAGAGACGTTAATGGGGACGTGAGGAAAAGCAAGATATCGTCCGCGAAGGCCGCGATCTTGTATTCCTTATGGCGCACCCTGATGCCCTTAATGTCCGGGTTATGCCTAATGCAACGCAAAAGGGGTTCCAGGGTGAGGATGTACAGGAGGGGAGAAAGAGGGCACCCTTGTCTAGTGCCATTATGGATGGGGAAGGTGTCCGACAGGTGGCCGCTAACCTTGACCCTGGCCCTGGGGTTGGAATATAAAGCCCCAATGAAGGCACACATGGTGCTGCCCAGGCCCAGGGCCCGCAGCACCGCCTGCAAGTAGTCCCAGGCCACCCTGTCGAACGCCTTCTCCGCATTCATTGCTAGAAAGAAACCCTCCTGTTGGGTGGAAGTCAGCCAATGATGGAGATTTAAGGCCTTGATCGTGTTGTCCCTCGCTTCCCTCCCCCGCACAAAGCCCACTTGATCCTTCCCCACCCAGGCAGGAATGTAAAACGCCAGACGGTTTGCTATAATTTTCGCAAACTGCTTAAGATCTACGTTTAAAAGTGAAATTGGCCGATAATTCATAACATCCGTGGGGTCCTTGCCGTCTTTGGGTAACACTGTGATGTACGCTTCTAAAAGCGTATCCGGTGGTTGGGGGGGGGGGTCTTGGCTAATGTGTTAAAGGCTTTAAGAAATAGTGGCGCCAGTAGAGCCGCATAGTTTTTGTAGTATGGTACCGTGAAGCTGCCCGGGCTTTTACCCGGCTTTATCGACTTCAAGGCAGTCTCCTATTCCTCGGAGGACAGAGGAGCCTCCAGGCCAACGCGATCGTCAGCCGACAACGCTTTAGGGCTATATTTGTCTAAAAACTCCCCGATTAACGTCGAGTGCGCCCTATCCTCCGCGGGGTCACAAACGACCTGCGCAATATCTTCATTTTTTGAGAAGGAGCGTCCCGAACTGTCTGTCAAATGGTGTACCGTAGAGGCTAGGGTGCGCTTCTGCAAGCAACGTGCCAGTAACTTCCCAGGTTTGTTGTCTTGTTCGTAAAACAACTTCTGCGATAGCATATGACGTTTACGCGCCCGCCTAAAAAGTTCCTCCACCAATTGAGCCCGTGCATCAGCCAATTGCTGTGCCACTTGAGTGGCCCTAGTACATTTGTGCTGCAATTCTAAATTGGTAATCTCCTGGGTAAGGGTCTTTATCAGCTCCTGATGTTCCCTTTTCTTCCTAGCTGCAATCGCCAGAAGGTGTCCCCGAATCACGCACTTATGGGCCTCCCATTGCACCATGGGAGACACATCCGGCTTATCATTCGTGGCAAAGTAGTCCCGTATGGCCTGTTCAATGCGAGCTGAATCCACGGAGTCTGCCAAGGTGGACGCGTCCAGCCTCTACATTCTTGTCAGTCTCTCCCTCTGTGGGAATTGTAAAGTCAGCGTGATGGGATGATGGTCGGAGAGTGTCATAGCTTCTATGGATGCGCTAGCCAGGTGGGATAAATCAGTCTGCCGTATGAAAAGGTAGTCCAGCCTCGTAACGATTGTGTGGGTGGGAAAAGGTGTAGCCCTTCTCACTGGGTGAAGCGTACGCCAGGTATCGTGAAGTGCGAGAGATGCAAGTTGAAGTTTGACTTGTCGCAACGCCGAGTAAGGGAGCGATGACGTCCCTGTCGAGGTATCTAGCAGGGGATCTAGCGCTAGGTTGAAATCTCCCCCTAGAATAAGGAGGCCTGCCTGGAAAGTTGTGAGTTTCAATAGTGTGTTTTTCAGAAATGGAATTCTATTAGTATTGGGACAGTACACATTCGCCAATGTTACAGGTTTGTCCTTCCAGGTTCCTTTCAGAAAAAGGTACCTGCCTTCAGGGTCAACTAGTTGATCAGTCAGAATAAACGGGAGAGATTTGGCTATTAAGATGGAGACACCCTTAGCTTTGGAGTCGGGAGGTTGCATGGAATACTGTCGAAACGCTTGTCCGACAAGCGGAACTGAACCAGTTTTGAAATGCGTTTCTTGAAAGAAAAGAATTTGCGCCCTATGTCTATGGGCTTCCGCCAGGACACTGCTGTTTTTCCGGTACATTGAGTCCCTTAGCATTCAGGGAGAAAACTTTGAGCGATGGAGGAGCTGAGATATGCTTTATGGATGACATTGTCTGAGGCAGATGAAAGGCGTGAGCAGGGGACAATAGTCATGCCGCTAGCCTAATATACGTCCCTACCCAAGCCCCGCAACAGCGAGACTGAGAGGGCGAATCTGGAGGAAGGGAAAGAAGAGGAAAGAAAGGGAAGAGAGAAAAAAAAAAGGGGGGGGGGGAGGATAGAGAAAGTGGGGAAGAGGAGGAGTAAACTAGGGTGGAGGGGGGAGAGAATGAGGGGAATTAAGAGTCAAATTAAAACAAGGGGAATGGGAACCCCTACCAGAAGGGGGGAACCGCTATCTAGTAATCACCAGTGGGGGTCCCAGCTGGGGCCGCCACCTAACGCACTGCTTGTACCCTAGGGGTATCCCGAGGGATAGGACAACCAGAGGTGGGTATAGGCCTGCTACCCCACCTATTCGCTCCGTGATAAAAGTAAAGAAAACAGGGTAACTTTTTCCGGGTATGTTCAAGAGGGGAAACCGCCTCCTTGATGTGAGAATGAAGCCTAACACTAGAGAGTCACACAGCTATCCCCACCCAGGTGACTCCCTACCTGGCTCATATAGTATAGGAAGAACCTCCCCTTTGGAAGGTTAGGACTGCTGGAAAGCACTCGACTCCACTCGGCCCCTCCACCAGGCTCCAATAGGACCATGTACCTGCCTGTACCCCTAATATAAGGAGAGAGATTGCACCCGCAGGCAAAAATTTTTATTTTCTACATCCCAGATTTAAATGTAACCCGTATCTAAAATTGAACAAACAGTAAACCTTATGATAAGGGAACAAAGTTATAAGGTCCCAAACCCGGTGTCCTCGGTCTATGAAGAGCAGCGATGCAGAACCTTCCGCGTCACCGGCCCCAGTAGAGATTGCGAAACTGCCGGACCAGAAGCTAGTCACTTGAAGGGGCAGATTGGAAGTGTGAAACACTGCAGTCTACAGCGAGGCTCCCTCATGACCGAGAACTAGGCGGTTACCGAGATGTCTCGGCAAAAACTCAATAAGCAGTGCCCAAGAAATTCCGGTCCCCAAAGATAAACATGTGTAAATGACCAGACATCACATTTTAAACCGAACACAAACCAGTCCCTAGCGGGGAACATAAACATATTGAAAAAGATAACCAGGTCAACTAGCTAACCCTTGCAACCATCCCGATCGGCAGGCATGTAAAGGTGATGGTGGCCGCCGATGGCGAGGGCCGCCAATGGTCCCTATAAAGGATAGCGATCATAAGCGTCAATCCCAAAAAGCAGAAGCCGGATGCCAGGACTGAAGGGAGAAGTATAGGGCACGTGTCTCTGTGTAGGCAGGTTTACCCATGAACTCAGCTGGAGGAGCATAGCTAGAACCCTCTATCATCCAGGGAAGGCACTCGCTGGCATGTAGAATGAGCACTCACTATCAGCAGTTGTCAGTCTACTGGCGGAAGAAATGTGGTCCCCCACCAGAGAGGGGTTACTCACCTCCCCCCCAAGCGTACTTAAGATCAAGCCTAAAAGCCAGGGGCCCTGCCTATCTATTATATGCATTAAGTCCCTTAGACGCCCTGATATTCGGAGTGGAATGTGGCAGTTCTCAACCCCAAGCCTGGGGGAAAGTACGTACAGTCCGCTTCTGCTGTGGTCTCAGCCTAAGAAATTTGTGCGTTCTTACCAGTTCACGTCCCAAATAGATCACCTGAGAGAACACAGTCCAGAAGGCCCTCTTGGATGGTTAGGCATGCATGCAAGTTCACTGATCAGGATAACAACAAAGGGGTGGCATGAAACTACTCACCCACCCAAGTACCCAGTCACTGGTCGGTTCTGCGACGGACAGATGAGGGGGAGTCCTGCGGACTGTCTTCCGTTTCCATGTCTCCACGACTCCTATGTGGAGAAGCAGTAGAATTCCTCCTCCTTGGCCGGTGTCTGTGCGATCGCGGTGTAGTCAGGCTGGGTAGGTATCCAGGGATCCGGTTGCAAGAAGGCGCTGTACCAATCCGGAACCTCCACAAATGGGATGCCCAGGGTATCGCAGAAAGGCTTCAAGTCAGCCGGGACTCTCAGGTGGGCTGTGCGATTTCCTGCTGAGGCTTGTAGGCAAAATGGAAACTTCCACCTGTAAGGGATACGTCGGTCTCGCAGGACTTGCAGCAGTGGTCTGAGGTCTCGTCTGTGCTGTAGCGTGATGGCTGATAGGTCCTGGAACAACTGTATGCGCGCCCCTTCGTATTCCTGGCGATCATGGTTGCGTGCGAGCCTCAGTATGTCTTTTTTGAGTAAAGCTCACTAGACAGCACACCGCATCTCTAGGAGGGGTCTGTGTCCCTACCCCTGGGCCTCAGCGCTCTGTGGCACCGCTCCATCTCCACTGGGGCATCTGGAGACCTACCCAGCAGCGTGTTAAAAATAGCCCAAATTGCAGCCTGTAATTGGGGACCTTCCACTGTTTCAGGGATGCCTCGCACACGTAGGTTACGCCTGCGCCCCCTGTTATCCAGGTCTTCCATGTGTCTATGCATGTCCATGAGATGCTGGGTGTGCACACTGGAGACCTGCTGCACTTGCTGTATGGCTGCTCCATGTGTCATGGCTGCGGCCTCCACCCGCTCCACCCTAGAAGCCACTGCCCTGATGTCTGATCTGAGGTCCGATATGGCTGCAAACAGGGTGTTCTTGATGTCTGTGGCCACCAAATGCAAGTCCGCCAGATTCAGAGGGGGAGGGGTGTGCGAGTGGTGTGTACCTGCCGCTGCGGAGGTTCCCTGGAAGTCCGGCGGGGTAGCAGACATACTGTGGTACGGGGTCTGGGATGCGGCCTGCACGTCCGCCGCTTGTGAGCGAAACATCGCCGGAATGTTGCGGCTGAGCTGCGTGGACTGGTCCTGCGCCGACCGGGAGGTGGAGGAGCTTCTCCCAGTCATTTTCTCTGGTAGAGAGGAAGGCTCTTCCCTCTGACAGAAGCGAATTAGGAGGTCTGGGCGGCGGAGCTCTCGTTGTAAGCTGCCATCTTCCTCCGGTGCCAGGCCATGCCCCCTAGGTAAGCAATTTTAATGCAGAAGAGAAATATCGGACAATTTCTGTCATTAAAGTTCCACTTTAAGTACATTTGTCTTCAGGTACTCCTATTGCCCTGAAAGTGGTGTGTGTTTAATCTCCTTTTCATTACTCTTATTTTCATTACATGACGATATTTTTACATATTTGGTTTTTCTGTATTCCCCCCCCCCCTCAAGGCTTCGGTGACTGGGAAAGGAGGGATCCCAGTAATTATAAAGAAAGCAATGGCTGAGCTGACCTATAGCAGGCTTTGTCTTCCTGATGATATAAAGGGAAGAGGAATGGAGCACATTCCCAACTACTTGTATAGAGATGATGGCATGAAGATCTGGGCAGCTATGGAAAGGTAAAAATCTTCCATATTCAAAGACAAGAATGCTTAGTCTACAACCATCTGCGGTCCTACCTCACTGAAAACTACCTTCTTGCTTTCAGCAATCCACAGTAACTGCCCTACTAAAACTCATTTATAAACTTTTAAAACCAATGGCCATTGCTCCATACTCATTACTAGACCTCTCTGCAGCCTTTAATACTATTGACCACCCACTCCTTGTCAAACTCCTTTCTTGGCCTCCAAGATTCTGCTTTTCCCTCTATCATAGCGCTCCAGTGTTACCTATAACTGTCTGCTTCTCTCCACTTACTCTTTCCATAGGGGGTCTCCCAAGGCTCTGTTCTTGGGCCCCCCTTCTCTTCGTACATCTTTGTCATGTGAAACTCCCACAACAGCTTCCAATGCCATCTCTAAACAGATGACACCCAAATGTATCTATCTCTACTCTTCAGATCACTCCTTCAATTTCCTCACATTAACTGATATATTAACATGGATAACATAGATGTAGCACCGCTTCCTAAATCTAAATCTTTCTAACACCGCACTTGTAAAATTTCCACTCTGCTTGTGCACTTCCCCCTGACTTTTCCATCAAGATTAGTAATACAACTATCGGTCCCTCTCCCCACGTCGGAGTATTGGTGTAATGCTAGCCTATGATCTGACCTTTTCTGTCCCAAATTGCAGTCCAAAAGCTTGTAGATTCACCTCCTTAACATCTTTACAATTCACCCCTTTAACTAAAACCACCAAGCTACTCATTCACTACCTTGCTATCTCATCTTGACTTTTGCAACACCCTTCTCACAGGCCTACCTCTTCATGGGCTCTTCCCTCTTCAGTCTATCATGAATGCTGCTGCTGCTAAACTTGCCTACCTTACTAATGACTCGGTGTCCGCCATCCCTCTCTGCCATTCCCTAAACTGGCTTCCAATTGCTTCCATTTCAAAATGCTAATTGCAACATACAAAGCCATTTACAACTCTGCCCCAAGCTACATCCCCGATTTTGTCTGCAAATATTGCCCAAACCTTCCTTTCTGCACCTCCTGCCCTCTAACTCTTGCCGCCTCCTCATATATGCTTGTCTCCAGAGGCTTGCCTACCTCAATCTGTCTGGCTATCTCCCACTCTGGCCACTTATAGACAACCTTTAAACTCATCTCTTCAGGGAAGCTTAAGCCTACAACTGAACTGTTCCATCCGCTTATCCCCCAGTTATTACATTTTGTACCACTTGCTCCTCCCTAGATTGTATGTTTTAATGAGCAGGACCCTCATAACTCTTTAGTCTATTGTAACTGTACTGTCTCCCTAGATAATACATTGCTGGGAGTGGTTTTAAATGCCAAAGGATTTGTCCATTCAGTATTAAAATTTAGACAGCTTTGCCACATAGCATAGCCCTGTCTGGCAGTATGAAAGGCCTGTTTTTCTTTGCTGCATTTGTCCCAGCCTGTGATAGAACAGAAGCGGCAAACTTAGTGTGTGTAGATTATAAATATTTTTTCTTCGATCATCTTTGTCACTTTTGGTGGTTAGCATATGGGCACTGTGGCATGAATTTTCCCTTATAATGCCTCTCCCTCCCCCAGCAAAAACTCTACTGTACAATGAAACACAAGTGGCTGATACCAGTTCAAAATCTTACACTGCTTTTATTAAAGTATTAATGAATACAATTCTGCATTCGTTTGTAACTGTTTGGCTTTCATGTACATCTCCCTGAAAGTAAGTAATTGTTTTTCTTTTCAGTTTTGTGTCCAACATAATTAATTACTATTATACAAGTGATGAGATGGTCAAGGAAGACCCTGAACTTCAGGCCTGGGTAGCTGAGATTTTCAAGGAAGGATTCCTCCAAAATAAGTCTTCAGGTACTTTCACTCCAGTGTATAGTCAGTGTTAACTAAAGGCACCTTATTTCTTAAACATGAGTTCTATTATGTCAATGTAAAGATGTGGTACAAACAACCATTCAGGTGCCTCTGAATCTGGCTAAGTTTAAACTGGATCTCTTTTGATGGCTGAAATGACAGCGTACTGGAGAAGGTTTCATACATTTATAGTAAATCTCCCCTCACTTGCATTATTTTTATTATTATAAATTGAGTTTCTTGCTTTTCCCTCTACAGGACAATATCTCATACTGAAGAAAAGATGAGCAAGTGGAACATTTTACACCCCCCCCCCCCCCCCCCCCCATTGTTTTTGAATTTGCATTGCATTTAGGTAACAAATTTTCTCTTTTGTTAATTGATGGACACAGCTCCAGTAATCTTAACTGTAGGGTTATTATGCCACCTTCAGGAGAGGACTAGGTAGAACATGTAATATATGTGAAAACAGAACTTTACAGTTCTGCCCAGGGGACATTTCCTCTGGAATAACCCCTCAGCTGGCTTCCTGCAGCTCAGTTTTTTTTTCTTCTGCCTAGTGAAGGACTTGAGCTCCCTGCCTGGACCATCAGGTCTGGGGATTTTTGCCTTTTTCATGCAAGATTTTAAGATCCTGTGATCTATCAACAGCAGACTGGGTGACAGGCTGGATAATATAGATCCTTGTAGTCTCCCAAGCCGGGCCATCAAGCATGTGCAGACCCTAGCTATGTGCTGGGTCGGCCACAACATGATCCCTCAGGCTCCAGGGGTGGCCAGTGAGCACAATGCTCTGGGGCACACATGACCGGACTACCATTGTCTTTGTCAGTGTGCCGTGGCCAGCAGCCACCCCATACTGCTCGGTGTGGGTCTGTGATGGGATGTCCCCAGCTCGTCCGGATGGTAAGTACAGCTCTTCCTGCCTCTGTGGGATTGAGCAGCTGGGCATTGCCTGGGAGGTCAATTAGGGGGTCCCTCTCCTCCCTGTCCCTACTTTACCCCCCATGGGGGATGCTACATGACAGGGCTGCTGAGCAGTGTTCCTGAGCCAGGGGTCCTCTGGGGGGGGCTCTGATCCTGGATTGGGGCTGCGCTGTCTGTCCCTGGGCTGCCTGGTCTCTGCTGGTGTCTGTGGGCTCTGTATGTGCTGCTGCTATAGCGCTGTCTGCCGCCATTATCTCCGGTCATTCTGTGGACAGTTACTTGTCAGACATTTTCTGTGAGTCTCTGTAGAAGCATGGTTGGTGGCTATTTTCCCTGTGATTGTCCCTTATACAGGGTGCCCATCAGCCATTTTTTGTAGCCTCTGTTTTTTCTTTTCTCCTAAGCGCTGTTCTGAGGTACAGGAACCAGTGCGTTTTTTTCTTTTTATATATTGGACACACAGCCACAGTACTTACTATGTGGGTTATAGGGCCACTGATAGGTGATGGACACTGGCACACCCTAAGGCAAGAAGTTTTCTCCATATCTATCTATCTATCTATCTATTCTATCTATCTAATCTATCTATCTAATCTATCTATCTAATCTATCTATCTATCTAATCTATCTATCTAATCTATCTATCTAATCTATCTATCTTATCTATCTAATCTATCTAATCTCCCCCTACTGGGAGCAGTCAGTTTTATTGTTTTTTTTTTTTTTCCCTGTGTCTAAGGTGTTGATCACAAGTAAAGATGTGCTGTGCTCCACTGGAAGCAATCCTTGCTAGGGCTAGCAATGCTGACCGGATCCGTTCAGAGTGTCATTTAATGGCTTAAGGAATGGTACCCGGGCCTTGTGTCCAAAGAAACAAGGTTTTGCTTGCGAATGCTTCTTTTTAGAAAGCTGGACCCTGGGATCCAGTACTTTTTGTTAGTAAGGCCATAATGTTTTTTTACTGGCAGAGTGCTGTTGCAGGTCCAGGATTGTGGGTAACCTCTCGGTTCCCCTGTTCTGAAGGTTTTGGAACCCACCATGAAGGGTGAAGATTTGGTTTATTTTAGATACTTTTACTCACTGCAGGGTTAAGTGGAGATTTTGTTAATTTCTCCTTTTTTGAGTTATGTTGTCATGCCTTTGTCACCACTGGGGCTGTATTGAGCACTCACCGCCTGCTGCTGGAAACAATGCTCTAACAGAAGTCTTCATTTCTCCTCTCCACCGGCCACAAGCAGATCCTTAGTAAGATAAGGGGGGACTGGCTCTCCTCCTGTGCCCCCAATGTTGGAATCTTCTCCTTTGGGGGACTTGTATGCCAAAAGCATTTCTTTTTAAAAGACAAACCCGTGACAACTCAGCGGTAGTTTTTACCCCCCCCCCCCCCCCCCCCGCTGCCATATCAGCTATATGCAAGGAACCTGAAGTCCACCACTCGCACGGGAAGATGCTTTCTTTTGAAAGAGGGGGGTTGTAATTAGCTGTGGGGGGGGGCCTAACGGCGTGAGATGCCGGCCACGCATGGAGGAAAGTTTTTAAAGCACTGTGTGCAGCTGCTGCTGGCTGTGGAGGGACACATCAAGGTTTTTTGTTTTAATAGATAATACATTTATGTGAGTCGTCATTTCACAAGATTATTTATTTTTAGTTTTGAATCACTGAACATTTAGTGAAGTATTTTCATTGATCTAGATTTATAGGTTTTAGTGGTGGAAATGCACACTATTTTTAGCGCCACTTGTTTCAGCACTTGCTAAAGGAAAATTGTACACAATCCTATTTTTTTTTTTTTTTTTTTTTTTTTTTAAAGTGGTGGCTTAGAGTTTAGGGAGCTTTGTAGTGCAATGGTGATACATAGGAGAAAGGGGGAGAGTTGGTGTATTAGTGTTTTTACAGACTATGGGATTGGCCTGTAAGGTTTCAGTCCGACAAGGCCATAGTGTTGGCTTACATCAATCACCAGGGGCACAAGAAGTCGTGCAGCCCAAAGAGGTGAATCATGTTCTAGCTTGGGCAGAACACAAAAATCCTTGCCCATTGGAAATATTCATTCCAGGAATAGACTTGGAAGGCAGACTACTTTAGTTGCTAACAATTGTTTCAGGGGGAATGGTCTCTTCACTCCGACATCTTCCTAGCGATATGTCAGAAATGGGTTATTCCGGATGTAGACCTGTATGCATCCAGATTCCACAAAGTTGACAACTGTTGAATGAGGGATCCACTAGTATGTGGAACAGACGCATTAGTCTTCCCATGGGATCAGTTTTCACTGATCTATGAATTTCCTCCAGTTCTGCTACTTCTGTGTCTTCTCCGCAGAAACAAAAGGAGGTAATTCTGGTGGCCCAGAAGATCTTGGTTTGCCGAGATCATAAAGATGGCGGTAGGAGTCCCTTGGACTCTGCTATTATGGCCAGACCTTCTCGCACAAGGTCTGGTATTCCATCCTACCTTACAGGTGCTAAATTTAACTGTTTGGCTCTTGAGACCCACATTCTAAAGGATCGTGGGTTGTCTCCTTCGGTAGTGTCTACCAGGAAGCCGGCCTCCAGAATCCTTTACTATAGGGTCTGGAAGGCATGTTTCAAGTTGTGGCTCCAGGGGTTGACACCCCAGAAAATGTCATGGGTAGGATCTTTGATGTCCTGCAAATGGGTTTAGAAATTAAGCTGGCCTTGAGTACTATCAAGAGCAAAATCTCAGCCTTGTCAGTATTTTCAACAACCTCTTGCTTCCCACTCTCTGGTGCGTAGCTTTCTTCAGGGGGTAACATGGATTAATCCCCCTATCAAGGCACCTCCAAATCCTTGGGACTTAAAATTGGTCTTATTGGCTTTGCAGAATCAGCCGTTTGAGCCTTTACGAGAAATTCCCTTGGTTCTTTTGACAAGATACTCTTGCAGAAGGAAAGGCAACAAGATTATCGAACTAGTGGCTCTGTCTTGTAAAGAGCCATATTTGATCATGGATAAGGTGGTTTTACGTCATCCTGAATTCCTACCAAAAGTGGTAACAGGTTTTCATTTAAACCAAGATCTTCTTCCTCCTTTCTTCCCAAAGCCTCTATCTAGGGAAGAAAAGGCACTACATTCCCTTGATGTAAGAACGATCAGCCTATTTAAAGGCAATCGCTCATGTTTGCAAAACATGTTTTATTTGTGCTGCCACAAGGTCCAAAAGGGGACAGGCAGCATCAAAATCTACTATTTCCAAATGGATTTGTCAAGTCATAGTTCAAGCTTATGGCTTGAAGAAAATTCCTCCTTTTTTATGTTAAAGCATACTCAACCAGGACGATTAGTACCTCTTGGGTGGTGCATCATCAGGCCTCTATGGCTCAGATCTGTAGGGCTGCAAATTGGTCTTCAGTTCATATGTTTACCAGATTTTATCAAATCCATGCTAAAGGTCATGAGGATATTCCCTTTGGGTACAGTGTTCTGCAGGCTGCAGTAAGAGTCCTCTGGCCTCCTTTTTTGTCTCCCTCCCTTCAGTTGACATTTCTATGGGACATCCCACATAGTAAGTACTATGGCTGTGTCCCCTGATGTAAATCCAAAAAAAGGATTTTACAGGTAAGCTGTTTTAAAAATCCTGTTTCTCTAGTTTGTCCAGGACAGCACTAGAGATTAGGCTACACCTCTGGAGGCAGGAAATGCATCAGACCTTTTAAAGGGTGGCACTTGTCCCTTATTCCTCAGTCTGTGTTTTTCCTCCACCTGAGGAGGAGGCTGGATTGGAGCTCTCCTTCTCACATGGGCTATCCCAGTTTCAGGGGAAGTGGAAGGTCTGTGTACCTGGGCAAACAGGATGATGGACATCTGGGGTCCCCCGGTCAGGTTGAGCGCAGCTGACGGTGCTCTCCTCCTACCCAGTTCCCCTGATAATAAGATCTAGTGTGATTGTCTTGATTGCTGCAATATAAGCCCTACCCCGAAAATAAGCCCTACAAGGACTTTAACTAGGGCTTATTTGGGAGGGGTAGGGCTTATATTGCAGCCATCACTGACAATCATGCTAGGTCTTATTTTTAGGGAAACAGGGTAGATAGCCCGGGGCAGGCTGGCATTCCCCGCCTGATGGCCAAATTGAATTTGGCACGGGTCAGGCAGGGGGGCGGGTACAGGCTTTGAATTCCAGCCTGTGGAACACAGGAGGAGGGCAGGGACTTCCGGTTCCAGGTCGTGCGGCGAGCGTGGACGGTGGAACTAGGGTGCCTTATTTGAAACGCGCCAGCCACAAGACACTCTGCTGCACCACAGGCTTAAGGGGAAAGCCTCCAGGTGGTCACGAAACTTCTGAACGAAGCATAAATGCAGCGGAATGTGGCAGTGGAGCCAAACCAGCTTGGGTAGGCAAACGCAAGGGTGTCTTGTACCTATGGAGCTGGGGGGGTGATGGACAGATTTGGTAGTCCATTTGTTCCGCCTCTCTAAACAGGATCCAGCCTAATGTGTCTTGTGAATCCTGTTGGCTGGTGGGGTGCACATAGGTGTTTGGTGAAGGCATCCTATTTTTGCTAAGGTTATGCTGATGGCTTCCTGGTTCATAACGCACTGGTGGACTTTATTAAGAGTGGGTAGAACCAGAGAACTTTTTTTTTTTTTTTTTTTCCCCAAAAGTCTGAAGTAGTTTCCCTTCAGTGATCTCATGAAAAGGTGATCCCATCATTGAGGAGCCCACCTGTGTCTGGAACAAGGTACCTAAGGTAGATGCAGCCTTCTCTGTGTGCTAAATCAACAGACCTCACCTTTTGAGGACATAGGTGTCCCTAGACACGACTATCCACCTATCTTCAAGGACCAGAAGGCCTCTGTGGTGGTGGAGAAAAGAGAACCTAGTAAGGGTCTATGGTGGGATCTTCCAGTGTCGGCATCACTACAGATGCCAGTGCTTGGGGGGCCTGTTTGGGGTGAAAAATAGCCCAAGGAAGTTGGGGGGGGGGGGGGGGGGAAGCTTAGTCCCAAAGGTCTGCCAACTGCAGGTCATCTGAGAAGCATTAAGAGCATTTGCCAGAGATCTGAAGGGGCACCACGTGCAGGTCCTCTCAGACAGCATGGTAGCAGTCTTGTGTCTAAACAAACGAGGAACAAGATGCTTGTCCTTAATCGGACTACAAAGGATGATCTTGCATTGGGCTTAGAAAAACCTAGGGTCAGTCTCCGCTGTCCATCTGAAACCACCTGGACAACCACCTGGTGGATTTTCTGAGTTGACACAAGGTGTGCGAATCAGAATGGTCCCTAAACAGGGAAAACTTTTCAGCTGATAGTGTAGAAGTGGGGCCTCCCAGAGGTGCACTTGTTCGCCAGCAGAACAAACTCCCAGGTTCCAGTTTTCTTCTTGCTAGAGAGAAGTGGGGACCAAAGGGATGGACGCCTTGGCACAAAAGTGGACCTTTCTCACTGGCTGTCTTTCCTCCATTCAAACTTATTCCTCCTAGTCCTGAGAATTTCTTCAAGAACGGATCACTATATTTGTGCTTCCGTATTGGCCAAAGAGGCTGTGGTTTTCCACTCTATTGTGGCTTTCAGAGGAGCCTGCCCTCATGTTCCCTGAGATGGAAGATCTGCTGTCCCTGGGGGCCCTGTTCCCAGAAATACAAACTCTAAAGTTATCGGCTTAGTGTCTGAGGAAAGCCTCTTGAAATCGAAAGGACTCTCAGCCAGGGTGGTAAATACAATTTTTGTTAAACTTTGGTAAGTTTTTTATTTTTTGTTCATGGTTCGATGCCTTCTTGGCATCTAAGTATTCTGACAGTCTTGGAGTTTTTACAAGACTGTGCGGATAAAGGACTGGCCATTAGCACTTTGAAGGTACAAGTTGCAGCCCTGTCTGTGTTTAGAGCAACCCCTGGTGTTGGACCCATTAGTTAGCAGGTTCTTTAAGGGGTTAGCCAGAATGAAACCTGTTCCATTTACAATTTTACCAAAATGTCAGTTGTACTACAGGGATGGATAAAATGGTCGCTAGGAGAGCCCACATTAAAATGGGTCACTCAAGACAGTCTTGGTGGCTATATCTGCAGCTAGATGCATTAGCAAGCTTCAAGCACTTTCTATTAAAGAGCATTTTTTTGCCTATTTTTGAGGACAGGCTGGTGCCACGCACAGACTAGAATTTTGTCACCACTTTAGGCAAAAAAATCCTTAGAACCCAGGAAATTATTTTGTCTTTGTTCTGTGGGTCCCCCACCAATCCAAAGAAAGTAGAATTACACCAACTGGATGTGAGCCTGCGTCTTACAGTATCTGGAGATGTCAATGCATTATTTAACATGCGGGTAAAGTTGGGGTCCCAAGCTTAAAAAAACAAAACACAATTGCGAGATGGATTAAACAGGCCATTGTGGAAGCTTACAAGTTTATGAAAATGGAATGTCCTTTTGTTTTGTTTTTTGCCCCCCCCCCCCTTTCTCATGCCACATGGGCACTATCTGCCTCCTGAGCAGAGCAAGCTAGAGCGACACCAGAACAAATCTGTTGAGCAGCAACATGGTCAAACTACTAGACTTTCATGAAACATTATAGGTTGGACCTCATCTCAGCTGAAGACTTGGCGTTTGGGAGTAAAGGACTCCAAGTGGTACTCCGTCTGTCCACCCCCCCAAGCTGGTAAGTTCTCATTGATCCTCTCTAGTGCTGTTCTGGACAGACTAGAGAGAACCAGAGTTGGACTTGCCGGTAACTGTTTCTAGGAGTTGTCCAGGACAACAGGGATTCCCTCCCTATATGCTGTTATAATATTGGACGTGTGTGTATTTCAGAAGCCATTTCAGGGAAGTTCTCGGTTAAAGACTGAGGGAGAAGGGACAGGTGCTGCCCTTTAAAGGTCTGTTTCCTGCCTCTGGTAGAGCCTAATCTTTACTGCTGTCCTGGATGACTCCTAGAAACAGTTACTGTTGAGTCTAACTTTTTTTTTTTTTTTTTCTCTGGACACTGACACCTGTAACAGCACTCGGGGTGGTGAGTCCTGCAGTGGAGCCCTTCAGTCTGCAGCAGCTAGGAGGGTGGGATTGAACACCTTGTCCTAATTCCCCAAGGGTGGCAGACAGGGAGGGTCAGCATGACCTCAAACTGGTGTTCTTCTCCAGATCTCCCTGAAATTGCAACAGGCTTGTCTGTAAACAGTGCAGTGCCTTTGGATGCTTTGTTGGCGGTCCATGAGAAGTTTGTTGCTAGGGTAGAGGTGGTGTGCAGGTGCAAATGCCCTCCCCCCATCCTCCAGGGAGAGTCCTGACTCGGGCCCCGCATTGACTGGTGGCCCTTGCTGTGACGGGGGACGCTGACCAAGACCGTACGGACAGTGGCGATTCCCCCGTCCGGGTCTGCGCAAGACAAAGTGCTAGTTGGAGCACTTATCACAGCGGTGCGTGATGCCCTGAAAATTTAGGATACAGCAGGATCCTCTGCTGAAGTAGCAGTCCTTTTTGGGTCCCGTAAGCCAGCCCGTACACCTAAGGTGTTGCCGTATCTGACTTATTTCGATAAGTTTATACAAGCAATGGGGAAGCCTGCCCCGGACCTTTTGAGTCCCAAAAAGAATGGCGGTGTTACCCCTTTTGAGAGCCTTTAGAAATGGTCGGCTCCCCTGGTCATGGGACCCTCCATTATCCAGGTTAAATAAAGTAACCACAATCCTGGTAGAAGGGACTCCTGCATTTAAGGACCCTATCTACAGGAAGGCTGAGGCAGTGGCCCATTTATGATGGTGGGGTCAGTGATACGACCAGTACTGGCCACAGCATTAGTGTTGCAGACACTCAGTGGGCAACACTATTGCACTGAATTGGAGAAGCAGCAGGCCTCTCCTGTCTGCATGGAACTGGCAGACCAGTTAGGTACGCCTGTGATGCGGCCCTGGATAAGCTTTGCT
This sequence comes from Lithobates pipiens, assembly GCF_037356315.1. NCBI lineage: Eukaryota > Metazoa > Chordata > Amphibia > Anura > Ranidae > Lithobates > Lithobates pipiens. The sequence continues at coordinate 594,937,391 of NW_027507748.1, read as the reverse complement.
TGCACTCCAGAGCATCAGTGTCAGCAGTGGTGCTGCAGTGCCTTATTTGGCTGAAATGCTGGTCTGTGGACCAGACCTCAAAAAAAGCCTTGATGGATCTACCCTTCCTTGGTGAGCGGCTATTTGGAGCCTTGTTGGATGACATTAAGAATGTCACAGGTGGGAAGAGCACCTTGCTCCCACAGTCCAGGAAGAGTAAGGAGCCATGCCGCAGGCAAGGGTCCTCATTTTCTGCTCAAGAGGTTTTTTCATCTGCCCGGGACTTAAGCAAAATGCTCAGTCCGATGGGGCAACTACTGAGGGACAGGAGTGTCCCTGGACTCGCAAGCCTGCACGCAAAAGTGCTACAGCATGGTTTTCCCCCACCCTTCATTTGGGTGGGGGGGGGGGGGGTCCCCTTCAGGAGTTTGCTGCACAGTGGTCTTCTTGGCTGTCTACCAATGGGTCTGTGAACTGATTTCATCGGGCTTCAAGAGTTCCTCTTGGCCATTAAACAGATTCTTACCTCTCCAACATACCCTTACTCCCGGCTTGCCGGGAGGCCCTGTTTGGGGCAGTAAGTGACCAGCTAAGCTGCAGGGTGATGGTGCCTGTTCAAAATAAGGAGAGGTTTCAGGGGTTCTATTCCAATCTGTAGTCCCCAAAAATGAAGGAGAAGCCCAATCTTGGACCTGAAAGCCCTCAATTGCTTTGTGAAAGTAGAGGTTCAGAGTGGAATCGATTCACTCCAGTGTCACTGCACTCTATCAGGGGGACTCCTCCCTGGCATCTTTGGACATCCAGGACACGTACTTGCACATACCCATATGCCTCAGGCATCAGGTTGCTGCGATTTGCAGTAAGGGAAGACCACTAACAGTTTGAGGCTCTCCCCTGTGGCTTGGCTTCAGCACCCCCAAGTCTTTACCAAGGTGTTGGCTCCAATTTTGGCATTGTTGCGACAACATGGGATCGCAATCATAGGTTACCTAGATCTCCTGAGAGCAGCTTCTGCCTCAGAATTAAGGATGTGGTGATCGCCATGCAAACCCTGCAGGTATTTGGGTGGGTGTTGAACCTCAAAGTTGGTTCTTGTGCCGACTCGGAGCCTGTAGTACTTAGGCTTACTGCTGGACTCCATGGAAGTGTTTCTCCCTTCAAACTGCAGACTCTCAGAGCCACAGTGAAGCTGTAGGATATAGGAGCACAGCGCTGACCACCTGCGGTTCGAGTCCTGGGCCTCATGGTGGCCTCCTTTTTTGAGGCGCTACCATATGCCCAATTTCACACCAGTCTTGCAGAAGGAGATATTGACAAATCTACATTTATCCCTGGAGCGACAGATTCAGGTGAGCCAGTTAGTCAGGGATTCCCTTCTCTGGTGGCTGAGATCTTTAGTCTAGGAAGTCGTTCCCCCCCCCCCCCCCCCCCTCTGCATTGGACAGTGATCATAATGGACGACGGAGATGGGGTGGCGTCCGTGCACTTATTCTGTTTCCAGGATCCTGCTGACCCTACAGCAAGGAGTAGACCAGAAACTGTCTTTAAGCACCATTAAGGGATCCCTGGCATCTCTCTTGTAAGAACCTTTGTACAAGGGGTTCGGTATGTAGTCGTCGTCCCCTCCCCCTGGTGCGTCCACCCTTGCCTCTGTGGGATCTTAACCTGGTGCTATTGGCGCTTAAGAAACCGCCATTTGAGAACATCAGGGAAATTACCTTGTTTTTCTCAAGTGGTCTTCCTAGTGGCAATTACATCGGCCAGGAGGGTCTCGGAGCTGGCGGCCTTGTCTTGCAAGTCACCCTAGCTTTTCCACAGGGATAAGGTGGTGTAGCGTCCGCATCCTTTTCTACCAAAGGTGGTTTCAGCTTTTCAGCTCAATTAAGATATTGCTACCATCTATGTCCTAAACCGACACACCCTAAGGAGGTGGCCCTCCATTCCCTGGACATAGTCCAGCCTCTGAGTTTGTCTGCTGCGGCTCCCTTCCTGAAGTCACTGTTTCGGTAGCTGGTCCGAAAAAAGGATTGATGGTCTCGTCGACCATTTTCAGGTGGATCAGGAAGATCATGGTCCAGGCTTGCGCCTTAAATGGACAGGTGCCCCTCCTTTCCTGTCACGGCCCATTCCACCAGTGCAATTGGGACCTCTTCGGCTTTCCGACATCAATCTTCAGTCACTCAAGTGGGTAAGGTGGCAACTTGGTCGTCCATTCGTAATTTTTACAAAGTTCTACAAAGTGGATGCAAGCCCATCCTTCTGATGCCTGCTTTGGCCACTACGTTTTACAGGTGGCCGTGTAATGTTACATAGGCTGAATAAAGACACCAGTCCATCCTGAGTGTCTACAATTGTCCCTAACCCTGTACTTTGTACATCGCACACTCACATTGGTCCCTACCCTCAAGGAACCCACAGTCCAAGGTCCCCATTCAGATACTAGGGTTTATTTTGGACAGAAGCCAATTCACCTACCAGCATGTCTTTGGAGTATGGGAGGAAACCTGAGTACCTGGAGGAAACCACACAGGCACAAGAACATACAAACTTCAGGCAGGTAGTGTCATGGTTGGGATCGAACCAGGGACCCTTTTTACTGTTAGGTGCGAGTGCTATCCACTACACCACTGTGCCACTGAATGTTGCTATTTACACTTTTTTTTTTTTTTTTTTTTCTGTTAATAGAAGTTACTTTTTTGAATGTTAATGCACTCTGAATACGTTGAGCACAAGTTCTGATGCGTTTGGTTCAGATGGTGACTCCCCTCTTAGGGAGCACTTCTGGTTGTGGGTGAAGATGTTACTGTTCCCACCCCTTGTTATGACACTGGGGATGTCCCTACGGTCAAGATTACTGGAGCTGTGTCGTCAATTAACTTCAGAGACACTGGGTACAAAAATCCTATTTCAGAGCGCAACATCTTTACCTGTGTTGTACATGGAAGCAAATATGTAATGTTTAGTCATGTTTTGTGGTAAATGCATATTAACTGATGTTAAATTGAACCTGTGACCAGCCTGCTCCAGATATTTTATATATTAACAAGCCGCAAATGGACTTTAAAAATGGCATGTGTAGATACAGGAGCAATTTTCAAATTTCACAACAGAAAGCAGAAGTACTGCAACTGATCAAATGGTTCTCTGCAGCTCGGTTTACCCTTTTCAATGGTGTGACTCGTTACCAGCTTTGCCCTCTTGTTTTCCCTCCCATCTGTTTATTAACAGGCTTCTAGACTTATAATTTAAACAGAGTAAGAAGTATATTTGTTGTTCCTGTGGGTTTCCTTAATTTGTTCTAATTTGACCCACTAAAGATTTGAAAAATGATTGTCCAAATTTTTATTTTAAAAACCAACCCATCTATGGCCAGCTTTAGCAATTTAATGGGTTAGAAAACCTTTTTAACCTCTTCCTGCCCATGCTATAGCCAAAAGACTGCTACAGCACAGGCCTAAATTGTCAGAAGGGCATCCATGCATGTCCTCCCGTGCATGAACTGTCTGCGTGGTCTCTGATCAGTCAGTCAATGAGACTCTGCTGACTGGAGTAAGGGGCATGTGATCAGCAGTCAGCCATGTGATGCAGAGAGAGAGACTTTTTTTGTGCCATAGTCAGACAGGAAGTGAGAGGAAATCTTGCAAATTAAGAGATTATCCCTGCAAATTAGGGTTATTTACAGTTCACCAAACTAGTGTCCCAATTGGATGGATGATTTTCCCTCTTACTTTTCTGGGGACAACCCAGAATTTGGGCTTTTTATTTTACTTTCATTTTTAATGATATTTGTGAACAGGACAAATAGAGGGTGAATCTCCTTAACTGGGGCACAGACAACAGTAAAAACGCACAAGCGTTCCAACCATTCTCCATTCTATCCAAAGCCTAAACACGTTTGGCCTATAGTTATGGTTTAAACTGTTCACTTTTCCTCTTGTGCTACTGCCTAAATAGGAACATTCATGTCTCTACTTTTGAAAGCTTGTCAGATCATGCATTCACATGTAATTGTTCTCCAAAGCATATGGCATATTGTCTTGTATCCATGCTGAATAAGCAGAGGAAATCACTTAAACTTGGTTATTTCCTGACAGAAGTCCCATCTTCCTTGGGAACGAGAGACTCTCTGATCAAATACCTGACAATGGTGATCTTCAGATGTTCTGCTCAGCATGCAGCTGTCAATAGTGGTCAGGTGAGTATGATTATACTGTCCTTGCGCAAACAAATTAACAATCCAGAATCGGAATTGCATAAGTTTAGCCAGTTACAAGCATTTGGCCTTAGACCCCCATTGTATTGGTGTCCCTCCACCCCCTTTAGAGAATTCCAGTGAGCAGAGATACCCCCGCACCCTATATCAGCACCTCCTGCCCTCTTTAAGACCTATTCAGATTGCATTACCAGTGGGACACGGAGGAAAGTGAGCCGAGCTAAGGGGGCGGAGCTGGGAGTTGGAGCTGTTCTAGGGCTATATATCTCCCACTGTGCAGCAGAAGGTGTCATTTGCTAGGACACCAACCAATGGCCGTAAAGATCATCACAGCAGTGGGTGGGTGCAAGAGGTGCAGGGTGGGGGCGTACTGAAGACTGAGGTACAGCCGAATGGAATGCTCACTGGGTTAAGGGTGGCTTATTGAGTGGAGCGCATGGATGGATCCAATCGGACTGTATCCTTGGTGACTGGGGACAGCTGATCACCCTAATGTAGACATCACATTAACATAGAAGGTTCCTGGTACATCATCTAAAATGTATGGGTCCACAGTTCTGCAGGTTATAGGAGAAAAATTATTTGTCATCAACAGCTGCTCTAACGTATCCATTAAATCTCACATGGATCAAACTAAGAAGGTGCCGATGTCATAGAAAGTTAGCAGAAGTTTTTTAGGAGCCAGTGTGTCAAGTACAGATGGGTATTATGGTGGAATTTGAGGTCAGTCATTTTGGACTAGTGTTAAGGAAGCCAGTGGCGTAACTAGAACCTTCAGGGCCCCGATGCAAGAAACCATGAAGGGCCCCCCTGAACCCCAGCCAGGGCCCTTCCCTCCGAGTCCGGCGGTGGAACTCCAGGGGGCATGGTCACATGTATGACCTTTGTGAGCCCTGTAGTTCCACCACTGGTATCAGTAGTTTTTATTTATTACATTTTTTACATTTTTAGGTGCCCCATTGGGGGACTGTCCCTAGGCAGGATTGGGTCCCCGTCCCCAGAAGGGATGAGGTCCTTTTCTCCAGAGCAGATGAAGTTACTGCCCCATGGTGAGAAGGGGTCTCTGTTCCCAGGGTAGGTGGGGGTCCCTGTCCCCACGTGAGAAGGGGTCCCTGTCCCCAGGGGGATATGGAGGGGGTATGTAATAGTGTGTGCTAGCTGCCTATGCTGCTGCCAGCCATATGTAGAGGGGGCTGCATGGGCCCCCTGCATCACAGGGCCCAGTTGCGGTCGCCACTGCTGCACCCCCTATAGTTACGCCCCTGAAGGAAGCCTTTCCTGAGTGAAACCTGCAATTCTGAAAATGTTAGCTTGCTGCCTGTCATGCTTTGTTTCAACACTTTGGGGGAAATTTACTAAAACTGAGGCACTCGGTATCTGATGCAGCTGTACATGGTAGCCAATCGGCTTGTTCAAGCTTTGACAATAAAACCTGGAAGCCGATTGGTTTATATGCTGAGTTGTACCAGATTTTGCACCCTTCAGTTTTAGTAAATGACCCCCCTTTAAGGCACCTAAAGAAAGTGTGCAGAATAGTGACTCCTGACTCTGCTTATTAGTTGAATTATTGGTGAGTAGAGTTGGGTGAAAGGTTTGGGTCGAGCAAAAGTTTTGCCCAAACTCTACCTGTTCGCCCATTTAGTGAACACTGGAATTTGGAGAGCTGCACAGTGCATTGTAATCCCTGATTGGGCAAAGCTTTGGCAGTATACATATGATTTAGCCCCGCCCCTATATCCACCCACAGGACCTGTTTAGCTCTATAAACGTCTGAAAATTACCCACCCCCATTTTCTTTTTTGTCCTCACCGATCAACCCCTACAGGCAATTACAATCAGGCTAAGCTCTGGTCTGCTACCTTCTGGATTCAGCCTCTCCCAGCACGTAGTTCCACATCTTGGGCTGCTAAACGCACTAACAAGGTGGTGAGCCCCTTCTGGTGGTCTTTTGGGGCCAAGGTGTTCTCTAATGGGACGGAAATCCTCTTGTGACATGCCTGCTGTGAGGTTGGATATACTGGCTGGGACTGCATGTCTTCTGTGTCTTTTAGGTCTGTCCTTTCTGTTTAAATATTTCTCAGTGGTTTAAATGTTTCCAGTGTTTTTTTGTTTACTGTATATGAGCTAAGGGGGCAATTGCACTTTATGTAAGGGTCCCCCCTTGGGGCGCTCACGTGACTCACCTTTCTGCTGGTGCGGCAGCCTCAAGTCATCCTGTTTGTCCGCATGTGTGGTGGACTCTGGGGCATCAGGCAGCTATGTTTTTGGAGCCTAGAGACTCCAGCGCATGCGCCTTGGATACAGTGGCGATTTTGGATTAGGCTTCCCACTAATTGCTCTGCCTTCATAGATTGGAGGGGGTGGAGTCTTACAAAAAGTGCCCTATTTAAAGGGCACAGGTAAGTATTAATGGATATGTTTTGATGGTGTCAGGACAGGCAGAATCTCTATAGAGAAGTACAGGTGAGTCTTTCTATTCCAGCGAGGAGGGGGGGGGGGGGGGGGGGGTGGGAGCAGGGCAGAATGAATTATGGGATGGGGGAGTGTTTTTGCCCAGTTTTTTTCTTTCTCCTTGCAAAAAGTGTGCGTTTTCCCAGGTCTCATTTTTCTTCGTTGCCATTCAGTCCCTTTTTGTACCTTTTTTGGTTCTTCTGCCAGCATGAGCCTAATACCACATAACCAAGACCACCACACTATCAGGTAAGGGCTACCTTTGGGTAAGAAGATGCGGGAGATGAGAGTGCATTATGCTCTGACGAGTGTGCCTTCTGGATTTTAGCCCCAGGTACTCATAATCCTGCCCTAGGAGGTCCAGAGACCCTCTGGATCATCAAATTTTCCAGGGTAGAGACTCATCCTGGCAGACCCCAGTACAGCGGGTGCAAATGTATGCTTTAAAAACACGGCTTTTCCTCAGAGGGCTCATCGCCCAAAAGGCAAATGTTCACACGGAGAAGACCCTATACCAGAAAAGTTACTTTGCAGCAATTGCTTCAGGCAGCTTGCCAGAGACCAGGAGTATGAGGGTCAGCAGTAGGAATGAACCAAACACCCCCGGTTCAGTTTGCACCAGAACCTGCAAACTGACCGGAAATTTGTGTGAATTTTAGAACCCCGTTAAAGAATAAAGTATATGGGACTCGACCTTTTGAAATCAAGTGCTAATTTCAAAGGCTAATATGAAAGTTATTGTCCTAAAAAGGGTTTGGGGATCTGTGTCCTGCCCCAGGGGACATGTATCGATGCAAAAGTTTTAAAAACTTCAGGTTTTTTTCGGGAGCACTGATTTTTAATGATGGAAAAAGTGAAATATTCCTTTTAATATTGTGGCACATGTTGCCCATGTTTAGAAATGTCATTTTGTGTAGGGACTGTTCTAACAGTCATTTAAAACTGCTTGCGGCTTTAATGTAATGTCTGGTCCTGGGAATATGGATGAAAATCATTAAGAAAAATGGCATGGGTGGCCACGCACTGACCCGTTTCATGCTTATGTCGTCAGAAGGGCATCGTGGATATTAAGGGGAACCCCGTACCCAAATTTAAAAAAGGTGTGGGGCCCCAAGGCCCTATATACTCAGAACAGCAGTATACAGGCAGTTCAAACAATACAGACTTTAAAAATGTACCAGTTCAAAATTACAAACAGAATCTACTTAAACCTAAAGTATAGCTCCAGTCACAAAAAACATTTTTAAGCTTTTTGGAAAACGTAGGGAATGCTTATCATCCTTTTTTTCTTTTTTTTTCTTTTTGTTTTTTGGTCTGCACCTCTTCAGAAGATATCAACTCAATTTCTGTCCCAATGACAAATGGTTTTTGAAAATGTGGGGTTTTTGTTAAAACGAGGATTGGGATAAAGCCTCATTGGAGAGGAGACACAATTTTTTTTTTTTTTTTTTTTTTTTTTTTTTCCCCCATATCAACTCTTACAGGAGAGATTTTCCCTTCCTAGGGGTAGATTTCATCCCACTTCCTGTTTCCTTCCGTTTTAAAGTAGGAGACATTTGTAAGTTGGATGTTTGAAAGTAGGGGCCTGCCCTATATGCGTTGCAGAAATTTGGGCCTAAGGTGTTGGTGTTGCCACAACACAGCCCTTAAAGTGACTCTGGGTGGGTGCTGGAACGCCCTGCTGTGAACTTATATCAAGAATTGTAAATGCATGCCATTGTTTAACAGTGGTAGACAAATTGGGCCTTTGGTGGCCTAACACTGCAAGTCCTCAGTTACTCTTGGTGGGCACTGGAACGGGCCCTGCTGTGAAATATATCAATAATTGTAGTTACATGCACCTGTTGAACAGGGGCACAAAAATTGGGCCTTAGGCACTGGTGCCACAACACTGCAACACCTCACAGGAACTCTAGTTGGAAAGCATGAATGAGCTCTGCTGCAAATTATTGGATCAAAAATTGTAATTGCACGCCCCTGTTACCGGGGGGCTGAAAAATTGGGCCTTGGCCACTGGTGGTGGCACCCAGAACCAAAAAATGTTCCTACAAGCTATCAGCATGATCATTGAGGAAGAGGATAGTCACTCCTCAGCATAGTCTTGAAGGGATCTGACAGTTCAAAAAATTATTCGGTTGCATCAGGCGCTTGGTAGCTGGTGGTGATCCAAGACTGATTCTTTTTTTTTTTTTTTTTTTTAAGGAAGGTCAGTCGATCGAGTCGGACAGGTGCACCCTGTGATGGTTTACAAAGCCTTCAGCAGCACTGAATGTGCATTCCAAAAGAACGCCGGATGCAGGCCAGTAGTTCAATTGCATACTATGCAAGCTCTGGCCAGTGATCCATCCTCAAGACCCAGTAACCCAGAGGGTTTTCAATGGGAAAGGTGTCAAAGTCTGATCTTGCCCTTAGGTATTCCTACACCATGTAAATCGGATGCTGGCGATGGTTGCTGGAACTGATCATACCTTGGGGCTGCGGACTAAAATGGTCAATGCGTCGGTCAGACGGCCACCTTTTCCACCGCTCCTTCTGTGACTGACCGAAGCCTCGGCAACACTGTCCAGGACCAGGAATTTGTAACCTCCCAGTCTCTGGGAACGTGTTGCACAGACCTTTCTGCAAGGCCTGCCAAAGAGGTTTCATCCTCTGCTCCTTCTGCGACGGCAAGATAAGGTCTGCAACCTTAACCTTGTAATGTGGATTAAGGAGGGTTGCCAGCCAGTAATGTTCATTGATGGCCCTCTGCTGCAGCATGGCCAACGTTGAGTTCCACCTGGTGGGCAGGTTAAATTGCTTTTGGAGGTCGGCCAGCCAAGCACAGACTTTCCTGGCCTGCTTCAAGACATCCTGTAAGCCTAGTTACCTACCCAAGAACCACTGCACCACCAAGTTAAGGACGTGAGCCACATGGGTCAATTATCCCTGTCGGAGGGTGCAGAGGAGGTTGGTGCCTTTGTCGCAAACCACCATTCCTGGCTTAAGCTTGTCTATTGGAGGCTCTTTACTGGGTTCGGTGTAGCAGTGTCAGACTGACAGACACCACGATCGCTGCGTTGTGTGCCCCACGTCATGACTCCGTCAGGATAAGCACCGCCTGGCTGTCATTCTACTGTAGGCTGTATGGTAAGTGGTTAACATCCATAGCAAGCCCTATGCATGTGTGGGAGCAGAACTTGTAGTATGTAATCAAAAACCAGCTGCCAAAAGAAAAATCAAGGCTCTTGAGCTAAAACTCTCAACGGACTTCATAGGTGAGGCAGCTATAGACATCATTTGATGGTCCTCCAGAGCCATGCTCAGTCACAGCAAAAAGAGCATTGTGGCTAAAAGCCTGGGAGGGGGGCTACCCATCCTCCAAAGCAGAGTTGCTGTCAACTGCCTTTTTAAGGGAAGGACAAAAACTGGAGATGACATCTCCAGGGTTACACAAGGAAAATCAGGTCTTCAGCCCCAAGATCGAAGGTCCAGATGCCAGAGGGGGCAACCATCCAGAGAAGTGCCAAACAGGGATTGGGATTTTAGAGGCTTTCACCCATCCAAGGACTCCAGATAGGGTTGGAGGGGTACGAAGGCCCCTGCAGCTCCCTCAGATATCCAGAAGCCCTTGTAACTCAAGGCCCGCCAAGGAGCCAGTTGGAGCCAGGCTTCTCAAAGTGGTTCAGTTCTGGAAAGACCACTGCCAGAATTGGCAGATTCAGTCCACAGTGGTGTAAGGCCATTGACTGTTCAAACAGGAGCCTCCAGAATGACCAAGAGGCTGAATCAATTTATCTGGATAGACTCAAGATGGAGTCTCTCCATACCATAATCCAGGTTATTCAACCAGGAGCCTGGAGGACTTCAGTGGACTTGCAGGATGCTTACCAGCATGTCCTGATCCTTCAGTCATATCAGCAGTTCCTGAGATTTGCATTGGGACAGGCATTAGAGCCAGTTGGAGCCTCTAAAGAATATGATGTACTTAGGGGCCCAATTCAATACTCAAGCAGCCACAGTTTCTTTGCCACTTCAGAAACTCACCAAAATTAGGGAGCAGTTCCAACGGGCATTGGCTGCGCCAGTGATGTTGGCCTCCCAGTGCATGAGTCTTCTTGGGATAATAGCTTCATGTATCCCCTGGGCTCACTGGAAACTCAGTTTTACAACAAAGCTTCCTGATGCAGTGGAAGAGTTAGTCTAGCCCAACCAATTGGGATCACCAGCTGGATGCGCCAGAGTCTCTGGCGGCAGAAACAAATGCTAAACTGCATCATCTAGGGCTGCACCGTGGATCATAGTTACCACAGATGCCAGTGCAGCAGAGTGGGGCACCACCTGCCAACAACTCAAGATCCATGGGCAGAGGAATTTTCCCACTCAGGGCCTAGTTTCTGGAACTTCAAGCAGCATTCACGGGGTCGGCCACCTTGCTGACTCACACAGGTTCACCCAGTCCTGTTCCATCTGGAAAACACAGCAGCAGTGTCCTGCATACAGTGAGGAACACACAGCAAATCCCTCTTGAGGTGGAATCGATCAGGACATTAGCACAATATCTCCCAGATTTGAGGGTCATATCTTCCAGGCTGTTGGAAATGGTTTGCCTATCCAGACAATTCAAAGATCCCAAGTTCTAACGACTGGTCCCTTTACCCCAAAGTGTTCAAACAGATCATCCATGAGTGGAGGTGTTCAACTGTATCTTTTTGCTTCCTCAACCAACTGCAAGGTGAGCCAGTTCCTCACGCTACCCTCATCCATTAGCAAAACAATTTCTTTAACCCTGAGATATTTGACGGTCATCGCAGTATTACCTTAATGGCCTCGCAGACCATTCTCTCTGGCAATTGATATCTGTGTGTGCCCACCTATCACTGATATCCTACATCTGCAACCATCACGACTGGCCTTGGTGGCCTTGAGTTTGAAAGGCAGAGGTTACAAGAGTTTGTAAAGTTCTGATATCCTCTGAACATCCTGAGTTCCAGAAAGTGGTCAACCAATGCCATCTACAACAGAATATGGAATAGGTTCATGAGCTTTGCAGCTGGATGTCGGTTTGACCCTAGTGACACGTGTATCAAAAATCCTATATTTCCTGCAATCCAGATTGGATTTGGGGCTTGGCCTAAGTTTGCTCAAGGTGCAAATTTCAGCCAGCCATCTTGGCTTTTACCCAAAAGAAATGGGCAGCAAACCTGCTGATGGAGCACTTTGAGAGTGGTACTTGGCCTACACCTTCCCAAGAGAAATGGTTTCCCTCAATGGGACCTGGCAGTAGTTCTCATTCCATGTTCTTCAGAGACATGATTGTGCCGAGACCATTGGATCACTTTGTCCCAAAAGTGGCATCCATATTTTATCTCTCCACTGAATGGGTCCTTCCAGCCTTCCCAGCGGCATCGGATGCTGATCTGCACAAGTTGGGCATTCCAAAAGTACTCAAAGCCCATCTCCAGGCTACTTCTACATTCTCACATTCTGACAGACTTCATCATACCGAATGGAAAATGTAAAGGGAACAAGGCCTCGGTTGGAACCATCTCAGCCTGAATAGTAAAAACTATTCACTGGGCATATAGAGCAGCTAAGGATCCCCAGGAGGTTAGAACTCACTCAACCAGGGAGATGTCTTGGGCAGGATTGTCTCTGGAGACGGTGTGCAAAGTGGCTAGCTGTTCATCACATCATTTAAGACCTGCTGGATCTACCTTGTAGTGTTTACAGTAGCTTGAGAGAAACTATCCAGCTTCTATGTCTATTGTCACAGTATAAGTTTGTCGCATTAAACCCTCCCTCTCAAAAACTCATTATGTATCGTATTTATGCTGCCATGTTGGAATCGGGGAAAATGGGAACATTTTATCAATACTTAATGTCATTTTCCTTTCCTAATGCCAATACATGATACATAGTTGCCAACATTGTTAATTTTAGGGACACTTTTTTTGGCTTTAGGTGGAGTCGGATTATAATTAGGGGGCAGGGCATGTGTATGTAGATGTGGCACATAAAAAAAATACTGCGCTGAAAAATGAGCATAGTTTATGCTGAATAGTGGGTGTGGCTTAGATGGCATGTCTAGAAGGGGGTGTGGTTAGTCTGAGATGAATGAGGCATGGAGATGGAAAGGGATGTAGGGACAGCAGCCCCAGATCCTATATCACAATAGAAATGTTTAACAATCAGCAGATAGATACTCCAAACACCTGGTGTTGGCACTTCAATCATCCCAGCGCCATGATTGTTATGGTGTCAGGATTGAAGCGCATTATTACATTGAAATATAAAATTTACTAGTTTTACTTGCCGTAATGCCGAATCAGTGGGAGCCCTGAGTGTCGCCTGCCATCAGGTCCTTGCATCTGGAGTCCCTAGGCAGCGGAGTGCTGCTGCAGCACCCAGCACTTCAGAGGATAGCCAGACACAGCTCTGATCACCAGCAAGCAGCCTGTCTATTTACATTGCCTGCTTCCCTGTCTCTACCATCTGATCCTGAAGGAAGATGAGTCATTGTTGTGTTCCTATCGGGTGTCCTTAACCTTTCTCCTAACCTTTGCCATTGCTGCATCCTCCTGAATTTGGATTTATGGTCTAGGTGTCTGCTCATGCCTTGCCTTCCATAACATGCTCCTCTGTCATTCAGCAGGCACTGGTCAGTAAGTGGGGCTATGGGGGCCGCATATGTACTTTGAACATGAGGAATGAGAGATGTAGTCTCCCATCCTATTAGAGAGGGGAGGGGCTGATCCGTGCAGCTAAGCTTGGCTGGAGAATTGTGAAGAGAAGCTCATTCATTGGCTGCACGGACCGGCCCCTCCCCTCTACACTGAACGAGAGGTGATGGTGCTGAACACAAGGGGAAGGAGCTCTCATTCCAGCAGCCATTTTGTGCTAGGAGACAGAACTTATGGAGCCAGAGCCAAACATTCCCGTTTTTTTCCATGGACAAAAGGCAAAATCCCAAATCGGGGCGAGGGTCCAAAAATCGAGATTGTCCTGGGAAAATCGGGACTGTTGGCAACTATGCATGGCGGCATATGAACTCTCCCTCTGATCTTTGCTTTATACAGAGAATGGGGGAGGTAGCTCTCAGTTCTATTTCTATAGAGCTAAACGGGTGCTGTGGCTGGATATAGGGGTAGAGCTATATCATATGTATACTGCAATGTATTGCCATCAGGAAAGGAAAGTTTTATGGTACGTATTTGATAGTTAGTTTTTTTTATTTATTTTTTTATTTATTTTTCCTTTTCTCAAGTCAGTTTATAGGCAGACTAAGGGGACCCCACATGCACTATATTAAAGGCATTTTACAATTTTTGTTTCACTTTAACCACTACCTGCCCAGTCAATAGCATATTGACGTCCAGGATCTGTTATTCTGACTGGGCATCATAACGTCCAGCAGGATAACATGCCGGCGCATGCCCATGGGGGTGCGTGGCGTGTCAGTCAGGCTCCTTGCAATCAGATGTGGTGTGTCAGTGTCGGAGGCTTAACACTTGATCAGCTGTGATCATTGTGTGAACCAGCAAGTGCCGGTAAACGGCATTCCTCAGTTTGTGCTGAAAGGGAGAGCCGATCGGTGGCTCTCCCTGTTGGGGGGGGGGGGGGGGTCTGATAATCAGCACATCGGCATAGCCCCCTCAGATGTGCCAATAATCACATACGAAGTGCCCAATGTCCCCATAATAAAAAATAATCAGTGCTCATTACAGTGCCAATCGGTGCCCAGCAGTAACACATCAATACCTCATTAGTGTCTGTCAGTGCCACCTGTCATTGTCTACCAATGCTATGTATCGGTGCCCATCAGTGAAGGGGAATTTTTTTTTTTTTTCCCCAACATTTTTGGTCTTTTTAGTTTTGTTTAGCAAAAAATAAAACTCGCCAGTGATTAAATACCAGCAAAAAGCTCTTTGTGGGAAGAAAATGATAAATTAGTTTGAATGACAATTGCTGTTATGCAACACTGTACTTAACGTGTGACAGCGCTTGTCCTGGGCAGGAAAGGGTGAAAGTGCCTGGTATTGAAGTGGTTGCGCATCATTGATAACTGCTCCTTTTAAAAACTATTGTTTTTAAAATGTATGAATTTATACATGTCCCTCAGGGCAGTACCTGGGTCCCCATACCCCCCTTTTTTTTATGGGCAGTAACTTGCATACAAGCTTTTAAAATGGGGACTTTTTTCATGTTCGGGGTCCCATAGACTTTAATAGTTTGCGGCTCGGGCTGAACTTTTTCCCTGTTTGAGAGTTCTAAACAGGGGGATGATTGCCCCATCTCTATTGGTGAGTGCATTAAAAAAGTACTGCTGACAGGGCAGCTAATGTCTATAAGCAAGTCAGCAACGGCAGTTCCCCTATGTATTTGGAGTACACTTAGTGGAGTCTTAATCTGATGTTCTTTCATGTGTTTGCCTCCTCTGCAGTTCGACTTCTATTCTTGGATGCCTAATGGCCCCATGACCATGAAAAGCCCCCCACCCAGCACCAAAGGTGTCACTACAATGGAGACTATTTTGCAAGCATTGCCGGATGTAAACAGTACAGCTGCTGCTATAAGTAGTGTGTGGCTTCTCAGCAATGAGCCCATGGATAGGGTGAGTGTTTGGAAGTAGTGAGAAGTAATACACAAAAATGCCTTGGGCCTAAAAACAGTATCACATTATCTATGTCAAATAGAACCTGACAATCGAATGCATTTCCTGGGTCTGCTATGGCGTTTAGTGATTATTTAATAATGCAAGGTCTCTTCCTTTACAGAGGCATCTAGGAGAGTACCCAGATGAACGCTTTACAGAGAAGACCCCACAAATCTTCATTAAGAAGTTTCAACAGCAATTGTCTGAGATCTCCAAATGCATCCAGGAGAGGAACAAGACCATGCGCCTGCCCTATCCCTACTTGGATCCAAATCAGATAGAAAACAGTGTCTCCATTTAATGGCGATTGTGATGGATCTGCTTTCTGACTTTTTCCAGTGCTTTGCATCTCTGCTTTCTATGTGTGATGGTATCATTGCAGACTATGATAATATTTAAGGATAAATGTGAATAAAATCTTTTCTATCAGGCATATAAAGGTTTTTTTCAGTGAATAATTTAAAAATATTTACCATCTCTTCACTGTTCCTCTCCTCAGCAGTATACCAGCGTTTGTCACCACTGAATATAACGGTTAGGAAAACATACGGCAATAAGGCCAAATGCAGATTTTACACATGCATTGTTTGCATTTAAATTTTCGTCCTTCACTCCACGTCTAGGAGATGCTCTCTATAGCTAGTCCCATCCTCTTTTCTGTCTTTTAGTTTCTGTTCTGAGTAATTGCTGGAGATGGGTTTAAAAAAAAAAATGGTAAGTCTATCTGATCATCTGTTCAGAGACCGTGACTTGATTCAAATGACCTCTTACAGATAGCAGAACGCTTTAATCCAAAATGTGTGCAGATCTTATTTTACTGAGACTATAAGTTACAACTATCGTGCCACAACTGGATCATTTATAGAGATCATAGTTCATTGCTTAGATTGGAGAAGCAGAACATGGCGTATATACGTAATAAGAACTAGGGACACAAAGCACAATACAAATGTTTGAAAACTGGAAGATACTTTGTGTTTTTGCATAAAATGCACAGCATGAGATTCTCAGGCCCTTTTTGAGAAATAAAAAAACACTATTTGACAGATTTCCTGAATGAATGCTGAGAAAAATGTGGCGCTGATCATTTACAGCTTCTAGATCCCTTTCACACCGAGGAGTTTTTCAGGCGCTTTTGGGCTAAAAATATCACCTGGAAAATGGCTCCCCTGCAGTCTGTGAGCCCGAGTGCTTTCACACCGCAGCAATGCACTGGCAAGACATTAAAAAGCAAAAAAAACCTCCTGCATGCAGCATCTTTGGAGTGGTGTATACACCATTCCTGCCCATTGAAATTAATGGGCAAAAGCGGCACTTTGCAGGTCATTTTAACCCTTTCAGCCACTAGCGGGGATTAAAAGCACCCCGCTAGTGCCCCAAAAGCTCCATAAAAACAATGGTAAAGCACCACTAAAAATAGCAGCGATTTACTGCCGATGCCACAGTGTGAAAGCAGCATAAAACATACTGAAGTGATCTGTATTTTGCAGCCTGGGGAAAAATGCAGGGCCTTATAGAAAATATTAGGTTTTTTTTCTGTCTTGTTCACACCACAACACTGGTGTCATGTGCAGTGTGGTGCACCAAAATGCTACATGTATTTAAGCGGAACTGCCCCATCCTGTACAGGATCCCCTTCCCTCAGCTGCCTATGCCCCCTTGTGTACACCCCCAGTCCACAGGTCTGCCAGCTTTCCCTCTCCCCCATAACCAGCTGCTGCAGGGGATTGTTTCAGGAAGGGGGTGTGGTGAGCAGGGGTCTAAATATGTCGCATCTGCCAGCCCCTTTATTTTCTGAATGATCACTCACTGTTTATAATCAAAGTGTTTACTATTCTTCAGTTTGTGAATGGATGGGGAGACTGTTCATTCTGTGTAGCTGAGGCTTCAGCAATAGACATTAAGGACTATGCCCTTAATCATTTTCTGTCCAAATGTGAGATATCAGTGGCCTGTTTAGACCCCTGATATTTCACCAAAGCCCTCCCAATAGGGATGTGTAAAAAATAAATGAAGGCCTCATTCACATAAGTTCAGTGTGGCTTGTTCATGCATCTGGGGCCCCCTGTTTTTCTATGGGGATGCAGCAGCTGTATGGACACACGGATCCTAATTTGACAGGTGGACAGGTGTGGGGTGAGTGGCCAGAGTCTTTGTGAGCCATACACCTGCAGCCACGCGCCTGTGAAATTGACTCCTGTGGCTGTGTCCACTGTCAAACAGAATCCCATGCTATTGAAAAATGTTCAGCGAAATCTGTGCAATTGATGTAATTTGAATCGGCAACGTAACCATCCTGCATGTCTGAAGGGGGACCTGAATTTTCTGATGCACCTTCTACAGGTTTCTTTGCCATCCTGTGATAAGGCCATGATAGGAGACTGAGTAATGAGCTCATGTGTCAGCCTTTCCGCCTATGGGGATACTTCCTGCACTGCACCTGTTGTGGCTCCTTCTTGCTCTGCTGTGCAGGGACTGCAAGATTTAGATACCTGTTGAAATTTAGGTACTTGCACAAATACACATTGATACTACAAAGCAAATTGTACCCAGACTTTATTTAAATAGTAGACAACTAGGGATGGGCGAATGGTTTGGCCCAAACTTTGGATGTTCTGGGAACAATATGCGGCGTTCGGGGGAAATTTGGAACACCGTTAGTCTATGGGACGCTAACATGAAAAATCAAGTGTCCATTTTAACCACTTAAGCCCCGGACCATTTGGCTAGCCAAAGACCAGAGCACTTTTTGTGATTTGGCACCGCAACACTTTGACAATTGTGCAGTGTTTTTCTTCCCCCACAAAGCTTTATTTTGGTGATATTTGATCACCTCCTGCGGTTTTGTTTTGAGATGTAAAGAAAAAATCGTGACCATTTTTAAAAGCCTTTTTGTTACTTTTTGCTATATCCCCAAACGTTTTTTATTTATTTTTTTATACATTGATCAGTGCAATTAAAATTGCATTGATTACTGTGTAAATGTGACTGGCAGTCATTAGGTGGTGCTGTAGGGCTTAAGTGTGTCCTAGGGAGTAATTCTAAATGGGGGGGCTGTGTGTGACACTGATCACCGCTCCTGATTACAGGGAGCTGTGCTTGGTGTCCTGTCACTAGGCAGAACAGGGAAATGCTTGTTTACATCAGCATTTCCCCATTATCCCTCTCCGTGAGTCCGCAGGACCTGCGATCGCTATGTCCACGGGAATACCCGCTATCATTTCAGAGGTTGTGGCGGGTTCCCGCAAACTGCTTCTTAAAGGGCAATATACGGGTACGTTGAGCTACCTGTATATGCCCTACTGCCACAGTATATCTGTCTAACCGCTTTGCAACTGGCTCAAAGGCTTATGCAAGTTGTCATAAAGTGTTTGGGGACCTGTGTCCTGCCCCAGGGAACATTAATCAATGCAAAAAAATGTTTCAAACTGCTTTTTTAATTTTATTTTTGCATTAAAGTGAAACAAAAAAATCCTTTTTAAATAGTGTGCCGGGGGCAGGGCTTGAGTCCTGCGGGAACGCATGGGAACGGCGTCCCTGCACTTTTTTCACAGCAGGAACGCCGTTCCCTTTGTAGGACCAGAGCTGCCCGAGGCTCTAGCACAGCCTGCTAGCTGTGTTGTCTTCATAGAGCTGACATCGGAAGAGCAGCACAGTGATACACGGAGGGCAGGGGCTGGCTCAGTTAACTGATTGGTTAATAGAACTGCTCTGCATTCTATCAACCAATCCGTTAACTGGGGCAGGTCCCGCCCTCTGTCCATCCCTTTGCTGCACTTCCGATGTCGTCTGCTGTGCTGTGTCCTGTGTAAGGTAAGACAGGGAAGAGGGCACTGTTAAGGAGGAAGGGGGAAAGTATCAGAAACTGAAAGGAATGAGGAGAGGTGATATAAAAGGGAGGCAGGGCAGGAATGTGAAGGGGGGTTCTACAAAGGGGGTGAGGACAGGAATGTAAAGGAGGTGCCATAAAGGGGCTGAGGACAGGTTTAAATTTTAAAACTGGCTACTTGGTCATCTTCCGTACTATGTCGCATTCACAGTCTGGTCATCTCCTGTAGTCGTATTCGCGGTCTGGTCATCTACTGTAGTGACATTCGCAGTCTGGTCATCTCCTGTACTATGTCGCATTCGCAGTCTGGTCATCTCCTGTACTATGTCGCATTCGCAGTCTGGTCATCTCCTGTACTATGTCGCATTCGCAGTCTGGTCATCTCCTGTACTATGTCGCATTCGTAGTCTGGTCATCTCCTGTAGTCGCAATCGCAGTCTGGTCATCTCCTGTAGTCGCATTCGCAGTCTGGTCATCTCCTGTAATCGCATTCGCAGTCTGGTCATCTCCTGTAGTCGCATTCGCAGTCTGGTCATCTCCTGTAGTCGTATTCGCGGTCTGGTCATCTCCTGTAGTCGTATTCGCGGTCTGGTCATCTCCTGTAGTCGTATTTGCGGTCTGGTCATCTCCTGTAGTCACATTCGCAGCCTGATCATCTACTGTAGTCACATTCGCAGTCTGGTCATCTCCTGTACTATGTCGCATTCGCAGTCTGGTCATCTCCTGTACTATGTCGCATTCGTAGTCTGATCATCTCCTGTAGTCGCATTTGCAGTCTGGTCATCTCCTGTAGTCGCATTTGCAGTCTGGTCATCTCCTGTAGTCGCATTCGCAGTCTGGTCATCTCCTGTAGTCGCATTCGCAGCTGGTCATCTCCTGTAGTCGCATTCGCAGTCTGGTCATCTCCTGTAGTATGTCGCATTCACAGTCTGATCATCTCCTGTAGTCACATTCAGTCTGGTCATCTCCTGTAGTCGCATTCGCAGTCTGGTCATCTCCTGTAGTCAGTCTGGTCATCTGTAGTTGCATTCGCAGTCTGATCTCTTGTAGCATGTCGCATTTGCAGTCACTGTATTTTATGTGAAATATATATATATATGCATACGAGTGTATCTTTTTTTTTTTTTTTTTGTGGGGAGTGGATCTTGGGTGGGAGTTCCCACACTTTTTTTTTCCCCAGGACTTGACCCCTGGCCGGGGGGGGGTCGTCTATAGTATGCCTGCCTGCAAACTGGTGCATTTTTCCTGTGTTTAGAACAGTATCACTGCAAAATGACATGACTAAAGGGGGAAAAAGTCCTTTAAAAGTGATTATGTCTGTAATGAATTGTCGGGTCTCTGCAATATAGATGTAGCACTAACCCCCAATGGAGCTGCTGCTTTTATTTGGGCTTACCGTTACCTTCTCCTCTATTTGTGTCTAGTGGTGTCCTGTGGTAGATGGCCCAGTAACTTTAGAGACTGACAGATCCATATAAAGGGATTTTTATTTGCAAAAACTTAGTCAACGAACAGCCTCTTTAAAATTGGATCAGAGGGTTAGGAAGAAAGTTCAGGTACTCTTAATGTCAAAGTCAATAATGAAGGATTTGCTTACTTTGACTAAATCCAGTGAATAGCCATTCACAAATGGATGGTTGCTCAAGTTGGATAGTCCCTCTCACAAGGCCTAGCAGCCAACAAGGTGCTTAACTCAGGAACAAGTCTCTCCCACAGACTGTCGTAGAATATTCAGGAAACTAAAACTTGTACAACACTTTTGTGATACCTGGATCTTTCAGACAGCTTGGCAATACCCACGATACTGGATTCACTTAAGTACTTTAGCCCCTCCAGGCTCTTGCTAAGAAGCCAACCCGTACGTGGCCTTCTTCTAAAGAATCTTCCCCTGGATAGCTACGAAGTTACTGGGCCTCTCCAACTACCGGAGATGGCACCGGACCACCTCAGAATCTTCCTTTAGTTGCCTTGCCTTGGGCTAGCCAGCCCAGAGACAATAAGTCGGGTGGATTTGCACCCCAGGCCATAGCCTTCCTGGGGGTTGGTCAGGGGGACCAGGACCATGGAGTCAGAACATACTTCTGGATTTGAACTCCTGACATCGGCATCTTAAGTACCCTCTCCCAGGAAGCACAGCAAGAGTGACACTCCCACTGGGCATGCCCTGAGAGAAGGAAACCTTACAGCACCCAACCAGACTGTGGTTCCATGCCTGCCAGAAGACAGTGCCCCCTGTGGCCAGGCTGAACATCCTATAGTCCAGTCAGACTGGTTTGGGTACAATTGTTCCAAATTTGAACCTTGGCATCAAACTGCAGTTTAGGAGTAACAACTTTCAAAACATATAGTGCGTGCTCTTCATTGAAAAAAAAAAAAGAGCATGGGGTCCCCCCAGGCCCTTTGGATCTGGTATGAATATTAAGGGGAACCCCAAACAAAAATGAAATATGATTTTTGTACTCAACGTAAAATCCTTTTCTCTGAAGTTCACCGACGGACACAGCATCTTCATCTTGACCTTAGGGACATCCCCAAGCAGTGTTAATAAAAAAAAAAGGGGATGGGAACAGCAAGAAAATAACTCAACCCATAACAACCAGAGCTCCTCAATGGAGGAGTTTCAACTTTAAACAGCCGCCTGCAAAACCTTGCGGCCGAAGCAAGCATCCAAAGACGCACTCACATCAACCTTGTAAAATTTTGTGAAAGTGTGAACGGATGACCAGGTTGCTGCCTTACACATCTGAGAAACAGAGGCTTGATGTGAGAGAGCCCAAAAGTCACCAATTGCCTTGGTAGAATTTGCCATGACAGGAAAGGGAGGCGCCTGAACCACGATCTGTCTGATCCACTGAGAAATGGTGGACGACGAGACCGCCAGGCCCTTCTTTGTAGCAGCCACCGATACAAACAGCGAGTCCGATCTCTGTAAAGGAGCCGTAGCAGACAGCTACACCTGCAGAGCCGGGACCACGTCCAAGGGATGCAAAGCAACCTTATCCTTGTGGAGGACCAAGTAGGGAGACTTGCATGACAAGGCCGCCAACTCAGAAACCCTCCTGGTAGATGTAGTGGCTAATAGACTACTTTCTGAGAGAGTGTCAATAAAGGGATCTCCCTAATGTTTTCAAATGGTGGTTTCTGAAGCACCAAATTCAAATCCCACAGAGGCAACGGTGGTTGAATTGGAGGGGCTACATGTCGAACCCCTGAACAACCGTATGCACCAATGAATGAGTCGCCAAGGGTTGCTGATAAAGACAGCCAAAGCTGATACCTGCCCCTTAATAGTGCTTAATGCAAGTTTTTGATCCACTCCTTGCTGCAAAAACAGCAGGATCCTGTAAACTGAGTATGTGCGTGGATGCCACCCCATCTACTCACACATGGAGATGTAGGCCTTCCAGGTACGATGATCAATCTTCAGAGAAGATGACTTTCGTGCCCTTACCGAATCCGACAGACCTTGGTCCCTTAGCACCTAGCTTTCAACAGCCATGCCGTTAAAGCCAGTGACAGTAAAGCAGGATGAAGTATTGGACCTTGTGACAGAAGGTCCTCTCGCATTGGCAGCCACCAAGGAACATCCGCCACCATTCGTACTATGTCGGAGGACCACGGACACCAAGGCCAATCTGGGGTAATTGGAATCACCAGGATTCCCTCGGCCTCCACTTTGCGAAGCAGACGTGGTAGAAGTTTGAGTGGGGGGGAAGGCATAAATCGGCCGATAATGCCCCCATGGAGCCATCAACGTGCCTGCCGCGTCCGCCCAGGGATCTTTTGACCTGGCCACAAACCTCTCTACCTTCCGATTGAGTCAAGAAGCCAGGAGATACACATCTGGTGTGCCCCACCTTAGGCAAATACACCCAGTTGTAGCGACCATTCCCCTTGGTCCAGCATCTGACAACTTGGGTAGTCCGCTTGCCAGTTTTCTACGCCCGGAATGTACATGGCACACAGAGCCTACATGTGCTGCAGCCAACTGGGTCCTGACCCCAGTAGTGCTCGTCCCCAACTGCAAATTGCAGAAACCTCTGATGCTTGATGCATATGGAGACATGTAAGTATGCGTCCTTTATGTCCAGGGACACTAGAAAATCCCTCTGATGGAGTGCAGCGACCACTGAGTGAACTGATTCCATCCTGAACATTTCAACTTTCACAAAGCTGTTGAGGGCCTTGAGATCCAGGACCAGACGGACCCTTTCCTTCTTTGGGATTACAAACATATTGGAGTAGAATCCCTGAAACATTTCCGGCATCGGTACAGGCACTATCACCCCATGCAACAGCAGGTCCTGTACTGTCCTGACGTGCCGAAAGAAGATGAAGGTTGGAGGTAAAAAAAAAATCTGTATGCCGGACAAGAAAGAAACTTTATCTTGTATCCTGGTGAAACCAGTTCGCAGGTCCACCGAGCTGCAAACCCTCGAAGGTGACCCCCCCCCCCCCCACCCGAGAGTCGGGCGGGGGGCAAACCTTCATGCGGTAACAGATTTGCTTGCAGGCTTGTTCGGCTTTTGAAACCAGGGAATCTTTTGTCCCTCAGCGGGCTTCTTGTCGGACTGAAAATGCTTACCTGCTAACCCGGGCGGACGAAAAATCTGCTTCTGAGCGGAAAAGGAGGGCCCTTGCCCATGGCGTGGCTTGTTTCCTTTCCTGAACTGTGGGAGCAACGTACTTTTACCCACAGTAACATTCTTAACCTCTTCCCGACCGGCGCACACCTATGTAAGTCGGAAGAATAGCACGGACAGGCATACTGGCGTACAGGTACGTCCAGTTTTAAATGCCGCTGTGCCGCTCTGGACCCCCGCGAGTCCGCTCGTGGGTCCCGCGATCGTGTCACGGGGCGGCTGAACGAGGAGATGCTGTTGTAAACAGTATCTCCCCGTTCTGCCTAGCAACAAGTGACGCTGATCTCTGCTCCATGTGATTGGAGCAGAGATCAGTGTTCACTAAAACAAAGCCCAACCCCCCACAGTAACACGCCCCTAGGAACACTTAACTCCTTCACTGCCAGTGTCATTTACACAGGAATCACTGCATTTGTATAGCAGTGATTGCTGTATAAATGACAATGGTCCCAAAAATGTCCGATGTGTCCGCCATAATGTCACAGTCACAATAAAAATCGCTGATCGCTGCTATTACCAGTAAAAAAAAATAAAAAATGTTAATAAAAATGCCATAAAACTATCCCCTATTTTGTAAACGCTGTAACTTTTGCGCAAACCAATCAATAATCGCTTATTTTTATTTTTTTTTACCAAAAATATGTAGAAGAATACGTATTGGCCTAAACTGAGGGAAAAAACATCTTCCCCACTCCTTGTAAATAAACTTATCAAAATAAGTTGGGTAAGGAAACACCTTAGCCACGCGGGCCAGCTTGTGGAACCCGAAAGGGACCGACACCTCTGTAGATGCCCCCGCCGTATCCTCCATTTTTAGGGTGTCCCGCAGCACTGTGATAAGTGCTCCTACAATCACTTTTTTTTTTTTTTTCCTGCGCTGACCCAGACACGGAGTCATTCTCACTGTCCAAACGGTCCTGGTCCATATCCTCTGACATGGCAGAACAGGGGCCGCCTGTCACATTGGGGCCCGAGTCTGAATCAGAGCTTTCCCCAGTAGAAGGTGGGGGGGCATTTTTTTTTTTTTTACCCCCCCCCCCCCCCCCCTTGCGGCTGCACGCCGCTTCCACCCTGGCAAAAAAAAAGGCCTCCAGGACCGCCGACAGAGCATCCATTGGCATCGCAGGTGAAGGGGAACTGGTTGCCATAACAGGGATATCTGGGGAAGAAGCGCCAGCTTCTGAAGCCATGCTGACCCACACTCGCCTGTCACCACTTAGGGACCTAAGGCAAGTCACACAAAATGTCCACCCTCCTAGCTGCCACAGACTGAGGCCCCCTGCAGGACTTACCATCCTGATCCAGGTACTGCACTGTGCTGCTGCTGTCTGCTCTCCCCTGTGTCCTCAATGAGGTGTCTGTGTAAAAAGCATGCTGTTCTAGAAGGAAACAAGCACCCAGCGCTAGAGGCAAAAACAAGCTGAGGCTACTAGAAAATGGCCACCGGCTGCCTTAGCAAAAACTATCTGAGGGTGCCGGGCAAATGGCCGCCGGACTTCTAGAAAATGTCCGAAAGGAAAAAACTGACTTTGGATACAGAAAAATGGCCGTGGTCTCAGGAAAATCCCTAGGCCATGGAATGCGTGGCGGCCTCCTCACATGGCCTACACACCAAAACACCCCACCGTGGCCCAGAAACAGGGAAAAGAATGAGCGGACCCCCAACACCCAGAACAGCCCCCCTGCCAGGACCCGCAGACCCCCCAGAGGACCCCCTGCCAGGTATGTGCACCGCACCCCCATGTGCCCAGTCACATAGCGGCCCATAGCATGGGGAGGAGGGAAGGGATAGGGAGAGTAAGAGACCCCCCTACTCGACCTCCCAGGGAATGGCCATCTGCTCCATCCTGCCGAGACAGGTGGAGCCATACTTAACCCTCCTGTAAGGACTGCTGGATGCATTCCACAGACAGACCATCACCCGAGCAGTACAGGGTGGCTGTCGGCCATGGCACACTGTGACACGGACAGTAGAAACCTGGTCATATGTGTGCCCCGGAGCATATAGCTCACTGGATCAGACGGGGCATGTCGTGGCCGATCTAGAGCTTAGCTAAGGTCTGCTCATGCTCGATGGCCAGGCTGGGGAGACTACCAGGATCTATATTATCCAGCCTATCACCCAGCCGGCTGTTGATTGTAGATCACAGGAATCAAAAATACAGAAAAAAGAAAAAATTCCCAGGACCAATGGTACCACCGGGAGCCAGGCCCTTCTCCTCCACTAGGTAGAAAAACACTGAGCTGGGGCGCATGCGTGGCGCGATGCGGGACGGACGTGCCTGAGTTCAGCTCCGTCTGACCCGGTCTGTCAAGCCAGATTTCCCAGGGCATTTCATCTCGGTCCCGGCTGAAAACTACTCGGCACCCCTGCGGAACACACCAGCACATGCCAAACCGAAAAAACCGGAGGATTAGCCGCTCAAAAACCCACCACAAACTATCTTCTAACCATGGAGAAGCCTCAGGCTGAAAAGCTCCAAGATGGCGCCGGCTCCTCCGTGATCTCCGGCCTCCCCACGCCGGTACAGCACACAGCTTCTAACAGTGAGTACAGCTCTCCTCTATCCAAAGCTGACCTGGATGAAAGCCTAACAGCTATTTATGAAAAACTAGCTGACAAAATACAACATGAACTGCATAAAACTACCAGTGCTCTCACACAAGAGATTACTAACATAGGCAGCCGCACTGACATTTTAGAAACTAAACATGACGAACTCTCTCTCTCCCACAATGATCTCAGGAAAGATTATGAAACCCTGGCCGACGGCTTCGCATTTATGCAGGCTCAAATGGAAGATTTAGACAACAGAAACAGACGCAACAATATTAGGGTTCGCAGTATCCCTGAGTCGGTCACCGACCTCGCCCCTACTATCTCTAAACTCTTCCATAATCTACTACCAGATAAACAAATATCTGTATTTACCTACGACAGAATTCACAGGGCCCTCCGCCCTAAACCAACACCTGACAAACCTCCACGTGACATCATCATGTGTATGAAAGACTTCCTACTAAAAGAAGAGGTCATGCGTGCTTCCAGAAATACCCCAAATATTGTCTTTGAGGGTCACAGAATACAGATTTACCCAGACATATCTCCAGCTACACTTGATAGGAGACGCAGGATGAAAGAGGTCACCTCAATTCTACAAACTGCTAGAATAAGATATCGCTGGGGCTTCCCCTTTAAATTGACAATATTACACAATGGCTCAACCTACTCCGTCTACAACATCATTGAAGAAAAAGAACTCCTAGTCAAACTGGGCCTTTTGGACCCCGAGCCTCCCGCCAGACCTATTTCCACCCCACGTTCTTCACCGATCTGGTCAACACCAGCTTCACGACGCACTCAACGGAGTCAAGTAAGATGGCGTCAATCCCCCCAGGACTAACCCCTTTCTTCATTCGAGAGTTGTCAACCTTTTACAATATCCATGGTTGCTGTTGGAATCTCAACCAAGTTAACTAAAGTTCTCTGCTGGTTTTTACATATACTTAAAAACTGAGAGAGGAGAAGTCAAGTCATCCCCCCTTCTTTCCTTTTTTAATTTAATTCATTTTATTTTTATTTTTTTTTCTCATAACCTGAACACCACTCAGTTAACTTCATAATCACCAAAACATGATATTGAACTCCCACACTCGATCACCCTCTTCTTATATCACTATACCATCTTAAAAACTGTTTTTTTTTCCTTTTTTTTTTCTTTTTTGTTGTTACCTCTTTTTTTTTCATACTGAGCTCATCCAGCCAACTGCTTAGGTGGTGGCTCCAACGTATGGGAACGATTATTATACCCTCCCTGTTTTTTTTATTTTTTTTTGGGGGGGGGGATGAGAGTTACTGTTGCCTTTTACTTTCATTGATATATATGTCTGTCTTTCTCCTCTCTCTTACTGTTACTTTAATAATGTTATTTAATGGTTATGTATATTGACCTCAGTCCGATTATGCTGGTATTTTCTTTTTGCATTAGTTGGACTGAGGGTTTGAGGAAAGGGAGGGAGAGAATCCTTTTTTTTTTTCTTTTCTTTCCCTCTCTCCCTTTCTTCTCCTTCTCCCCTATTTGAGGGGAGGAGGGGGGCGTGGAGGAAAGGAAATGTTGGAAAAAACAAATTGTTTTCTATGCGCTTGGCTTATCCGCCGTCGCTGGTTTGTCCCCTCACCCGCCCCTGTGCATGACGACTACACCCTCTTATAGGGGGCGCCCCGTTGGGCACTGTGAGCGGGTTCAGGACATAATTGTCCTTCTAATTTAATTTTTGGGTCAATTGGCCTTTTGCCATATGACCCCCTTTTTCTCTTCAAATAATCTATGTTTCCTATTTTGTTGTTATTTGGCCCTTATGGCCCAGTTTAAAAAATGCATTAATATTGTTTGTAGCTTTACATTGGTACAATGGTTCTACCTCACCATTACTTCTGTGATACCTCCCAACCTCATCTCATATCACACTATCCCCAACACACGCACAAGATCCATCTTATCTAACTATCTCCGAATCGTGGGTTACTCTTACGATACACTCACACCACCTTAACTTCTACTTATCCCTTTTCAACGGACAATTAGTTCACCCTATGTCACCTCTGTCAGTAATATACCTCTAACATATCTCACTCAATTCCTTCCCAATGGGCCTTAGAATACTTTCACACAATGTCCAAGGCTTCAATTTCCCTCACAAACGCAAAAAAGCCTTTCAACATTATAAAAGACTAAAGGCTGATATTATCCTCATGCAAGAAACACACTTTTCAGCTACAAATCACCTGAAATTCTTTGATAAATCTTACAGCCAACTATACTTTACCACATTCCACAACAAAACTAGAGGGGTTGCCATATTTATTCGCAACTCTATCATTTTTGATATCCAAAACATTTATAAGGATGAAGATAGCCGCTTCATCATTATAAAGGGGAAGATTAACAATCGCCTTATTACAATTTCATCACTTTATGCCTCAAATTAATCCCACCATTCACTTTTTTCCAAATTTTTTGACACCCTGGAAAAATTCAACTCCCCGCACTTGATTCTAGCTGGAGACTTCAACCTAGCTGCTCACCCTGCTTTGGATAGAAGCCATATTGCACCATCGTCTAAAACCCTTTCTAAATTTATGAATAGAACTCTCAACGGTATGCAAATGATAGACGCATAGAGAGCCCATAACATCGGCATTAGAGAATACACCCACTACTCTCATCCTCACAACTGTTATGCCCGCCTCGATTACATATATTGCACACCTATCCTGCTCGCCAATTCATCCAAAGCACTTATCCATTCCTGCCCATGGTCTGATCATAATATTGTCTCAATTGACTTCTCATACATAGGTTTGCCCCCAACCCCCTTCAATTGGCGTCTAAATGACTCACTACTAACAGACCCCTCTAACATCCAAAAGATCTCTACTCATATCGAAAACTACTTCCTTGACAATTCCACGGACGATATATCCCCCACAACTCTCTGGTCAGCACATAAAGCGGTTTTAAGGGGCCACCTCATACACATAGCTGCAACTAAAAATAAAGAAAGACTTACAACAATAAAGTGCCTTTGGGTCGGTTCACACAGCGAGGCGCGGCGAGGCGTCTCCGACTTGCCTCGCCGCGACCTGCGGGGACCTCAGCGGCAACTTGCAGAGGACTTCTGTATAGAAGTCAATGCAAGTCGCCCCCGAAGTCGCCCAGAAGTAGTACAGGAACCTTTTTTCTGAGTCGGAGCGACTCGAGTCGCTCCTCTCAGAACGGTTCCATTGTACAGAACGGGGGCGACTTGCGGGAGCGAGGCGAGGCGAGCCGTGTCGCCTCGCATCGCCTCGCTGTGTGAACCGGCCCTTACCAAAGATCTAGATCTCTTATACAAAAAGATACATTTTTCACCATCACAAGAAATTAATCGTCAGATTCAAGAAAAACGTCAACAACTTGACACAATACTATCTGCAAATACTGAAAAAGCCCTAAGATATTCTAAGGCTAAATTCCTACTGCATGACAATTCCACATCTACAATGTTTGCTCGAAAACTCAAACAAGAAATTAACCCACCACACCTATATAAATTACGCGACAATAAGGGCAACCTGGTTACACACCCCCAAGAAGTTCTAGAAATTTTCACGTCTTTCTATAAAAATCTACTCTCTGACCCAAGCCCCCATTCTCAAACCCCACCCTCTGACTGGTTAAACAACCTACACCTCCCATCCCTTACAAATTATCAAATTAAATCATTAAATGACCCTTGCACGGTTCCCGAGATTACAAAAATCATCGAATCCCTCAAAACGACCACGGCCCCAGGTCCTGATGGCTACACATCCTCTTACTACAAAAAGTTTTCTCCCCTCTTAGCTCCCAAATTAACCAACCTATTCAATTATATTCTCCAGGGTAACCAGTTTCCTGAAGAAATGCTCCTAGCCAACATGTCATTGATCCCCAAGCCATACAAAGATCACACCCTTCCACAGAACTTTCGTCCAATATCTGTTCTAAACAACGACCTAAAATTTTTTGGCAGACTATTAGCCGATAGACTTGCAGCAGTCATTAACAATCTCATTCACATAGACCAGACTGGATTTATTTCCAACCGACAAATAGTAGACAACATTAGACTTGTCACCAATATCATACAAGATGCCAACCTCCACTCTAAACCAGTTTGTCTCCTTAGCCTAGACATTCATAAGGCATTTGACAGCGTCAACTGGCCCTACCTTAATTATCTCCTCCCCAAATTTGGAATCTCTGACAAATTCTTAAGACGCGTACACACGGGCGGACTGTCTGGCCAACTTAGTCCGCCGAAACACATTTCAGCGGACAGTCCGCTCGTGTGTGGGCTTCAGGGGACTTTTTCAGCGTGCAGTCTGGCGGACTAAGTATTTCGGAATTTCCGTAATACTGTCCGTCAGACTCGCATTTCGGCGGACTTTTGAAATGAGCGGACTTTTCCCGCCCGTAGAAAAGTCCGCTCATTTCGAGCGGGTATCCAGGTAGGTGGGGCCCGCGAAGGAGATGTCGCTGGCCCCGCCACCTGGTATGGACTTAAAGGGGAACCCCCAAGTCCACAACAGACCCTTGTCCGAGCACGCTACCCGGCCGGCCAGGAAAGGGGGGCGAGTTAGCGCCCCCCCCTCCTGAGCCATACCAGGCCGCGTGCCCTCAACATGGGGGGGTGCCTTGGGGAAGGGGGGGCCGCGCGGCCCCCCCACCCCAAAGCACCTTGTCCCCATGTTGATGAGGACAAGGGCCTCTTCCCGACAACCCTGGCCGTTGGTTGTCGGGGTCTGCGGGCGGGGGCTTATCGGAATCCGGGAGCCCCCTTTAATAAGGGGGCCCCCGGATACCGGCCCCCCACCCTATGTGAATGAGTATGGGGTACAATGTACCCCTACCCATTCACCTGTAAAATAAAAGTACCAAAAAATAAATAAAGATAAAATACTTTATTGCACAGCTCCGGGGGTCTTCCATCTTCGGGGGTCTTCTCGCCGGACTCCTCCGCTATCTTCTTGTAGCTCTTTTGCTAGCGGAGGAGTCCGGCTTTCTTCCTCGCCGCCGACCTCTTCTCCCGACTGCGGGGGTCTTGTCCCCCTCTTCGGTTCTTCTGCCGGGCCACCGCGCCTTCTTATAGCTCTTGTACAGGCGGTGGCCCGGTCTTCTGTCGCCGTCGTCGCCGCCGCCTTCCGTTCTTCTTCTTCTTCTTCTTTTTCAGGAGATGTTGCCTCGACGATCTCTCCGGCCGGAATGCCAGGGACGCACTGCGCGGCCACTTATATAGGGACAATGGGGCGGTGTCACATGGCTTTATGTCACATGGGTTGGTCACATGGGTTGATGTCACATGGGGACTATGACATCGTAAGGGGGTGGGGTCACCATGTGACACCAACCCATGTGACATAAAGCCATGTGACACCGCCCCTTGTCCCTATATAAGTGGCCGCGCAGTGCGTCCCTGGCATTCCGGCCGGAGAGATCGTCGAGGCAACATCTCCTGGAGAAGAAGAAGAACGGAAGGCGGCGGCGACGGCGGCGACAGAAGACCGGGCCACCGCCTGTAAAAGAGCTATAAGAAGGCGCGGTGGCCCGGCAGAAGAACCGAAGAGGGGGACAAGACCCCCAAAGTCGGGAGAAGAGGCCGGCGGCGAGGAAGAAAGCGGGACTCCTCCGCTAGCAAAAGAGCTACAAGAAGATAGCGGAGGAGTCCGGCAAGAAGACCCCCGAAGACGGAAGACCCCCGGAGCTGTGCAATAAAGTATTTTATCTCGTGTGTTGTGTTTTTTTTTGTACTTTTATTTTACAGGTGAATGGGTAGGGGTACATTGTACCCCATACTCATTCACATAGGGTGGGGGGCCGGTATCCGGGGGCCCCCTTATTAAAGGGGGCTCCCGGATTCCGATAAGCCCCCCCGCCCGCAGACCCCGACAGCCAACGGCCAGGGTTGTCGGGAAGAGGCCCTTGTCCTCATCAACATGGGGACAAGGTGCTTTGTTGAGGGCACGCGGCCTGGTACGGCTCAGGAGGGGGGGCGCTCGCTCACCCCCCTTTCCTGGCCGGCCGGGTAGCGTGCTCGGACAAGGGTCTGTTGTGGACTTGGGGGGGGACCCCCACGCCGATTTTTTTCAGCGTTGGGGTTCCCCTTTAAGTCCATTCCAGGCGGCGGGGCCAGCGACGTCTCCTTCGCGGGCCCCGCCTACCTGGAGACGCGCTCGAAATGAGCGGACTTTCCTCCGCGTGTGTGAGCGAGTCCGTTCATTTCAAAAGTAGGGCGGATAGTATGGCGGACTTAGTACGCCGTATTAGTCCGCTCAAAAAGTGGTGTGTGTGGTCAAGTCCGTTCATTCGAAAGTATGACGGACTGTCCGTCGGATTGTCTGACGGACTAAGTTGGCCAGACAGTCCGCCCCGTGTGTACGCGGCTTTAGACATAGCCAAAGAAACTTGGGAGGGGGAGCAGACACCCCATAAAAGTGTCATTGAGCACATTGTTCAAATGCAGGAGAAGTTTGCAGCAATCATGCCGATGGTAAAAGAACACTTACTGCAAGCCCAGGCAGCCCAACAGAGAATATACAACAGGGGGCCCAACTCCGGGTTTTCTCACCTGGTGACAGGGTCCTGGTGTTAGTTCCTACTGTTGAGAGCAAGTTCCTGGCTAAGTGGCAGGGTCCCTTTGAAGTAATTGAAAGAGTTGGGGAAGTCAACTACAAGGTGTATCAACCAGGAAAAAGGAAGCCCGAGCAGGTTTACCATATAAACCTGTTAAAGCCCTGGAAGGATAGACTGGCGTTAACTGCGAGGTCCCTCCCGGTAACGCTTAAGGGTACCAAGACCCCTCTGATCCCTGAGGTCATGATTCCAGACACCTTGTCATGTTCCCAAAAACAGGAAGCTAGAGAGTTCCTGATAAGGAATAGAGAGAAATTTTCAGAGTTACCTGGCATGACTTCAGCAGTTCAGCATGATATTGTTACTGGACCTGGGGTACGTGTCAAGCTCAAACCGTATAGAATTCCTGAAGCGAGGAGAAAAGACATCAGCAATGAAGTTAAAAGAATGTTGGAGATAGATGTAATTGAGGAATCCAATAGTGACTGGTCTAGCCCCATTGTGTTAGTCCCAAAACCGGATGGCACTTGGAGGTTCTGTAACGACTTCAGGAAGCTTAGTGTAGTGACAAAGTTTGACACATACCCAATGCCCAGAGTAGACGAACTTATAGACCGACTTGGCAAAGCTTGTTACATTACCACTTTGGACTTGACAAAAGGGTATTGGAAAATACCCCTGACTGGTAGCGCCAAAGAGAAGACTGCATTTGTGACCCCGGAGGATTAATTTTCATATAAAATAATGCCTTTTGGGTTGCAAAATGCCCCTGCAACATTTCGGAGGGCCATTGACAGAACCCTAAGACCCCACCGACGATATGCATCAGCCTATTTAGATGACATAGTGGTATATAGCACTGACTGGGAGTCTCACTTGCCTTGTGTCCAGGCTGTCCTTGATTCCCTCTTCAAAGAAGGTTTTACAGCAAATCCAAAAAAATTTGCCATTGGTCTAGAGGAAGCCAAGTATTTGGGCTACACTATTGGCCGTGGTGTCATAAAACCTCAAGTGAGTAAAATAGAAGCCATCCAGGAGTGGCCACGTCCTGCAAATAAGAAGCAGGTTGGGGCCTTTCTTGGTATCACTGGGTATTATAGAAGATTTATTCCAAATTTTGCAACTATAGCTGCCCCTCTGACAGACCTGACGAAAGGTAAAGACTCTGTAATGGTGAAATGGTCCTCAGTAGCAGAGGAGTCTTTCCAAGTCCTGAAGAAGGCTCTTTGTGCACAGCCAGTACTGTACTCCCCCGATTTCTCCAAAGATTTTTTGGTTCAGACGGATGTGTCTGATGTTGGTATCGGGGCAGTACTATTGCAGGTACACAATGGGGAAGAACACCCTGTGGTGTACCTAAGCAGAAAGCTCAATGACCATGAGAAAAAGTATGCAGTCATTGAAAAGGAATGTTTAGCCATAAAGTCGGCCGTGGATGTGCTCAGTACTATTTGTTAGGGTGCCAGTTTGAGTTAATAACTGACCATGGTCCCCTGAAATGGATGGCCCAAAAGAAGGAGACTAATAGACGGGTGAACCAGTGGTTTTTGGCTCTACAGGATTACTCCTTCACCGTAAAATACAGGGCAGGTGTTGCGATGGGGAATGTAGATGCCCTGTCCCGTGTTCACTCCTGTTGGGCCACAGGTGTTCCAACCCTGGGGTTGAAAAAAGGGGGGGAGGAGATGTAGCAGAGCGTTCCAGAGAGAGCCAGGAAAAGTCCTGTTTGGGGTTTATACGTCTCCCAGGCTTCTCTCGTACACATTCAGAAATCTCTGATCCATGATCCAGTTCGGGCCTTGGTCCTCTTCCCCAGGCTAATTTAAGCTCACCTGAGCAGACAGCCTTTGCTCTCTGCCTGGGACATACAGACAAAGTTGGTCTGCGAAGAGAAAAAGGTTGGTGAAAGCTGTTAAGCAGTTTATGTAGAGACTGACAAGTGGTAGGCTTGTTCAGCCTGGTAGTTAGGGGCTGAATATTGTGTAGTTAGAGCCGAGACACAGCTAGGATTTGTGTTTTGCTATTTTTGTCCTTTATTTGTTTTCTGGAACACTGTACAGCACCTGTATTTGGACTTGTATATAACACAAATAAACACAGCACTGTTTGTGACTACATCACTGGATTTGGTATCTGTGCCTGAGAAACTGCTCATCCCAGGGAGCCTTGTACCTGCTACCTGCCCCCCAGGTTACAAGGCGTACAGATTGCATTCTCCTGTGCGCTGAGACCACTATAGTAAATGGTAGGTTTGAGCTTTGTTACCAGTGCACAATGTCATAAATATGGAAATGTGCTTTGCGCCTTGCCGTTTTAGTAAAGCAATCCCTTTGTCTCAAGCACATCAAGCATAGCAAAAACACTAGCTATTTGGGTACCACATGGTTGATAAGGCATTTAAACTTCCACCACTCAGCCCACTGTCCCTTCTCCTTACCCATCTTAGTCTGTCCCTGCTATAAGTCATGACGTCTCAGCAGCCTCCACTGACAGGGATGATGGTATAGTGCAGGGTGTCCTAGATCCTTGTAGCACATCTGCCAGCAGCACACCACCAGCTGTAGACTTTAGCCGCCAAATTTCTCTGCCCCATCTGCTGCAGCGGAAAAAAATTGTCCCTGCCACCCACATGCCCAGTATCTAAATGCTAGCTTGTCAAAGGTTCTGGCTCTACAACGTCTGCCTTTCTGCCCGGTGGATTCTGCCCCATTCATGAATTTGCAGAATGTGCTGTACCACAATGGTAGGTTCTCAGTTGCTATTTCTTTCATGTAAGGCCATTCCAGCTCTCTACCATCATGTTAAAGGCAATGTTGTGGCATCGTTGGGCAATGCAGTCAGCTGTAAAGTCCACGTTACTGCTGACACGTGGTCCAGCAAGCATGGGCAGGGATGATATATTTTGTTCACAGCACACTAGGTAACTCTGCTTGCAACGCAAAAGGATACAGGACAAGGCTCAGTCCTGCAGCGTGTTGTGCCCCCACGTCTCCATACAGTTGGTGATGATGCGAGATTTGTCAGCTCTACCCCCTCCTCCTCTTCCTCTGTGCCCTCTTCTGATGAATTGTCCTATAAACCTCAAGTACCCCCTAAGCAATCAAAGGGCTATTCAATGAGTCAAGCTAAAAGGTGCCATGCAGTGCTTTAGCTGGTGTGTCTAGGAGACAGGAATCACACCGGAGCAGAGATTCTTGCAGGTCTACAGGGTCAGGCCCAGAGGTGGTTCACGCCACGCCAGCTGGAGCCAGGAATGATGGTGTGTGATGATGGCACAAACCTCCTGTTTGCCCTTAGACAGGGAAAGTTTACACATGTGCCATGCCTGGCACAAGTTGGTTTGGTGGTGATAGCGGCGCTATTAGAAAAAGAGGGGAAAGCTCATATCTTAAACATTAAATTAAATGCTTTATAAGTGAAAAGTACTACAATATCACCCGCACGTGATTATAGTGGTGTTACAACCCACTAAACATGCAATAATAAACAAAAAAACATCAATGTGGTGGTGCAGCATTTCCTAAATAGGTACCCAGGGTTGGAATATCTACTAAAGCAGGCCATAAGAATTACAGCCAGTGCTCAGTTGGCTGTAATTCAGCGGGAATGCCACCTGCCCTTACATTTGTGAACATAAGCACCAGGTGGAACTCGACACTGACATTGCTGTAACTTCTGCACATGCAGCAGAGGGCCGGCAATGAGTACCTGTGTGAGTATGGCACAACGACACGGCTCGGCTTTTTTTCCCCAAGCCAATGGCTGCTCGTAAAGGATGCATGCACTGTACTGTCACCATTTGAGTAGGCCACAAGGATGGTAAACCTTGACAATGCATGCATCAGTGACACAATCCCTGTTGTGTTCCTGCTGGAGCAGACTCTGCTTGGCATCATGGACAGGGCACTCAAGGCAGAGTAGCAGGATGAAGAGGAGGACTTCCTTTCCTCCACCATTGTTCCTTTGCCACAGAACACACCAGAAGAGTGAGGAGGAGGAAAAGGAGGAGAAGAAAGAGAAGGAGGAGGATTCTGGCAGTTTTGGAGGCATTGAAGCAGAGGAAGACATATGTCAAACAGTAAGAGGTGGTTTTCCATCCACCAGGACCCTTGGGAGTAATACGTAGCTGAAAGGAGGCAGTTTCAGATACTGTAATCCTCAGTGACCCTGAGGAGTCTGCTTTTCATGCCTCCACAAATTTGTGTTGCAGGGGCTCCCTTATGCTTCAAAGCCTAAGAAAGGACCCAAGAATACATGGCATAAAGGAAAAGGATCACAATTGGTTGGCAACCCTCCTTGACCACCGTTATAAGGGGAAAGTTTCAGAACTCAACCTGTCCCAACAGTGAGTGCAGAAGATGAAACTTCTTGAGGATACCTTAACCACTTCCCGACCAGCGCACGACGATGTACGTCGACAGAATGGCACGGGCAGGCATATTGGCGTACAGGTACGTCCAATATTCAATGCCGCCCTGCCATCGGGAGCGTGCCGGTCGGGACCCCCGTGAGTCCGGTCGCGGGACACGCGGACTCGATCGCCGCGGGCATCCCCGCGATCGTCTCACGGAGCGGCCGAATGGAGGAAATGCAAAGTAAACAGCATTTCTCCATTCTGCCTAGCAACTAGTGATTGGAGCAGAGATCAGTGTTCACTAAATGAAAGCCCAACCCCCCCCACAGTTAGTAACACACCCCTAGGAACACTTAACTCCTACACTGCCACCCACTGGTTAACCCCTTCACTGCCAGTGTCATTTACACAGGAATCACTGCATTTATATAGCAGTGATTACTTTATAAATGACAATGGTCCCAAAAATGTGTCAAAAATGTCCGATGGGTCCCCCACAATGTCGCAGTCACAATAAAAATCGCTGATCGCCGCCATTACTAGTAAAAAAATAAATAAAAAATTATTGTCATGAATCTCCAATTCACCCTGTCGAAGGCCTTCTCCGCGTCCGTCCCTAAAAAAACACAGGGGGTCTTGGTATCGTTAACTATATGTAAAAGATTAAGCACTCTAATCGTATTGTCTCGTGCTTCCCTGGTGGGCACAAAGCCCACCTGGTCCAAGTGGATCAGTGACGGGAGAAGGCCTTGTATTCTTGATGCCAATAATTTCGTAAATATCTTTAGATCTGTATTAAGTAGTGAGATCGGTCTATAACTGCTACATTGTGAGGGATCCTTGCCCTCCTTAGGGATTACTGTAATATGAGCAAGCAGGGATTCCCTTGGGAGTAACTGTGTTATCCCCAACGAGTTGAGGAATTTAAGCATAAAATTCCCCAATGACGGTAGTAGCATTTTATAATATAGGGCCGTAAACCCATCTGGTCCCGGGGCCTTCCCTATCTTTATCCCTCTTACCACCTCCTGCAGCTCTTTCTGGGTGACAGGTTCATCTAGTGCCCTTCTATCCTCCTCGGACAGCTTGGGCATATTGGAGGCAGATAAATAGTCCTCGATGTGAGTGTGAGGAGGCACAGGGGTTTGTAGGTTATATAAAGCGCCATAATATTCTTTAAATTCCCCCGCTATTTCCCGTGGGAGAATGGCTTTCTGGTTATGGGGGGTCCTAATATGGGGCACGTAATTAGCAAGTGCTTGTTCTTTTAACGTTTGAGCTAGGATTCTACCGCACTTATTACCAGACTCGTATGTAATTCGTTGGCATTTTTGTAAGGCTGCTTTCGCTTGAAATTGCATTAAGTCAGTAATTTTATTCCGCAGGATCCTAATTTCTGTTTCGCCTGCTAAAGTCTGAATATGCTTATGCCTAGCCTCAGCTCTATGCAGGTCACAAAGTAAACCTTTCATCTTTGCCATGCGTATCTTCTTGATACGGGCCCCATGCTTGATCAGTACCCCTCGAATAACCGCCTTATGTGCCTCCCACACTATTCCTGGGTTACTGTCAGGGGTATCATTAAATACGAAATATTGATCTAATTCCCTGACAACGTCCTCGAGCACCTCCTTATCCTGCAACAAACTTTCATTCAGCTTCCAATTCCGTGTCTTAGCAGTGCCACCGTCCATTAAGGAATAGGATATTAAAATGGGGGCATGATCTGACCACGTAATTGGTTCGATTGAAGCATCTCTCAAAGCATGCAAGTAGTCGTGAGGGATAAAAAAGTAATCAATTCTTGAATACTGTCTATGGGGCGAAGAGTAGAATGTATAGTCTCTCTCTGACGGGTGGAGTAACCTCCACGCATCAATCAGCTGTGCTCTATGTATGGAGCGTACAATACGATGCCTGACACTTGGGGTAATGGAGGAGGCTCCGGAAGATGTATCCTCCGTAGGTATCAGTGGTATGTTAAAGTCTCCTCCAACTATCAATTGGCCTGAGGCAAACATCTGTAAAGTAGACAACGTCTTAGAGATAAAATGGTCTTGGCTAGAGTTGGGTGCATATATGTTCGCAAACGTGACAGCCACTTCCCCAATTAAACCTTTAAGAAACAAAGATCTCCCTTCCTGATCCATTTTTACTTCTAAACATTTCCAGGGGACATGTCGGGCAATTAAAATAGAGACACCTCTGGACTTAGAGGTCGCATTAGTAGAGTGATACACAGTTGG
Source organism: Lithobates pipiens (assembly GCF_037356315.1). Taxonomy (NCBI): domain Eukaryota; kingdom Metazoa; phylum Chordata; class Amphibia; order Anura; family Ranidae; genus Lithobates; species Lithobates pipiens. Next base: position 594,897,889 of record NW_027507748.1, on the reverse strand, counting down.
GTACAGGTTACTGCGCAAGAGGGGCAGACTCCCACTCCGAAAATGGGTCTCTTGAATTAAAGCCAGGTCTATTTTAAGCCGGCGTAAGTCCTGCAGCAGCATGCGCCTCTTTTCCGGGACATTTAAACCCTTCGCATTCAGGGAGAGAATCTTAACTGTCTCCATGGATCCCAGGTAAAAGTCCCAAGTCAGGGACTGTAATCCAGTAGGAAAAAAAAAAAAAACCCAAAACAGAGAAAGAGAAAAAAAAAAAAAAAAAAAAAAAAAACCCCAAGAGCTAGTTCTCAGAAGGAGAACAGCACATTACTAAATTTACAGCACAATAGTGCTATTACGCCCACCAGCGAAGAGCTGGTAATCGGGCGCAGTCCTATGTGGGGGTTGGGGAAAACAGTGACCGAGAAACAGGCAGCCAGTCCTCCCCCTCCCCAAACCTTAACAATAATAAACTAATTATATCGACAGCTACAGCAACCCAAATATACAGCCCCTAAATAAAAAGAAAATAAAGATAAAGATAAAGATTAGTGCAGACACTTTACCAATAACAAACAACGAATTACTTTGCAACATTGTTTATAGACACTGGGCCTAGTGCCACTCAAAAAACTAGACTGACCCCCTTACCTCAAAAGTACTCCCATACCTCAACGAAAAATTTGAAATCAAGTAGGCATTTCCCCAGACGTTTCCTTTCCTTTCCCCATTTTTACAAAATAGAACCAGCCACCACCCCACCTTCCACCTTCCCCCTCCATTCCCCATGAGAGAAAAAAAAAATTTTTTTCCTTTTCTTTCTCTTTTTCCTTCCCTCTCTCCCTTCCCTCCCCTTTTTCCCCCTCTTTTCCTTCCCCTTCTTTCTTTCTCCTTTCCCTTTCCTTTCCTTCCCCCTTTCCCTTTTACCAGAACTCCGCCCTTTACACATACAATGATAGTCTAATCCCTTTCTAAGTCTGGTAAACCACAAAATCCTCTTTCCCCTAGGTTTAGGGGGCATTCCGTTGATAAAGAGGGGGGAACCCCAGGCAATCTAAACAAATCCCCCTTATATAGTCCATTTACCCAAAATTTATTATTACCTTAGGGAACCCCCATATATCCCCATATGGTCAAAAAAAAAAAAAAAAGAAAACCTTGGTGAACATATAGGGGAGTTCCCAGGGGAGGGCGAAGCCTCCAAAAATAATCACATCATCATAATAATGGGGGGGGGGGGGAAGGGATGGATGGATGGATGGAGGAGATGGAAATAGGATTATAGATATAGCAGTTCAGGGATATCTCCACACCAAACAGTCTGGTTCAGCATCCAGTATAGTCCAATATAGTCCTGGCGGATGGCGATTACAGCTCACAAGACCCCGTGACCCCGTCTCCTACTGTCACCACCGTCACTTCCTTGCCTTGCTCTAATCTTATCACTGAAGCAGATGAGGAGATAAAAGGCTGAAGCTAGGGATGAAGGAGTCTTTAACTAGATGAACGATGTGGAATCAACTCTAGCCAATCAGGGACAGGTACCGGGTCTGCTCCCACAAAGGCAAAAAAAGCTGGCAAGTCCGCAGTAGAGCGAAGAGTGAAGGAGCCATTTTCTCTCCGAAATGTAACCGCCAGGGGATAACCCCAGCGATAAGTGCACCCCTGTCTTTTCGCCACTTCTAATGCCGGTCGCAGCAATGCCCTCCTCTGCAACGTAGCTCTGGAGAGATCTGGTAATACTTTAACCATAGTCCCATTAAAACTCACTTCTCCATGCTCCCATGCCTTCCTGATGATCAATTCCTTTTGGGAGTACCTGAGAAGTCTGCAGAGCACATCTCTTGGTCTCCCAGGGTCTGTTGATTTGGGTCCCCGAGTACGGTGAACTCTGTCCAGTTCAACCGTCATGGCGGGGGTTACAGCGGGGGTTACAGCAAGGATCTTATGAAATATCTCTCCCACCATCCCAGCTAGGTCCTCTGCTCCCATAGTCTCTGGCAACCCCCGTAATCGTAAATTATTACGGCGGCCGTGGTCTTCCACAACCTCCAAATGGAGTTGGAGACCTATGGTCGCAGCCTGTTGCTCGACCCGCAACTGCTCCAGCTCACCCACCCGCTGTGTGAGAGATTGTATCGCTGCTTCTCCAGACTCAGCTCTATTAGACAAAGCCAGGATATCCCCTCTTACCTCCTGCATGTCACGTATATGTGCTTCTTCCACCCGTGAGATGAGGGATTCCATATCTGCCTTAGAGGGTAAAGCCTCAAAGTCCGCCCTAGTTGGCAATGCCTGTAGGATCCTCCGTAGCTCATCAGGCAGAGCGGATGCGGATGATGGTAACGGCAGTGGCGGTAGCGGTAGCGGAGGCGGCAGCAGTAGGTGAGACGGAGCAGACACTGCAGTCATTGCAGTCATTGCAGGAAGCAAGTGGTTCGGCGGTGCCGGATGTAATTCTCCGTCTATAGGGGAGACCGACTCAGCGGGAGGAGCGGGAGGAGGTGTCTCGCTGGTGCGGGGTGCACGTGGTGATTCTGCGGTACTGCCGGGCATTTCGGTCTGTTGATCTAACAGATCCTGGGAGTCCCGTAGATACTGCTGCATGGATCGCTGCGGTGCTCTCGTACGGGATCCGCCGGTGGGAGGTCTGGATCTAGGTCCGTGTCTTTTGACGGGGCACATCCCTCCTAGAGAGCGCTGTAATGCTGTAATGCTGTCTGTAATGCTGTCTGCAAGGTAAGGGAGAGGTAAGGAGGACCGGAGCACTTACTACACGCGTCCTCACTCGGCCATTGCTAAGCCACACCCCCTGATCCAAGACTCTAAGGTGAATAGGAGAATAGAAGTCTGTTTTGCGTTATGTGGGTTTCGGCGAGAGGCTATTGGATTGGATTGGCTCTATTTACTCTAACCCGATAGCCCGGGTTCGGGTTAATGGAGTTCTGTCCGAACCTTTTGAGATACATAACGGCACCCGTCAGGGATGCCCTTTGTCCCCTCTCCTTTTCGCCCTGTCGCTGGAGCCTTTTCTATGCAAGGTGCGAGCCAATTCTAACATTATGGGGATTTCAGTGGGAGATAAACAATATAAAATCGCTGCATATGCAGATGATATGTTATTTTCCTTGATTAACCCAACGATATCTCTTACCAATCTGATGCAGGAATTCAGGGAGTATGGCGATATCTCTAATATGAAGATTAATTTCCATAAATCTGAGGCAATGGGTATAGGTCTTCCCCAGGGCCTTATAGTAAGACTTCATCAGGATTTTAATTTTAAATGGACCCGGACAGCCCTGAAATATCTGGGAACGTATATTCCGCCAACTATATCCCAAGTGTATGCTTTAAATTTTCCACCACTACTACGGACAATTCGGGCCCTGTTGGTTAAATGGAATAAAGGTCTGCATTCTTGGCTGGGTAGATGCAACATCGTGAAGATGTGCATCTTACCTAAGTTTCTTTACCTTTTGCAAGCATTGCCGGTCAAGATCCCTTCTCATTATCTTTTACAGACTAGGAGGTTGATATCTAATTATATTTGGGCTTATAAACGACCGAGACTTAACTATCAACAATTGACCCGTCCTAAACAACAGGGAGGCTTAGCGATACCGGATCTCCGTAATTACTACCAGGCCATTCATTTGACTAGATTGATTGACTGGAACAGACACTACGATAGCAAATTGTGGACCCAGCTGGAGCAGGCCCAAATAGGAGTAGCATTGAACAGGGCTCCTTGGTGCCATAGTAGATTACCAAACAAGGTGAAAAACCATCCTCTTATAGGAATAACTTCAAGTATTTGTGCGTCTCTCTTTACGAGTGCTGGGCTTGTTTCACGGACTTCCCCACTTTGCCCAATTTTAGGCACCCCGGAGTTTTCTCCCGGGGTCACGGAACCAGTATTCCGCTCCCTTAGGATTTCTGGGATTTATCAGGTATCCCACTTTTTGAAGGGGGACAAATGGGTGACTACCACTGATCTAATGGACCCGGCGGGTCCATTTAAATTAGATTTTTGGAAAGCAATCCAACTGAATCACTTTTTAGGGTCCCTGGCTCCCCCTGACAGCTATAACCAAAGTCTGACTTGTTATGAAGCTTATTGCTCGGAGAGAGGGGCTATGCCCCATGCCTTATCTGCCACATACCATATATTGACCGTTGCACCGGACGATAGTGGACCGAACTGCCTGAGGGCCTGGGAGAGGGATATGCGGTGCAGATTCTCGATACGCCAAAAACAAAATATCTTATTTTTCACACATAAATCCTCCATTTGTTCAAGAACACAGGAGACCAATTTTAAAATCGTAACCAGGTGGTACAATACCCCGGCGAAGCTGCATCGGGCCTATCCGACATCTTCAGACAGATGTTGGCGATGTCGGCGGGAAGAGGGTACGATCCTCCACGTCTTCTGGTCATGCCCACTTTTAGAGCGGTTCTGGAAGACAGTGGGGGATACGATCACTAAGTTTACCGATATTCCGGTTCCGGAGGGCCCTGCCTTTTATCTCCTTCATGCCACGAACATGTCCCGCAAGAAATATCAGACCTCGGTGCTTCGGCATCTTTTAGATGCCGCTAAAGCATGTATTCCACTGCGTTGGAAGAATACTCACCCACCAACTATTGGTATGTGGTTGAGAAGGGTAGAGGACATTAAGAGAATGGAAGACTTAATTTTGACGTACAGGGGACAGAACGAGCAATTTATTAAGACATGGTCAAAATGGAATAAATTTATATCCTCGCGTGCGGGTAGGGCACTTCTGGATGGGGATGCCCTGAGTGATGCCCCGAATGGTGGAGGACACCCCTTGGGTATAGATTATTGACAGAATGTACAGATTATCATGGAGAATTAGGTGCCCGGTATAGGCTGTTTGATACAGGGGGACAGTCCTGCCTACATGGATCTCATGGATCTTTTCCCTTGAGTTACCCTTTTCTTTTCCCAACCCCCCCCCCCTTTTTTTTTTTTTTTTTTTTTTTTTTTTTTTTTTTTTTTTCCATTCTCCTACTCTTCTCTGCGTTTAATTTTCCTGCTGTTTTTTGTTTTCCTTTTAACAGTCTCCTTTTTTTTTTTTTTTTTTTTTTTTTTTTTTTTCTCCTCTCTTTTGTCTAAGGCTTTGGGCCTGGGGGGTACGTCAGGGCGCCCTCCACGCCCAAGACTTTTTTTTTTTTTCTATATATAGGTTTGAAATCTGGATGGGTTCTATGGGGCTGATTAGTGTTTGTGGAATAATTGTGCCAAGGGCATTTGGCCTTCCTGGTATGGAACTGGAGACCCTACTATGAGAAGGCTCTTCCTTTGGGAGCTATGGAAGGAGTTGTCTAGATGGGTTAGAGATGCTAGATGTTCTATAGTGGCATGATGTATGGCCATTTGCTATAATATCGATTTACTTTGTATGCCGATTGGTTCATTGTTTTATTTACTTGTTTTGTTCCTTATTTTCCTGTCCTATGAATAAAATATAAATTTGCAAAAAAAATAAAAAATTATTAATAAAAATGCTATAAAACTATCCCTGTTTTGTAAACGCTATAACTTTTGCGCAAACCAATCAATAATCGCTTATTGCGATTTTTTTTTACCAAAAATATGTAGAAGAATACGTATCGGCCTAAACGGAGGGAAAAAAAATTTTTTTATATATTTTTGGGGGATATTTATTATAACAAAAAGTAAAAAATAATGCGTTTTTTTCAAAATTGTTGCTCTATTTTTGTTTATAGCGCAAAAAATAAAAACCGCAGGGGTGATCAAATACCACCAAAAGAAAGCTCTATTTGTGGGGAAAAAAGGACATCAATTTTGTTTGGGAGCCAAGTCGCACGACCGCGCAATTGTCAGTTAAAGCGACGCAGTGCCGAATCGCAAAAAGTGGTCTGGTCTTTGACCAGCAAAATGGTCCGGTCTGCAAGTGGTTAAAGAGGAGTTTATCAAACATTTTTCCTGACTCTGGTAGGTTACAGTGTTGTGGAAAACATAGTTTTGAGGCTTCTGTTGGTTAAGAGAGGAGCGGTGGATAAGGCGTCCGCCTAAGTGATTCATTTCACAATTTTTTTAGTCCTCACTGCCAAGGGCTGTCAGCTTCCACAGCTTCGCATTGGCAGCATCTGCATCACATGGTGGATGATTATCTAGGGGTGAAAACAGAGATGGAGAGCTTTTCAGTTGACAATCCACTGACTTAATGGGTCATGAGAATAGACCACTGGGCAGAACTTGCCTAGTATGCCATTGAGCTGCTAGGCTGCCCTGCATCCAGCGTGCTTTCCAAACAGGACGTCAGTGCTGCTAAAGGTTTTGTTACTGATCATAGAATGTGTCTGTCCACAGACTCCATGGATAGTCTGACTTTTATGAAAATAAATCGGTCCTGGATTAACAGCAGCTATGAAGCCCCTGATGTCGATGTCACAGATTAAGTGTTTTTGGGATGTGGAATCTCTGCAGGACTTCTAGGCTGCCTAGTGTTGTGGGTGTTGATTTCATCTGGAAGAATGTTTTTGGTGTAGGTTTCATGGGCACAATTAACGCCCAAAGACCAATTTTTCTGCACCTGTTTGACAGGTGCATATCATTACAATTTTTGACAGCAAAGCCAATTCTTGCTTTCATTAAAGCTGCGTACACACGGGCGGACTGTATGGCCAACTTAGTCCGTCAGACAATCAGACGGACAGTCCGTCCTACTTTCGAATATACGGACTTGACCACACACGGATGCACAAACAGTCCGTCGAAAGCTTGCGCGATGACGTGTACAGCACGTACGGCGGGACTAGAAATAGGAAGTCCAATACACAGCAATGCAACCTTTCGCCGTGTAAATCCTTTCTGAGCATGCGCCATACTTAGTCCCTCAAACTAGCCTACTCACGAGCGGATTGTCCGCTGAAACCAAAGTATGACGGACATTATTACGGAAATTCCGAAATACTTAGTCCGCCAGACTGCACGCTGAAAAAGTCCGCTGAAGCCCACACACGAGCGGACTGTCCGCTGAAATGTGTTTCGACGGACTAAGTTGGCCAGACAGTCCGCCCGTGTGTACGCGGCTTAAGAGTACCTCTTTAGGGTTACAGTGTGAGGGCCCACCGACACACAAAGACCAATTTTTCTGCACCTCTTTGACAGGTGCATATGATTCCAATTTTGGACAGCAAGGCCAATTCCTGCTTTCATCAAGAGTACCTCTATAGGGTTATGGTATGAAGGCGCCACCGACACTCAAAGACCAATTTTTCTACACTTGTTTGACAGGTGCATATTATTGCAATTTTTAACAGCAAGGCCAAATCTTGCTTTCACCAAGAGTACCTGTATAGAGTTATGGTGTGAAGGTGCCACCAACACCTAAAGACCAATTTTTCCGCATGCGTTACTTCTATCCAAAGTCTGTGGTAGAGACACCAGAATTTATCCAAACAATCTCTAATCTTGCTCCCAGTGCACTATATTGTGGACTCATCATACAGGCTGGCTCCCCAAGCCGTTGCTTACAAAATAAAGAAAGCTTGCAGAGAAAATATAATATTTTGGGCTTTATAAATGCAATTATTGCTGCAGCAGTTTCTATACACAGTACAGATGTGTCACTTTACAGGTGGACTAAGGGGACCACCCAGGCACTATATTGAAAGGAACTTTTCATTTTTATGCTTTCACTTAAAGCATCAATAAATCATTGCTCGTTTAAAAAGTATTGTGCAATGTTCCTATTATAAATAATTGAAACACGTGGCGCTAAAGTAAAGTGTATATCACACCACTAGATTCTATGCAGCAAAATGTATCAAATACAAATCCAAAAAAATAACAAACTAAATTTCCGTGAAAGAAATAATAATAATGAATTCAACCTTAAAAACAAAATTCATTAGATAGCTTAAAAAATAACCCAGTGAATAAGTGATAATTTTACACCATACACTCAATCACTCCTCAAGGAGTATTGCAAAAACATATACAGCTTTATATAATGTTGCAAAAAGTCAGTGAGTCTTCAAAACATGCTTCACTTTAACAAACAATATTGATCAGTGTTTTTTCAAAACGTCTTTCCTTCACTGCACCGCTGTGAAATGTGATTCCTCTCCCCCTTATGTGAATTATCTCACTGACTATATCAGCCTCACACTCATCATGCTTGACTAAAAGCTCTTTCTAATTCCTTTTTGCAGGGATGTAGATGCCAGGCATACAATCCTTTACTTCAGTAGGAGAAGAGCTGGCCCCCTTGACGATGTTCATAAAAGTGCTCTCATGCAATATAAAAAATAAATGCTCCCATAGCCTGATACCGTTTAAAAACTTTTATGCTCTCTTGCTTCCTGGGATCCATCAAGTGAGCACTGCTCAGCTGCTTCATTGGGAGGATTGCTGCCTACCATGCTATCCACAGCATCTGCGGTTCCAGCCCAGGTGGGACGGACACTGCTCGCTACGCCAGGGGTACCCTTGCACCATCGCTGACGGCAAAGGTGTCAGACAGTCCACTAAATCAGCAGACTGGACAGACTTGTATCATTTAGCGCTTAACCACTGTGGTCATCTGGATTGGTGAGCGGGCACATGCCCAAAAATCCAGTTACCAGCCATTAGCACACCACTTTAAACACTATATAAAGACACCTTAGACTCTGATTTAGGAAATCTTTGCATTCTCTGAGCTCCAACTGCAGGTGAAGATAATTGCAAGGCCTTGTATTCTGAACACTGTCTTTTCATTGCTCTTAAAGGGGACAAGTAACTGGAATCTATACTACTCTCTTATTAAGATAAAGGGTATTATAGGCCGGCTTGGGTTCACCCTTTAGCAGTAGTTGTACTAACAACATCTAAATATCCTTTTAAGAAATCTGTTGCTTATTGTCTGTTACTTTGTACACTAGTGTCATTTACTTGTTATTGACATTTTTGTCTAACTGTTACCTCAGCTGAGTCTTGGCTGTTCTTCCAGCATTCTTCCAGGATTTGACCAAGACTCAGCTACCTCTCTATTAAACTAAAAACAAAACATAGTTTACTGACTGCTTTATGTCTTGGTGCCTGAGAGTGAATGCAGGGCTGGGCAGGGTGGCAGACAAACCACAGTCCTCAGCAGCCCCTACAGGAGTACCACTACATATACTTCTAGGATTGGATCCAGTGTGTCTATGAGTGTGAATATTTATAGATAACTGTCAGTGAAGACGTGTGCAGTCTACAGCTGCCGCCCCAGGCGCATACCTGTGTGCAGGCACCCACTAAGAGTGCCCAGAGTGGCCACTGGTGCTTCTGTGAATGCGTATGGGTGAAGGTGGCTGCGATCGCGCATTGGCACATACCTGTCATTAGAACTGGTGCCATTTAGCCTATTTAAACTGAGCTTCAAGAGTGACAAGCTGCTGCTTGGTCTACAGTGTTACCTGAACCCTGATTCCTGTGTGTTGGACTTCTGATACCGAACCAGCTTGCTCCTAACTACGTCTGCCTGCCTCCTGCCCTGATCTCTGGCTTCTCACGGACTGATCCCTGCCTCCAGTTACCTACATCTGTTGCTGAACTTGCTTGTGACCCGATTACGCCTCTGCCTGCTGTTTATGCCCGATCTACCCATCTGTTGCTGAAGCCTGCCTGTGACCGGCTACGCTCCTGTCTGCTGTCTCTGCCTGTCTGTTGTCTACCCGGCCTGTCTGACCCTCCTCCCTGCCGCAAAAAGCCTGCTTCGAACTCCAGTTTCCAGTGGTGCATCTCGGCCTGTCTTCTGCCAGTCTGCCAGCCATCTGGCGACTCTTCAGCCAGCTACCTGCTGTGTTCCAGCTTCCTGTTCGTGAGTTCCCGGCCTCTACTGGTACAGACTTCTGGACTGATCAAAGGCACCCTTACCCTGCCCTGCTCTTGAGCCTGCTGTCTCACCATCAGTGGTTTACAAACCAGAGCTGTACGAGGGCCTTCCTCCGCACATCAGGCTCACCCACAAGGTACGTGACAATAACATTCCTCAGAAACAGATTAATATCCTTAAATACCTCAAATTTGTTCAAAGAGGAAGTTGGGAAGAATGAAAGACCTTTTTTTTTGTAGTAAAGTGATATAGTGTTCATGAAGTGTAAATTCAGATAGGTTCACTACCTTTAGGTCCTTAGTCTGTTCCTTCTTCATCCCCTGCTCAGCTCCAAATTCCCTTTTGTTATCGTACATTACAGGACAAAGAGCCATAGTAGTTAATACGTGGGTTATAGCCACCTTCAGGTGATGGACACCGGCACGCCCTAAGACAAAAAAAGTGCACTCCCTATATAACCCCTTCCTCTGCTGGGAGTTCCTCAGTTTTTTCGCCAGTGTCTAAGGTGTTGGTCACTAGTAAAGATATGCTGTGCTGAGCTCTACTGGAGCAATCCTTGCTGGGGCGAGCTATGCAGACGGACCAATTCAAAGTATCTTTTTTGCTGAATTGAATGGTACCCGGGCTTTATATCTGAAGAAACAAGATCTTGCCTGTAACGCTTCTCTTTTAGAAAGATGGACCCCAGGATCCAGTACTTTTTGGTATTAAGGCCAAAAAGTTTTACTGGCGGTGGTGCTATTACAGGTCCATGGTTGTGGGTTTCCCCAGCTCTTAAAGTTTTAATGGAACCCACCGTGAAGAGTGAAGATTGGGTCTGTTGGTTTTACCACAGAAAACCCTGCGGCAGGAAAGGTAAGTGGAGTTTTCTAAGAAATTTTCAAAATTTTCTTATGAATGTCTACTTTAACCATTTAAGCCCCAGACCATTTTGCAGCTAAAGGACAAAACCCCTTTTTGCGATTCGGCACTGCGTGGCTTTAACTGACAATTGCACGGTCGTGCGACGTGGCTCCCAAACAAAATTGGCGTCCCTTTTTCTCACAAATAGAGCTTTCTTTTGGTGGTATTTGATCACCACTGCGGTTTTTATTTTTTGTGCTATAAACAAAAATAGAGTCACAATTTTGAAAAAAATGCTATATTTTTTACTTTTTGCGATAATATACCCCAAAAATATATAAAAAAACATTTTTTCAGTTTAGGCCAATACATATTTTTCTACATATTTGTGATAAAAAAAATTAGCGCAAAAGTTATAGCTAGTGATGGACGAACTTCTGACGGGATGTTTCGCGAACGCGGACCGCGAACGCGGCCGATAGTTCGCGAACCGTAACATTCGCGGCGGGCCCCATTGACTTCAATGGGAGGCGAACTTCGCAAACCTACAGGTCAAATTTGCAGCCACAAAATAATTACTAGCTGTGCAAACATAGTCCCACCACATGGCCAATGACATAACACATGTATGAGGTGAATCTGGGATTGACAACTACAAGCATTCTTTTTTTATATGTGAAATTGTTGTGACAATTCAGGACTGTGGAGCGCATGAAGGCAATGGAGGAGAGGGAAGGTCAGGGTAGGCAAAGAAGAGGGTGCAGGAGATGATCACCAGCAGCGTGACATACAGCAATGACACCTGCACCATGATAGAGTCATCTGACACCAGCACCATGATAAAGAGCACTGACATCAGCAGCGTGACATAAAGCACTGACACCAGCACCGTGATATACAGCACTGACACCAGCACCGTGATATACAGCACTGACATCAGCAGCGTGACATACAGCAATGACACCTGCACCTTGATAGAGTCATCTGACACCAGCACCGTGATAGAGAGCACTGACACCAGCACCGTGATATACAGCACTGACACCAGCACCGTGATAGAGAGCACTGACATCAGCAGCGTGACATACAGCAATGACACCTGCACCGTGATAGAGTCATCTGACACCAGCACCGTGACAGAGAGCACTGACATCAGCAGCGTGACATACAGCACTGACACCAGCACCGTGATATACAGCACTGACACCAGCACCATGATAGAGAGCACTGGCATCAGCAGCGTGACATACAGCAATGACACCTGCACCGTGATAGAGTCATCTGACACCAGCACCGTGATAGAGAGCACTGACATCAGCAGCGTGACATAAAGCACTGACACCAGCACCATGATATACAGCACTGACACCAGCACCATGATACACAGCACTGACATCACCAGTGTGACATACAGCAATGACACCTGCACCGTGATAGAGTCATCTGACACCAGCACCGTGATGGAGATCACTGACATCAGCAGCGTGACATAAAGCACTGACACCTGCACCGTGATAGAGTCATCTGACACCAGCACCGTGATAGAGAGCACTGACATCAGCAGCGTGATATAAAGCACTGACACCAGCACCGTGATATACAGCACTGACATCAGCAGCGTGACATACAGCAATGACACCTGCACCATGATAGAGTCATCTGACACCAGCACCGTGATAGAGAGCACTGACATCAGCACCGTGATATACAGCACTGACACCAGCACCGTGATATACAGCACTGACACCATCACCGTGATATACAGCACTGACACCTGCACCGTAAGCAGCCCCAGGAGGAAGTCAGCATAGCACAGGGATGGTGGGAGCCCCTCATAATAAGCAGCCCCAGGAGGAAGTCAGCACAGCACAGGGATGGTGGGAGCCCCTCATAATAAGCAGCCCCAGGAGGAAGTCAGGACAGCACAGGGATGGTGGGAGCCCCTCATAATGAGCATAGCACGGGGATGGTGGGAGCCCCTCATAATATGCACAGTAGAGGTACAGCCCCAGGAGGAAGTCAGCACAGCACAGGGATGGTGGGAGCCCCTCATAATAAGCAGCCCCAGGAGGAAGTCAGCACAGCACAGGGATGGCGGGAGCCCCTCATAATAAGCAGCCCCAGGAGGAAGTCAGCACAGCACAGGGATGGTGGGAGCCCCTCATAATAAGTAGCAACAGGAGCAAGTCAGCACAGCACAGGGATGGTGGGAGCCCCTCATAATGAGCATAGCACAGGGATGGTGGGAGCCCCTCATAATGAGCATAGCACAGGGATGGTGGAAGCCCCTCATAATATGCACAGCGGAGGTACAGCCCCAGGAGGAAGTCAGCACAGCACAGGGATGGTGGGAGCCCCTCATAATAAGCAGCCCCAGGAGGAAGTCAAGTATGTGCAAGTATTTTATACGTGTATTACACAACTATATACTGCACACCAAATAGTACACCTATACCAGTCCTTAAGGACCTTTGTGGAACTAGTAGCTAGGGATTAGCAGACCGTACCTCAGTCCCTATACTGATAAAGGAATGCTGCAGCAGAAGGGCAGCAGTCAGCAGTAGTGCACCTCAACCCTATATATTGTGGACCTATACCAGTCCTTAAAGAGGAAGTAAACCCTGATGAGTTTACTTCCTCTTTTTTTCCCTGCAAAGGTAAAGCATAATGGACTACTATGCATCGCATAGTAGCCCATTATGTGTCACTTACCTGACACAGGAGCCAGCGAAGTCGCCGCTGTCCCCTGTAGTCCGCCGCATCCATCTTGCTGGTGGCGTCTCGCAGCTCCGCCGCTGTCATTCGGCGAAGCCGCGATGACGTCACTCCCGCGCATGCGCACGGGAGTCGACAAATGCGGCAGCTCCATTCTTGGAACTGCCGCACTCAGCGTTTTCGGGCAAATATCTCCTAAACCATATAGGTTTAGGAGATATTGCTTGGACCTACAGGTAAGCCTTAATCTAGGCTTACCTGTAGGTCAAAGTGGTTTGTAAGGGTTTACAACCACTTTAAGGAATAGCAGACTGTACCTCACTCAACCCTATGTACTGTAGTACCCTATACCTTACCAGTCCTTATAAGGACCTTTGTGGAACTAGTAGGTTGTGAATCATTAGCAGACTGTTCCTCAGTCCCTATACTGATAAAGGACTGCTGCAGCAGAAGGGCAGCAGTCAGCAGTAGTACACCTCAACCCTATATATTGTGGACCTATACCAGTCCTTAAGGAATAGCAGACTGTACCTCACTCAACCCTATGTACTGTAGTACCCTATACCTTACCAGTCCTTATAAGGACCTTTGTGGAACTAGTAGGTTGTGAATGATCAGCAGACTGTACCTCAGTCCCTATACTGATAAAGGACTGCTGCAGCAGAAGGGCAGCAGTCAGCAGTAGTACACCTCAACCCTATATATTGTGGACCTCTACCAGTCCTTAAGGAATAGCAGACTGTACCTCACTCAACCCTATGTACTGTAGTACCCTATACCTTACCAGTCCTTATAAGGACCTTTGTGGAACTAGTAGGTTGTGAATGATTAGCAGACTGTACCTCAGTCTCTATACTGATAAAGGACTACTGCAGCAGAAGGGCAGCAGTCAGCAGTCGTGCACCTCAACCCTATATATTGTGGACCTATACCAGTCCTTAAGGAATAGCAGACTGTACCTCACTCAACCCTATGTACTGTAGTACCCTATACCTTACCAGTCCTTATAAGGACCTTTGTGGAACTAGTAGGTTGTGAATGATTAGCAGACTGTACCTCAGTCCCTATACTGATAAAGGACTGCTGCAGTATAGGGCAGCAGTCAGCAGTAGTGCACCTTAACCCTATATATTGTGGACCTATACCAGTCCTTAAGGAATAGCAGACTGTACCTCACTCAACCCTATGCACTGTAGTACCCTATACCTTACCAGTCCTTATAAGGACCTTTGTGGAACAAGTAGGTTGTGAATGATTAGCAGACTGTACCTCAGTCCCTATACTGATAAAGGACTACTGCAGCAGAAGGGCAGCAGTCAGCAGTAGTGCACCTCAACCCTATATATTGTGGACCTATACCAGTCCTTAAGGAATAACAGACTGTACCTCACTTAACCCTATGTACTGTAGTACCCTATACCCTACCAGTCCTTATAAGGACCTTTGTGGAACAAGTAGGTTGTGAATGATTAGCAGACTGTACCTCAGTCCCTATACTGATAAAGGACTGCTGCAGCAGAAGGGAAGCAGTCAAGTATAATATTCTTTCTAAATTTGGAAGAAAGAATATTATACGTGTACAAGCCTATTACCATACCACTTTGTGGACCTAATAGTAACAGCTACTGATTAAACTGACTGTCCCTCACTGCCTCACACACAGCTTCCTGCCTGTCCCTATTTAAACTGACAAAACAGAGGCTGTTGGAACAATAACTTGAATAGCACTTTTGTGGACCTAATAGTAACAGCTAATGATTAAACTGACTGTCCCTGCAGCACACAGCATCCTGTCCCTCTCTGTACACTGACAAAAGACAGGCTGCTGCAAAAATCAGTAGCACAGCAGTTCCTCAAACCTATATCCTGAACTACACCTAACACCTATACCAGTCCTGAAAAGAACTTTTGTGGACCAAATAGCTAGCGATTTGGGTCACTGCAGTCTCTCCCTGCTCCACACAGCATCCTCTCCCTATAGTGACAGAAGAAAGAATGTAAAATGGCCGCCGGATCGGGTGTATTTATAAGTTAGGGGGAATGTCCAAGTGTCCATGTGCTGTAATGTCTCAATTGGCTGTCCTGTACCCCATGATGAATGTGTCATCATAGGTCAAAGTTCTTTTACACAGTAAACACGGAAGTCCGCTGGGCGAACGGCGGCAATAGTCCGCCGATCGGGCGGACCGCGAACAGCCGAAATTCCCCGCGAAACGACCGCCGGGCGAACCGTTTGGCCATCCCTTGTTATAGCGTCTACAAAATAGGGGATAGTTTTATGCCATTTTTATTAATAATTTTTTTTTTACTAGTAATGGTGGCGATCAGTGATTTTTATTGTGACTGCGACATTATGGTGGACACTGACAATTTTGACACATTTTTAGGACCATTGGCATTAATACATCGATCAGTGAGATAAAAAATGCACCGATTACTGTAAAAAATGTCACTGGCAGTGAAGGGGTTAACCACTAGGGGACAGTGTAGGAGTGTGTTTTTTTTTACTGTAGGGGGCGTGGCTTGGCGTGTGACATCACTGATCATCTTTACCTATGACAGGAAACAAACGATCAGTGACAGGCTTACTAGGAAGCACAAGGAGAGGTTTGTTTACACTTACCTCTCCCCGTTCTTCAGCTCTGTGACCCGATCGCGGGACACCGGCGGTGATCGGGTCCACGGGTCCAGCAGCCATGGTCACGGAGCTCAGGACTGGGTCACGAGTGTGCCGCCGGTGTGGTGCACACGACCCACGGCTGGGCACTTAAAGGGCAATGTACATGTACGTGCTTGTACCTAGCCATGTCATTCTGCCGATGTATATCGGTGTGAGGTGGTCCTTAAGTGGGTAATTAGTAAATGTTGTAATGCCTATATGTCACCACTGGGAGCCGTATTTCAGGAGCAGTGATTTTAATAATGATTAAAGTGAAACAATAAAAGTGTAATGTTCCTTTAAATTTCGTACCTGTGGGGTGTCTATAGTATGCCTGTGAAGGGGCGCATGTTTCCCATGCTTAGAACTGTCCCTGCACAAAGTGCCATTTCTGCAGGAAAAAAAGTATTTTAAAATCACTTGCGGCGTTATACAGAGAACAATCAATGAGTGTTCTTTGTATTACGGGAAGCCGACAATTCATTCATTGATAAAAATAAAATAAAAAAAACGTGGGGTTCCCCTACATTCAATTACCAGGCCGATGAGGTCTGGTATGGATATTAAGGGGAACTCCGCGTCAAATTAAAAAAAAAATTGCCGTGGGGGTCCCCCTAAAAATCCATACCAGACCCTTTATCCGAGCACGCAACCTGGCAGGCCGCAGGAAAAGAGTGGGGGACGAGAGAGCGCCCCCCCTCCTGAACCATACTAGGCCACATGCCCTCAACATTGGGAGGATGCTTTGGGGGTCTGTGTACGGTTCAGGAAGGGGGGCTCTCTCTCATCCCCCCTCTTTTCCTGCGGCCTGCCAGGTTGTGTGCTCGGATAAAGGGTCTGGTATAGATCTTTAGGGAGACCCCCAAGTAATTTTTATTTTTTTTATAATTGACACGGGGTTCCCATTAATATCCATACCAGACCTGAAGGGCCTGGTAATTGAATTTAGGGGAACCCCACTTTTTTTTTTATTTCTTTTTTATCAATGAATGAATTGTCGGCTCCCGTAATACAGAGAACACTCAATGAGTGTTCTCTGTATTACGCCGCAAGTGATTTTAAAATACTTTTTTTCCTGCAGAAATTACACTTTGTGCAGGGACAGTTCTAAGCACGGGAAACATGCGCCCCTTCACAGGCATACTATAGACACCCCCCAGGTACGAAATTTAAAGGAATATTACACTTTTATTATTTCACTTTAATCATTATTAAAATCACTGCTCCTGAAAAAACTGACGTTTTTAAAACTTATTTTGCATTAATCCATGTCCCCTGGGGCAGGACCCAGGTCCCCAAACACTTTTTAGGACAGTAACTTGCATATTAGCCTTTAAAATTAGCACTTTAGATTTCTCCCATAGACTTGTACAGGGTGTTCCGGCTTTTCGAATTTGCTGCGAATAGCAAAAATTGTTCACTGTTCGCTGAACAGGCGAACAGGCAATGTTCGAGTCGAACATGAGTTCGATTTGAACTCAAAGCTCATCCCTACTCCTTATGAAGGGGCACCCCGCTCACTCGAGTGGGGAGAAGGCTTCTACAGTTTTCAAGGATCTGGCATGAACAATGTCAAGACAGGTGGGTGGCTTCCTCAAATTCTCTAGGTTACAAACTAGAGTTCCGAGAGTTCCTGTCTACTCGTTTTCTCAGATCAAACATTCCTGAGATGAAAAAGGGGTTCTCTTTCTAGCTTTGGATCATCTATTGTCTCAAAGAGTGATATCGGTGGTGCCCTTAGAAGAGCAAGGATTAGGGTTTTATTCAAACCTTTTCACAGTTCCAAAACCAAACGGGGATGTCAGACCCATTTTATATCTCAAAGATTTAAACCGTTTTTTGAATATCTGTTCCTTTCGCATGGAGTCTATCTGATCAGTAGTCTCCATCCCACAAGGGGGAGAATTCCTGGTGTCAATCGACATCAAGGATGCTTATCTCCATGTGCTGATTTTCCCCACTCACCATAAATTTCTATGCTTCAAGGTAGAGAATCTTCATCATTAGTTTGTAGCTCTGCCTTTTGGTCTAGCTACTGCACCTCAAGAGTTTACGAAGGTCCTGGCTCCTCCTTTAGCCAGGTTAAGGGATCAAGGTATAACGATACTAGACTACCTTGGTGATCTACTCTTGATGGATCAGTCGGTGGCCCGCTTAAACCAAAGTTTGGTCACCACAGTCAGCTACCTGGAATACCTAGGTTGGATTCTCAACCTAGAGAAACCACCAAGGAGATTGCAGTACTTGGGGCTGATCATAGATACACTTCAGAAGAAGGTGTTTTTTGCAGCAGGAAAGTATTGTTTCCGTAAAGGAACTGATTAATTTGTTTAAAACAAAGAAGAACCCTTCTATTCGACTTTGCATGCAGATGGTGGCTTCTTTCGAGGCCGTTCCTTATGCACAGTTTCTTCAAGACTGTTGCAAAACAGTATCCTATCAACTTGAAACAAGAAGGTCCAAGCTCTGGACTTCCCAATGCCTTTATCCACCAAAGTGCGTCAGAGCCTCTATTGGTGGTTGATATCCAAGAATCTTCAAAAAAGGAAAAATCCTTTCCACCAGTTACCTGGAAAGCCGTAAAAACAGATGCCAGCCTTCTGGGCTGGGAAGTAGTTCTGGAAGAAGTGTCTGTCCAAGGGAAATGGTCCATATCAGAGATGACCTTGCCCATCAATATTCTAGAGATTCGGGCAGTATGCCTAGCCCTAGAAGCCCAGATGTTCAGACTACGGAATTGTCCTGTCAGGATCCAATCCGACAATGACACAGCAGTGGCCTATATCTATTATCAAGAGGGCACGAGAAGTCGTGTGGCCCAGAGAGAGGTGAATCATACTCTATCTTGGGCAGAAAACAACATTCCTTGCCTATCAGCAATTTTCATTCCAAGGATAGAAAATTGGCAGATGGACAACTTGAGTCACCAACAATTGTTCCCGGGAGAACGGTCCCTTCACCCCGACATCTTTCTGTCAATATGTCAAAGATGGGGAGTTCCAGACATGGATCTGTTTGCGTCCACGTTCAACAACAAGATCGACAACTTGTGTCAAGGACAAGGGACCCGGTGGCATACAGAACAGATGCCTTGGTTATTTCCATGGGATCAGTTTTCACTGATCTATGTGTTCCCTCCTGTTCTGCTGCTTCCGTGCCTTCTTCGCAGGATCAAGCAAGAAGGGAAGGAGGTGATTCCTGTGGCCCCAGTGTGGCCAAGGAGATCTTGGTTTGCCGAGATCATAAAGATGGCGGTAGGGGACCCTTGGACCCTACCACTGTGGCCAGACCTTCTCTCGCATGGTCCAGTATTCCATCCTGCCTTACAAATGCTACATTTAACGATTTGGCTATTGAGAGCCACATTCTGAAAGACTGTGGGATGTCAGCTTCAGTAGTTTCTACTTTCGTTAATTCAAGGAAGCTGGCCTCCAGGGTCATATACTATAGAGTCTGGAAGGCATATGTCTCCTGGTGTGAATCCAGGGGTTAGCACCCCAGGAAATATGTCATAGGTAGGATCCCTGAATTCCTACAAATAGGATTAGAATTGAAGCCGGCCTTGAGTACTATCAAAGGCCAGGTGCCGGCCTTATCGGTATTTTTTCAACAACCACTTGCTTCACACTCTCTGGTTCGTAACTTTATTCAGGGGGTAACGCGGATTAATCCTCCAGTTCCTGAGCTCTTGGGAAATACCCCTGAGCTCTTGGGAAATTTAGTCCTGTTGGCATTACTAAAACAGCCTTTTGAGCCAATACGAGATATTCCCTTAGGCTGGATTCACACCTATGCATTTTTAGTGCTTTTTGCATTTTGCAGATTTGCACTACAGAACTTGTTCCATAGGAAACCATGTTAAATGGACTGTAGTGCAAATCTGAAAAATGCAAAAAGAACTAAAACTGCAAACGTGTGAATCCAGCCTTAGGTCCTCTTGAGGAGGAAAATTATTTTCTTGGTCGCCATATCTTCTGCAAGAAGAGTATCAGAGTTGGCTGCTCTTTCTTATGCCAAGTATACACGACCGGACTTTTTGACAGCAAAGGTCCGATGGAACAAATCCGTCAGACAATTCGATCGTGTTTGAGCTCCATCGGACCTTTGCTGTCCAAAAATCCAACAGAGTTTAGAAATAAAACGGTTTTTAAATGTTCCTGCAGGAACTCCACGGACCCAGTTCCTAGCGGGAAACCCGTTCGTCTGTATGCTGGTCCGACGGACCAAATATGACGCAGGAGCAGCTACAGCACCTGCTCGTGAGAATGCTCCTCCGCTCTCTCTGGCCTCTTCTCCCACTCTCTGGCCTTTCTCCCGCTCTCCGGCCTCTTCTCCCGCTCTCTGGTTCTTCTCCAGGGCTCCTCTGCTATCTTCTGCTCTTTTGGCGCTCTTTTGCTAGTGGTGGCCCTTTTCTCCTTCGTCATCTTCTTCTTCCTTCTTCTGTTCTTCCAATGTTGACATGACGCTCTCTCCTCCGGGCAGTGATGTCATAAGGGGCGGTGTCCCGGGGCATGCTGGGACTGTGCCATCATAAGGGGCGGGATCACCGGGTGACATCACCCGGTGACCCTGCCTTATGCCTATATAAGTCTTTGCGCACGTGTCCACAGCATTACAGCAGGAGAGAGCGTAATGTCAACATCGGAAGAACAGAAGAAGGAAGAAGAAGAAGACGACGAAGGAAAAAAATGGACCACCTCTAACAAAAGAGTGGCAAAAGAGCAGAAGATAACAGAGGAGCCCGAGAGAAGAACTGGAGAACAGGCGAAGAGGCCAGAGAGCAGAAGAAGCCGGAGATAGCGGAGGAGTTGGAAGAGACCCCCAAAGACGGAAGAGACCCTCGGAGCTGCCTAATAAATTACTTTAAAAACCCGTCTAGTGTGTTTTTTTATTGACTTTCTTTCCCCCGGGTGAATGAGTAGGGGTACGATGTACCCCATACTTATTCACATAGGGTGGGGGGGCCGGGATCTGGGGGCCCTCTTTTTAAAGGGGGCTCCTGGATTCCGATAAGCCCCCCTCCCCCAGACCTCGACAACTAACAGCCAGGATTGTCGGGAAGAGGCACTTGTCCTCACCAACATAGGGCCTGGTATGGACCTTGGGGGGACCCCCCACACAGTTTTTTCGGCATAGGGGATTCCCCTTAAAATCCATACCAGGCAACGGGGATCGCAAGGTGTCAATCTTGCCGATAAAAGCGGTGAGATTGACTTCCTTTTCTAGTCCCGTCGTAACTCATCACGTTCAAACTGAACGGACTTTAGTCCATGTGTGGCCAAGTCCGTTCATCTGGAAGTCCATCGTAACTCCGTCAAAAATCCATCAGGAAGACTGGTGGACCTAGTCCTCCGGAAAGGCCGGTCATGTGTGGGCATGTCCGCTCATTCGGAAAGTCCATCAGAACTCCGCCGGAAGTCCGTCGGGAAGTCCGTCTGACCTAGTCTGCTGGAAAGTCAGATCGTGTGTACGTGTCATTAAGAGCCATATTTGATTATTCATAAGGATAAGGTTGTATTGCGGCCTCATCCTAAATTTCTCCCGATGGTAGTGTCAGGTTTTTATTTAAACCAGGATATTGTTCTGCCTTAATTTTTTCCAGAACCTCGTTCTGTGGAAGAGAGATCACTACATTCTCTTGATGTGGTGAGAGCCGTCAGGGTCTATTTGAAAGTGACCGCTCAGATTTATGAAACAGATGTTTTGTTTGTGTTGCCAGACAGTCCGAAATAAGGACAGGCTGCATCGAAATCTATTTCTAAATGGATTTGTCAAGTGATTGTTCAAGCTTATGGTTTAAAGAGGAAAATTCCTCCTTTTCATATTAAAGCGCACTCCACCAGACCAGGGCTGTTAGTGCTTCCTGGGCAGTGCATCACTAAGCCTCCATGGCTCAGATCTGAAAGGCTGGTTTTCAGATCATACATTTACCAGATTCTATCAAGTAAATGTAAAAGGTCATGAGGATTAGTGATGGACGAACTTCCGACGGGACGTTTTGCGAACGCGGCCGATAGTTCGCGAACCGTAACCTTCGCGGTGGGCCCCATTGACTTCAATGGGAGGCGAACTTCGCAAACCTACAGGTCAAATTTGCAGCCACAAAATAATTAATAGCTGTGCAAACATAGTCCCACCACATGGCCAATGACATAACACATGTATGGGGTGAATCTGGGATCGACAACTACAAGCATTCTTTTTTTATATGGGAAATTGTTGTGACAATTCAGGACTGTGGAGCGCATGAAGGCAATGGAGGAGAGGGAAGGTCAGGGACCAGGGTAGGCAAAGAAGACGGTGCAGGAGATGATCACCAGCAGCGTGACATACAGCAATGACACCTGCACCGTGATAGAGTCATCTGACAGCAGCACCGTGATAGAGAGCACTGACATCAGCAGCGTGACATACAGCAATGACACCTGCACCGTGATAGAGTCATCTGACACCAGCACCGTGATAGAGAGCACTGACATCAGCAGCGTGACATAAAGCACTGACACCAGCACCGTGATATACAGCACTGACATCAGCAGCGTGACATAAAGCACTCACACCAGCACCGTGATATACAGCACTGATAGCAGCACCGTGATAGAGAGCACTGACATCAGCACCGTGATATACAGCACTGACGCCTGCACCATAAGCAGCCCCAGGAGGAAGTCAGCATAGCACTGGGATGGTGGGAGCCCCTCATAATGAGCATAGCACAGGGATGGTGGGAGCACCTTATAATAAGCAGCCCCAGGAGGATGTCAGCATAGCACAGGGATGGTGAGAGCCCCTCATAATAAGCAGCCCCAGGAGGATGTCAGCATAGCACAGGGATGGTGGGAGCCCCTCATAATAAGCAGCCCCAGGAGTAAGTCAGCACAGCACAGGGATGGTGGGAGCCCCTCATAATGAACATAGCACAGGGATGGTGGGAGCACCTCAAAATATGCACAGCAGAGGTACAGCCCCAGGAGGAAGTCAGCACAGCACAGGGATGGTGGGAGCCCCTCATAATATGCACAGCAGAGATACAGCCCCAGGAGGATGTCAGCACAGCACAGGGATGGTGGGAGCCCCTCATAATATGCACAGCAGAGGTACAGCCCCAGGAGGAAGTCAGCACAGCACAGGGATGGTGGGAGCCCCTCATAATAAGCAGCCCCAGTAGAAATATGACACCGCTCAACCTCTTCAAAGAGGAGGGTATGGGTATATAGTACGGTGTGCTTTTTTTGGACAAGGAAGTGAGCCAAATGAAGAAAGAAGGTCCCTGTGCTCGATTAAAAAAATTGTTTATAGACATTTACATGGTCTACTGGTCACATGTGTTGAATTCCTCCGAGATCCATGCCTCATTCATTTTGAGAAATGTGAGGTAGTTAACACTGTCGTGAGCTAGGCGAGTACGCTTATCGGTCACGATCCCCCCTGCTGCACTGAACGTCCTTTCGGACAGGACACTGGATGAGGGGCAAGCCAACAGTTCGATTGCAAATTGGGCAAGCTCTGGCCAGAGGTCAAGCCTGCCCACCCAGTAGTCCAGGGGTTCATCACTCCTCAGAGCTTCCACATCGGCCGTTAACCCGATGTAGTCGGACACCTGACGGTCTAGGCGTTCTCTGATGCTGGATCCGGATGACACCTGTCGATGGGTCGGCTGAAAGAATGACCTCATATCCGAAGTCACCAACACATCTTCAAACCGGCCTCTTCTTGCAGGCGCTGTTGGATTGGTACCCGCAACTCCTTCTCTGGGAGTGGGAATTGCTCCTCTGCCAGCGCACGCAAAAGCAGAATGCAGCATTTCTCGAAGCAAGGCCTGAAAGTGCTGCATTCTGACAGCCCTCTGTGACGGCGGTAACATTTCCACCATTTTGTGTTTGTACCGGGGGTCTAAGTACGTTGCCACCCAGTACTGGTCCTTGACCCTTATGATTTTCATACGGGGGTCCCTATTAAAACACTGGAGCATGAAGGCCCCCATTTGCACTAAAGTGGAAGCGGTGTGGTGGCCTGGCTCCTGCTTATCATCCAGGATAATGTCGTCCTCTTCATTCTCCTCTCCCCATCCATGCACAACAGGGATCCTGAAAGGTTTAAAGCATGCTCTTCTTGCTCCTCCTCATCCGCCCCGGCACCATCCTCCTCTGTCTTCTCTTCAGACTCCTGTTGTTGACTTGTCTCAGATAGAGTAGCCCCCCCTGGGAATTCATTCAGCATTGCGACTTCCTCAGCTTCCCGCTCCTGCTCCTCCACAGCTTGATCAATGACACGACGCAATGCACGCTCCATAAAGAAGGCATAAGGTACCATGTCACTGATGGCGCCATGGCTGCGACTGACCAGTTTGGTGATCTCCTCAAATGGGCGCAAAAGTCTGCATGCGTCGCGCATGAGCAGCCACTGGCGTGGTGAAAAAAAAACCAGCTCCCCAGAACCGCTTCTGCCGCAGAGTTCATACAGGTAGACATTAACTGCACGTTTCTGGAGCAGCCTATCAAGCATATAGAAGGTTGAGTTCCATCGCGTCGGGCAATCGCAAATAAGACGTCTGACTGGCAGATTGTGTCGCCGCTGAATGTCAGCAAGGCAAACCATGGCCATGTAAGATCTTCTGAAATGGGCCGAGATTTTCCTTGCCTGCCGCAAGATGTCCTGGACCCCAGGGTATTTGACAAGGAATCGCTGCACGACCAAGTTTAAGACGTGTGCCATGCATGGCACATGCGTGATATTGCCCTGTTTCAATGCGCTAAGCAGATTGGCACCGTTGTCACACACCACTTTACCAACTGTCAAATTGAGCGGTGTTAGCCACTGATCTGCCTGTGAACGCAAAGCTGAAAGGAGTGCCGGGCCAGTGTGGGTCTTTGCTTCCAGGCACAACAACGCAGCGCGGCATGGCAACCTCTCACCTGGCATGTCGAATAGGTTCTGGGGAGCTTGGGCGGCGCAGCGGAAGAGACGCTAGCAGCGGAAAAGGAGGAGTCAGCCGAGGAGGAAAGGGAGGAGGATGGAGTAGGAGGAGGAGGAGAAGAAGAGTCAGGCCTGCATGCAATCCGTGACGGTAAAACAAAATCTAAACGGGTGCCACGGGTTACATGCTTGACAGCCGTCAGATGGTTCACCCAGTGGGCAGTAAAAGTGATATACTTTCCCTGCCCGTGTTTGCTAGACCACGTGTCTGTGGTCAGATGTATCTTGGCACCGACACTGTGTGCCAGAGATACATTCACTTGCCGCTGAACATGGCCATATAGCTCTGGGATGCCCTTCTCTGAGAAATACTTCCTCCCTGGGACCTTCCATTGTGGTGTTCCAATGGCCACAAATTTGCGAAAGGCCTCCGAGTCCACCAGTTTATATGGCAGTAGTTGGCAGGCTATGAGTTCTGACAAGCCAGCCGTCAACCGTTGGGCAAGAGGGTTATCCGGCGTCATCATTTTTTTACGCTCGAACATTAGGCCCACGGAAGCCTGCCTTTTTGCAGAAAAACGTGAGCTTGGCGTGATGGAAGGTGGAGTGGAGGACAATTGTGAGGAGAGAGGAGAAGAAGTAGAAGACGAGGCTGGAAGGTGAGAGCCTGCAGTGTGGCTTTGTGTGTTCCGTTGCTCCCACTCGGCTCGGTGATGGCTGCTTATGGGCCTTCTTAAGGCGGTCGTCCCTAGGTGAGTGTTGGGCTTACCGCGACTAATGCGTTGACTGCAAAGATTGGCAACGCTATTGTCAGCAGCGGACACGTTAAAGAAAGCCCACACTGCGGAGCCATGTGCTGGTGTCCTGGGAGCGCCAGATGTGACCGTACATGGTCGATGACTCGCTCCTGATACATTTGCTGTCTGCTTTGTCCCTCCTGTGCAATGTAAGTTATTCCTGCTTCTCCTCCCTATCTGCTGGTCCATATCTCCCTCTGAACTCCCCTCCTTTTCCTTTTCTTGTGGGCACCCATGTGACATCACTAGACACATCATCATCAACGTCACCTTCCCCACCGCTATAAGTAGAGATCTCGGAGTAGGCAGCAACACCGGGGACCAACCTCCTCCTTGGGATGATCTGGGTACTGTCGTCAGACTGCTGAGTAGCGGTTGTTGCTGCCTCCTCTTCCTGATCCAATACCAAGAGTGGCTGCGCATCAGAAATGTCTTGATATGGATCGGAAAATAATTCCTGTGACTCAAGCGGAAGGTATGTGGTGGTGGTGGTGTTGTTGGTGGTAGTGTCTTTGGGGGTGCACACAGCAGAGAGTGAAGAAGAGGATGAGGAGGGTGCAGAAGAGTAAGGCTGAGCGAGCCACTCAACCAAGTCTGGTGCATCCTTTAAAGTAATTGAACGCACTTTCTGCAACTTCCTACTTTGGCTCAAGCCTGTTGCTCCTTCCCTACCCCCACCACCCCTGCGGAAGGGCCTGCCTCTTCCTCTGCCTGTCATTTTTTAAATGACCCTGTGACAAAACTCTCAGTCCCTATACCGATGAAGGACTGCTGCAGTATAGGGCAGCGGTCAGCAGTAGTGCACCTCAACCCTATGTATTGTGGACCTATACCAGTCCTTATAGAGTAGCAGACTGTACCTCACTCAACCCTATGTACTGTAGCACCCTATACCTTACCAGTCCTTATAAGGACTTTTGTGGACCAAGTAGGTTGTGTGTGAGTGATTAGCAGACTGTACGTCAGTCCCTATACCGATGAAGGACTGCTGCAGTATAGGGCAGCGGTCAGCAGTAGTGCACCTCAACCCTATGTATTGTGGACCTATACCAGTCCTTATAGAGTAGCAGACTGTACCTCACTCAACCCTATGTACTGTAGCACCCTAGACAGACCAAGTTACCAGTCCTTATAAGGACCTTTGTGGACCAAGTAGGTTGTGTGTGAGTGATTAGCAGACTGTACCTCACTCAACCCTATGTACTGTAGTACCCTATACCTTACCAGTCCTTATAAGGACTTTTGTGGACCAAGTAGGTTGTATGTGAGTGATTAGCAGACTGTACGTCAGTCCCTATACCGATGAAGGACTGCTGCAGTATAGGGCAGCGGTCAGCAGTAGTGCACCTCAACCCTATGTATTGTGGACCTATACCAGTCCTTATAGAGTAGCAGACTGTACCTCACTCAACCCTATGTACTGTAGCACCCTATACCTTACCAGTCCTTATAAGGACTTTTGTGGACCAAGTAGGTTGTGTGTGAGTGATTAGTAGACTGTACGTCAGTCCCTATACCGATGAAGGACTGCTGCAGTATAGGGCAGCGGTCAGCAGTAGTGCACCTCAACCCTATGTACTGTGGACCTATACCAGTCCTTATAGAATGGCAGACTGTACCTCACTCAACTCTATGTACTGTAGCACCCTAGACAGACCAAGTTACCAGTCCTTATAAGGAGATTTGTGGAACAAGTGGGTTGTGAATGATTAGCAGACTGCAGCAGAAGGGCAGCAGTCAAGTATAATATTCTTTCTATATTTGGAAGAAAGAATATTATACGTGTACACGCCTATTACCATACCACTGATACCAGTCCTGAAAAGAACCTTTGTGGAACTAATAGTAACAGCTACTGATTAAACTGACCCTCACTGCCTCACACACTGCTTCCTGCCTGTCCCTATATAAACTGACAAAACAGAGGCTACTGGAACAATAATTGAAATAGCACTTTTGTGGACCTGATAGTAACAGCTAATGACTAAACTGGCTGTCCCTGCAGCACACACCGTCCTGTCCCTTTCTCTAAACTGACAAAAGACACTCAGGCTGCTGCAACAATCACTAGCACAGCACTGCCTATCCTGAACTACACCTAACACCTATACCAGTCCTGAAAAGAACTTTTGTGTACCAAATAGCTAGCGATTTGGGTCACTGTAATCTCTCCCTGCTCCACACAGCAACCTCTCCCTATAGTGACAGAAGAAAGAATGTAAAATGGCCGCCGGATCGGGTGTATTTATAAGTTAGGGGGAATGTCCAAGTGTCCATGTGCTGTCATGTCTGAATTGGCTCTCCTGTACCCCATGATGGATGTGTCATCATAGGTCAAAGTTCTTTTACACAGTAAACACGGAAGTCCGCCGGGCGAACGGCGCCAATAGTCCGCCGAACTTGCGGACCGCGAACAGCCGAAATTCGCCGCAAAACGACCGTCGGGCGAACCGTTCGGCCATCACTAGTGAGGATATCGCCTTTGGGCGCAGTGTACTGCAGGCTGCAGTATGAGTCCTCTAGTCTCTTTTGTTGTGTCTCCCTCCCTTCAGTTGGCATTGCTATGGGACATCCCACATAATAACTACTATGGCTCTGTGTTCCATGATGTATGATAAGAGAATAGTATTTTTATAACAGCTTACCTGTAAAATCCTTTTCTTTGAAGTACATCACGGGACACAGAGGTCCCTCCCTTCTTGGTATACACGTGTATTGCTTTGCTATAAAACTGAGGAACTCCCAGCAGTAGGAGGGGTTATATAAGGCGTTCACTTTTTTGTCTTAGGGCATGCCAGTGTCCATCACCTGAAGGTGGCCTATAACCCACATAGTAACTACTTTGTGCCTCATGATGTACTTCAAAGAAAAGGATTTTACAGGTTAGCTTTTATAAAAAATCCAATTGTCTCCTACGATGTCTTGTCCTTAAAAGGGTTGTAAACCATCGTGTTTTTTCACCTTAATGCATCCTATGCATTAAGGTGAAAAAAACTTCTGACACTAACCAGCCCCCCTATTTTACTCACCTGAGCCCGTTAGTTCCCACGGCAGAGACACGCTCTTCGCTTTACCCCAGAAGATGACGATCTGAGCCACTCTATGCAAAATGAACTGTACAGTGAAGCTAAGCAGGATATGTTTGTTTTTTTTTGTTTGTTTTTTTAAACGAGGGTTTACAACCTTTTTAACACCCTCTGACTTTTTCCTGGTTCTTTTCCTGTTTCTTTTTGTACCGTTGTTTTTTGGATTTTTGTCCTTGCTCCCCTGAGGTGTTTTTACTATACTTTTTTGTGGGGACCTGATTTTTGGTTCTGGTGTCTGTATTCTCTAAAAAAGTTACCGATTTATCAGACCATTCACCTTCGCTATCTGATGAAGAGTATAGGTACTGAGAAGGGGTGTTATTTCTAGTTCTACCACGGTGTGAGCGGCTCCTACCACGTGGTACAGTTAGATTGAATATATCCCCTCTTTCCCAGTCTTGGATGTTTTGTCTGAACTTTTCCTGTTTATTAACTCTCATAATTTTTTGAGCTTTCTCTACCTCCTTTTTGAGCTATTCATTGTATTTTTCAAAATCGGGGTCCTGTCTGTATGGCTCAAGTAATTGAGCACTCTGATCGATTTCCACCTGAATTTCCACCAGTTGGATTTGTGCCCCCGTTCACTACTACTTTTTTCCACTTTTCCAAAAACCTTGGGGTCTGGAGATGTGCGGCTGGTATAACTTTTTTCTTCAAGCTCCTGGGGATGACCACATCCATAATGTGGAAATTCAGCGAGGAAATATCGCACTTTCGATTAAGGTATTTTATAGTCAATTTTCTGTGATTGTTTTTTTCAAAGATTCATTCCCAGGGTCCCCAGAGGACTGGTCACGAGAAACTGCTGTTTGTATCTCAAGATTAATTTGGTCATCCAGCACATATGCCATCTAGATGTTATGTTACTATATAATGCACTCAGGTTTAAATGTTAGGTAGGAGGTCACTAATACCGGTATATAAAATTACAATGATATAACGAGGGAGCACTGTGATAATGGAGGGTTAATAAGAAACCCAGACCATATAGTATACATAAAGAAAAAGATAAAAATCACTGAGTCATCACCTCCTCTGGAGATATAGAGGAGAGTATCCTATAAGGAATCAGATACCTCAAACTCTATCTCATAGACATGTGCAGAGTAAAATATTTCGTTTCGGAATTTCGTTTTCGTCTGAAAACTTAATTTATTTAGTTACTCCCGAAATTCGTTTTTATTTATTTCGTTTTTCGTTCAAAAATTGCATTCGTCCGAAAATCCACATGAATTACGGTCGAATCTGTCTTGGAAGGCTTATGGTGTCTGTCGAATGTATAAAGAAGATTCGACGGAGCTAACTATATAGCATACTTTAGAACCCTATTAAAGTCTATGGGACTCCAACGTTCAAAATCTAAAGTGCTAATTTTAAAGGCTAATTTGCAAGTTACTGTCCTAAAAAGTGTTTGGGGACCCGGGTCCTGCCCCAGGGGACATGTATCAATGCAAAAAAAAGTTTTAAAAACGGCCGTTTTTTCGGGAGCAGTGATTTTAATAATGATTAAAGTGAAACAATAAAAGTGTAATATTCCTTTAAATTTCGTAGGGGGGGGTTGTCTATAGTATGCCTGTGAAGGGGCGCATGTTTCTGGGGCTTAGAACTGTCCCTGCACAAAGTGTCATTTATGCAGGAAAAAAAGTCCTTTAAAATCACTCGCAGCTATAATGAATTGTCGGCTCCCGTAATACAGAGAACACTCATTGAAAGTCATTGATAAAAAAATAAATAAATAAATAAATAAAAAAAAAAGCGTGGGGGTCCCCCAAATTCAATTACCAGGCCCTTCAGGTCTGGTATGGATATTAAGGAGAACCCTGCCTCAAATTTAAGAAAAAATTTGACGTGGGGTTCCCCCTAAATATCCATAACCAGACCCTTCAGGTCTGGTATGGATATTAAGGGGAACCCCGCGTCAAATTAAAAAAAAAATTGACGTGGGGTTCCCCCTAAAAATCCATACCAGACCCTTTATCCGAGCACGCAACCTGGCAGGCCGCAGGAAAAGAGGGGGGGACGAGAGAGCGGCCCCCCCTCCCTCCTGAACCATACCAGGCCACATGCCCTCAACATTGGGAGGATGCTTTGGGGGTCCGTGACCCCTCAAAGCACCTTGTCCCCATGTTGATGAGGACAAGGGCCTCATCCCCACAACCCTGGCCGGTGGTTGTGGAGGTCTGCGGGCGGGGGGCTTATCAGAATCTGGAAGCCCCCTTTAACAAGGGGACCCCCAGATCCCGGCCCCCCCCCCTGTTTGAAATGGTAAGGGGGTACAAAAGTACCCCTACCATTTCACAAAGAAAGTGTAAAAAATGTTTAAATAAAACAAACACACTTTTTAAAAATTCCTTTATTAAAAATAAAAAAAAGATTCCAGCGGCGGTAATCCACTCTTGCTATCCAGCGACGGACGGTCAGCTCTCCATCGATGTCTAATGTCATCCAGCGCAGCGCAGCATCCTTCTTCTGTCTCCTCCACGGAGACACTGGAGGCATTCCGGCGCTGACGTTTCTTATATACGGAGGGCGGGGCCACCCGTCACCTGACCCCGCCCCCCTCTGACGCAAGGGGAAACCCGGGGTTCCCCGTGACGTATGGGTGACCCCGCCCCCCTCTGATGTAACGGAAACCTGCCTGTGTTACATCAGAGGGGTGCGGGTCACCCCTACGTCACAGGGAACCCCGGGTTTCCCCTTGCGTCAGAGGGGGGCGGGGTCAGGTGACGGGTGGCCCCGCCCACCCTATATAAGAAACGTCAAGCCGCCGGAATGTCTGTAGTGTCTCCTCCACGGAGACAGAAGAAGGATGCTGCGCTGCGCTGGATGACATTAGACATCGATGGAGAGCTGACCGTCCGTCGCTGGATAGCAAGAGTGGATTACCGCCGCTGGAATCTTTTTTTTATTTTTAATAAAGGAATTTTTCAAAAGTGTGTTTGTTTTATTTAACAATTTTTTACACTTTCTTTGTGAAATGGTAGGGGTACTTTTGTACCCCCTTACCATTTCAAACAGGGGGGGGGCCGGGATCTGGGGGTCCCCTTGTTAAAGGGGGCTTCCAGATTCTGATAAGCCCCCCGCCCGCAGACCTCCACAACCACCGGCCAGGGTTGTGGGGATGAGGCCCTTGTCCTCATCAACATGGGGACAAGGTGCTTTGAGGGGTCACGGACCCCCAAAGCATCCTCCCAATGTTGAGGGCATGTGGCCTGGTACGGTTCAGGAGGGAGGGGGGGCCGCTCTCTCGCCCCCCCCCCTCTTTTCCTGCGGCCTGCCAGGTTGCGTGCTCGGATAAAGGGTCTGGTATGGATTTTTAGGGGGAACCCCATGTCAAATTTTTTTTAAATTTGATGCGGGGTTCCCCTTAATATCCATACCAGACCTGAAGGGTCTGGTTATGGATATTTAGGGGGAACCCCACGTCAAATTTTTTCTTAAATTTGAGGCAGGGTTCCCCTTAATATCCATACCAGACCTGAAGGGCCTGGAAATTGAATTTGGGGGACCCCCACGCTTTTTTTTTTATTTATTTATTTATTTTTTTATCAATGACTTTCAATGAGTGTTCTCTGTATTACGGGAGCCGACAATTCATAATAGCTGCGAGTGATTTTAAAGGACTTTTTTTCCTGCATAAATGACACTTTGTGCAGGGACAATTCTAAGCACGGGAAACATGCGCCCCTTCACAGGCATACTATAGACAACCCCCCCTACGAAATTTAAAGGAATATTACACTTTTATTGTTTCACTTTAATCATTATTAAAATCACTGCTCCCGAAAAAACGGCCGTTTTTAAAACTTTTTTTTGCATTGATACATGTCCCCTGGGGCAGGACCCGGGTCCCCAAACACTTTTTAGGACAGTAACTTGCAGAATCTTTTCTCTCTGTCAAATCTTTTTTCTCTGTCGAATATTTTCTCTATATAATCTTGGACTAATAGAGGTAAGGTTAGGCACATTCGACCACAGGTTCTATAGACAGATTGTTATTGTCAGAGTCATGTCGAATCTCCTATTCTATATCGAACTGTTGTAACAATGAAAACGAAAATAAAGCATTTATTTATGTCGGATCTTTCGTTTTTCGGATTTTGTGCTTTCGTTATCGTTTGTCAAAACGAAAACGAAAATAGCTGAAATTCGGACGAAAATGCATTCGGACGAAAACGAATGCACATGTCTACTATCTCATACACAGTCAGATCATCCCCATACAATTATAACAGGGAGTGGATGGTAGTGTGATCCTCTAGATATATAAGCATATATTTAAGGAGGACTAAAGCTTCGTACACACAATCAGATTTTCCAACGGGAAATGTGTGATGACAGGCTGTTGGCGGAAAATCCGACTGTTTGTATGCTCCATCAGACAATTGTCAGATTTTCCGCGGACAAATGTTGGATGGCAGGCTTTAAAATTTTCCGTGGACAAATCTCTGTTGTTGGATTTTACGGGCGTGTGTTCACAAGTCCATGAGGCAAAAGTCCAAATTACAAACACGCATGCTCGAAGGCAAGGATGAGCCGGAAGCTGTAAACTAGCGTTCCTAATGGAGAATTAACATTCGTGACATGGCAAATTCTGAAATCTCGAAATGCAGCGCACATTCTCTTCTTCTTTAATGGGATAATAATGAAGCTGCTTTGTTGGTGATACTGATGGAGTTATTGATGGAGCAAACACATTTTCAAAGGCTTTTTTTTCTAGTGGTATCAAGAATAATATTATTATGCTTGTTATTTTTATTTTTTTTTGGTGCAAGTTACCACAACACCATTATCCCATAGTTTTTCAGATTAAAGATACAACTATGTTGGTGTCCCTTGTCAATTTTTAATTTGTAATTTTTAAAATGTAACTGCCTACTCCCAAACTGTCATTTGAAGTAAAACACATAGCCAAGTATTATTCAACCAAAAAATAAAATAAAAGCCTCATGCACGTGTCCTGCTTCTTAACTAGTTGCCGACCGGGCCATAGCCGAAAGATGGCTACAGCACAGTCAGCTTATTCTGGGAGGGTTCCATGGACGTCCTCCCACAATCTTGCTCTCGCGCGCCCCCTGAGGTGTTCTCCCGGAAAAATCTGTGACCGCCGCATCACGGATCACAGTAAATGGCCCCTGGTAGCGGCCATTTACCACGTGATCGCTCCATCAAATGACAGAGCGATCAATTGTAAACAAACCGTTGTCTCATGTCATGACGCCGGTTCCTCTCTCCACTCTCTGTACTGATCTGTACAGTGCGAGGGGAGAGAACGTTTGCAGCAGCTCTGTGGACTTGATCTGTAGTGCTCACAGCGCTGCTCAGTGCCCATACTCTGCAATATTCTGCAGTACTCTGCCCATACTCTTCAATACTCTGTCACTAATCTGCAGTACTCTGCCAATACTCTGCAATACTCTCCACTACTCTGCCAATACTCTGCAATATTCTGCCAGCACTCTACAATACTCTGCAATACTCTGCAATTAAGGATGAGCCGAACACCCCCCTGTTCGGTTCGCACTAGAACCTGCGAATAGACCTAAACTTCGTGTGAACTTTAGAACCCTATTAAAGTCTATGGGACTCGAACGTTCACAATCTAAAGTGCTAATTTTAAAGGCGAATATGCAAGTTATTGTCATAAAAAGTGTTTGGGGACCCGGGTCCTGCCCCAGGGGACATGGATCAATGCAAAAAAAAGTTTTAAAAACGGCAGTTTTTTCAGGAGCAGTGATTTTAATAATGATTAAAGTGAAACAATAAACGTGTAATATTCCTTTAAATTTCGTACCTGGGGGTGTCTATAGTATGCCTGTGAAGGGGCGCATGTTTCCCGTGCTTAGAACTGTCCCTGCACAAAGTGTCATTTCGCAAGGAAAAAAAGTCTTTTAAAATCACTTTCCGTTGTCAGCTCCCGTAATACAGAGAACACTCAATAAGTGTTCTCTGTATTAGCCGACAATTCATTCATTGATAAAAAAAAAAAAAAAAAGCGTGGGGGTTCCCCTAAATTCAATTACCAGGCCCTTCAGGTCTGGTATGGATATTAAGGGGAACCCCGCATCAAATTTAAAAAAAATTTGCAGTGGGGGTCCCCCTAAAAATCCATACCAGACCCTTTATCCGAGTACGCAACCTGGCAGGCCACAGGAAAAGAGCGGGGGACGAGAGAGCGCCCCCCCCCTGAACCGTACCAGGTCACATGCCCTCAACATTGGGAGGATGCTTTGGGGGTCTGTGATCCCTCAAAGCACCATGTCCCCATGTTGATGGGGAAAAGGGCCTCATCCCCAAAACCCTGGCCGGTGGTTGTGGGGGTCTGCGGGTGGGGGGCTTATCAGAATCTGGAAGCCCCCTTTAACAAGGGGACCCCCAGATCCCGGCCCCCCTGTTTGAAATGGTAAGGGGGTACAAAAGTACCCCTACCATTTCACAAAGAAAGTGTAAAAATGGTTAAATAAGACAAACACACTTTTGAAAAATTGCTTTATTAAAAATAAAAAAAATAAAAAAAAGATTCCAGCGGTGCTAATCCACTCTTGCTATCCAGCGACAGATGATCATCTCTCCGAGGTCCAGCGATGGTTGATCTGATCCAGCGACGGGGGTTTTCTCAGTCCAGCACTGTCCATACATGCATACATCTTCTGTCTCCACTGCGGAGACACTGCGGGGATCCCAGTGCTGACGTTTCTTATATTAGGAGGGCGGGGCTACCCGCCACCTGACCCCGCCCCTCTGACGCTGGTGAGGGAAGCCATGGGGTTCCCCAGTGACGTATGGGTGACCCCACCCCCCTCTGATGTAACGCAGGTTTCAGAGATCCCCTGTCACAGTTGGCCAGTCTATGACTTCAATGGTAGTACAGGGCCAGACGTGATGTGGAGTATATGAGAGATGGATGGCTGAGTCCGCTGAAACAGAGGCAATCAGTGGTGCATTCGCATAGTACAGCCGTAGGTACAGGTAAAGGCTGAATGGAGTTTGTGCACCAGCATACTCAATGGTAGCCGAACAACTAACCTGGCTAATTAAAGCTGGACTGGTCATCTTAAGCTACCTCCCTGGCGGTATTCCCGAGTGTGTCTCGGAGTTACATTTCAGTACCATTATCAGTAACCCCGAGCCACACTCGGGATTGTGTTGTAGAATCCTGGTGCAGTGTACTTACCTTGTCCCCAGGATCCTGCAATGTCCCCCTGCTGTGTTTGTGCGCTGTGTCTTCTGCTTGATGTCCTGCGTGCCGGGCTCCTTTCCCTGCGAGCATTGTGACGCATGGGGGTGGAGCCTGGCAGCAAATTCAAAAAGTACACAAAACATAACACATACAGTACATTGTTATCTTACAGATGACATTACTGTATCAAATCATTTCACCTCCCTTTTATCCCTAATGCTTTGTCCAGTGCCCCACATGTAGTTTTATATGATATATACTGTTATTCTGCCTGGAAACTGGAGATTGTCCATGGCAACCAAAAAGTGTCCCTTCATGTAAAAGTGGTTTTAGAGCAACTAGAAAACAGAGATAATAAATTAGAATCACTTGCAGAATTGAGCGATATAAAAAATAATAATGCTAGCGGCACTTCCGGTCTCTGAGAGAAGTGGCATTGAAGCGGGGTGTACGGACTACGAGGCTGAGCAGGCAAAATGGCAGACGACATTCGTACCAAGATTGAGAACTATAAGACCGCGCCATTTGATGCTCGTTTTCCTAACCAGAACCAGACCAAACATTGTTTCCAGAACTACCTGGATTTTCATCGATGTGAGAAGTCTTTGAATGCCAAAGGACAGGATCCCTACCCATGTCAGTGGTATAAAAAAGTATACCGGTCCTTGTGCCCCAACTCCTGGGTGGAGAAGTGGGATGATCAGAGAGAAGCAGGCACATTCCCGGCCAAAATCTGAAGGATCTACGTTGGACTTGTGAAGTTTATTCCTGTAATCTTGAATGTTCATGCCGGACCTGATGTTTCTGCTGGTTTTGTCCACATACATTTTGCTTCCATTTTAAATCGATGGAGGAGCATCCAGTAACTTTTTATTTCTATGTCAATAAAACATGAAAATTAAAAAAAAAAAAAAATAATAATAAAATTAATTTTACTAATTATTTATTATATTATAATTTATGATTTTGTGTATCAAACTTCATCATACCCGGGATGTCTACTAGACTCTTGTATGGACAGATTTAAGTGTGTTATTCCTAAGAATTACAGGCCTACAATATAAAACACCAAATTTCTATGCAAAACAATTGTACCGCTTTCAGCATAAAAAAATCTGCCATAATCATACTGCCAGGGAGGGTAAAGTGCTTGTAAACCTACTTACAGGTAAGCCTATAATCAGGGTGGCCAGGTGGGTGCTTGGGTGTGCGAAAGTCCCCCCAGATAGTCTTCAAGCACCCTCATAGCACCCCCAAAAATTCCACTGAGGTATTGGCATAAAATTCGCACATTTATTTTATAATATTGTACCTGCTGTGAATCTTGTCTGATACTTGGCTGGGGACTCTTTTTTGAAGAGGAGGGATACAGACACATAAGCAGCTGTTTAATTAGATCTGTCTGAGAGGGGGCGGATTGATCCACAATGTTGTGCAGAGGCTCTACCTTTTAAAAGCACCTGTGACAGTCCAGCCCAGCAGTCAGAAGGAAGGAAGGTGTGAGGTCAGCTGAGTTGCTGGTTGTGTCTTTACATGGGAGACCGCTGGGGAGGAGCAGAGAGCTGACTGACTCTGCAGTGCTAGTTATCTGACAAGAGAAGGGGGTTTTCTGGTGTGCAAAACAGGGGGGGGGGGGCTGTGGTCCTAGGAGGAGGGAGGATTAGGAGGATGGGTGCTGGCTGTTCTTTTCATTTGGGAGCTGTTATTGTGCTGGGGGAGGGGAGGGAGACTCCACTCTGCAGTTTTCTGCCATTAGTCTGAGCTGCACACTCCATGCGTCCCCCGTCATACACCCCCCGTGCTTGCTGCACGCTCCATGCGTCCCCCGTCATACACCCCCCGTGCTTGCTGCACGCTCCATGCGTCCCCCGTCATACACCCCCCGTGCTTGCTGCACGCTCCATGCGTCCCCCGTCATACACCCCCCCGTGCTTGCTGCACGCTCCATGCGTCCCCCGTCATACACCCCCCGTGCTTGCTGCACGCTCCATGCGTCCCCTGTCATACACCCCCCCGTGCTTGCTGCACGCTCCATGCGTCCCCCGTCATACACCCCCCCGTGCTTGCTGCACGCTCCATGCGTCCCCCGTCATACACCCCCCCGTGCTTGCTGCACGCTCCATGCGTCCCCCGTCATACACCCCCCCGTGCTTGCTGCACGCTCCATGCGTCCCCCGTCATACACCCCCCGTGCTTGCTGCACGCTCCATGCGTCCCCCGTCATACACCCCCCGTGCTTGCTGCACGCTCCATGCGTCCCCCGTCATACACCCCCCGTGCTTGCTGCACGCTCCATGCGTCCCCCGTCATACACCCCCCGTGCTTGCTGCACGCTCCATGCGTCCCCCGTCATACACCCCCCGTGCTTGCTGCACGCTCCATGCGTCCCCCGTCATACACCCCCCGTGCTTGCTGCACGCTCCATGCGTCCCCCGTCATACACCCCCCGTGCTTGCTGCACGCTCCATGCGTCCCCCGTCATACACCCCCCGTGCTTGCTGCACGCTCCATGCGTCCCCCGTCATACACCCCCCGTGCTTGCTGCACGCTCCATGCGTCCCCCGTCATACACCCCTGTGCTTGCTGCATGCTCCATGCGTCCCCCCATACAGCTATACTCGCTGCACACTCCAAAAAAATATTTTTCAATGCCAGAGAAGAAGCTGAAATGACCCCTCAGCTCTTTCAAAGGACTTCAGCCTGACATTGGGGAGGATTTGAAAGACATCTGTGTGGGTTCATGCACAGATGTATATTGAAATTGCCTCAAAGTTGCCAGAGGTAGTACAGGAACTACTTTGTAAATCAGTGCAGCGCCACAAAGTCAGCATTGCACTGATTGGGCTACTTCTATTACTTGCAATAGGCTCTGATTTGACCTGTCTAATCGCATGTGAAATAGCATAGATTTGATGGCTGTCTGATACCCATGATTGCTCCTGAGAAGAACGGAGATCTGTTTACATTGACAGACCTGTCAGGGTTGAGGAGAGCGACCTGTTCCTACTACTTGGTCTTCTCCCCTCTATGCAGCTATAGGGGTAGCAGTTGGGTGTGGTAAAAATGTGGCTCAACTGCAGGATTTTACAGTCCCCTAACATTGCTGGTGTGGTGTCACAGTATATCTCACTATAAGAAAACATTTTGCAGTTTTTTAGGGTTATGGGACAATGTTCCTGACTGCATGGCCTGCTTTTCAATGTGTGACTGAGTTTTTATGGTTCTCTGGCTTCTTTGTGACTGTTGACTTGTTATACTTGACTATCTCACTGACTTGAGGTTATTGCTGGCCCTGACGTTTGCTGCGGGGGGGTAAATCATTGCTGGCCCTGACGTTTGCTGCGGGGGGGGGGGGGGTAAATCATTGCTCGTCCTGATGTTTGGGGGGGGGGGGGGGTAAATCATTGCTCGTCCTGACGTTTGCTGGGGGGGGGGGGTAAATCATTGCCCGCCCTGACGTTTGCTGGGGGGGGGGTTAAATCATTGCCCGCCCTGACGTTTGCTGGGGGGGGGGGTTAAATCATTGCCCGCCCTGACGTTTGCTGGGGGGGGGGTTAAATCATTGCCCGCCCTGACGTTTGCTGGGGGGGGGTTAAATCATTGCCCGCCCTGACGTTTGCTGGGGGGGGGGGGGGGGGGTAAATCATTGCCCGCCCTGACGTTTGCTGGGGGGGGGGGGGGTAAATCATTGCCCGCCCTGACGTTTGCTGGGGGGGGGGAGTAAATCATTGCCCGCCCTGACGTTTGCTGGGGGGGGGGGGGGTAAATCATTGCCTGCCCTGACGTTTGCTGGGGGGGGGGAGTAAATCATTGCCCGCCCTGACGTTTGCTGGGGGGGGGGGGTAAATCATTGCCCGCCCTGACGTTTGCTGGGGGGGGGGTAAATCATTGCCCGCCCTGACGTTTGCTGGGGGGGGGGGGTAAATCATTGCCCGCCCTGACGTTTGCTGGGGGGGGGGGTAAATCATTGCCCGCCCTGACGTTTGCTGGGGGGGGGGGGTAAATCATTGCCCGCCCTGACGTTTGCTGGGGGGGGGGGGTAAATCATTGCCCGCCCTGACGTTTGCTGGGGGGGGGGGGGGGTAAATCATTGCCCGCCCTGACGTTTGCTGGGGGGGGGTAAATCATTGCCCGCCCTGACGTTTGCTGGGGGGGGGGGGTAAATCATTGCCCGCCCTGACGTTTGCTGGGGGGGGGGGAAATCATTGCCCGCCCTGACGTTTGCTGGGGGGGGGGGGGGGGAAATCATTGCCCGCCCTGACGTTTGCTGGGGGGGGGGGAAATCATTGCCCGCCCTGACGTTTGCTGGGGGGGGGGGGGTAAATCATTGCCCGCCCTGACGTTTGCTGGGGGGGGGGGGTAAATCATTGCCCGCCCTGACATTTGCTGGGGGGGGGGGGGGTAAATCATTGCCCGCCCTGACATTTGCTGGGGGGGGGGGGTAAATCATTGCCCGCCCTGACGTTTGCTGGGGGGGGGGGGTAAATCATTGCCCGCCCTGACGTTTGCTGGGGGGGGGGTAAATCATTGCCCGCCCTGACGTTTGCTGGGGGGGGGGTAAATCATTGCCGGCCCTGACGTTTGCTGGGGGTGGGAGTAAATCATTGCCGACCCTGACGTTTGCTGGGGGTGGGAGTAAATCATTGCCCGCCCTGACGTTTGCTGGGGGGGGGGTTAAATCATTGCCCGCCCTGACGTTTGCTGGGGGGGGTTAAATCATTGCCCGCCCTGACGTTTGCTGGGGGGGGTTAAATCATTGCCCGCCCTTACGTTTGCTGGGGGGGGGGGTAAATCATTGCCCGCCCTGACGTTTGCTGGGGGGGGGGGGTAAATCATTGCCCGCCCTGACGTTTGCTGGGGGGGGGTAAATCATTGCCCGCCCTGACGTTTGCTGGGGGGGGGGGTAAATCATTGCCCGCCCTGACGTTTGCTGGGGGGGGGTAAATCATTGCCCGCCCTGACGTTTGCTGGGGGGGGGGGGGTAAATCATTGCCCGCCCTGACGTTTGCTGGGGGGGGGGGGAAATCATTGCCCGCCCTGACGTTTGCTGGGGGGGGGGGGAAATCATTGCCCGCCCTGGCGTTTGCTGGGGGGGGGTAAATCATTGCCCGCCCTGACGTTTGCTGGGGGGGGGGGTAAATCATTGCTGGCCCTGACGTTTGCTGGGGGTGGGAGTAAATCATTGCCGGCCCTGACGTTTGCTGGGGGTGGGAGTAAATCATTGCCCGCCCTGACGTTTGCTGGGGGGGGGGTTAAATCATTGCCCGCCCTGACGTTTGCTGGGGGGGGTTAAATCATTGCCCGCCCTGACGTTTGCTGGGGGGGGGTTAAATCATTGCCCGCCCTGACGTTTGCTGGGGGGGGGGTAAATCATTGCCCGCCCTGACGTTTGCTGGGGGGGGGGGGTAAATCATTGCCCGCCCTGACGTTTGCGGGGGGGGGGTAAATCATTGCCCGCCCTGACGTTTGCTGGGGGGGGGGTAAATCATTGCCCGCCCTGACGTTTGCTGGGGGGGGGGGTAAATCATTGCCCGCCCTGACGTTTGCTGGGGGGGGGGGGTAAATCATTGCCCGCCCTGACGTTTGCTGGGGGGGGGGGGGGTAAATCATTGCCCGCCCTGACGTTTGCTGGGGGGGGGGGGGAAATCATTGCCCGCCCTGACGTTTGCTGGGGGGGGGGGGAAATCATTGCCCGCCCTGACGTTTGCTGGGGGGGGGGGGAATCATTGCCCGCCCTGACGTTTGCTGGGGGGGGGGGGAAATCATTGCCCGCCCTGACGTTTGCTGGGGGGGGGGGGTAAATCATTGCCCGCCCTGACGTTTGCTGGGGGGGGGGGGTAAATCATTGCCCGCCCTGACGTTTGCTGGGGGGGGTAAATCATTGCCCGCCCTGACGTTTGCTGGGGGGGGGGGGTAAATCATTGCCCGCCCTGACGTTTGCTGGGGGGGGGGTAAATCATTGCCGGCCCTGACGTTTGCTGGGGGTGGGAGTAAATCATTGCCGGCCCTGACGTTTGCTGGGGGTGGGAAATCATTGCCGGCAGCTATAATTTGGCCACAGCCATTTTAGCCACACATGCACATTTTGATGTCTGCTCCCTTTTTCTTCCGGCTCGGCACCCCCAAAAAATTTGGGTTGCTGACAAATTTGTTAAAGGTCCGGGGGGATTATACTCAAATGGTGCATGTGATTTCAAGAAATAGTGCCAGTCCAGACTGCATTTTTAGGGCATTGCAGCCCACTTTTATTTAAGGGAATGGAAAGTTCACAAAACAGCAATTTCTCCCTCAGGGGGTTCCACCATTACTGTAACTTGCTAATTCAGCCTCCTGGCTCATTCACTTTGCCACATGGCTGCTTAAGGCCTCAGGCCTGCTCCTTAGAGCAACACAAATACCCTTCAGTCAAGCTCTCTTGTACCTCACTCTGGATTTTTTTACTTCATTGTGACTACACAAGGGGGATTCAGTCTAATATTACTAATAGCACTCTTCTTTCAAGTAATCACTGTCATTGCTATATTTTTCCACTTAACACCATAGCTTTTTTTTATCATTCTTTATTTTCAGACAAGGTGTGTTTATCAGCATAACTGCATAGGTACGTAACAAGGGTCAGACAGTTTAACCCTTTCATGACTAAGCCTATTTTTGGCATTTGGTTTTTACAAGTTAAAATCCATATTTTTTGTGTGTGTGTGTGTGTGTGTGTGTCTGTGTGTGTGTGTGTCTGTGTGTGTGTGTGTGTCTGTGTGTGTGTGTGTCTGTGTGTGTGTGTGTGTCTGTGTGTGTGTGTGTGTCTGTGTGT
Organism: Lithobates pipiens; assembly: GCF_037356315.1. NCBI lineage: Eukaryota > Metazoa > Chordata > Amphibia > Anura > Ranidae > Lithobates > Lithobates pipiens. The sequence continues at coordinate 594,855,049 of NW_027507748.1, read as the reverse complement.
GTGTGTGTGTCTGTGTGTGTGTGTGTGTCTGTGTGTGTGTGTGTGTGTGTGTGTGTGTGTCTGTGTGTGTGTGTGTCTGTGTGTGTGTGTGTGTGTCTGTGTGTGTGTGTGTGTGTGTCGCACTGCATTTGCGCAGCTGTGTTTTAAACGCAACGTTTTGGCAAAAGGGACATTTTCATGATTTTAAAAAATCTAAATTTTTTTGCATAATGTGAAAGACAATGTTGCGCCGAATAAATGGATACCAAACATGTCACACTTTATAATTGCGCACACTCATGGAATGACGACAAACTATGGTACCTAAAAAAATCTCAATAGGCGACGCTTTACATTTTTTTTTTTTTCTCAAGTCATCTTCCAGGATGGCACACCTGAGATGAGGCTCTTCCCTACAGGAAACACAATCAATCAACAGCTGTTTTAAGTCCCCACCCTTCCCCTTGATCCTCAGTTTTTGATTGCGTTTCTCCCTACACAGCGGAACTTTTTATTTATTTTTTCAAAATGACCCGAAGCCTGGGGCTGGTGGTCTCCCCCTGGGAGTCGGACCACAAGCTTGGGAAGCGTCTGAGTCTGGTAGGATAGTCTTGTCCTTCCTGGGGGGTTCCCCTATCTTTTCCTCAGGGGGGCAGCAGAAATTGGAAGAGCCCCCTGAGAGCTGAAGGACCCTGGGTACAGTGGTGTACCCAGAACTTCAGGGGCCATTATCCTGTCTCCCCTCCTTACTTGTACAGGTGGCTGTTCAGACAGGGGTGCTGGCCATCGGTTCTTTCCGGGGGATCGTGTCCCTGACTCCTGGGTCCCCAGTAGCTCACATGGGCTGCCGGAGAGGGCGTGGCAACAAGCACCCGCGTCATTTTCAAACCTCGGGAAAATGGCGGCGGCGTTCTTGCCCAGGAGGGAAGGCTGAGTCAGTCAGTAGGAGCAGGCGCCCACATCCTCCTTTCTCTAGAGCGAGGAGGCACCAGTTTACTACGGTGGATGTCTGCCTTTTCCACCTCAGATGGGAATGAGGAACGGAAGGCATTGCCCCCCCCCCATGTGTATTGACTGACTGGTACAATGCAGGACACAGCCTAACCTGGCACCTCCCTATGGGGACAGCAGTGGGGGGGGGGGGGGCACTTTGGCGGCTATCCTTTTGTGTGGATCTTAAGGATGGAAAAGCAAGCATGCTGGCTGTGGCAAAAAGAGGAAGACAACGGTGAGTACTTTCCTTTTGCCGTGGGAATTTAGCTGCAAAATCCCCAATTCCAGCCAGAGGGTTTCTGGGCAATTGAGATCTCTCCTGGGGTCTGGATTCAAATAGCCCTGAAGCGTCTGCTAAAAACACCAGCTGCAGCTCCCTCTTACATCAGAGAAGCTGTATGGTGGACAGGTGGTGCAGAGGAACGAGTGTGCCTAAACCACCTCAGATGGGAAAGAGGTAGGTAGGCCATTGCTCCCCCTTTCCCCGTGTATATACTGACTGGTGCAGTGCAGAACCCAGGGTTGGGATATAAATGGCCCAGATGCCACTGCTAAAACCACCAGCCGCAGCTCCCTCTTACAGCAGAGACACGGTGGTTATTGCAGCAGTAGGTTGCCAGCCTCTCCCTACATGCCCTGTTGTGGTACATTAGTAGGGATGAATATAGCGTACAGAGGGGACCTGGTAGATACAAAGTTAGGCCAGAACAAGTTACAGGCTAGGTATACCACTGAACAAGTTATTAATTGGGCAGTGGTCAGTGGATTCAGAAGCTCCCCTGGTCAGCAGGTGCACTAGGTTACCGGCCCTATTAGCCCAGCTGCTAGGAATCTGAAGTTGCTTCATGATGCTTAAAAGCTGACCTAACATTAAAGGATGGGCAGGGACCAAGCTTCTGTGTGGCACAGTAGGGGTTCCCTTGTGACAGATCCTCCTTTTGGGGGTTGCTTGCTATAGGTAACTTTCATAAGCTCCAACCTCCCACTCCACCTTTACACTGTGGTTATATTATAATGTAGGAGTGTAGGAGGCAAGAAGAAACTTTTTGGTTTGGGCTACAATCCACTCAGTGGCAGATCTAAGGGCGATTCACCATAGATCGCTTCCTACATCCTTTTAATTGAGGATTTTCTGTGCAAACCTATGCCAGAGCTACATAATTGCTTGTTTGAAGCCTGCAAATAGCTATTTACCCCCCCCCCCCCCCCCCCAGGCTAAATTGGTAACCACCTCTTTTAGAGGCTTTTTTTTAAATTGGTCTCTAGGGCTGGGCTCATTGAGACTTTAGTTGCTAATCGGCACCACCTGGTATGAGCTGGCTAGCGTTTTCTCAGTCTATGGAGATAAGGTAGGACAACAACTACTAATAGTAGGGTGTCCAACCATTTTAGGATTTGTTCCTTCACTGGTGAAGGTTTAGTATCTACAGCCCAGGCTATGCCTATGAAATTGCCTGTTGGTTATTTCATAAAGGGATAGACCATGACTCCTCATTGGCTGCACACCAGTAGACCTCAGTAGTGAAGGTTTGTCCTTGCTGGGATGTTTTTGTGGCACAGCAGAAATACACATTGAGATTTGTGACATCTCTGCTTATAAGGGCTATATTGCTGTACATCAGAAATGTGCTGCACTGAAGCTTGTTTGCTGTCCTTTATATCCTAAAGGTACTGCTTTGTTTGGCTACAGATCAGAAAAATACAACAGTGAAGGTGGTCTGTACTTTCTGGTTTTGTGCTGCACAGCAGAAATGCACATCATTGAGTCTGGTGATCTCTGCTCATAATGGTTATATTGCTGCACATCAGACATACACAAGATTGAGGTCTGTCTGTGGGGCTTTGTGTCCTGTTTTACTGCCTTGTTGGTTACTTATCAGAAAGGCAGCAGTGAAGTCTGATGGTCCTGATTTGAATTGGGTTTGTCCTGATTCAGACAGTGCTATTAACGGCAATGGCTGCCGAGTTTAACCACTACAGATCCGCGCTATTGCCAAATGACGGCATTAGCGCGGACCTACATTTCCGGGACTACGTCTATTGACGTAGTCCCGGTTACGAGCGGCCTGCGCGCCCCCTGAGGGGCGCGCGCGGCGCGCTCTGTGATCGGCGAGTCCGTGAGACTCGCCTGATCACCGATCCGTGTAAGGGGTTGATCCCGACCCCTTATCACGTGATCAGCTGTCAGCCAATGACAGCTGATCATGTGATAGAACGGAGCCGGTAATCGGCTATTCCTCCTCGCGCTGACAGCGCGAGGAGAGAAAAAAAAAGCCGATCGCCGGCGGCCGTGATCGGGACATCAGTCCCAATCACGGCCATCAATACAAGGGACCACCTGCCACCTGCCTGTGCCCACCTGCCTCCCGCAGTGCCATCCTGAAATAAAATAAAAGCAAAAGTGCCCCCCGTCAGTGCCCCCCGTCAGTGCCCCCCCACAGTGCCCCCCCACAGTGCCACCCACAGTGCCACCCAATCTGCCTCAAAGGTGCTGCACCCCAGTGCCGCCCATCTGTGCCCAGCAGTGCCGCCCATCTGTGCCCAGCAGTGCCGCCCATCTGTGCCCAGCAGTGCCGCCCATCTGTGCCCAGCAGTGCCGCCCATCTGTGCCCATCTGTGCCCAGCAGTGCCGCCCATCTGTGCCCAGCAGTGCCACCTATCAGTCCCATCTATCAGTGCCCATCAGTCCCATCTATCAGTGCCCATCAGTCCCATCTATCAGTGCCCATCAGTCCCATCTATCAGTGCCCATCAGTCCCATCTATCAGTGCCCATCAGTCCCATCTATCAGTGCCCATCAGTCCCATCTATCAGTGCCCATCAGTCCCATCTATCAGTGCCCATCAGTCCCATCTATCAGTGCCCATCAGTCCCATCTATCAGTGCCCATCAGTCCCATCTATCAGTGCCCATCAGTCCCATCTATCAGTGCCCATCAGTCCCATCTATCAGTGCCCATCAGTCCCATCTATCTGTGGTACCTATCAGTGCCCATCCGTGCCATCTTATCTGTGCCCATCTTTGCCCATCGGTGCCGCCTTATCTGTGCCTATTAGTGCCGCCTTAACTATGCCCATCAGTGCCCACCGGTGCAGCCCATCAGTGCCCACCAATGCAGCCCATCAGTGCCCACCAATGCAGCCTATCAGTGCCGCCTAATCAGCGCACTTCAATGAAGGAGAAAAATGACCCGTTTGCAAAATTTTATAACAAACTATTAAAACATGATTTTTTTTTTTTTTGTTTGTTTGTTTAGCAAAAAATAAAACTCCGAGCTGTAACTAAATACCACCAAAAGAGAGCTCTATTTGTGGGAAAAAAATGATAAAAATTTCATTTGGGTACAGTGTTGTATGACCGCGTAATTGTCACTCAAAGTGCATCAGCGCTGAAAGCTGAAAATTGGTCTGGGACTGAGGGGGGTTTAAGTGCCCAGTAAGCAAGTGGTTAATGCGATTTGACATGTTGAGTCGCATGACAAATCATTTCAATATGGATGTGCTATCTCTATTCAGAATTGTTATATTGTTGCACATCAGACATATACAAGATAGAAGGTTGTCTGTCCTTTATGTCTTGCATATACTGCCTTATTGGCTGCATATCAGAAAGGACACAGCAGTGAATATTGCTTGTCTTTTTCTGATGTTGTTTTTGCTGCTCAGCTGAGACACATTGAGGATGGTGGCATCTCTTCTCAGTATTGGTATATTGCTACACATCAGACATACACAAAGATTGAATGTTTGTGTCCTGTATGTCCTATATTTACTGCCTTATCGTTTGTATATCAGGCACAGCAGTGAGCAGTGTTTCTCATTGATCTACCTTTCTGCATTTTAGGGATACACAGCAGGGGTTTGTTGGCTGCAATCCTCCAGGGAGTCACAGCACTGGGGAACCCTTACTTGTTCGACCTGAAAATTGCTATTTTTTTTCCCTGCGACCTGTGTACTCTTGAGGTCTGTGCATCCAGGAATCGGGGACTGCTGGAGTCGCACACACAAATGGTACCCATTGGAAGCCATAGTATATGACTTCTCATGCGTCTTGCAGTCCCAAGTCGCAGGTTGGGTCGCACGGGTGTGGGAACCCTAAACTTATCTGTCCCTTCTGATTTGAGGTTTTATTTTGCAGCAGACCAGAAAGATTGAGGAAAAAGACAGACAGCCTTTACAGCTGCAGTGTCTGCTTTTATGTTGCACAGCAGAAATACTCAAGATTGAAGCTTGTTGGTGCTTTGTTTCAGAAAAACACAATGCTGCAGGTTGCTTGTGTCCTTTCTCAGTGTTGGTTCCATCTGAACTACACTACAGAAGTACAGAAAGGATTGTCTTGTGTTCCGTGTTTTACCCTGTAGCATAGCAGAAATGCACAACACGGGAGCTGGTGTTCATATTGATCTTATATCTGTATTTGCTGGTTTGTCAGAAATAAACAACATGGAAGTTTGGGTCTTTTTGCCTTTATATTTATAGCTTTGTTTTGCTGTACATCAGTAAAACACAACAGTAAGGCCTCATGCACACTAGCGTTTTTACAGCCGCTTTTTTTGCAGCTTAAAAACGGCTGTCCATGTTGGTCTATGGCTTCATGCCCACCTAGGCGTTTTTGAGCTGCAAATGGCATAGGCATTTTTAAGCTGTAAAAAAAACCCAGGACCAGTGCGTTCCGTGGCGTGGAGCTAGAGCTGTAAAAACGCGAATTGCGGGAAAACGCGCATAAACGCACAACATATTTTCTTTGTTTTCTGAGTGCTATAGCCAAGAGATGTGTTTCTTAAAAAACGCTACTTAACGCTAACCGCGCAAAAACGCGGTAAAAATCGCGTTTTTAATGAAGATTTTTCCAGGTATCGGAGCTAGCTTTGCAGCCAGTTTTTTAAAACGTCCATGTGCCTGAGCACTAAAGGGGGTTCCTGTCCTTTCTGTATTTATAGATCAGTTATGACCTAGCTAGCTGCACTAAAGAAATGCGCAGCATTTAGGGTTTGCTTGTGTCTTAATGTTATGTCTTGGTAGCACATCAGAAAACCAGACTGTGAGGACTGTTCGTCTACATGGAGGTTCAGATTTGGGTCTCTTCCCATATTTGATATATGGGTTTAGCTAGTCACACTCAGGCACACAACATTGTTGTCTATGCTTGTGTCCTTTCTGTCTAAATCTATTGTGCCGTGCCCACAATCTATGATCATTTTATTTGTGATATTAATAACACCTGTATCACCTTTTGTATTTCAGCCTTCTTTTCCATGGAGGGGCCAGGACTTCAGGCTGCAGATGCCACATGTCAGAAAACCTTGACCACTTACATTCAGGGATGCCAGAACCATTTCCTAGGGTTGAAGCCCTGTAGGGTTATGGGACACTGGAGGAAGGGGATAATGAATCGCCCTGTTTAGTAATAACTTGGAGAGTTCTGTTCAGAGGAGTATTAGGGCCTAAGGCTGAAGTATAAAGATGTATACCCGATCGAATAGGTTTCGGCTCGGTGCATGGCCTTCATCTTGCCCCCTTATAGCAAAACTAGACGTAGCAATATGGGTAGTCTACTCCTGCTAGGGACTTTAATCTCCTGAAGTGGGCTCTCAGGCATAAGTAAAGACACAGATTGGGCATGCCTTAAACCCAGGGATCAAGCTTCTGTTAATCTATTTCCCTTAAGTAGGCTTCCCTTTAGTCTATGTCAGCAAAGTTAAAAAGGAACAAAAAAATTGTCTGTCAGGGCCCCCCTTTTTTTGAAGTTTTATTTCCCTGAACAGGGTAGTGTTAAGATGGGCCCTCTTATTGATTAATGTAGTGTCCTTGCCTTACACAGGTCTCTTATTTCTCTTTTTAGTGGTTCTAAGTAGCACCTACAGGCACAATAGGCCATGGTTGTTAGATGTGTGAGGCAACATTGCTAAACTACAAGTTTAACATGTTTTCTGATTCCATCTTTAAGAGCCCATTTCACTTAGATACTGTATCCGAAGTGGAAAAGGCAGGAACATCTGTGGAGCAGACCTGCAGATCAGCCGTATGATCCAGCTAAGATACCTTCATCAAGCATATGGAGTGGAGGTAAAGCTCACTGCAGAACCAAGGTTCACCAAGAGTCTTGCAGTGGCCCCACCCTACGGTAGGCCTGAGGTACTTGTTTATCCTCTCAGGTGTGCCGTCCTGGAAGATGACTTGAGAAAGGTACCAGTTACTTACTGGTAACTGTCTTTCTGGGAAATCTTCCAGGACGGCAGGCCTACTTCCCACCTGTTGGAGAAGGGAAAATTCTAGAACATTTGAAGGTGAGTACCTATGAGGAATAATTTCCCTTGTGAACCGGGTTCAGGAGTTACTTCTCTACAAACTGAGGATCAAGGGGAAGGGTGGGGACTTAAAACAGCTATTGATTGTGTTTCCTGTAGGGAGGAGCCTCTCATCTCTCAGGTGTGCCGTCCTGGAAGATTTCCCAGAAAGACAGTTACCGGTAAGTAACTGGTACCTCCCCCCCCCCCTTTCTTCCCCGGTTACCAGGTTGGTTACAGAGGAGGTCTAGTGCTAGAATTATTGCTCTCACTGACTATCACGGTGATGCCTCACATGTGTGATTTGAACAGTTTACATATGCGGGCGCGACTTCCTATGTGTTTTCTTTGCTTCGTGGGGACGGCGGGCACTTTAAAAAAAAAAAAAAAAAATTATTTTAAAATTAATAAATAGTTAAAAAAAAAAGTGATCACTTATTGCTGTCACAAGGAATGTAAACATCCCTTGTGACAGTAATAGGTGGTGACAGGTACTCTTTATGGAGGGATCGGGGGGGTCTAAAAGACCCCCCCATCCCTCCTTTACATTTCAAAAGTATTCAGATCACCGTTTCGGCAGTTCTGAATACTGTATATTTTATATTTAAATCCAGCACCATTGGCAGCCGAGTAAACGGGAAGTGACATCATGGCGTCGCTTCTGTGTTTACAATTAGGAGATGGGAATGAAGCCACTTACGGCTTCATTCCAGTCTCTTCCCAGCCGCCAGAGGCATCGGTGCTCCCGATTGAACGGGAGCCCCGGTAAGAGTGGCGGAAGGGGGATGTCTCCTCCGGCATAACAGCCTAGCGGCTTTTAGCTGCATCAGTTATGGCTGGAAAGCCGATGGCAGGCTCTAAAAATCAGTACTGGGATGATGCCTGCAGGTGCGGGCATCATCCCGGTATAACCCCCGGAAGCTGAATATGCACATCTGCATATGCTCGGCGGCAAGGGGTTAAACAGTCATAAGACTGGGTCAACATATCAAGTTCTCCGCCTTTGCACATCAGGTAAACCATGTGGGGGTAAAACAAAGATTCCCCCAGCATAGAGATGGTAGCGGGGGCCGGGGAGACATCTCCACAATTGCTTGTACGAGCTAAAACTGGTAATGACACATACAAATTTACACAACACTACAACATTCCGTGCATTTTTATAGTTGTGTGGGAAGCTAAGCAACCCAAAGGTCAGGTAAGCCCAGACATGGGACACATGAAAAAGTAATGCACTTCAGTAGGTTCACAGTATCTGATCAAACAGCCCATGAGTGGGTGAGTTGTGGGAGAGGGATTTGTATTAAGGGAAAAGGGGATAAAGGGTAGATGAGGGGAGAGGTGTCAAGGACCAGTAGAAGGAGGGGAGGTAAGCAGGGTGGAGAGCAAGTAGCAGAAAATGGAAGAGGGGGGGGGGGGGTGTCGAGAAAAGTAGAGTAGGGTAGAATAGTGTGCTGCCCCCCTGGCCAGGGAGCAGGACAAGCCCATGGGGTCAGCCTGACTGTGCAACCTCTTTGAGATAAGCATCCATGTATAAATTAAATGTTGCCAGGGTCTCCTCTGTTCAAGGTGGCAGTGAGATCTTCCATGTCTCTCTTCGTTTACTTTAGAAAACCACAGGGACTTCATCGGTGGGTTCTCCAATCTCCAACAGAGGGGGATGCATGCCTAAGCAGCATTCAGTAGCTGACTGGTTTGAAAGGCCTTGTATTAATGGGTGGTTCTCGGCGAGTTGTAATTTTGTAGCAGGTCTCTTGGACTCTAGTGGCTATAGAGGATTTTGCAACAAAGTGTAGGATATTCTTTCTCTAGGAGTCAGTGAATTGTGTGATGAGTTCCGCTTCCCACTTAGAGAAATGGGGGGGGGGGGGGGGGGGGAATAAACCCTTCTGCTGTTTGAGTCAGGGAGGAGTGTATAAGCGAACCGCACTGGTTCCCCGTAATGAGATGAGTTCTAGTCCAGTAAACTAGAAAAGTTGCGCAGCTGCAGAAGTTGGGGGGGGGGGGGGGGGGGGGGGGGGTCTGTAGCAGTAGAGTTTCCCATTAGGCCTAGTACCCGACACTTAAGGTGAGGGTTCTGAAGGCCGGCTGTAAATTCTGGATTACCCAGAACCGGTACCATGGGGGAGGGTAGTGGAGCCACTGAAGAGTGCTGGAAGGTGTCTCTAGCCACTATTGGAGTGCTACCTAGTGTCGGGTGGTCCGCAAGGTCCCTCGGCAGAGGTATAGCAATCCAAGGCCAGCTCTTGGCCATGTCCCCAGAATCCCCCATTTCCATAGCCACCCAGTGCTTTGCCTCTGTGGCAGTGCCAATCCACTACCCTGGTGAGGTGAACCGCCCTGTAATATGCTTTCATGTCTCGGAGGCCATGCCCAGGCCTTCACTACAAACAGTGGGGCAAAATTTGCCAAGTACAAATTGGTGGGATCAGGGGTTATATCGACTCCCAGGTATTGAATTAGGCTAGTTGCCCATCTCAGCGGGAAGGCCGATCATAGATGTTGAACAGTGTCCCTACCCACTGTTATGATGAGAATAGAGGGTTTAGATTAATTTGGGAGAGCGCCATATTTCTGAAGGGATTGAAGCAGGTTTGGGAGGGAAGTGAGTGGTTTCGTTAGGAAAAAGATCAGGTCGTCTGCAAATGCAGCCACTTTGTGAGTCTCTGAAGATTTGGGGTAACCGATGATGCCCGTGTCAGCCCTTATTCTGCACAGAAGGTGGTCCAATGAAAGTATAAAGATCAGAGGTGACGGGGCAGCCCTGCCACGTGCCATTTGCAGTGGTGGCGTGAGTAAAAGGACAGTATCCATCCCAGCATAGATGACCGAAGGCCATTTGTAGCTTTTTTTTTTATTTTTTTTATTTTTTTTTTCCAATTCCATAACCCAGAACAGTAGAATTTTGACACAAGGTGTTTTTTCTGCACTGCAATTTCTTGTTACTGTCACATTAACCAAACGCTTTAAAGGGTATAAGGGGCTGTGGTACTACGGAGCCATGCTTGTGCCCGGCGGCTGTGATGTCTGCAGGGCACCCTCGATTGCTCCTGACAGAGCCAGACCAAGGATCTGTGTATAAACACACAAAACTACGTCCTGTCAGGGGAGAGGAGACGGCTTGTGTTCCTAGTATATAGGAACACCGATCGGTGGTCTCCCCCAGGCAGTCCCATCCCCTACAGTTAGAACATGCTGAGGGAACACATTTAACTACTTGATTGCCTGTAGTGTTAACCTCTTCCCTGCCAGTGACACTTATACAGTAATTGGTGGCTATTTTTACCTCTGATCGCTGTCAGTGGTCCCAGAAAGTGTCAAGGGTCCAATTTGTCCGTCGCAATGTCGCAGTCCTGATAAAAATCGCAGTTCGCTGCCAATACTGGTAAAAAAAAGCCATAAATCTATCCCCTATCTTATGAACACTAACTTTTGCGCAAATCAGTATACGCTTAATGTGTATGTGTTTTTTGAAAAAAAAGCTGAAAAATAAATATATAAACTAAAGAATGTTTGTTTTTAAATTGTCATGCTTTGTTAGTGCAAAAAATAAACCGCAGAGGTGGTCAAATACCACCAAAAGAAAGCTCTATTTGTGGGGGGAAAAAGGACATCAATTTTTAGTTTTTGTATTAAGTCGCATGTCAATTGTCAGTCAAAGTGACGCAGTGCTGAATTGCAGAAAATAGCCTAGTCATTAAGGGGGTAAATCCTTCCGCTGAAGTGGTTAATCTGGGGAACTTCCCTGCAGTGCTCTTGTCAAGCTGGGATGTAAATCACTTCATAGGTAACAGATCTGATGAGTGATTGCCTGCAGGTCTATCCTTGCTGCCATAAATTCCCTCTGCAGCTTCAGGACTGGAGACCAGGGGCTTCCTAAGTTTTTTTTTTTTTTTTTTTGTTTTATTTATTTTTTATTTTTTTGTTTTTTTCCTGGGTCTTGTGGCTCCTTGACTTTTTGCTGTCCAAGATCAAAACATCAGTGTTCTCTTTATGCCCTCAAGTGCCCAGTTCACCTTGATGGGTAAAGCCAAGCATACCTGCATTTTCATGGTTTTTCTTGAGTGTCCTGTTTGGTCTGTATGGGCAGTTTGGCCCACTTGACTATAATTACCTTTGTTAGCCTGCACTGACTTTGCTACAATCCCTTGTCTTACTACCAGAACCTCAGCCCAAGTGTCCTCCTTTCCTGAAAGATGTAAATGGGTGCAAAATATATTAGCCTTGGCTGTATTGCAGAGAAAACGGTCACTACATGGAAGGCTGTCCCTTCTAGCTGCAGTGACTAGGTGAGCTCATGGAAACCCACCTAGTTGACGTGTTTATCAAATGTAGTTCTATCTACTCCAGTATTGGTGGTGGACTGTCCAGATGCGGCGCTTCCCCTCCTAATCCATGTGCATTGCCTCTAATCTACATGCAAGGCGTCGGCCAAACTGATTCCTTTTTAACACATTAGAGCCTGATGCTGTAATTGGCTTAAAAAAAAAAAAGGTGGGCTAAACCATACCATTAATATGTTACTGTTATAGTAGTAATTATAGTTGAATATATCTTTTACATTGTATTGAATATATAACTCTGAGCTTCATTACTTCTGTTGTATATTATGTACTTGACCTATTGTCAAATACTCTATTGTATGTTCAATAAAATATTTTTGACAAAAAAGGTGGGCTAATTGCACCAAGCACTGCACCCCATGTCCACCCAGTTGTGACAAAAGCGGATTCGCTTATCGCCATGATTCTCCTCCTGGCCAATCAGGAAGCAGGTCCTGAGAACCGTCACCTGATAGGACTGCTTCTCCAATTAAACAATTGGCCACCTAGGAGGGAGGAGATGCATGGCGAAAGCGGCCATGAGGAGGAGCTTCAGGGGAATCCGCTGCCTGCGACCTAGATGGGGTTTAAGTGCAGGCTGGTGACCAACTGCCTGACCAGTGTTTTCTGCCCCCCAATCAATATACCACAAGCTGCCCCTGTTCAGTAGTTTTGATGCATTAGCAGCAGCTTAACACTTATTTAGACAGTGATGCAGAGTGGGGGATATACTTTTAGGCCCAGTAAAGTGTTTGTGTTGTGTTTGTGTTGTGTTTTTGGTTTTTTAAGATAAGGCCCCTCTACAGTGGGGACTGTAAATGTAAAGAGTGAAAGCATGTATGGTGCTGCTGCATGTCTGTACATAATGCCCAGAACGCCCCCCATCAGCTAGATCAAAGCATAGTAAAAGGTTTTTGGCCAACCTATATGTGGCATAGTACATTAACACATGCAGGACTCCTGCCATGTTGTAGGACATTAAAAAATAATTCCTGGAAGTGCCATGCCAACTTCCTTGTCTGAGTTTTTTCAGTAGTATATATTTACCAGAACAGATATAAAAAAAAAAAAACGAATATCTTATGCATGTTGTGCTATATTTTTTAGATTGAATTATCTATGTACTATGTCCAGACAGGATTGGTTCATGCTACTGATCTTATAATTGTAGGTGTGAACTTGTAAATTGCATAAGAGAGATGTATAGCTGACTGTTCAAATGTATGTCTTGCAGAGCTGCTTCCTTAAGGATAATCTCCTGAAATCCTGAAGATGTATAGGTTGAAGGTAGTGACGGGAACTGACCTGGCTGCTAGCACCTGTAGTAATGTCTCTATAGTCCTTGTGGGGGTGCATGGAGAAAGTGAAATACACAAACTGCCCCATAAATGGAACAACTTCATATCTGGAGCTGTGAGTATCACTACATTGTGCTGACAGTGTTTGTAATAGGTTACAATTGCATTACAACAGTCATAGCAGCCAACACAGCTGCTATGGGGTCTGCGAAGAGGGGGCTGATTAAGGAGGCTGGTATTGGAAATTAAACATAGAAAATGTGTAGATCCAAATCCAGTACTCCGAGTTGGAGAGGTTGATGCTAACACTCTGTAAACCCTATGACACTTCCAAACGTTTGTCACCTCTATTTCTTTTCTTAAATCAGGGGACACAGCCATAACTATGTGGGTTATATTGGCCTATCAGGTGCTGGACACTGGCACGCCCCTTACGGCGGGAACTTCCCCCATATAACCCCTCACATTACTGGGAGTCGTGTGTTTTTTTTTTTTTTTCTTTTTTTTCTTTTTTACCAGTGCCACAAGGTGTTGGGTACGTGTAAGGATGTGTTGTACTGAGCTCCACGGGCAGTAATCCTTTGAGAGCCAGCCATCCTGACTGGATCCATTCTGATGTCTCCGTAATGGACTAAATGAATGGTACCCAGGCTTCATCATTCATCGACATGAGGTATTGCTTGCGAATGCTTTTAAAGCTGGGCCCTGGGATCCAGTACTTTTTGGTAGTAAAGCCAATAAGTTTACTGGCAGGGTCTTCTCGCAGGTCCAGGATTGCGGGATTACCTGAGTGTACCCCTGTTCCTGAAGGTTTCCTTTCAAGGTCTCGGAGCCTACTGTGAAGGGTGACTTTTTTTTTTTTTTTTTTCTCTGATAAACCCTGCTGCGAGGAAAGGTAGGGGAGATTTTTCTCAGGAATCTCTCCTTCCATGTATTATGTCTTTCACCTCTGGAGGCTGTATTGAGAACTCAAATGTGTAAAGAGTAAACTAGTGCGCTCCACCTAATATGTCATAAAAAAATACAAAATTGATGCGCATAGGAAGCAGCCAGCATAAAAACAGTGATCTCTGCACTAAAAAATAGGTATATAGATTAATAAGAATGCGGCGCTACCTAAAGGTGCTAAAACTTATAAATAAATAATAATCCCAAAATCAATATAAATCAAATAATATCGACTAAATGAAACATGGATATAATAAGAAATGAATCAATATAAATAATCCAAATTAAGATACGCGTGCACGCAATAAATGTGCAACAATTAGTGAATAAAAGTCCGTGAAAAATTATCAATCCAGTGATTAAATAGAAATAATTTGCATAGATAATCCAAATGTAAACAAGCATATAAAAAAAAATATATATATATATATATATATATATATATATATATATATATATATATATATATATATATATATATATATATATATATATATATATATATATATATATATATAGTGAAAATCCGTGAAAAAAACAAATGTAGTGACTATTTAAATAATCAATATACACACGTGATTGTCCATAAATAGAGTGCACTGATGACTGATAAAATTGCAAAAAATATATAAATAAAGTTCATGCAAAAAAGTGTGAAGAATCAATTCCCAAGAGTGGCAAATCACTGCAAACTTCAGTGCTTAATGGGTGCACCAACTATTTTCCCCAGCCTCTCACCTCCAATAGCTGGTAAACAGGCACTGTGTAAAAGGGTAACTGCTGGCTTCTTAATCATTCAGTCACACTGCTCCACCGCTGTTTGTATTTCACTGTAAGGTTATATATTATATGCCCTCCCAATAGCTCCAGGATATCCAAGCCATATAAAATGGAAAAACACAGAGGGCTTTCATGTGTAGTATCTTCGCTATTTTATTGAAATAAAAGGTAAAATCCACACTTACATTCACAAATACAGCAGAGTGTGCAGCAACCGCGGACTTCCGGTTTCGGCCGTAAACCGGAAGTGATAGGTCCGACACCAAATTCCTTCCCTGACGCGTTGCGTTACAGAACGTAACTATTTAATCACTGGATTGATAATTTTTCACGGACTTTTATTCACTAATTGTTGCACATTTATTGCGTGCACGCGTATCTTAATTTGGATTATTTATATTGATTCATTTCTTATTATATCCATGTTTAATTTAGTCGATATTATTTGATTTATATTGATTTTGGGATTATTATTTATTTATATGTTTTAGCACCTTTAGGTAGCGCCGCATTCTTATTAATCTGTATTGAGAACTCGCCTTTCTGAAGCTGGAAATAGTAGCCGCTCACCATGATGCCGGCGCTCACTCACTTCTCTGTTGGAAGGGGGGGGCTTGGCTAAATGGCGTCAGACACCGACCACACGTGGAGGAAGTTTAGAGCTCTGCAAATGAAGCTGCTGCCCGGTGGTGGAGGAGCAGAGCTGTTGGTGGTCAGGTTTGGTGACGGGCATTTCCCTTTTTACAACATTGTACTGTATAGCTATGATAGCAGTTATTCTGTACTATAGCCTAGCAAGTGAAAAATTCTTTTGCTGGTACTTCCTCTGCCTTGTACTGTAAGCTCAGTGACAAAGGGACCAGGAACTCCTCCAAGGGTTCTAAGGGGTTAATGGTATGCTACAAACTAAAAACCCTTACAAAATGTCTTCCTCCCCTGAGAGGTAAAAAGAAAAATACAGCCAGATTAGCAGTCAAGGGTAGAACATGTCTGTCCCTGTGTATTTCATACAGATTTTTTTTTTTTTTCTTCTACCATTTAAAAGATTATTGCTGTCTCTCCATAGTAGGACTAAACATGGCAGATTCCCATCTAGTCCTCTGGGCCCTTTTGGGGATCAGGTAGATCTTCCCAAATATTGGAAGATGCTTATCTTTCTCCCTTTGTCTTTCAGGACAGCACCTGGAGAGAGCATGGCTCCACCCACTTCCCCAGGAAACACTGCAGTTTTCTTTAAAGTCCGGTCACTTCCACAATGGCCTCGGTCATAGTGTTTTTCTCTGGCCATGGTGGAAGCGCTGCAGGGAACCAGGGGGTGCTGCGCTTTCTCCAGATGGGGAGAGCTGGAAGCATACCTGTGCCTGTGGTGTTTTTTTTATTTTTTATTTTATTTGTTTACTCAGACCAGCCCGGCCTCCTACCTTGCGTGTGGGGGTCGCTCCGGCGTCCTCTCCCTCAAGCCCAGGGGAGTCTTTGGCTGCTGGAGGTCCCACTTTCCCTAATAGACCAGCGGCATGAGGCTAAGGCGCTTCTTGATTTCCGCGCTGTTCTCCTCAGGGTTTGGATGGAGAGTGCGTCATTCTGGCTGGGGGAGGGACTTCTGGCGATGCAGGTTCCGGCTGCTGGAAAGCAGGAAGAGGGGATGGTCTTGGCTGACATCACTTCCAGTCCTCACAGCGGCAAGAGCACACAAAAATCTAAATATTTAAGCACCTAACGCCAGAGAAGCCGATGATGGAGGATCAATCTTACAAGTGGTTGCAGGAGGCTAAACAACCAACAGATGACGGACTCAGGAGACGGTGGTCAGAGGATTTACAGGTAACAATCAGTATAACAATGGAGGAATGCTTGTTTTAGCTCATAAGTGCTCAATTAGCACCAAGATTCAAGAATCTGCTTATAAACTGACACAATGGTATCCAACACCCCAAAAACTACACAAATGGAGTCCGCAGGTCTCCGGCCTGTGTTGGAGGTGTCGGGGAGATGTGGGTTCTTTATTGCACATTTTGGTGGTGTTGTCCACTGATTACTCCTTTGGGACTTGGTAAAGAAGCTCATCAAAACCATAACAGAAATCACTTTGACCTTGGATGCTACTGGCTGCTTACTGCACATATCCAACTGGTCCTTGAAAAAATACAAGCGCACTCTCACCATACACTTATTAGGTGCAGCCAAGTCATTGATTCCAGTCCACTGGAAGTCCTCACTGGTCCCATCCACAAGGGACTGGCTCTACAGAGTCGCTGAAATTTATGAGATGGAAAACACAAGGGCACAAGCTAATGAAAAGGTGGAGTGTTTCTTGAACTTGGCAACCATGGATTCTTTTCAAACACTCCGAGGCCTTCTCCGATATTGTTACGGGCTGAGTCGGAGCTGTACGCCAGTCCAACGCCCCCCCCCCCATGTTACCGGAAGTTGCATGGTAGTGAAGCCTTTGGTTAAGTGGGTTGACCCTTATCCTCTTTTCCTTTCTACTCCCCCCCCCCCTTCACCCTTTTATATATACTTCTCTCTACTACTTATTCTCTCTACAAATCTCTCTTGAGGCCCTCTTATACTCCTAGTTCCTATCCAACACAATAGGGACCAGTAATTCGGTTAATCTCACTTGAGGTACTCAAATTCAGTTTTTTTAATCCTATTCAGTTGTATTATGGGATACTGGATTAGCCACTTGAGGGGAAAAAAAATGTAAGTTGACATCCAACCATATATTGTCACTCTTTGCTCTTGCTCATAATGTTTGTGGTTGCGTGGATAACTTTCATTTGAATATGACTGTACAAAAATGGATCACATTGTGTTTATCTTAATTTATTGTCTTTTGTTTTAATGATAAAAAAAAATTGTGAAGTGGAAGGAAAATTATAAATGGTTCAATTTGTTTTTTTTTTTTTTTTTTTTTTTTTTTTACAAATATGTGAAAAATGTGGCATGCACTTGTATTTGGGGCCCCCCTCAGTCAATACTTCATAGAACCTCCTGTTGCAATTAAAGCTGCAAGTCTCTTTGAGGGTGTCTCTACCAGTTTTTCACATCTAGAGTGACTTTCTTGGCCATTCTTTGTAAAATAGCTGAAGCTCTGTCAGAGAAAAGCATCCCCACAGAGCACCTTCTTCCACATGTTTGCTGTGTCCTCCACATGGTTTCTCGCAAACTGCAAATGGGACTTTGCATGGTTTTATTTCTACAATGGCTTTCTTCTTGCCACTCTTCCATGAAGGCCAGATTTGTGGAGTGCATGACTAATAGTTGGCTCTCTGCAGCTCCTCCAGAGTTACCATGGGCCTCTTGGCTGCTTCTTTGATTAATACTCTCCTTGCCCAGCCTGTCAGTTTAGGTGGACGGCCATGTCTTGGTAGGTTTGCAGCTGTGCCATACTCTTTACATTATCAGATGATGGATTGAACCATCTATGTAAGTCTTTGACTTTCAAATTTGTTTTTGTAACATGACAAAATGTGGAAAATTTCAAGGGGTATGAATAAGGCACTGTAAATGCTGGAATAAACATATGGGGAAAGACAGTTAAAAACAAGACCCATCAATGTGTTTTCTTTAACCACTTTCAGACCGGACCATTTTGCTGGTAAATGACCAGAGGTCTTTTTACACTTTGGCACTGCGCTGCTTTAACTGGTAATTGCGCGGTCATGCAATATTGTACCCAAACAAAATTTGCGTCCTTTTCTTCCCACAAATAGAGCTTTCTTTTGATGGTATTTGATTGCCTCTGCGATTTTTATTTTTTGCGATATAAACGTAAAAAGACCGCAAATTTTGAAAAAAAATGATATTTTCTACTTTTTGTTATTAGAAAAATCCAATAAACTCAATTTTAGTCATACATTTAGGCCAAAATGTATTCAGCCACATGTCTTTGGTAAAAAAAAAGTCAATAATTGTATATTTATTGGTTTGCGCAAAAGTTGTCACATCTACAAACTAAGGTACGTTTTCTGGAATTTACGCAGCTTTTAGTTTACGACTGCCTATCTCATTTCTTGAGGTGCTAAAATGGCAGGGCAGTACAAAACCCCCCCAAATGACCCCATTTTGGAAAGTAGACCCCCTAAGGAAATTGATAAGAGGCATGTTGAGCCCATTGAATATTTTATTTTTTTGCCTCAAGCGATTGAATAATGACAAAAAAAAAATTTTTTTTTTTTTTTTACACAAAGTTGTCACTAAATGATATATTGCTCACACATGCTATGGGCGTATGTGAAATGACACCCCAAAATAAATTCTGCTGCTTCTCCTGAGTACGGGGATACCACATATGTGGGACTTTTTGGGAGCCTAGCCGCGTACGGGGCCCCGAAAACCAAGCACCGCCTTCAGGCTTTCTAAGGGCGTAAATTTTTGAGTTCACTTCTCACTACCTATTACAGTTTTGAAGGCCATAAAATGCCAAGATGGCACAAAACCCCCACAAATGACCCCATTTTAGAAAGTAGACACCCCAAGCTATTTGCTGAGAGGCATGTTGAGTTCATGGAATATTTTATATTTTGCCACAAGTTGCGGGAAAATTACAAACTTTTTTTTTTTTTTTTTTTTTTTCACAAAGTTGTCACTAAATGATATATTGCTCACACATGCCATGGGCATATGTGAAATGACACCCCAAAATAAATTCTGCTGCTTCTCCTGAGTACGGGGATACCACATATGTGGGACTTTTTGGGAGCCTAGCCGCGTACGGGGCCCCGAAAACCAAGCACCGCCTTCAGGCTTTCTAAGGGCGTAAATATTTGACTTCACTCCTCACTACCTATTACAGTTTTGAAGGCCATAAAATGCCAAGATGGCACAAAACCCCCACAAATGACCCCATTTTAGAAAGTAGACACCCCAAGCTATTTGCTGAGAGGCATGTTGAGTCCATGGAATATTTTATATTTTGCCACAAGTTGCGGGAAAATTACAAACTTTTTTTTTATTTTTTTTTTTTTCACAAAGTTGTCACTAAATGATATATTGCTCACGCATGCCATGGGCATATGTGAAATGACACCCCAAAATAAATTCTGCTGCTTCTCCTGAGTACGGGGATACCACATATGTGGGACTTTTTGGGAGCCTAGCCGCGTACGGGGCCCCGAAAACCAAGCACCGCCTTCAGGCTTTCTAAGGGCGTTACAGTTTTGAAGGCCATAAAATGCCAAGATGGCACAAACCCCCCCCAAATGACCCCATTTTGGAAAGTAGACACCCCTAAATTTAGGGGTACACTAGTGAGACTAGGTAATAAATGGCGGGTGCCCTGAAACTATAAAAAAATAACTAACCAACCAGCGTCACCTGTAACAGTTATATGGTGATCACTGGTGAAAGGGTTAACTAGGGGGCAATCAGGGGGCTTTATGCGGTAGTATATGGGGGTCCCTGGCGCTATAAAAAGCTGCGGCGAACCTAAATACCTACTTGCCTAACTAGCGTCACCTGTGACACTAATACAGCGATCAGAAAAACGATCGCTTATTAGGCTGGGTTCACACTGGAGCGATGCGGGAACGCCACGAATGCGCGGCGGGTTCCCGCATCGCATGCCTCCCGGCGGCAGTTCACACTGCCCTATGCGAACTGCTGGGAGTGTCAGTGAAATGTTACTGACACCCCCAGATCAGTTCGCATATCGCAGTGCGATCTGCAAACTCGGATCGCATGGTGTGAACACCCATGCGATCCGATTCTGCTGCGGGCCAAAAAAAGGGTCCCGTGCGAATTTGCGGCGGGTGCGGCGGGTGTGGCGGGTGCGGCGAATGGCTGAACTCGAATCGCACAGAGATCGGATGTGATTTGCACTGCAGTGCGAATCACATCCGTTCTCAAACCGCTGCAATCTGAACCCAGCCTTAGTGACACTGGCGACGGGGGGTGATCACGGGGTTAAACCTTTATTGGGGGGGTTAGGGGGGTACCTTAGAACTAAAGGGGGCTAACCCTAACTGCCCTAACAGTTATTAGTCACAAATGACACCCGCCGGGTGATCAGGGGGTTAAACCTTTATTAGGTAATAAATGGCGGGTGCCCTGAAACTATAAAAAAATAACTAACCAACCAGCGTCACCTGTAACAGTTATATGGTGATCACTGGTGAAAGGGTTAACTAGGGGGCAATCAGGGGGCTTTATGCGGTAGTATATGGGGGTCCCTGGCGCTATAAAAAGCTGCGGCGAACCTAAATACCTACCTGCCTAACTAGCGTCACCTGGGACACTAATACGGCGATCAGAAAAATGATCGCTTATTAGGCTGGGTTCACACTGGAGCGATGCGGAAACGCCGCGAATCCGCGGCGGGTTCCCGCATCGCATGCCTCCCGGCGGCAGTTCACACTGCCCTATGCGAACTGCTGGGAGTGTCAGTGAAATGTTACTGACACCCCCAGATCAGTTCGCATATCGCAGTGCGATCTGCAAACTCGGATCGCATGGTGTGAACACCCATGCGATCCGATTCTGCTGCGGGCCAAAAAAAGGGTCCCGTGCGAATTTGCGGCGGGTGCGGCGGGTGTGGCGGGTGCGGCGGGTGCGGCGAATGGCTGAACTCGAATCGCACAGAGATCGGATGTGATTTGCACTGCAGTGCGGTGCGAATCACATTCGTTCTCATAAACCGCTGCAATGTGAACCCAGCCTTAGTGACACTGGCGACGGGGGGTGATCACGGGGTTAAACCTTTATTGGGGGGGTTAGGGGGGTACATTAGAACTAAAGGGGGCTAACTCTAACTGCCCTAACAGTTATTACAGTCACAAATGACACCAATGCAAAAAAAAAAAAAAAAAAAAAAAAAATGACATTGGTGTCACTGTGACTGGGGGGCAGGGGTAATTGGGGGGGTGATCGGGGGGTAAAGGGGGGGTGTGAGTGTGCCTGGCATGTTCTACTGTGTGTGGGATGTGTTGGTGCAACTCACTGATCCGCTCTCCTCCGTGTCGGAACGAAAAATACCGACACGGAGGAGAGAATACATCACTTCCTCTCCTGTGTTTACATTACAGGAGAGGAAGTGATGTCACCGGGGATTTCTATTCGTCGGGAGCGATCGCGAGGGGGTGGCCATGAATGAATGGCCGTCCCCTCGTCCGGGATCGCTCCCGAACGAAAACCGACCGCCGCAGGCACCGGGCGGGGGCCCGATCGGGCCCCCGACCCGCGGGAGGCAAATCACGTACATGTACGTGCTTATGCCTGCCCGTGCCATTCTGCCGACGTACATCGGCGTTAGGCGGTCGGCAAGTGGTTAAAAGAAGTCTTTAGTAACAAACATGTCTCCTAAGAATAATCCAGTGCTTCTTTCTCATTAAATGCTCCAACAAATCGTGCATGGTGAACTACAGTACACCTCCCTGGACAGATCCCGTGCTCTCTTCTGCTCACACAAGCTATGTACTCACCAGACTCTCATGACCCTCTTATCCTAATAAGTGTTTTGTGCTGTCACTCTAGGCAGCCTTTCAGGTCACCTTCAAATCTTGGGTCTCTGTACCCTTTAATCCTCTAAATACATTTTGACCATCATGAGTAAACAATGTAATAGAATGCAATAATGTAGACTTTTTTATAAAAAAAAAATGTAAAAACTCTTCCAAGTGCGTACTCACATTAAAAACAAAGGCCAGCATTTTAATATGGTTACTATGCAACTTTGATCCAAGATGGCCACTGATGACACAACTTCCTGTCTACTTCCAGCATGTGTTCTACAGGCCGATGTTTCATAAGATTAGGCGACCCATCAGAATATGTAACAAAAGTGATGTTCTATTGCTGCCGTCTTGCTACACCCCACACTCCACCACCGTAAGAATACACTGAAAAGGGGCAAGCGGACATCTTGTTACACCCATCAGTTTTTCATTTCAGACTTATTTAGAAGAAACTGATCTTATATGGTGAAATGGAGTATTTGGAAAGCCATTGGACCATTAAATCTTTAAAATTCAACATCTGAGCAGTTTGGGTGTCTAAATACTGCATTTCACCTTATAAACTGTTAAAAATAAGTGTTTAAATGCAAAACTCCAGTGGGTGTAACAAGATGGCCTCTTGCCCCATCTGTGTATCCTTGCTGTGGAGTGCAGGGTGTAGCAAGATGGCGACGGAATGTAATTTCCATTACACATTCTCACTTATCTGCTGAAACATTGGAGGGGATAGGTTATTGTGATGAATAGCCCTGCCCAATGTGTTTTTTTGTCCAATTAATGTCAGGGATGGATGTTTAGCATGCCCCCTCTGCCTCTTTATGTACTACTGCTTCTTTTTTTTTTTTTTTTTTTTTTTTTTTACTTACTATTGCCACAATCTTGGTTCTCTTTGGTACCCTCTTGCACCTTGCCCATCCGGCATCACAGAAAACATCACTCCTGCTCTTGTTTTTCCACCAGCTGAATCGATTCAATCTACTTAAAAACTAGTCGGGAAAGTTTATTTTCAGCACCTTTAAAAAATATAAATAAAGGCTACCAATGAAACCTAAAAAATGCTTTAACATGAGAAAAATATTGGTAAGACTTATTAAAACTTGACCTATTAAAGTTTGTGGCTTTTGCTATGTTTATTGTGCTGAATATTTGATAATTCATGGCAATTTTTCACGTTCTTTATGAGCACAGTATTTATGCATGTTGGGAGTGCAGCACTTTGGTTGTACCTTTTCAAAGTACAAAACATCACTTGGTCTTTAATCGGCTTTAGTCTGTATCTCTACCAGCATGCTCTTTGAATTATCCATGATCAGTGGTTGAATTCCACTTTTGGCTTTTCCAGGTGACAGAGTTTAATATTGCTGTAAATCAAGACCTTGGAGAGCTCCTGATGATTAGGCTGTCCATGGAGCGCTACCTAAAGTTCCCTCTGGATCCCTGGTACTGCAATTATGTCACTGTGACCTGTCTCAAAGGCCAACTCTACAAATTCCCATTGTATCAGTGGATATCCAAGTCTGTGGAGATCCCAGAAGGGAAGGGTGAGCTATGACTTGATCATTATTATAATAGTGTTTAATTTAACTGTCTATTGGCACTTTTCTGAGGCAGACATGAAATATTACCAAACCATAACATTGAGTCTAATTATGGAGATCTTTTAAAGCGCTACAAAAACTCCCTGCAAAAGAACATGCCCATAGCAGCATGTGTACAGCATACATGTACTTTCAAACTTTTTTATTTTTATTTATTTTTTTTCCTCCAGGAGGGGGTGGGTTATTGGGAGATGGAGGGCTTTACCCATTTACCTTGTACTCTAGGCCCGTGCATTGTATACATTATCCACTCCTGACCCCTGCACTACTTGAGCATTATGTACTTGTAACCAGGCCCGGATTGGGACAAAAAATAGGCCCGGTCATTTTAGACTGAGCAGACAACTTTTTCAGGGATCAGGGAGTCGGTAGACATTTGTGGGGGTGGTTGTGGTTGGTACGCCACACTGTAATGTGCAGGGACAGTGTGATATAAAGGGAAGTATACTAAAAAGGCAGTTCCCTTTATATTAGTGTCCCAGTCCTATTGTGGCCATACAGTGCCAATACTGTCTGTCTCCTATTGTGCTCATGGCACAGTGACACTGACCTGCTCTGGTGCGGGTAGAGCTTGGCTCTCTGGTGGTGCTGGGGCTACTAGTTCCCCCAGCACACTCCTTTCGTTTTTCATGTCTCCTGTAATAGCTGCTACAAGCACTCCTCAGCTTGTTTCTGGGTTTTCTTTCACTCCAGCAGCGTGCATGCTGGGGACTGTAGTCTGCTCCCTGCTGAGACCAATGGTGCCATGTATCTCAGACTACATTTCCCATGATGCCCCTCTAGTTGCTTCTAATTGGCCCTCTGTTTTGGCCAATGGGGAGGGAAAACGAACACAGTAAATCCTCCTCCTCTTCCCCTGCTGCCAACATGAGAAGGGGAGCGAGGAGGGGAATATTGTGATGGCAGCCTGCAGATCTCCACGGCTGGAGGAGGAGAGCGGAACTGTCAGCGTGGCTCTGAGGCTGAGCTGTGTGTGAAACGCACGGCTCAGCCCATGCAGCCGCCAGGTCCGCATGACACAGGCACGGCTGCATGGTGGTAGGCTAGCAGCGACAGTGGCCTGTGTTTACCCATGATCAGGCCGCAGTCACCACTTGCCTTCCGCTGTGCAGCCTGATCAACAGGCCAAGGAGCGGGCCTGTCTGCCCTATGCCCGGTCTGCCCTATGGCCAGTCTGGGCCTGCTTGTAACCCAGAGCAGTGTATGCCTGGGTTTTATTTAATTATACCCATGCAAGCCCCTCTCAATTTGGCCTCACCCACCCATCAGTGTTGTGTCCTGTGCTTATATCGGCTTTGTCCTATACTTTGCCCTCCATATTTGTCCCAACAAGGGACAGATTTTCTATAGTAATGTTTGAAGATTATTGCACACTTTTGTAGAAAAGGCAGCAGAGCCTGGCTCTGAGACTCTTGGAAACTAGACTGTATGGCTCCCTGTAGACTGAACCCCGGACATCTGAGAATGGTGGGGACAGGTAAAATACATTTTAAGATAACTGTACTAAACCCACTGTTAATAGTATATTCCTAGTTCCACCCATGACAGAACTAGTTTATTAACATAAGTCATTTTAATGTCTGTGCCAGACTGAGAGAATCTAATGCACGGCTGCTATGGGCTACAGTAACTTTTTGGTATCTGATCCTGCAGAGTACAAACATTAACTGGCTGTTTGGTACATCTGTCAGATTTATGTGCTAAATGGGGGAATTGTGGTAGCAAATGTGACTGTATAATCTGTTCTGTTTCAGGTGTTGTGATAACTAAGAATATTCACCCTGCTCTCCAGCAACAAAGAAAATTAGAATTGGAGATGAATAGAGAGACACACAAGTGAGTGATCGGCACATACATTCTCTGTATGGTGAGAGGGGGTTGTCCATTATAGGACAGTTCATTTTCACTCGCATCTTGCTAATGACAAAACTTCTGCTCCAGCCATCCTGCTGATTGTTCTTTAACCACATCAATACTGGGCACTTTCGCCCCTTCCTTCCTAGACCAATTTTCAGCTTTCATCGCTCTCGCACTTTTAATAAGAATTGCACGGTCATGCTACGCTGTACCCAAATTACATTTTTAGAATTTTGTTTGCACAAATAGAGCTTTCTTTTGGTGGTCTTTATATTTTTTTTTTTTTTTTTTTGCGATATAAGCAAAACGGAAATTTGCAAACCTTTTCTTCATTAAAAAAAAATTTTTTCATAAATTTTAAGTCAAAATGTATTCTGCTACATGGTTTTTGGTTAAAAAAAAAATCCTGTTAAGTGTATAATTGGTTTGTGTGATCACGGACATGTTAGGCAAATGATCATTGGGACATGTGATTTTACTGTTTGTATATGTGGGGGACCTGTGTTTTTTACTGTGTGGTGACAGACTGGTGATCAGTGAGTAAAAAGCTGTAAACAGCTTGTACTCACTGATCACCAGCTGGCTGCAGAGATCCACTCCACTCCTCAGCGACAACTTCTGTGAGAGGAGAGCTGTGTCCAGTCTGGTTTTTCCTGGTTGGAATTGATCACTGAGAATTGGGCCAGTCTGGCAGTAAGGTAGTATCTATGTAGATGTGGGAGGCCTAGCCCGCCTTGTTTTCATTTGATAGTTTCATTTTGATAGTTTGGGGAGGCTCAGGGTATAATATAAAACAAACAAACAAATTTTAGAACTTTTTGCTTTGGAAGGAACGGAGATGGTCCATCCTTAGTGGGATGGGGAGGGCTTCTTCTGGATCGCTAGCGTCTCAATAGCTATGGTGAATAGTGGGGATAAAGGGCAGCCCTGCCTTGTGCCTCTAGCAATGTGAATTGGGGCAGATATCCCTGTGATGTGATAAAAGCTGTTGGTGTTGTACAGAGCTTTTATGATTCCTATAAAATGCTTGCCAAACCTCCATCCTTCTAAGAGTGAATATATACTGCCAGGACATGGAGTTGAGCGCTTTTTATAGATCTAGGAAATGCCACATATCCTGTTTGGAGCCTCCAGGCCAGTTAGATTGTAAAATTGAAACTGTCAATGGTTTGTCTGGTTTGGCCTCTAAAGTTTCTGCTAATGTAATTTGGTCTTCCATGATAGCGTTATGTTTTTCAGAGTGTGGGGATGGGGGAGGGTGTTGGAATTGTGATATGGAGCTGTTACCTCCCTGTTGGTTGTCATTATACAATTTGCTATAGAATTCTTGAAAAGCAGAGATTTTGGTGGGGTCTGAGGCTGTAATCTGTGTCTGGATCTAGAGGTCGACCGATATGGGTTTTCCTCTGGCCGATATTTAGAAATCGGGGCAGCCGATGGCCGATATGAGGCCAATTTTATTTTTTTTATTTTTTTCTTTATTTTATTTTTTTTTGTCCTTCCTTAATTTCATTAAATCTAACAGTTTATAAAGGGATACAGAAAATTGCTTAAATTAACCATTTATTAAACAGAAGTACACAACAAGCCTCCAGTCAGTGCACATGTATATCAGTTAGATAAAAACATAACTATGTATCTTAAAAATACACAGTTAAGGTAATCAAAACTTTTGAAAGAAATCAACGTAATCAACAGAATAGATAGTAAACAATGAAAAGTGCAAATTTTCTTTAGTTTTAGGCTTTTTGCTTCAGTTCCAGTTCTCGATTCTCTTCTTCACCCACATCCATCACCTAAAAGTTCTCTTGGTACTCCCAGTTTAAGAGCTTCAGGTTGTAGTTCAGGAAACGGTCTCTCTGCATTTTCTCCTGTGAGCCTGCTCCTCTTCTTGTCATAGATGATCCCAATCTCACTGAACACTCTTTCACTGGGAACAGAAGAGGCAGATGGACAGAAATTTTCTTGCCAGTGGTGCAAGGTGACACAGGCGGGATGCATTCTGTTTCCACCATTCCAGTGGCAGACCAGTCCGTCTATCAGTGGCTCTCGGAGGTACTTTTTCCAACTGCTCAGATATTAAGTGCTCATCACTCTCTTCAGCAGGAGTTCCATGAGCCCCCAAAATGTTTGCTTACATTTTCTCCAGAAGACCAGAGGGACTGGGTTCCTCCTTCTGTTCTACCCTTGTCCTGGTCTGGTTTTTGTTCTGGCCCTTCATCTCCACTGGTGGCTCTTTTTTTTGTTCGGACACAATAGCATTCTCTTCTCGCAGCCAAGTTTTTGCTTTGTTCAGTGTGTCCCCTGCAAATACATGAGCCTTGTACCAAGGATCAAGCAGTGTTGCCAGCACCAAACATTTGGTATCTTCCATCTTTGTGAATCGTCTCTCCAAGCTTTGCCACATGGTTTCCCGTGTTTTGATCCCCCTTGTGGTGTGACCCTCTGCCTGAAGCACCATCTTCAGCACAGCAATGCATGGGATGATGCAGGAGATGGAGGCCTCTTCCTTGCGGATATCCAAAGTCACTTCCTCAACAGGGCCCAGTGTATCTATCAAATTTGAGATGATATCCCATTGTTCTGCTGGAGGTGTGGTAAACTTGCCATGTTCTGCTACATAGAGATTCAGGGCACGCTTCTGCTCCAGCATCCTCTGCAACATATGTAATGTGGAGTTCCAGCGTGTGGGAACATCCTGAATGATGCTGTGCTGGGGGAGGCCAAGATCTTTTTGGATGGCTCCAAGACGCTGCTTTGCAAGCACAGAGTGGCTAAAGTGTGTAGCACAAGTCTTTAATTTGGCAATGATGTCCCCCACTACTCGCTGACTGCTGATGCCCTCTTTCACCACAAGCTGTAATGTGTGTGCGCTGCAGCTTAAGTCTGGTATATCTGCCAGTCTGAGGCCTTTAATCATGTTGGCACCACTGTCTCGCAGCACAGGCACCACTCTGTCTTGGTTGATGTCCCATTTATTAAGCATGCTAAGGAACATCTCCCTGATATAGTCCCCAGTATGGGAGCCAGACATGGCCTTGACATTTTAGAATTACCTGTTTCCTTTCCCAGTTACTGTCTATAAAATGACATGTTAGGCTCATAAGTGATTCTGCTTCACCAGACCAACAGTCTGTTGTGAAGGACAAATGGGGGCCAGCATTCTTTGTTGCAATTAGTGTCTTAATCCGCTGTGTAACCTTCTTGTACACACTTTCCAGCATGTCTGTGCGGTAGTATTTTTCACTTTTGATTGAATATCTTGGTTCTATGGTTGCCAGCAAGTGTTGGAAGCCATGACCTATGCATTCGGTAATTACCCCTTCCGTAAGTTTTCTTACCCGTACCTGTATCAATACCCTTTTACCTTTTCCCATTCCCAATAAATAGACCACACCGGAGTTTGGAGTATAAATTGGCCATAGCAGCCTTTTATTTAACCAGAACTTTAACCAAAATAAAATAAATAACTTTAATGTTATAATAGAAACATACTTATATACATATTGCAACAGCAATTACAACTCCCAGTCGTTTGGTCTTTGACGGTACCTCGGTTCCATTTAACGTTACTATTTTCCAAAACCAAAAACCCACTGCGGGACCAAATTTGTACCATACAAGGCCTCCGGTCGTTTAACAGCCCGGAGACAACCCCACCTTCCCGCAGTGTAACCAAACCCGTATCCCAGCCTACCCTTCCGCTGGGATACACCAAAAGGGGCACATACGACCTATGAGCCCCCCACACCGTTCCATCACCTAATTTGTTTTACCCCGTCAAAGACCAAAGACACCGCCTTCCACTGCTATGACGACCTCCACCACCGAACCTGCAAGAAAAATGAGAAACCCGACAGCAATCGGAAAACAACAGTACAATAACTCAAAATAAAGGGGCGGGTGGGTGGGCAACTTCCACACTTGTGACCCACGCTTCCTGTTGCAGCTCCTCCCCCTCCTTATATGGCGCTCCGCCCTCTCCTCTCTCTCTCCTGCCGCTCCACCCCTCCCTCTTTCTATTCTTCAGTTTAACCCTATAAGGGGCTACCTAGCATTTGTCATGCCAGCCCTGCACCTACGTCTAGCCTGCGTTTCCGGGCTTCCCTTGACCTATGCATTCGGTAATTACCCCTTCCGTAAGTTTTCTTACCCGTACCTGTATCAATACCCTTTTACCTTTTCCCATTCCCAATAAATAGACCACACCGGAGTTTGGAGTATAAATTGGCCATAGCAGCCTTTTATTTAACCAGAACTTTAACCAAAATAAAATAAATAACTTTAATGTTATAATAGAAACATACTTATATACATATTGCAACAGCAATTACAACTCCCAGTCGTTTGGTCTTTGACGGTACCTCGGTTCCATTTAACGTTACTATTTTCCAAAACCAAAAACCCACTGCGGGACCAAATTTGTACCATACAAGGCCTCCGGTCGTTTAACAGCCCGGAGACAACCCCACCTTCCCGCAGTGTAACCAAACCCGTATCCCAGCCTACCCTTCCGCTGGGATACACCAAAAGGGCACATACGACCTATGAGCCCCCCACACCGTTCCATCACCTAATTTGTTTTACCCCGTCAAAGACCAAAGACACCGCCACAGCCCGCAAGGATGACCCCTTAGCCTTAAGGGCCCCTCCACACCCGAAGAGCCCGCTCAATCCCCTCCTGCACTCCCAGAGTCCACAGGTCAGTACCCACCGCCGTGAGATGCACACCATCCCCCCTGAGGTACATGCCCACATTTACCTCCAACTCCGTGTGCCGTATCACCAACCCCCCATTCCGGGACACAAACCTCCCCAGGGCCTTATTAACCTTAATTCTAGCCTTATTAATTCGAACCACAGAGCGAGCCATACGCCACGCGGTCCGTGCAACGATGTCCGACCAGATCACCACCATGCTCGGAAAATCTCTCCGAAGCATGAGAAAATCCCGTTTTACATCGGACACAATGTCCCTGGTAGACCGGGCCCCCAAATCGTTACCCCCCACATGCAGCACCAACACATCCGGGGGCCTATCTAGCCTGGCGTACCGAAGAAATTCCGGCACCACCCTGTTCCATTTAAGCCCAGGAATCCCCAACCAACGTACACTCGCCTCCCCCCGGGAAATCCCCAGCTGCCTTCCCTCCGGCCTGACATCTGCTCTCCTGGCACCCCAAAAAACATAGGAGTGCCCCAATATCCAGACGAGGCGTTCGCGACCTCCATCTGAAAGGAAAAACAAAAACACTAGAGCAACTATACCAATCCCAACCACGACCCCACCAAAACATCCACCCCCCCCCGCCTGCTACAACACATGAACCCAAACCCTGAACACCCCTTACGTCAGATGTGGTCGCACGTACGACCGAAAACGCCGAGATTCCCAGCGCCCAATCCTCTTGACCACCGCCTCGTCCAACCCGCACCTGGCCGCCTCAGTGGCTGCCCCGATGCGGAAGGAGTGGGAGGCGAACTGAGTGCAATCCAAACCCCCAGCCCGCAGACACCTCCGAAACACCGCCACAAATTGAAAACGGGATAAAAAGGTGCCGTCTTGATGCACCAGCAACGGGCCCGCCCCTTGCGGCCGAACCCTCAGGAACTCCGAAACCACCCTCACTGGGCATAACCCCGACCCCGGCAGCTCAAACAACCATACATCCACCCCAATCCCAGTCTGATCTGTCTTGGACCTACGCAGGCGCAAACGCACCCTATCAGCCCCCAAGGTCACATCCTGACCCAACAAACCCCCCCCAACCGTCTTAGCAGGACTGACCAATTCCCCAACCCGAAAAGCCCCAAAGAAGGCCAACGAAAAAGCCGCTCGGAACAACCGCACCTCGTAACCCGAAGTGCACTGTTCCCCCAAGCGCCCGCAGACAACCTGTAGAACCTGGAAGGTCACCGGCCTCCGCATATCCCTCCGCGGATTGCCCTTTTTGTACCCCTTAACCGCCTGCTTGACCCAAAAATCCTTCGTGTGATCAACTTCCCCCCGCAACTTAAACCAAAACGCCAGTGCCGTAAGCTTGCGCTCAATCAAGGACACCGACCCCGCGCGTTCCATCACCCTAGCCACAAAGCACAACACCAAAAGCCCCTGCTCACCACTCCCACCCAGCTCAGCGTCCGCTAGCCGTGTAAAATCCAGCCATTCCTTCCATACTTTACAGTACGCCGCCCAGGTCGCCTTGCTCACCGACCTCCTGATCCAGTCCGTGGCGAGTCCAACGCAACCTCCCAGAGCCACCCCGGGCAGGGGATCCCATCTCTCGCCGCCTCCGGAGCCAACGCCCGAAACCTCTCCCACTGGAATCGAGATAAGGCATCAGCCACGTTATTGTCCACCCCAGGCACATTAACGGCATACAAAATTATGTTAGCCTGCAAACACCGCAGCACCAGGTGGCGCAGCAGCCGGATCACCGGCTGCGAGGAAGCCGACATCCGATTGATCACCTGCACCACTCCCATGTTGTCACAGTGCAACCTGATCTTCAGATCCCTGCACGACGCCCCCCAAAGCTCCATCGCCAGCACCACCGGAAACAATTCCAGCAGCACCAGGTTCTTCGCATACCCCGCCTCCACCCACGACCTGGGCCAAGCCTCTGCGCTCCACTGTCCCCGAAAAAAGGCCCCATAGCCCGCGGACCCCGCCGCATCCGTCACCAACTCCACGTCAAAATTACTCACCGGCCCTTTCATCCACACCGACCGTCCATTGAAGTCTTCCAAAAAAGTCTGCCAAATCCGCAAGTCCTCCCTAAGATCCCGTGTCAACCGAATGAAGTGGGTTGGAACCAGGACACCCGCCGTAGCCCCCGACAGCCGGCGGCAAAATATCCGCCCCATCGGAATGATCCGGCAGGCAAAATTTAACTTACCCAGGACCGACTGCAATTTCCGCAGTTGCACTTTCCGCACGCCGAACAACTCCCGCAGCTCCTGCCTCAGTCCCTCGACTTTGTCGTCCGGCAAGCGGCACTCCATAACCTCCGTGTCTATTTCAATGCCCCAAAAAACTCAAGACCGTGGCCGGCCCCTCCGTTTTATCGGCCGCCAACGGCACCCCAAAGCGATCCGCAATGTGTTGCAACGTGGCCAAAAGGATCGCACACACATTGGAGGACGGGGGGCCCACGACAAGAAAGTCATCGAAGTAATGAATCACCGACGCCCAGCCCGACACATCGCGTACCACCCATTCCAAGAATGAACTAAACAGTTCAAACAAGGCACAGGACACGAACAGCCCATGGGCAAGCACTTGTCCACGTAAAACCGTTCCTGCCAATAACACCCCAAGAGCCAAAAGCTCTCCGGGTGCACGGGCAACAGCCGAAACGCCGCCTCAATGTCAGACTTTGCCATAAGGGCCCCCTTACCGTACCGCCGCACCCAGCCTACCGCCGCATCGAACGACGTGTAAGAAACCGTGCAGGCCTCGGGATCGATAGCATCGTTCACAGACCCCCCTTTTGGGAAGGACAGATGATGGATAAGCCGGAACTTGTTGGGTTCCTTCTTAGGCACCACCCCCAACGGCGACACCACCAAGACCGGCAAAGGCTGCTCCACGAACGGTCCACACATCCTCCCCAAGGAAACCTCCTTAGCCAATTTGTCGCTGACCACCCCCGGATGCCGCAAGGCGGACCTCAAGTTCCTAGCCACCGGGGGAGCCACTTCCAGCGAACACGGAATCCGAAAACCCACCGCAAACCCCTCCCCCAGCACCCGCGCAGCCCCCTTGTCCGGATACCTATTTAGAAAAGGACGCATCCTTTCCACCCTCACCGGGGTTGCTCCCCTTGAACGCAGGGTCCCCAGTACGCTTGCCCCTCTTAAAACAACGGGAGAGGGAGTGAGTGCCTCCGCAACCGGAACACTCATGTTTAAATCGACAGGACCCCCCGAACTTGCAGGCCCCTTCGTTAAATTGCCAGCACACGCCCATCTTTTTTCCGGCCGGAAGTCCAGAGGCGGGGGTACCCCCGGCCCCCCCCTGAAAAAACTGCGAAGGCGTCCGCGCCGACGCCATCAACCGCATCCAAAGGCTGATATCCTTGTGGTCCCACCGAATATCAGGCCGCGCCGCCCGCCGCTGCCGAAACTGCTCGTCGTACCGCAGCCAAGCCGTACCCCCATACACCCTATGCGCTTCCCCGATAGCGTCCATGTAACAAAACAGAGCCGAGCAGTGCTCCGGCGCTGTCTCGCCAATCACGCTGGCCAAAATGGCAAACGCCTGCAGCCAATTAGGGAAGGTCCGCGGTATCAGCCGATACCGCCTCTTCTCCTCATCGTCCTTCTTAGAGCTATCAGGCTTGACCCTGTCCAAATTGAACTTCTCCAGGGGAAGCAACGAAAAGATCTCCACATACTCACCCTTCTTGATCTTGTCCCTTACCTCCTGCTTGAGATGCGCCCCCAACGGCCCCTCATAACAGACATAAACCTCACACTTAGCCGCGTCGGCAAGCCGAACCAAATCAACCCGAGCCGCGGCCTCTTTCGCTGCCACCTCCTCCCCCATACTTACCGAGGATGCTCCCGCCACCGGCGTTTCCTGTTGCGAACTTACCTCCACAGTCCCGGCCACCGGCGCCTGCAACCCTGAGGGCGAGCCCAAAGCCAGCGACCCGAATGCCCCATCCCCTGGCCCTCGTAAGGCACCCCCTCCCTGGGGCACCCCACCCCCCAGAAGTGAACCCGAACTGGACCCAGACCCCAGACCACCCACCCAAGGCGCCACCTGCGGGGGGCCCCCAGAAGCCCCGTCAGCAAACCTCTGCAGCAGATCCTTCAAACCCCCCAACAACGCCTGCAACGATTCCTGGGTCCCGCCGGAGGCAGGCAACCCGCCCGCCTCCCGCGGCACCACCCCCGCGCGGCCCCACGCCCCGCTCCCAACCACTCCCCCTGACAGACACCCCACATCATCAGGCAAAACATTAGCATGAAAGTGAAGCCCCTTACCTGGCTGCGTGGGTCCCCTCCCGTCAGCCGACCCTCCGGAACCTCCAGCCGTCTCCACTCGACCAAGGACCTCCTCTTCGGAACCCGACAGCTCCCCCTCGGAACGCACATCTGCCGCGGATGGCATAGGCGTCGCAGACCCTCCGGCCGCTGGGCAGCCCGGGGGTGTAGCAGCGTTGCTGGTAGACGCTCCGTCGTTGCAATAGGCCCGACCAACCATCCTGCCGAGCAAGGCACCCGCACTGCGCACCCGTGCGGGCCCCGTAGGCCTGTTCCCGTCCACCCTCAGGGCTCCGCTTCCACTCCTCTCCGACCTGCCCGCCGCGTCTGGTAGCTTACGCGCAGGTGTGGCTCTGGAACTCCTCCGCCGTGTCTCCCCGTGCGGCGGCAGCACCGCGGCCGCAAGGGGAACCGTGCTCCTTCCGTCAACTGACCGCGCCGGTGGGGAGGGGGTGACCGCAGGCTCCAAACCCCCACTCCCCGAGCCCCGCCCATGAAAAGGATTCCGCCCGGACCCCCCCCTAGCCCCCGCAGATGACCGTTTCGCGGGGGGGGCCGGCGGGTCCGCTATCGGGCTCCTGGTAGGGCGCTGGACTCTGGTGGAGGGGCCAGGAGAGAAGCGCTCCGGTGGCCTGGACCGCCGAGCGCGTGGTGTGGCATCCCCCCCCTCTACAGGCCCCCCCGCCGCCGCACGTGTAATGGCCGCCACCTGCTCCTGCAGCCAGTCCGTCCCTCGCGCTCCCGCCGCCGCACGGAGCCGCTCAAAAAGCTCCTCCATGTCCCCCATCGTAGGCAATGTCCTCCCAAAGTCCCTGGCAGCCAAAAATACCACCCGTCCCGCCCGCAATGCCGCCGTGTAGCCCGCGCTGTACCTGTGCGTCCTGCCAGCCAGGCAACTTCCACACTTGTGACCCACGCTTCCTGTTGCAGCTCCTCCCCCTCCTTATATGGCGCTCCGCCCTCTCCTCTCTCTCTCCTGCCGCTCCACCCCTCCCTCTTTCTATTCTTCAGTTTAACCCTATAAGGGGCTACCTAGCATTTGTCATGCCAGCCCTGCACCTACGTCTAGCCTGCGTTTCCGGGCTTCCCTATATCTGCAACAACTGTAAAGGGCTGGTTGTCTGTGGCAATCATTTCTGTGATTAGGGTATCAATTTTCTTGGACCGGGGATCAGTATTTTGCCATTTTCTTTTAGAATCAAACATCTGTACTACAGTGGGCTGAAAGTTGGCTGAAGAAGCTGCATCTTTCTCCCTCTGTGCGCCTTTATAAGCTTGGAGGTGGTGGACTTTCA
The DNA here is from genome assembly GCF_037356315.1 of Lithobates pipiens. Lineage (NCBI taxonomy): Eukaryota > Metazoa > Chordata > Amphibia > Anura > Ranidae > Lithobates > Lithobates pipiens. Next base: position 594,819,245 of record NW_027507748.1, on the reverse strand, counting down.
AATGATTCCACATATTTGTGGTATTTTTAGCCTTTCCTTTTTCTGCTCCCATGCTCAGCAATTTCTGGCAGATATTGCACTTGGCCTTCCCTGATGTTGGCTCACTGAAATACTGCCATACTGGGTTTGATTTCTTTTCAGCCGTCATCAGACTGTAATTATTAAAAAATTTAAAATTGCAATCTTAGTCATTTTAAAGGAGGGCACAGCAGTGGCGGCTGGTGCTCAAACGTTTTTGGGGGGCGCAAACAAACTGAAAAAAACACACCCCATCAAACGCAGCCACTGTGCCCCATCAAATGCTGCCAGTGTGCATCCCCGTCTGCCCTGCACTTACCTTGTCTCGGTAAGGCAGCGGGTCACGGCGGTGTGCTCCACAATCCTCGATGTCTTCTCCTGTCCTCTTTATAGGCATCCAATCAAAGTGACTGTCGTTTCAGCCAATCAGGTGACAGGTAACAGACCCGAGCACCTGATTGGCTGAGAGGCGGTTCAGGGTTAGGAAAGTGAATGAATTGGTTTCCTAACACAGCGCTGAGTGAACAGCGAGCACCCAGCACCTTTTTGGATGCTTATTAGAGCCTGTGGCTCTAATCGGGTGCTTCCAAAAAAAAAAAATGCCATGCGTGATAGAGATGTGACAGGAGAGAGGCGCTGGCGCCCGTGTGCCCCTTATGGATGCACCTCCACTGGGGTACAGAGAGGCGGCTGTGGAGGAGGGGTTGCAGAGAGGCGGCTGTGGAGGAGGGGTTGCAGAGAGGCGGCTGTGGAGGAGGGGGGGGGGGTTGCAGAGAGGCGGCTGCGGAGGAGGGTCATCCATTTTCTAAATGTCAGCCTCAGCCAGGTTTCACTTTAAAAGGATATTAAAGTCTGCAAGGGGGCACAGTAGCACACTCCATTTTTGTGACTTACCGTGCATACATATCTGCATGCACCTGATAGGGCTAGGTGCATGCTGATGAGCTGACCAGCCAATCGCATAGTGAGCTAGAAGCAGCCAGCAGGCTCCGCCTCCGCAGGCAAGGAAGAGGAGCTTAGCTAGTGCTGGCTACGATCTCCTGCAGAGGCTTGTGATAGTCTAAATGATGTTCCTCTGTGGCCAGCCGCACGGGTGAAGGATCGAGGATTAATTTTACTTGCTGCTGCTGCTGCAGCGGGGACATGTCTGTACTGCAGGCGGCCGGGTATAGTGTTACCCGCAAGTCGGCATGGTCTGCACAATCTGCCGATTTCATAAAAACTGACAAATATTGGTCGACCTCTATCCGGATCTTAAGGATAGCTCTAAGCCTTGTCCTGGGGTTTAGTTTGTTGGCTAGCATTGAGCCTAACCTGTCTTTTTGTGAATAAAATTTGGCCCCGCTCCATTGTAATTGTTCTCAGCTCATGCTGTGAGCTAGGTTTAGTTCTAGCCTGGCGGTGTCAAGTTGAGACGTGATTCTGTGTGGGTCTCTTTTGTGCTGAGCCCGAAGGGTCATAGGTTTTCAAGTTTGCTAATGCCTGCCTCTTTTCCTTTTTTTTTTTTTTTTTTTTTTTTTTTTTTTAATTTGTGAAGCTAGTTGTATAATTTTTTCCCCTGACTGTAACTTTATGGGCTGCCCATAAAACTTCTGCCGAGACATCCCCGACTGTTTAATAGAGATGTATTTTAGTAGTGCTTTGTTGATCTCGATCATCCTAATGGGGTCTGCTAAAATGGACTTAATCTCCGGTGGAAGTGCTTGGGTCTGTGGAAAGTTATGGAGTGGTCAGAAAGTGTCTATGATCTTGGAGTTTTCTACATTGGGTAGGTGATGTGTGGGCAAGAGGATGTGATCTATCCTGGCATAGGATCGGTGGGGGCTAGAAAAGTGGATGTAATCCCTCTTCGTTTGGTTGGCTTCTCGCCAAACATTGACATTCCCTGAGCATGAATCGGTCTAGCAAATTTTAGGCTAGCTTTGGTGGGGCAAGTTAGCGTGATTTTGGTTGGGTTGGATTTGTCCAACCCTTGGTCTAACTCCCCAAGAATGGGAGTCCCTTCCAGGAGGGAATTTGGGGTTGACATCATTGATTGGAAAAATTTGTGTTTGTCCTTTAAGGCATAGTATGATGCAAAGAAGTATACTTGGCCATCTATATTGACCCTTTGACCAGGATGAATCTCCCTTCTGGGTCTTGGTATTCTGCCAGGCGAAGTTGCTAGTTTTAGAAAACAGAATTGCTACTCCTTTTTGTCTCGCCCTCTTTTGCTAGGAAACAGTGGGAAGTGGTGGTGCAAGTAGTTGGGGCTGTACAGTTTGGGGAAGTGAGTTTCTTGAATCAAAACCATGTCAAATTTGAGGGACTTGTAGCTGTTGAATAACCTTCTCCTTTTGAAGGGAGAATTCAGTCCCTGGGCGTTATGAGTGGCTTTTTTAAGTGCCCTTTTGGGGGGGGTCAGCCATGGTGGAGATGCTGCCAAACTGTGTGTGTCTGTGTGTCTGTGTGTGTGTGTGTGTGTCTGTGTGTGTGTGTGTGTGTCTGTGTATACTAGATGGAAAGGGAGGTGAGAAGAGATCGGGGGGGGCGGAGAAAGGAAGAGGGAAGAAAGAAGGGGCCATAGGAAGCCACCTTGTAAGTTTTGGACTAGCTCCCTGGGAACCTAACTGTACCCTGGGTGCTACGCCTACAAGAAACATATGCTCAGCTAAGGGCAGACAACCCAGACCAGATTCTTGGTAATCTGCGGGACATGCACAGCACCTTAGCACCTATGGTTAATATTTTAACCCTTTCATGACTAAGCCTATTTTTGGAATTTGGTGTTTACAAGTTAAAATCCATATTTTTTGCTAGAAAATTACTTGGAACCCCAAACATTATATATATTTTTTTAGCAGAGACTCTAGAGAATAAAACAGCGATTGTTGCAATATTTTATGTCACACGGTATTTGCGCAGTGGTGTTTTTAAACGCAACTTTTTGGGAAAAGGGACACTTATGAATTAAAAAAAAACAAAACATTAAAATTAGCCCAATTTTTTTTGCGTAATGTGAAAGATAATGTTACGCCGAGTAAATAGATAGCAAACATGTCACACTTTATAGATTGACGACAAAGTACGGTACCTAAAAATCTCAATAGGCGAAGCTTTAAACATTTTTTACGGTTACCAGGTTAGCGTTACAGAGGAGGTCTAGTACTAGAATTATTGCTCTCGCTCTGACGATCGCGGCAATACCTCACATGTGTGATTTGAACACCGTTTACATACGCGGGCGCGACTTCCGTATGCGTTTTTAGGTGGTGACAGGTCCTCTTTATGGAGGGATCGGGGGTCTAAAAGACCCCCCACCCCTCCTTTACACTTCAATGTATTCAGATTGCTGAAAACGGCGATTCTGAATACCAGATATTTTTTTTAAACCGGCACCATTGGCAGCCGAGTAAACGGGAAGTGACGTCATGACGTCGCTTCCGTGTTTACGATGAGGAGACTGGAACGAAGCCGATTACGGCTTCGTTCCAGTTCCTCCGCAGCAGCCGGAGGCATCGGACACGGAATCGGTGCTCCCGATCGAACGGTAGAGGCGGCGGGAGGGGGGGGGACGTCCCCTCCCGCTCCTCCGGCATAACAGCCGCATCGGTTGTTATATCTGGATAGCCAATCTCCTGCTGCAAAAAACGGTACCAGGATGATGCCTGCAGGTGCGGGCATCATCCCGGTATTGCCCCCGGAAGCAGAGTACGCATATCTGCGTACGCTCGGCGGGAAAGGGTTTAAAGTCCTAAAATAAAATATAAAAGTAAATAAACACTTGAACGGAACACAGTGATCATCTTAAGAGGGTTGTTTCAGTTCCTTTTAGAGTACCCTTATTGGGTATTCTCCTCGGTCTTCCCTGGTAATGAGACAGCCTATAAACCTTCCTGACTGTGCCTCCGTTGGAGCAAAAAACAAGATCGCTGGAAAAAAACAGGAGGCAACCTGGGATCTAGGAGACTATGGTCATAGGAAGTCCTCTTAGTAAATTGGAGGAACAGTGGTTATTTAGGCTGATCTAGTTGGGAAATTACCAAGTTTGGACCTGCTTCCCCCAGAGTCTGACCCATCTGAGGTCAGTGGAGAAAAGGGGTTGTCCATGGGAGGACCAGATATGTTCTGGTGAGTCAAGGGGGATATAACTTGGAAAGTGGGGGAGCTATGGCTCCTATCAGTGGGGGAGGAAGTCCCTGGGGATTACTCCTTCTTGGAGTAAAGAAAAGGTGGTATTAAGTTGAGTAGGTGATATTTCTGCGCTCAGGTCTGAGTGTTCTTTTTTTTTTTTTTTTTTTTTTTTTTTCTCTTTTGGCTGCTGCTTGTTCCACAAGGTTATCGGGCTAGTTGGGGGTGGTCGTTTAGCTGAGTTGTATGGCAGGTTGCAAGTGTCCATGTCTGCTTCCCGTGAGATTAACTTCAAGGAAAGGAGGGTCTTCTCTCCATCTTGGAAACTGGAGAATGAGTAGTGTTTGCCCCTGTGATGAAATTTGATAGCGAATGAGAATGTCCACCAGTATTTTATTTATTTTTGGGCTAGCACCAACGGAAGGGGTTTCAGGGCTCTTCTCTGGTTTGTGGAAGGGGACAAGTCGGTGAAGATTTGTATAGGGTGAGCATGACCAGAGATTTTAGTCACTCTGGACTGCTTCATTATCTCCTCCTTGACCAGATAGAAGTGTGGCTTGGTGATGTCTCTGGGAGTCCCATCCTTTCTGGGAGGTCCCAGGGCTCTGGACTGCCCAGTTTCAGACTATGCTGTGGTATATTCAGAATCAGAAATTTGATTATTTCCTGGGTTGCTTGTGACACATCAACAATGGACTCCGGGAGGCCTCTGTTCCTGAAATTGTATCATCTGGATCGGTTTCTTTATTGTACATCATAGGACAGTCTCAAGTAACTACTTGGTGGTTTAGAGGCCTACCTTCAGGTGTTGACACTGGTATAACCAATACAGGAAGTTGACTCCGCTATATAACCCCTCCTCCTTCCAGGAGCACTTGTTTTTTTTTCGCCAATGTCTAAGGTGTTGGTCACGAGTGAACATGTGCTCTAAAGGAGCTCCAGGAGGGATCCATGCTGGATTTAAAGAAACCTCCACAATCGGATCCATCCACACCACTGAGGCCATAGGATGGTACCTGGACCTCGATGCAAGAACAAGGTTTTGCCTGTAATGCTTCTCTTTGAGAGCTGGACCCTAGGAACCGGGAAGCTTTTTGGTCTTGCTAAATTTCCTAAAGTTGGCCTGAGGGGTGCTATACAAGGCCCAAAGGAGCGGTAACACTTTTAAAAGGTCCCCAGTCTTTAAGCGTGTTTAAACGCAGCCTGCCGTGATGGGTGGAAGTTGGATCTGTCAAATCAGCAGTATCCTACATCTATGAATGATGTGTCTTAGTGCAGCTCTGTCTCAGAACATGTGTGGTCCCAGTGGCAGAGGGGGTTCTATTTCTCTGCAGAGGAAACAATACTTTAAGTTCCCAAAGATCCCTACTTCACAATCTGAAGTACAGAGGCTAGCAAAGATGGTTTGCTCTACTTGCATGCTACCCCTAACAGTTAGCTGAAGGGCAGGTCTCTTTCTTGTGTTCATTGAAGCCTTTACAGCCTTTGCATGCGTTTCCCGTCCACACATTACTAAAAAAGCTTATTTATACTGAATGGCATCATCCGGATAAGCAATTTTTTTTTTTTTTTCCCTTTCATAGAGACTCGCAAAGCTCTATCCTATAGAAGAAAGATTCACTAAAAGATGGAAAGTTCCAGCAGTTGACACTGCGAATTCCAATGTGTGGAAATCCCCCCGTGGACAATGCGCTTATGCTTAAAGCGGGAGTCCACCGGGACTCCGCGTTTTTTTTTTTTTTTTTTTTTAAAGCCAGCAGCTACAAATACTGCAGCTGCTGACTTTTAAATAGTGACACTTACCTGTCCAGCGCGCCCGCGATGTCGGCACCCGAAGCCGATCGCTCGCTCGGCTGCCGGGTCCCGCCGCCATCTTGGGTATGGGAATCAGGAAATGGAGCCTTTCGGCTTCATTTCCCGGTTCCCTACTGCGCATGCGCGAGCCGCGCGGCGCAATCCGGACGGTCCCCGCTGCCTCTGGGAGCTGTGTTTCCCAGCAGGCAGCGGGGCACTTGCTGAAGGGGGCGGGCGCTTGCGGAACGGGGGCGTAACCTACGCTCGTTCCGCAGAGAGCTAGCCCGGAAGTGGGTGCAGTTACCTGGATTATCCAGGTAACTGCACCCCCCTCCCCCCTGAAAGGTGCCGATTGTGGCGCCGGAGGGGGGGGGGGATTCCGATGAGCGGAGGTCCATTTTAGGGTGGACCTCCGCTTTAAAGATCCAACAGATAAGTTGGAAGGTCTGTTAAAATCCTTTTTTCTTAGGTACTATTGCTCAGCCTGAAATTGCAGCTATAGGCATCTGTCGGTCCTTAAAGGACCAGTTCAGATGCTCTCAGATGAGCTCCCTGCACAGGAACTGGCCGAGCTACCTAAAGCTTTATGCTTTGCTGTAGACGCTATGAAGGATTCTATTCACCAGGCATCACGCCTTGTGTTTGTACTTGTACATATGCGAAGTACCCTTTGGTTAAAGGGTTGGTCAGCTGAGACGCCTTGTAAGAACCTTCTAACTAGTTTCCCCTTTAAGGGAGAACGATTATTTGACAATAGTTTGGATGAATACATTCAAACTATTTCCAGTGGAAATGGTACTCTTTTGCCAGTCAAAATAAAATGTAAGTGCCTTTCATTTAAACTGTTTGGCCTCTGCCATCAGACCAGGCATAAAGGAAGACCTGGGGCTACAAATCTGCAAAGCAGAATACATGACCTCCTTATGAAGAGGCATCTCCCCTCACCAAGGTGGGGGATTTCTGATGTACTCAGAAGTCTGGCAAAGGGAGATTCAGGACAAATGGACTCTCTCCAGTGTCTCTAGGATACAAGCTAGAGCTTTGAGAGTTTCCTCCATCTCGTTTTCTGAGATCAAATATTCCCAAGGATTCAGGAAAAAGGCAATCCCTGTTGCAAGCATTAGACCGATTATTGGCTCAAGGGGTGATCAGACAGATTCCCAAAAAAGCAAGGTTTGAGGTTTTACTCAAACCTAATTACGGTGCCAAATGGGGATATCAGACCAAGTCTAGATCTATGTAATCTAAATCGGTTCCTGAAAATCCGCTCCATTTGCATGGAGTCAATCAAGTCAGTAGTTTCCATCCTGCAAGGAGAAACTTCTGGCGTCCATCGACATCATAGATGCATAGCTGCTTGTCCATATATTTCCTCCTCACCAGAGGTTTCTGCAGTTCAAAGTAGAACACAAGCATTTTCAGGTAATAGCCTTGCCCTTCAGGCTTGCTACAGCACCTCAGGTATTCACTAAGGTATTAGCCCCACCTCTAGTCAGGTTAAGGGCACAGGGCATGACAGTCTTGGCTTACTTAGACGTTCTATTAATAGACCAGTCAGTGGCTTGCTTGAAGCAAGGTGTAGCCATCACAAGCGGTTACCTTGAAGGTTTGGGTTGGATTCTCAACCTAAAGAAATCCTCCCTAAAGCCACTAAGGCTGGAGTATCTGGGCCTGATCAGACACAGCCCAGAAAAGGGGTGTTCTTGCTTCCTGCAAGGATCAGCTCCATACAGGAGCTGGTGAGGATGATCAGGTCGAAGATAAATCCTTCAATTCGCCTTTGCATGAGGTTGTTGGGGAAGATGGTAGCTTCATTCGAAGCATTTGCCTATACTCAATTCAATTCTAAACTGAAAGCAGTATTCTGTCTGCTTGGAACAAAACGATTCAAGCTTTGGACTTGCCAATGTGGCTGTCCCATGAGTGTCCCAAAGCCTCAGTTGGTTACTATCTTGGAACCTGCTGAAGAGAAATTCCTTCAGATCAATTATCTGGAAGGTAGTAATGATGCCAGCCTTTTCTGGCTGGGGAGTAGGAGCCTTGCCCATCAACATCCTAGAGATTCTGGCAGTGTATCTGACTCTAGAAACCTGGACCTCCAGGTTAAAGAATTGTCCTGCCAGGATCCAGTCCGACAATGCCACAGCTGTGGCATACATCAATCACAAGGGGTCACCAAGAGTCTCTCTGCTCAGAGGTAAACCAGATTCTAACTTGCCAAGAAGAGAATGTCCCATGCCTATCAGCAGTTTTCATTCTGGGAGCAGAGAATTGGCAGGCGGACTATCTAAGTCGCCAGCAATTCCCGGTGGAATGGTCTCTTCACCCCAATGTGTTTCAGGCTGTTTGCAAAAGATGGGGGACTCCGGACGTAGATCTAGCGTCCAGATTCAACACTAAGCTAGTCAACTTTGCATCCAGGACAGGTGACCCACTCGCATACGGAACAGATGCGTTGGTGACCCCGTGGTATCAGTTTTTACTGATCTATGCACTCTTCCCCCGATTCAGTTGCTACCTCAAGTTCTTTGCTGGATCAAGCTGGAAAGAAAATCTTTAATACTGGTAGCACCAGCATGGCCCAGAAGGTTATGGTACGCAGAGATTGTAAGGATGGCAGTGGAGGGTCCAGGGCTCTTCTCACTAAGGCCAGACCTGCTATCCCAGGGGCTGATATTCCATCCTACTTTACTACATCCTACTTTACAAACACTAAATTTAATGGCTTGGCTATTGAGACTCAAATTCTGAATAAACGTGGGCTTTCCAGGTCAGTTATCTCTACTTTGATTAATGATAGGAAGCCAGCTTCTAGAGCTATATATTAAGCTTATGTTTCCTGGTGTGAGTCCAAGGGTTGGTACCCTCGGAGATGTATCCTAGGCAGAATTCTTACCTTTCTACAATTAAGCATAGAAATGAAGTTGGCCCTGAGTACTATTAAGGGCCAAGTCTCAGCCTTATCAACTTTTATTTCAGACTGCTTGCTATGCATTCTTTAGTCCAGGGTTTCATGCAAGGAGTGCTGTGGATTAATCCACCAGTTAAATCACTTAAGCCCTTGGGAGTTAAATTTTTAGTTTTGTCAGTGTTAAACAGCCATTTGAACCATTGCAGCATGTTCTCATAATCCAATTAGGATTTCAGAATTTGCTGCTCTCTTGTAAGGAGTCATATTTGATTATTCATGAGGACATTGGTGTTACACCCTCGTCCAGGTTTTTTGCCAAGTGTTTCAGGCTTTCATCTGAAGACATTGTCCTGCCAGGGTTTTTTTACCAAGACCTTGTTCCAGGGAAGAAGGGTCACTACATTGTCTTGATGTAGTGAGAGCAGTGAAAAGGTATTTAAGAAAACTTCTCCGATTTTGTAAGACTGTCTTATTTCTTCCAGAGGGTCCTAAGAAGGGACAGGCAGCTTCAAAATCCACTGTTAAGTGCATTTGGCAAGTTATAATTCAAACTTATGATTTTAAAGGGAAAGATTCCCCCTTTTCAAGTTAAGGCACACTCTACCAGAGCTGTTGGTGCTTCTTGGGCAGTGCGTCACCAGGCCTCCAGGTCTCAAATCTGCAAGGCCGCGACTTGGCCTTCAGTACATACATTTGCAAAATTTTATCAAGTGCATGTAAGATGGAATGAGGATATCTCCTTCTGGTGCAGTGTGCTGCAGGCAGCAGTATAAGTCCTCGGGTCTGGGGGTTACCCTACAGGCTGTCTCTCTCCCCTCAAGTAGCATTGCTATTGGACATCCCACCAAGTAATTACTTTAGACTGTGTCCTATGATGTACGATACAGAAAATAGGATTTTTAAAATGGCTTACCTGTAAAATCCTTTTTCTTGGAGTACAACATAGGACAGAGCCCCCGCCCCTCTGTTTTATGGGGTGAGAGTATATTACTTGTATTGCTTGGCTACAAAAACTGAGTGCTCCTGGAAGTAGGAGGGGTTATATAGGGGAGTCAACTTCCTGTATTGGTTATACCAGTGTCAACACCTGAAGGTAGGCCTATAACCCACCAAGTAATTACTTGAGGCTCTGTGTCCTATGATTTACTCCAAGAAAAGGATTTTACAGGTAAGCAGTTTTAAAAATCCTATATTTTTTTTTCTAGTTCATCGATTCTCAGTGTGGTCCAAGTTTTGGTTGGTGACTGCCATGTCAAGTTTATGCTCAATAGCTTCCATCCTGGATCCTAGGTTTTGGAAATCTCTCCTGTTATTTTTGCTGCAGTGGATGCAAGACCCCTTACTAGTAGAGCTGACAGTTTCAAGAGGAGGCCATCTGGATGGGGGCCAGTCTCGGAGTGTGTATGCTGGGGAAGATTCCCCCCCCCCCCCCGTAGTGGTGTTAGATTCAGTCCTACTGGAGAGAATGCGGGGTCTCCGAAGTTTCTGCTGAGCAGTGATTCAGTGGATGCAGGCATTGGTGTAATGTGCTGCATGATCATGCTCTGGTTAGCTGGCGTGTATGTGAGGGAGGCTGGGGCTATCACTTGCCTTTGCTCCATGTGGCTCTCCTTCCCTGAGGCGTGTCGCTGGGCCGCAGCAGCCGTCTTGGTACACCTGGGCTGCAGCGCCCGTTCAAGTTGCGAACCTGGTTTCCGGACATGCGATGGGCTGTTGGGGGGTGGGGGTGTGTCTGGCTCACCCGCTGAATCTCGCCAGGGAGCAGTCTGTGTTGTAAGCGATGTTGGGGCTCGGTGTGGCGGAGGTCCCACTCAAGTGGCCACCTTGGGTACTCTGCATGCGCACTGAGTGGCTATATTTTAAAGGGATTGTAAAGTGAATTTTTTTTTTTAACAAACCTGTTATACTTCCACTGTGCAGCTCGTTTGCACAGTGGCCCCGAACCTGCTCTTCTGGGGTCCCTCAGCGGGTGTCTTTGTTTCCTCCCGCAGGTGCTTCTCACGTTCATGCAAGCTCCCTCGCATGGTGAGAAGCATCTGCGGGCACGCTCCCGTGATGCAGCCGGCAGCTATAGCCGCTCACTGTATCACATGGTCCCGGCGCTCCTCGTCAGTGGATGTGATTGAAAGCAGCGTGAGCCAATGGCTGCGCTGCTTTCCATCCACTCCAGCCAATCAACGGCCAGGCTGAACGGTGGAAAGGACGTCGGGACGAGCGCGGGACATTTGAGGGGTGAGGTAAGTAGAACGGGGGGCTGGGGGCGCTGACACTGTCAGATGTTTTTTCACCTTAATGCATAGAATGCACTAAGGTGAAAAAACATTTACCTTTACAACCCCTTTTTAATGTTTGTTTTGGGAGATTACTTATGCACTTAGTAATCCCTGCTAGTCCTACCCACAAAGATGTAATGAGCTCTTTTTTTTTTTTTTTTTTTTTTTCCCCCCATAATGAAACGCCTACAAAATGGATCCGAATCAATTTGGATCATTTGTTATGTTGAATGCTTCAAACATTCAGAATGAAAAATTACATTTAATCTGAATTTTTTTTTTTTGTGCAAACTTTTTATTCTAATGAAACAAATTGCACGTGTCTGTATATGCACTCATTCTAATGATGGCTCTAAGGCATTTTTCAGGGTAACTTTCCTGATGGGGACAATGGTGGACTATGTGCAAATTGGGGTTGCTATGGGTACAAACATACAGTATCTCAAGAATACACCCCTTACCATTTATTTTTTGTAAATATTTTATACTTTTTTTTTTTTTTTTTTTTTTTTTTTTTTTTTTTTTTGTGACCACTGACTTTTCTACAATGTAAAGTAGTGAGTGTACAGCTTGCATAACAGTGTAAATTTGCTGTCCCCTAAAAAAACGTAACACCCAGCATTAATGTCTAAACCGCTGGCAACAATGCGTACACCCCTAATGAAAATGAACAAATTGGGCCCAATTGGCTATTTTCCCTCCATGTCATGTGACTCCGTGTTACAAGGTCTCAGGTGTTAAATTTGGTGTGTTTTGGTCTTTCTGGTCACTGAAAGTTCAGCCTAGCACCTCATGGCAAAAAACTCTGAAGAAAATAATTATTGCTCTACATAAAGATGGCCTAGGCTATAACAAGATTACCTATAGTGATGGACAAACTTCTGACGGGACGTTTCGCGAATGCGGCCAAAAGTTCGAACCGCAAGGTTTGCAGTGGACCCCATTGACTTTAATAGCAGGTGAACATTAAACTTCCAGGTCATATTTTCAGCCACAAAATACTAGCTGTGCGCACACAGTCCCACAACATGGACACTGACCTAAAAAAGTATTAAGGGGAAACTGGGATCAACAAGTTTTTTTTTTTTTTTTTTTTTTTTTTTTTTTTTTTTAAAACCTGTGAAATTTTGACAATTCAGGAGCGCATGAGGGCCATGGAGGAGAGGCCAGGATATGAAGGGGATGCAGGAGATCAGTGCCACAGTCAGGGCAGCGCAGTCCTGTGCTTGAGCACCTCCCTTTGCCCAGCCCTTACCCCCACCTATGCAGGGCTCCACTGCAGTGGTCCGGGGGTGCCAGTCCAGTGCTGATCCTCAGCCATGGTGCTGGCACTGCCTGCTGATTGGCTTCTCCGCTGCTCTCTCCCTCACTGTCTGAAACCAGCCCCGCAGTAGACTGAGCACTGACACCACCACCGTGATGGAGAGCACTGAGACCAGCAACTCGCTGCGGGACCCAAAAATATGACACAGCTCAACCTCTTCAAACTGGAGGGTATGGGCATATAGTACGGTGTGCTTTTTTTTGTACAAGGAAGTAAGCCAAATGTAGAAAAGTCCGTGTGCTTGATTAAATAAATAGTTTATAGAGTTATGCATATACATGGTCTACTGGTCACATCTGTTGAATTCATCCGAGATCCATGCCTCATTCATTTTTATAAATGTGAGGTAGTCAACCCTGTTGAGCTAGGTGAGTGCGCTTATCGGTCACTATCCCCCCCTGCTGCGCTGAACGTCCTTTCGGACAGGACACTGGACACGGGGCAAGCCAACAGTTCAATTGCAAATTGGGTAAGCTCTGGCCAGAGGTAAAGCCTGCCCACCCAGTAGTCCAGGGGTTCATCACTCCTCAGAGCATCCACATTGGCCGTTAACCCGATGTAGTCGGACACCTGTCGGTCTAGGCGTTCCCTGATGCTGGATCCGGATGAGACCTGCCGATGGGTCGGCTGAAAGAATGACCTCATATCAGAAGTCACCAACACATCTTCAAACCGCCCTCGCTGTTGGATTGGTATCTGCAACTTTCTCTGGGATGGTAATTCCTCCTCTGCCAGCGCACGCAAAAGCAGAAAGCAGAATTTCTCTAAGCAAGGCCTGGAAGTGCTCCATTCTGACAGCCCTCTGTGATGGTAGTAACCTTTCCGCCATTTTGTGTTTGTACCGGGGGTCTAAGTACGTTGCCACCCAGTACTGGTCCTTGACCCTTATGCTTTTTATACGGGGGTCCCTATTAAAACACTGTAGCGTAAAGGCCCCCTATTTGCACTAAACTGGAAGCAGTGTGGTGGCCTGGCTCCTGCTCATCATCCAGGATAACGTCGTCCTCGTTTTCTCCCCATCCACGCATAACGGGGATCCCAGAAAGGTTTAAAGCATGCTCTTCTTGCTCCTCATCATCCACCCCAGCACCATCCTCCTCTGACTACTCTTCAGACACCTGTTGACTTCTCGGAGTAGCCCCCCCTGGGAATTCATCCAGCATTGCAACTTCCTCATCTTCCTGCTCCATGGCTTGATCAATGGCACGACGCAATGCGTGCTTCATAAAGAAGGCATAAGGTACGATGGCGCCGTGGCTGCGACTGACCAGTTTGGTGATCTCATCAAATGGCCGCAGAAGTCTGCATGCGTCGCGCATAAGCAGATGTAAAAAAAAAGCTCCCCAGAACCTGTTCTGCTGCAGATTTCGTACAGGTTATCATTGATCTGCTCCAGCAGAAACGTGCAGTTCTCAATCGTATAGAAGTTTGAGTTCCATCGTGTCAGACAATCGCAAATAAGACGTCTGACCGGCAGATTGTGTTGCCGCTGAATGTCAGCAAGGCGAGCCATGGCCGTGTAAGATCTTCTGAAATGGGCCGAGATTTTCCTTGCCTGCTACAAGATGTCCTGGACCCCAGGGTATTTGACAACGAATCGCTGCACGACCAAGTTTAAGACGTGTGCCATGTATGGCACTTGCGTAGTTTTGCACTGTTTCAATGCACTAAGCAGATTGGCACCGTTGTCACACACCACTTTACCAACTGTCAAATTGAGCGGTGTTGGCCACTGATCTGCCTGTGAACGCAAAGCTGAAAGGAGTGCAGGGCCAGTGTGGCTCTTGGCTTCCAGGCACAACAGATGCAGCACAGAATGGCAATGTCTCAACTGCCATGTCTCTGGGGATCTTGCGCAGTGGAAGAGATGCTAGCAGTGGAAAAAGTCAGCCGAGAAGAGGCAGGCCTGCATGCAATCCGTGGCGGTAAAACCAAATCTACACGGGTGCCACGGGTTACATGCTTGACGGCCATCAGAAGGTTCACCCAGTGGGCAGTAAATTTTTTTTTTTTATATATCTTCCCTGCCCATGTTTGCTAGACCACGTGTCTGGTCAGATGTATCTTGGCACCGATGCTGTGTGCCAGAGATGCATTCACTTGCTGCTGAACATGGCCATATACCTCTGGGATGCCCTTCTGTGAGAAATGCATCCTTCCTGGGACCTTCCATTGTGGTGGTCCAATGGCCACAAATTTTCCAAAGGCCTCCGAGTCCACCAGTTTATATGGCAGTAGTTGGCGGGCTATCAGTTCTGACAAGCCAGCCGTCAACCGTTGAAAGAGGGTTATCCGGTGTCATCTATTTTTTGGAGGACAACTGGAGAGAGAAGTAGAAGATGAGACTGGATGGTGAGGGCCTGGAGTGTGGCTTTGTGGGTTCAGTTGCTCCCCACTGGGCTTGGTGATGGCAGCTCATGTGCCTTAAGGCGGTCGTCCCTAGGTGAGTGTTGGGCTTACCGCAACTTATGCGTTGACTGCAAAGGCAGCAGATGGCAACACAATTGTCAGCAGCGGACACGTTAAAAAAAAAAAAAGCCCACACTGCGGAGCCATGTGCTGGCGTCCTGGGAGCGCCAGATGTGACCGTACATGGTTGATGCCTTGCTCCTGATACATAAGCAGTCTGGTTTGTTCTACCTGTTGGTCCATATCTCCCACTGAACTCCCCTCTTCCTCTTGTGGGCACCCACGTGACATCACTGGACACGTCATCATCGTCCCCTTCCCCCACCACCATAATTGGATCTTGGAGTAGGCAGCAACACCAGGGACCAACCTCCTCCTTGGGCTGATCTGGGTACTGTCGTCAGACTACTGAGTGGCGGTTGTTGCTACCTCCTCTTCCTGATCCAATGCCAAGAGTGGCTGCGCATCGGCAATGTCTTGTGATGAATCGGAAAATTTCTGTGACTCAAGCGGAGGGTATATGGTGGTGGTAGTGTCTTTGGGGGTGCACACAGCAGAGTGAAGAGGGTGAAGATCAAGAGGATGAGGGTGCAGAAGAGTAAGGCTGAGTGAGCCACTCAACCAAGTCTGGTGCTTCCTTTGACGTAATCGACCGCACCTTCTGCAATTTCCTACTTTGGCTCAAGCCTTTTCCTCCTGCCCTACCCCCTACCACCCCTGCAGAAGGGTCTGCCTCTTCCTCTGCATGTCCTATATGTGGTGTTTATTTTTTATTTTTGACCCTGTGACAAAAGTCTCTAGAGAAGTGCAGTATGTATGTGGAAGAAGGTATATAACACCCCACTTCAATCTGTCATTTTGGGGGGCCACTAGTCTATCACACCAGTTATAATTTTTTTTTTTTTTCTAAATTCCGTTTGTCACTCTTTGTAGTATTGCTGCAGGACCGCTCAGCAGTCAATGCTGCACAGTGGAAATGCACTATACTATGCTTTCTATATTTGCAAGTATTTTATACGTGTATTACACCGCTATATACTGCACACCATATGGTACACCTATACCAGTCCTTAAAAGGAACGTTGTGGACCGAAAAGTAGCTAGTGAATTGCAGACTGTCCCTGCTCCAAATGCCAAACTGTCCCTCCCTACACTGAGAAATGACAGCTGCAGAATCTGACAGCAGTGCACTATAATATATTTTCTTTCAAATATACAAAGCATATTATACATGTACAACTCTATATACTGTACACTATACCAGTCATTAAAATGACCTTTTTGTGGACCTAGTAGCTGGTGATTTGCAGACTGTCCCTGCTCAGTACACCAAACTGTCCCTCAGTCCCTACACTGATAAAAGACCGCTGCAGAATTGGTCAGCAGTCAAGTATAATAGGCTTTCTATATTTGAAAATGTATATTATACGTGTACAACCCTATATACTGTACACATATACCAGTCCTTAAAAGGACCTTTGGACCTAATAGTAATAGCTAGTGATTAAACTGACCCTGCTCCAGTGTCCTGTCCCTACACTGACAAGACAGAGTAAAATGGCCGCCAGATCAGGTCCATTTATAAGGTGGGGGATATGTCCAATTGTCATGTGCTGAAATGTCTCAATTGGCTGTCCTGTACCTTTTATAATATAAAGTGTAGCGCTTCTCATAACATAAATCAATAAATCTCATAGATCCTACATATAAATGTAAGAAATAGTGCTCAAGATTATATATATATATATATATATATATATATATATATATATATATATATATATATATATATATATATATAATTTCTCATTCTCAAAAAATGTCCAAGTAAAAGTGAAGAAAAATTCAAAGTGAAAAAAAAAATCAACCAATGGAAGAACAAAGTCCCAAAACACAAAGTCTTTAGTGTGTGATGTCTTGGTATGATCCACAAACGTGAAATAAATTGTACCTCCTTTCAAAGATTCATATATCAATCGTGTAAAATTCCCATCACCAATTGAATTGGAGGCTTACCGGAGATGTTGGATCCTCACAAATTTACATTTTGGGGGATCATACAAGCTTTTGCAACTATATGCAAATCCTCACAGCAGTAGTTAACCAGGAGGACCCCAAGTATGGATGATCTCTTCATGGGTTACAAGGCATTTTAACTCCAACCAGATATATCCAAAAACGGTTTAGGAACCTGAGGGGAAAATTTTTTGTTTTTTTTACTCACTTTTTGATAAAGAATAGCGCAGTTTTTTGTTACAAATTTTATGTCCTGTACCTTATGATGGGTGTCATGCCTCAAAGTTCTTCACAATGTAAAAGCATATGTCCGCTGCGCAAACAGCACTTTAAGTCAGCCAGTTTGGCAAAAGGCAAACTAGCAAAATTAGTTGCGAACCGCAAGGCCACCTCTAAGTACCAATGTACTCACTTTTGTTGCCAGCGGTTTAGACATAAATGGCTGTTTTGATGGGACAGCAAATGTACACTGTTATACAAGCTGAACACTCGCTACTTTACATTGTAGCAAACTAATTTCTTCAGTGTCACATTAAGATATACTTTACAAAAATGTGAGGGGTGTACTCTTGTGAGATGCTGTACATGTATGCGTTATTGCTGCTATCTCCAGGAGCAGGAACACTTATTTTGGATTGTTCTTGGGTGGAGTGTTAAATACATTTTTTTAAAATGTATTTTACAATTTTACCAATTTTCCTTTGATAAATAAAAATCAGGAGATGCCAACCATTTACCACCAAGTATTTGCAATGGTATGTACAGCTTTACTTATGTCCAAGATGCAAAACTCTTCAAATATTTAGATTTATTTAGAATGGTTGCAACAACCGTATATCGGTGTATAACATGCACATTTATTTAAGAGTGAAGTTTCAGGAAAAAAAAAATTAAAGTTGAAAAAGAACTTTGGCACTGACCTTTTTTTACTTTACTTCAATCTACAGCCTCACCATTGCTATCAGTGAAGCCTTTTCGATGCCCATTTGCAGCCCAGAGGGGAGGGGGATGGGACAAGTGCCGACAGATGGCATACAATGTGAATCTCCTATGATACAGGACAGTGGTCCAATGGTGGCCCAGGAGACCGGACTTCCTATTACAGAAGCCAAGTAATCCGGTTCTCACTGTATGCAATCTGACAGTGCTCGTCCCGCCCCCCCCCCTCCTGTCCCCTCCAAGATAGCCAAAATTGTTGTATTGGCGTATAACACGCACACTATTGTCACTCAATTTTCATGGTGAAAAAGTTAGAACCAAGTCAGCATTTTTCTGTATTTATTGGTGTATATTAACTGGCCCCTAATTTATTATGTAGGTGGAAAGTTTATGCAGAAGGTGCCCCTCATTGCATTGATGTAACCAATGATGATCCACAGAATCTGCCTCCTAATGACCAGTACTCCTTCCAGAAGCGGGCCCATTTTGGTTCTACATTACAGTCCACGTATGTATCGAGCATCTATTGACCTGCAAAAAAAATCCCAGACAACATAAAATGTCAGTAAACCCACTGCCACCGATTTTTAGTATAGGGCAACATAAGCTGCAGTCTGTACTGTAGGAAATGTGAAAATATTGTCTAGTACCTTATTTTCTGCAGGCATGTGACCCTTTACTTGCCATGAGCCGTGAGCTCAATGGGTGGAGCACTCGGGAAAGATCCTTTTGTTTTTCCTGTGCCTGCACAGAGCTGATTGGCACTGTTGTGGGTTGGTAGGAAAAAATATTCAAATTGAAATGAGACTTATTAAGCAACATTTAAGCCATGTAAAATTACTTTATTTTTTTTATTGCCAGCCTCCTGTCAAACTCATGAGCCACAATCCAACACTTGTTATGCCTACACAAACTGAAAAGCCAGGGTTGGTTGCTACAGCATTGACACTAGTAATGGAAATGTGCATTGATTAAAGGTTGCGGAAAATGGTTAGAAATCAAAGGATAAAAATGGGGTTTGAGAACCTAGGCTCAGCAGGGACCGGCTGAGATTTGAACCATCTATGGGCAGGCTGATTGTACCAAGTTTTTCCATTGATTTGGGTAAAACCAGAATGTCAGATTTTTATATGCGGTTATTGCCAGCAGCTATAGCCTCTAGAAATCACGGTGTTCTCCTGGCAGGGACAGCTTCTTGAATTCTGCATTTGCATTTCAAATTATAGCTAAACGCCAGAGTTTTAAAATGCATATACATTATGAGTTGGTTTCCGTGACAGGGATTTGTATTTCTGCCAATTCAGTTCAGAGATTAACAATGTTCTACCACACATCACAGCCATGTCAGGTAGCATATAGGAGACCTGATTTTTAACTGTTGCAGTTCTGTAAAGCCCCACCAGTCTTTGAATAGTAAGATGATGCAGCCCAATGGTGAGCTCCACTCCGTCATTCTGCTGTCTGCTTCTATCAGCATGTTCATTGCAGTACAGCCATAGCTCCAACTGTTCCTGATTTCAAGGGACTGTCCCTCATTCAGGACAATGTCCCATTTTGGACTAATCTATATAGTTGTGTGTGTGTGTGTATATAGAATGCACTGCTTATCAGTTTTTCCCAGTTTCTAAGTTGCTGCATTTGTAAATTCCAGAAGCCAGTATAAAGGAATAGTGGTAAAATCACTTGTGGGTTTTACTAATCACGTGTGTGTGTGTGTGTGTCAATTCCCATCAAGGCCAATTCTGACACTTCGCTCCTCCCTCCTATCAGGATGGCACACCTGAGATGAGGGCTTCTCCCTACAGGAAACACAATCACTTGACAGCTTTGTTACAAGTCCCTACCCTTCCCCTTGATCCTCAGTATTGATTCTCCCAAACACAGCAGCATGTTTTTTGCAAGACCGAAAGCAGGGGACCATCAGACCCTCCCCAGTCGGACAGGTTTTAGAGAAGCTGGGGAAAAACTCATGAATTAAAACACTAGTTAGCCCAATTTTGTATAATGAGAGAGCTTATGCCGAGTAAATAGATGGCCAACATGACAACTTTAAAATTGTCTGCTCGTGGCAGCAAACTACAGTGCTTAAAATTCTGTATAGGCGATGCTTTAAGCACCTTTACAGGTTACCAGTTTAGAGTTGCATAGGAAGGCCTGGTGCTAGACTTGTCGTGAATGTCAGAGCAACAATACCTCGCATGTGGTGAGATCACTGTTTACATATGCGTACGGTAACGTATGCATTCACATTTTAAGCACAGTGGGGTGGGGACACTTTTTTTTATTTTATTTTTTTACAAGGGATTTACTTTTTTTTTTTTTTTGTACTAACTTTATTGCTATCACAAGGGACGAACATCCCTTGTAACATCTAGGTTAGTGACAGGTCCTCTTTACGGAGAGATTTATAGTCTATTGGTCCCAAAGTCTCTCCTGGCCTCCCATGCTGCCGATCACTTTCTGTAGTTCAGCACCTGGCTACACAACAGTCTAATATGATGCTGTAGAGAATAAAACCAATACATTCTACATGTACAATTCATGTCTTATTAGCAACTAACATTTGACAAAATTGTTATCGGAGGGCACATGTGTTTAAAAAATATGGTTAGCATACGTCTGTGGTTCTCCTCACTAAGGGATTTTGGGGCCATAACCAGCCAAACAATCTTTTTGCCCTAGGGTAAGGCTTAACTTCCCTGGTGTCCAAACCTCGGGATGGCTGTTACCTGGCATGTCTGGTTTATTGGCTGTTGTCTATGGTAGCTCTGCCTCTTCAGATAAAAGATCTGCAGTGAAAGGCTGAATAAGGTGTCATTTACAGGGTACAGACTTGTGTACCAACATTATCCATCAATAACACTGGTATTAATGATCTTTGTCCTATTTTCTCTTAGTGGCTTAGAAGTAAAGCTGAATGGATTTGCCCTAAATGCTGATTCATGGCATATCCTGGAAGACATCAAACTAGTGTCGTCCCTGCGAAGATCACAGTATTCAGGTATTGTAATTAAAATCTGCTTCTGAATCTCTGGTATGCTTTTCAAACTTGGTCTGTAAAAACATAGTATCTCTAAACTGAACTTGAGTTTTTCTCGAAGGGGCTGGGGGGAGCAACAAGTACACCCATCCTCCCCCCCCACATATTCACCTTCCTATAACTACCCTTTCATCCAACAGGTGCAAACCTTTTTTATGCACCTGATTAGAGCCATAGGGTGAACTCTAAGCGCTCGGAGCCCACCTAGGTGTTAGAAAATCAAATGAATAGTCACTCTTCTAACACTGAATCTCCTCTCCGCCAATCAGGAAGCGTCGGCCTAATACCTTCTTCCCAATCCTGTTTGGAGGAGTGGGATGCACAGCGGAAGGCACCGTGGTCCAAGCCACAAGGCGCCAGACGCTGCCTGTCTGCTTCCCAGATGGGGTTAGTGTGGGACTTTAATGTCCCGGGGGGGTTTGTGGCTGTTTGCCGCCCCCCAAAAGGAAAAAACAGCCACCACTGAGCAGCACTGTCAGCTCGGTGCTTGAAGGGCTTGGTTTAAGGTAAGTTTTAACATAAAAGTATATTGGAACTGGAGAGTGCAGAGAAGGGCAATCTAGCATCTAAGGGGCACGGAGGAGCTCAGCTGAAAGGAAAGATTAGAGGAACTGAATTATTATTTTTTTTTTCTCGAGATTAAGGGAGGATATAATGTACAAAATACATAAGTGGTCCATATAGGTTACTTGGTGTTTAGTTATTCACTTTAGGTGGTGGTAAACAGACAACATAATCTGTTCAGATAGTAGATAACACAGGCAGCTGATTGCTGCCTGTGAAAGTGAACTTACTGCTGTAATTCCAATGAAAATCATAATTTTCTCATAGATGTCCTGTGCGGTATACTTTCATTAATGGCAGGTAAAGTGTGCAACTTGTGTATTCCCTGCATGTCGGAATTATTGTGAACAAGCTTCCCCCTCTGAATGGCAGAAGTCTTGTGGTGATGCACTGATTCTTCTTCCTGATGCTCCCAGCACATGCATGAGTTTTCAGAGTAAGGGCGGAAGTGATTCAGTAAACTGCTCTAAAAATGGCACGGCCAATATCGAGAAATGAGAAGACAAACACCCTAAATAAGGTATTTACAGACCTCGTTTAGGGCCGATTTAAATAGATTATCCCTTGTAATGAGCTACTGAATGTTTAAATTTGGGGGGGGGTTACGAAAAATCGTTCGTGTTTAGTCATCTGAGGACAAGGTGGCACTCCATGTCTAAAGGAAAAAAGATTTGATCTCCAAATACGGAAAGGTTATCGGCTGTGAAAATGTGGAATAGACTCCCTCCAGAGGTGGTTCTGGCCAGCTCAGTAGGTTGCTTAAAAAAAAAAGCCTGGATTCTATCCTAGGTGGACATAATATAACTGGATACTAACATTTACAGGTAAAGTTAATCAATCCAGGTAATAGAAAATTGCCTCTCGGGGGGAGAGAAGAAGAGAGAATCTAAGGAATTTATTCCCCTGTCACAAGCGCATATACTTTGAAGGAACAGCATACCCATGCCATCCCTTCAGAGCTTTTTGCCGTAGTCTATAACTGGTGTCATCGTGGCTAGGCCAATCAGATGGCCGGAGCACATGAACACAGAAGGAGGTCTAAGTGAAGACTGAAGCTCTGTCAGTTGTGATGGTGCACCACTAGAGGGCTTATTTCTAATACAAGTATTTTCTAATGTGCTAGTACACTATGCATACTAGCACACTTGGCAATTGTCTGGCAGGGTTTAAAGTACAGTTTCTGATGGCTTTAAATCAGATTTAAAGGCTAAATATAAATTATAAACAGGCAGGCTCTTTATTTTGGAAGAGACATGCTGTTTCTTCAGTAAAAAATACTGTTACACCATTTAGGAGATTTTCTATATAGGCTGCCACCATCAGTGCATGCTCAATGAAGATATGGGCCGCTGTGCCGTTTAAGACCCATGCTGTGACAGGTGGGGCATGTGTGGGAGTGACATCACAGCGCCAATGCCTCCTAACCCAGAAGTAACGCCAGGAAACATGTCAGCCATGGGAGCAGAGTGTGGGTGGCGCTGAAGGGCATTGTTCTAAGGTAAGCATTTCATAATGACCTAGTATGCGATACTAGCGCATTGTCTGTCTTGCAGGTTTTTTGTTTGGAATATCTTTACAACCGCTTTAAGCTGCACATGTGCAGCACATTTTAAATGCCAGCAGTGTTTGTATGCCAGGATGACTGCACTCCTGCACATGCACAAGTGACTTCATCTCACATCAGCCAATCAAGATGGTTGTAGACTGGCGTACAAGACACCAGGGAGAGGATTCCTCTACCAGCGAGGGACCTTGCAGGCTTTGATGCAGTGGTGAGTAGAGATGACCAAATGATCCCCCCCACCCCCTTTCACATTAGATTTTTCAAACATTGCATAAGTTCAGAGCTGAACGAACACTATTAAAATCTATAAAACCTGTACTAGAAAGTGCCCCTTTTGAAGGCTTATATGCAAGTTATTGGGCACAAAAAGGGTATGTGGGTCTGGGTACTGACCTGGGGGACATGCATCAATAAAAAAAATTGTAGAATTTTTAAATGAGCAGTGATTTTAATGATGCTTAAAGTGGAATAATAAAATGAGACTTGTCATTTTAATTTTCTGCAAGCTTTCTTTAAATTGTAAACAATGGCTTTGTGCCAGTCTTTATTTTGAGACCACAGTTTAGTGCACTCTGACAAAGATTAGAGCTTTTTGGTTTAATTCTGGTGTCTTTGAAAGACTTTGGATGGAAATGAGGCTTGCTTACTGTGGTATAGGGATGAGCTTGGTGTTCGTCTCGAACATCAGCTGTTCTCACGTTCGAATACCGAACGTTATGGGCCGTACGCGCTAAATTTGTGTGGCGCTCACGGCCCACAATGTGCTGCACCATTGCTGGCTCATGATAGGCCAAGCATGCACTGTGACCCCGCATGCTTGGCCAATCACAGCATCGGCAGTGAAGAGAGCCATAATTTGCTGCCTGTGGCCAATTATAGCTCAGTGTTTAGTACACGCCCCACACTATATAAGACCGCCAGCACGGCGGCCTTGTCTAGTGTGTTCTGGCATGCAGGGAAAGGGCTCGATAGGCAAAACAGTGTGCTTTTCTCAAGCATCTGCATGAGTTAAAGTGGGTGTTGTGCCTCCAGCACAGTATACACCTGTATCTACCATTTATTGCTGGTGTTCTCTCATACAGGCATCTGCAGGAGTTAGTGGGTGTTGTGGGCCTCCAGCACAATATACACTACCCAATTGCTGGTTTTCCCATCTCCCTGCAGGCCATTACGATGTCTGGAAGGCCAACAAGGAGAGGCAGACAGTCTTGAGCCAATAGGAGGGCAAGCAGGCCCTGTCTAGAGACAACACTGCTGGTCGTGGACACGGTGCATCGTCATTCAGCACGTGGCCATGGGACATGCTTGTCCTCATTTTCGGCAGCTGGACGTGTTGAGCCGTATCATGCTAGGGTACTAGCAAAGCGGCTGCCAACACGTCCTCTTCCCTCATGTCAGTGTTATCAGTTTACTCCTTCCCTAGACCCACCATGTCCTGAGTCCCCCGAACTGTTTGAGCACAGTGTTGGGTACATGCTCCAGGAGGATGCCCAGCTAGAGGAAGGCAGTAGCGTGAGCGCAGAGAGGGGATGCTCAAGAAGGACCGCAATCTGGCAGTCATGTTCCATAAGCTGCAGCATACTGCCAGGTTTGCTCCAGTGATGAAGAGGGAGGGGATGTCACTGACTCCATGTGGGTGCCTGATAGAGAGGGGGCACAACAGAGGCACGAGGCCCTCCAGGGGCCAGCTTAGGGGCAGCACACAGACTGAATCACACTGCAGAGCTCCACCTGTGCAGGGCGCTGCCTTTGTGCATTCCAAAAGTTCTTTGGTCTGGGCCTTTTGAGACCAGTGCATCAGATCACACCGCTGCACTGAGAGGAATGAAGGAGAATTGGGTGTCACAGCCAAGTACTTGCGGGCACTCTGCTAGCAGTACACTGATGTCCGATTGTAGCAGGCAAATTTACTTGCCCCAGCTGCTGGACCGTCAAAAGATCACTCCCAGCGGTTGAATGCTAGCTTGGCTAAAGTGCTAGCACTTCAACTGCTGCCTTTTCAGTTGGTAGACTCGGCCCCTTTACATGAGTTTATGCAATGTGCGGTTCCTTAGTGGCAGGTCCCCAAATGCCACTTCTCACGGAAGGCGATTTTGGCTCTCTACCAGCATGTAGCAGGCAATGTCCTTGCCTCACTGGACAGGGCGGTCAGTATTAAGGTGCATAATTACCGCTGACTCATGGTCCAGCAGGCATGGACGGGGACGTTGCCTCTTTCCCGGCCCATTGGGTCACTCTTCTGGCAGCTGGGTAGGATGCAGGACAAGGTGCAGTAGTGCTGGAGGTTGTTCTGCCACCATGCCTCCAAAATGCTAATACTGGTTGTGACACACCTCTCCTCCACCCCCTCCTCCTTCCTCCCTGGCCTCTTCCAGTGCTGTCCTCGGAACCAGCTGTGCTCCATAGGCATTCAAGAGGCTACGCAAGTACGCAGGCAAAAAGATGCCATGCCGTGCTTGCACTAGTTTGGGGGACAGGAGCCACACTGGGCCAGATATTTTGTCAGCTCTACAGGGGCAGGCCGAGAGGTGGTTGACGCCCCACTGGCTTAAGCCAGTAATGGTGGTTTGCGACAATGGCACCAACCTCCTCTCCTCCCTCTGACAGGGACAACTGACCCATGTGCCCCGTGGCTCACGTCCTTAACCTGGTGGTAGAGCAGTTCTTGGGCAGGTACCCGGGCTTACAGGATGTCCTGAGACAGGCCAGGAAAGTCTGTGCATTTCCGCCAATCATTTAATGCCAATGCTTGCTGGCTGAGCTCCAAAAGGAGTTGAACCTGCCCAAGAACCGCCTTGTATGTGCCATGGCCCACCAAGTGGAACTAAATGTTGGCCATGCTGCATCAGCTGCACATGCAGCAGAGGGCCATCAATGAGTACCTGTGCAACTACGGCACCAGGACAGGGTCAGGGGAGATTTTTTTTTTTTTTTTTTTTTTTTTTTTTTCTCTCACCACGTCAGTGGGGCATGATCGGGGATGTATGCACTATCCTGCCTCCGTTTAAGGAGGCCATGAGGATGGTGACGGTGCATGCATCAGTGACACTGTACCTCTTGTCCACCTGTTGGCGCATGGAATAATTGACAGGGCACTTGAGGCAGGAAGAGGACTTCCTTGCCTCTCATGGCCCCCTTTATCCAGACTGTTCCTGCTGTCCCACCCATCACACAGGAAGAGGAGACTTGTGTCAGTATGGAGGTGGAGCCTGGCACTCATCAGCAGTCTTTTAGGGATGATTAACAGTACCAAGAAACACGTGGACTTGTACATGGCTGGGAGGAGGTGGCTGCGGATCATGTTCTTAATGACCCAGAGGACCCCAGACCAAATGCATCAGCTAACCTACACTGCATGGCCTCCCTGATCCTGCAACACCTGCGGAAGGATCCTTGTATTCTGATCAAGGAGAGGGACCATTACTGGCTGGCCACTCTCCTTGATCCACAGTACAAGGGTAAGGTTGCAGACCTCATCTTGCTGTCGCAGAAGGATCAGAGGATGAGACCTCTCTGGGAGGCCTTGCAGAAAAATAATTTGGCATTGACCCATGTGACCTGGTGCAGGAGCCGGGTCCTCAAACCATTTTTAGGACAATATCTTGCATATTGGCTATTAATATTGGCACTTTTTATTTTGAATGTTTGAGTCCCATAGACTTCAATGGGGTTCTAAAGTTCGCACAAATTTTTGGTCCGTTTGAAAGTTCTGGTCTGAACCGGGGGGTGTTCGGCTCATCCCTACTGTGGTGCATAACTTGTGTGAAGAAGCCAAATTATAGCACACTCAGGCCCATGGGGGAACATGATTTCCAATTTGTTTCAGTTTTCCTCCCTCTCTGTAGGCTCATGTTCTGCCTTTCTCAACCTCAGAACCAGCATCAGAATCAAATGTCTGCATCGTCAAGAAGCAAGTAGCCGATGTGTTCAATTAATTCAGCTGACTTCTCCATACATGAGCTTGGGGCTATGGCAGGAGTAGCTGTGGACAAGGCAGAAAAAATGGGTTGCTCTAGCAGCTGTGATGGCCTGCACACGAGTCTCTGCTTAAGTGATGGAGGATGAGGACAGTTTAGTAAGCCAGTCCACCACCTCTGCATGCTGTGGCTGGATGGCATGGGCAGCATCACTAAACAGAGGAAATGATGCCCTGCCTGAGGACAGATCATGTCCACCATTGAGAGGGCCAGCAGCATCTGTGTCCACAGGCATAGTGTCATGGGAACATCTGCCTCTTGCTGGCCAAAATGTAATGGGGAGGGGGGCCTTATTAACAAAATGTAATAGATAGGGAATTGTGTACTTGGATACACTTTAATCAATGGAAAGTTCTGTTTGGTGCAATTTTAATTTGAGGACTCACTACATACCTACTCCTGACATACTTCAATATACTACAGTAAAACTGCCCTAGCACACTTCAATATACTGCAGTAAACCTACCCAGACACACTAAACTGACACTAAACTGACACTAAATTGAAAAATAGTGCAGTGTGACCATCACTATATTCACACTACACTCAATAGAATAACAATGGCACACTAACTTGCTAGTAGCAATGAACAGCGCCCTTTTTCTATCTCCACTCCAATAATGCACTGAAAATGGCTGCTCTGGGAAGGAACCTTTTTTAGTGTGGGGTGGGTCAATGAGCCATGATTGGGCAGTGTCATTACTTTCTCCAATCATGGCTCTGACAGTGTTCTGTGCCCTGATTGGGCAAAGCCTTCATTGCTTCAGCTAATCAAGGCTTCCAGTGCACTGTGCAGCACGCAGTGCATTGTGGGGTGCTTGGGCTGAACAAACATCCGAATTCCCTGACAATTTTAGTGTTTGCCAAATGGGCGAACAGCCAATGTCAACTCATGCTTGGGCCGAACCATTCACCCAACACTACTGGTGAGTGTTCCTGCCTTTTTAGTTCTATTTAAAGCCACTTGTACACTTGACAACCCACTAGCTGCTGCTTTTATGCATCCACATTTTTAAAACTCTTGTATTTCAGATATAGTGAGTAACATATGGAAGGAGGAGTCTTTCTTTGGAAGCCAATATCTGAATGGACTCAACCCCACGATGATCAAGAAATGTGTTCAAGTTCCAGGCAACTTCCCAGTCACTGACCACATGGTGGCCCCATCCCTGGGGGCTTGCACAAATCTAAAGAAAGAACTCCAGGTGAAGTTGTTATCTGGTGTGTTGATATGGATTTAAATTGTACAGTCTCAATTCCCAAAAAGTTAAAACCCTGTGTAAAATCTACATAAAATGCAATGTTTCAAGTCTCATAAACCCATCTTCTATTCAAAATGGAAAACACCTCAAATGTTTAAACTGAGAGAATGTACCACTTTAAAAGAAAATGGGGTAAATTTGAAATTGCCAGCTTTGTTGCCCTGTCCAAGCTTTGAGATGTGTTGCTGACATCAAAGTGATGCTAACAAGGAAGAGCTGGAAGAACATTTTACAGCTAATGGGTTATTGGCAACAGGTCAGTAACATGATTGGGTATAAAGAGCATCTTAGATGAAGTGTTTAAACACTTCAGCCCCAGAAGATTAGGCTGCTCAATGACCAAAGCCTGTTTTACAATTTGGCGCTGCTTTAACTGGTAATTGCACAGCCATGAGTTGTTGTACCCAAATGAAATTTGTGTTCTGCCACCTTAAGAGACCTTGGCTCCTCCTTTCACAGAAAATGCCACCTTATCTTCAAAATTTAAGCCCCTCCTGCCCCACTGGGCCCTAAATTTCAGGGTTTCCTCCCACGGGGAGACATCGCTGGGGAGGTTGAAGCTGGTTATTGGGGAGGGAAGCTCACCTCACTTTTTTTTTTTTTTTCTCTGAACCTTGGGCCTTAGGGAATGTACTGTTCGGTCCACTGCTTGGCAACCCCAGCTTCTCCTGAGGGTGAGGAAGAAGCTTTGGGTGCCCTGCCCTCATTCTGTCCAGGCGAGCATCGGAAGTGCATCGTTCCTCCCTGCGTTCGGTGTGGCCAGTGAGGGAGCCCGAAGCTGGAACACAAGACAGAAGTCACGTCTGTTGGGGGCATGCACTTCTGCCGGGGCCGTGACTTTTGGTTCTGAGGGCCAGGCTCTGGCTGGTGCGAGCCTGCAAACACTGTAGATGTTGGCAACCAGCTCAAAAGCAGGACCACCACAATCCTCAGTGGGAGATGGTAAAGGTGGCCCAGACTACTCATGGTAATGCCAGTACCAGCCACTAAGGTGAGAGGGACCCTGGAGTGTGTTTTTCTTTTTAACCAGTAGCTCCATGGGTGTAGACCCCTCCCAACCCTCAAGGGGTTGGGAGGTGGCAATTGGACCTTGGTGGTGGTTGGTCCTAGGGACACTCCTGGTGACACTCTGCTTAGGGGTATGGCTTTGCATTTGGGTTTTGAAAAGTGAGCTGGAGGACAGCAATGCCCAGCTTGCCCTTTGTGTAGTAAGCCTGAAGAACTGCAATTCACAGCATGCCCCTTCAGTCAGGTTCAGCCCCAGGCTGCCCCCCACCAGTTCAGCCGAGTATTGCACCTGCTTGCTGGTCTTATCTTCCACTAATGGAGGGGCATCGAGGTTCACTAGTGACAAGCTGAGGAGCCAGTTAGTGCTTCTTCAGGCTCCCAGGTGGATTCATAGGTAGAGGGGTTGGGTGACGAGCCCTCTAGACCCTCCTTGCTACAAACTTTCCCTTGAGGGGGTGGAGGATCTCTTGGGAGGCATCCATACCACCCTAGGAATCCAGGAGAAGCTGTTATCACTCCATGACCAGATGTATCTGGGATTTGGGAAGCAGAAGTTGTTCCTGGCCCAGGAAGGTCTGGTGGAAGCCATCAACAATTGTCAAGATCTGGGGAGGAAACCCTTCCTTTCAAAGGCCCTGTAGCCTAGGTTTTATTTTCAGAGGATCAGTCGGTAGGGTATCCATACTGGACACAGCCTTCTATCAGGTTTCCAGGCATACAGACCTTACTTGGGGAAAAATAACATGGGAAGGAGGATGGATCCACTCTTGAAGGACTCTACCTAGGGGCAGGGACAGACAATCTTGTGCTTTTTGCAGGGGGTGTCATATAGTGCAGAGGCCTTGTCTGAGTCACTGCATATGTCTGCCAGATCCTCAGCCCTAGTTATCTCAGTTAATGCTTGGCAGTAGGACAGTGCGTCCAAGGCTAAGCTCTGCGGGATTCTCATGGAGGGCTTGTTTTGGTTAGGTGCTGACCTGTAAACCATTTAGATCAGATGGCTGATGGGAGAGTCCTTTCCCATCTGGTGTTGATGGGGGAAGGAGTAAGTCTCGCCCTCAGAATTCAGGGTCCCAAAGACTGACATTCCAAAGAGGTCTTGGGGTCAGAAAGGGGGGGGTTTGTCCTCTTGAACAGTCCAAAGGAAGATTGGGGGCCTTCCTCCCATAGCGGGTAGTGGTCTCCAATCATTTCTTCTGGTTGGGTTACCAGATTGATTTTGCAAGCCCCCCACCCCCTGGCCACTCATCACCAGTTTACCAAACTGCATGTAAAAGCACCAGCCTTTCTACCCTCCCTGAAAACCTAAACATTGTATCAACAGTGGCTTAGTGACTAGCACTCCGGACTTGCAGCACTCAAACCATAGGTTCAGTCTCGGACAGGTTATCGCCTTCTTGGAACTTGAATAGTAAAGGGCCTAGTTACCAGTGCCACATCAGTAGGTTTCTAAAAAGGGTGTTCCTGGTCCTGGAAGCTTGGGTGGAAGCTGTCAAAGGATGGCAAGAGGTGAGGAAATCCTTTTCAAGGCAAGGTAGAGGAGCTAGTTGGTGCTTCTTCAGGCTCCCAGGTGGAGGTAGAGAGGTTGGATGGTGAGTCCTTTAGACCCTCTCACTACAAGCCTTTCTTGGGGGTGGAGGATCTCTTGGGAGCCATCCATGCCATGCTGGGAGTTCAGGAGTAGAAGCTATTGCTCTGACCAGAGGGATTAAAGTGGTGGGACAATGGGTCAACATTTCTGCCTACCAGCACAGTTTCTGGGTTTGCACACCAAGCATGCCACTTCATATAGAGAAGGCCGGTTCTTCCTCTTAAACACAACTCCTGACTGAGGGACTTTCCTAAATTCAGGGCCTGGGGGAACAGTAGCTACAGAAGGCTTTGTATAGACTCGGTTCCCCCTCCCTCCAAACTGCTTAATGGCAATCAGACATGAATGACTTATTTGCACATCCCTATGCCGGAGAGCTTTTAGTTTCGCAGGCTGATGGTAGAACCAGGGAAGGGGTGCAACTCTGGGGCATTTTAATAACCACCTAGCTAGATTACCTGCTCCTATTTATCTTCAAACCAAGGTTGTCTCCTGTTCTCATTGCATCGTATTGGCCCCGGATGCTGTGGTTCCCTAGCCAGTATGTTCTGGATACTACCAATCTGGGGGGACCTTCATCTCAGGTCTTTTCTGCTGTCCCCAGGTGAAGAGGTGGATTCTACCTGCATGGCTTCTGAGGAGGCATTGCTAAATGCAAGAACTACTTGGATGAGGTGGTGGTCCTGCTAAGTAGCAGGAAAAGGAAAACCCGCTCCATCTACCGGAGACATTTTTCAATAGCTGGTATGCAGAGGGCATTCCTGATCAGGGGTCCCCTTTTCTAAAAATTTCCATACCAGGGGTTTTCTTTAAGAGGGTACCCGCAACGTTTCAAAGGCCAAGAAATTTTGCCAACTTTCGGTTCAAATCCTGTGGGTGAACATATGTTGGATGGTAAAAGGTTGTAGCACCTA
The DNA here is from genome assembly GCF_037356315.1 of Lithobates pipiens. Taxonomy (NCBI): domain Eukaryota; kingdom Metazoa; phylum Chordata; class Amphibia; order Anura; family Ranidae; genus Lithobates; species Lithobates pipiens. The sequence continues at coordinate 594,787,531 of NW_027507748.1, read as the reverse complement.
AACCAAATGCTACAGGTTGAATCTGTGGATCATTAAAGTCCTACAAGTGGTGGTCCCACCCTAGGGTTAAGTGCTCATTTATCCTCGGATGGCTGTCCTGAAAGACTTCTAGGGAAAATCAGTTGCGTATCGGTAATGTATTTTTCTAGGAGTCTTTCAGGACAGCACCGATAGCCACCCAAAAAGTGCAATAAGGAGACTGCCCATTGGTTAAGTGGGTAGTAGTTCCGTCTAGCAACACTGGGGTTGCTGGTTCAATTCCTCAACATTCTAATAGAGCCCCTGACAGAACAGTCAAAAGGATTAAGCTTATATGTATGACAAGTCGTCTCCCCAGCTGGCCGGAGGAACTCTTAGACTGAGAGCCCAGTGGGGCAGGAGGGGCTTAAATCTTTACGCTAAGGCTGTTTCCTGTGAAGGGAGGAACTGAGGTCTCCAAAGCTGGTTGTCCTGAGACTCCTAGAAAGTACCCCCCCCCCCCTTTTTTTTTTTTTTTTTTTTTTTTTTTTTTTTGCTAAAACAGACCGAATATTCAGGAAAAATATTTTCTACTTTATTATAAGAAAAATCCAATAAACTCAATTTTAGTCGTGGATTTAGGCCAAAATGTATTCAGTCACATTGTCTTTGGTTAAAGTCTAAGCGTGTATTGGTTTGTACAAAAGTTATAGCGTCTAAAAACTATGGTACATTTTCTGGAATTTACGCAGCTTTTAGTTTGACTGCCTAATTTCTTGAGGTGCTAAAATGGAGCAGGGCATTACACCCCCCCCCACAACCCCATTTTTGTAAAGTTGGCACCCCAAGGAAAGTTGGGGCTAGTTGAGCCCATTGAATATTTTTTTTTTTGTCACATGTGATTGTGTAATTCTTTTGTCATTTTTCAAATTTGTCACTAAATGATTGCTCACACATGCCATAGTTATATGTGGAATTACCCCCCCCACCCCAGAATATATGCTGCTTCTCCTGAGTCCGGTAAGATCACATGTGATACTTTTTTAGGAGCCTAGCCGCATACAGAACCCCAAAAAACAAGCACAGCCTTTCAGGATTTCTAAGGGTGTACATTTTTGATTTCACTCTTCACTATCGGTTTTGAAGGCCATAATGCCCAGATGGCACAAACCCTCACCCCCATGACCCCATTTTGGAAAGTATACTGGATCTGGATCCATCCTCGCCACTGAGGGCATAGGATGGTACCTGGACCTCAATTCAAGAACGAGGTTTTGCCTGTAAGCTTCTGAGAGCTGGACCCTAGAAACCAGGACTTTTTAGTCTTGCTACATTACCTAAAGTTGTCCTGAGGGGTGCTATACAAGACCCAAAGGAGCAGAACCCCCTATTAAAAGGGCCCCAGTCTTTGAAGGTTTAAACTACACTGCTCACCATGATAGGTGAAATTTGGATATGTCTGTTAAATCAGCAGTATCCTTCAGCGAGCAGAAGGTAAGAGAAGAAGCTATGCTTTTCCTTCAATATGCCTTAATGTCTTAGGAGGGGTCTTAGTGCAGCTCTGTCTCAGAACATGTGTGGTCCCAGTGGCAGAGGGGGTTCTTGCTATAGATCTTGTGGTATTTGGTAAAAATACAGCAGTTACTAATAGATGTGTATAAACGTCTATGGGCAGTGGCTGAATGGTTGACACAGCCGCTTTAGCTGCATGGTTTAATTACAACCCAGCCCTTCCAAGTAACATTGGGAAACTCTCTGTGCCTCTGGTTTTAAAGACTATAAATTTGCTGCCAGAACCCCTTCCCCCTCACCTCTTGTAGAGGTGTATATAGTGCGTCCACAAGTTAGCTACTCGCCTTTGTGGAGAGGCAGTCTGTCACACTAAGACACCAGAGCGCTGGGCATGTAAGGGTGTAAACGGGAATTTCCACAAAGGGGAAAAACTATTGTTACTTGGCAACTAAACTTTTTTTTTTTGTGACCTTATCTTTGCTGGAACTGTTAAGCAAATATTGTGTTCCTCTGCTTTGTGCTTGGCACCGTAAAGGTGACGCGCCCCCCCGGCGCTTGAAATCCCAGTTATGCCTCCATACTGCCTCTTTGGAGAGATCAGACATGGCAAGCCAGGGTGAGTCATTGGAAGCTAGCGGTGGTGCAACTGCTTCACACACTTCAGCCCCTGCATATGTGACTGAAGATGCATTTTCCTCTGCCTTGCAAGGCTTAGAAGGAAGATTAGCGGCTTTAATCGCATCCTCCAACCAAGTGCATGGGAAGCATCCTAGATCCCCCCTCCCCCACCTTAGACTCTTTAGTTAGTGGAGGGTCCAAAAGAATTATGGGAACAGGATGGGGTATTGCCCTCAAAAGATCAGGAGGCAGGACAAGCCAATTATTCCTCTGCAGAGGAAACAATACTTGAGGTTCCTACTTCACAATCTGAAGTACAGAGCCTTACAAAGATGGTTCGCTCTGCTTTAATGCTACCCCTAACAGTTAGTTGAAGGTTCGGTCTCCTCCTTGGGTTCCTTGAAGCCTTTACAGCCTTTGCATGCGTTTCCCATCCACGATTTACTAGAAATTGATACTGAATGGGATCACCCAGCTAAGCATTTTTCCTCCCAAGAGTCTCAAGTCTCTATCCTATGGAAAAAAATTCACTAAAAGATGGAAAGTTACAGCAGTTGACACTGTGATTTCCAATGTGAATAAGTTTTTAACTTGCCCAGTGGACAATGTGCTTATGCTTAAAGATCCAACAGATAAGGTCTGTTTAAAATGCTCTTTTCCTTAGCAGGTACTGTTGCTCAGCCTGCAATTGCAGCTATAGGCATCGGTCAGTCCTTAAAAGACCAGTTCACAGAAGCTCTCAAATGAGCTCCCTGCACAACGAGCACAGGAATTGGCCAAGCTACCTAAAGAATTATGCTTTGCTATAGAGGCTATGAAGGATTCTATTCACCAGGCATCACGTCTTGCGCTTGTACATATGCAAAGGACCCTTTGGTTAAAGGGTTGGTCAGCTGAAACTCCTTGTAAGAACCTTCTAACTAGTTTCCCCTTTAAGGGAGAACAATTATTTGGCAATAGTTTGGATAAATACGTTCAATTTCCAGCAGAAAGTACATTTTTGCCAGTCAATAGAAAATAGTGTCCTTCATTTTAAACTGACTCCCCCTGTGCCAGGGTCATCCACCTCTAGGCAGGGGCGATGGCCTCCGCCATCAGACTCTACGGGAAGTGCCCCGGTTCAAACCCAGGCACAAAGGAAGACCTGGGGCCGCAAGTCTGCAAAGCAGAATACCAAGACCTTGTCATGAAGAGGCATCTCCCCTCACAAAGGTGGGGGGGAAGATTTCTGAGGTACTCAGAAGTCTGGCAAAGGGAGATTCAGGACAAAGACTCTCTTCAGTGTCTCTAGGATACAAACTAGAGTTTCGAGTGTCCAGTCTCTTTTTCTGTCATCAAATGTTCCCAAGGATCCAGGGAAAAGGCAATCCCTGTTGCAAACATTAGACCAATTTTATTGACTCAAGGGGTGATCAGACAGATTCCCAAACGAGAGCAAGGTTTGGGGTTTTACTCAAACCTATTTACGGTGCCAAAGCCAAATGGGGCTATAAGACAGTCTAGATCTAAGGAATCTAAATCTGTTCCTGAAGATCTGTTCCTTTTTTGCATTGGAGTAAATCAAGTCCGTTTCCTGCAAGGAGGAGAACTTCTGGCTGTCCCCATGAGTGTCCCAAAGCCTCAGTTGGTTACCATCTTAGAACCTGCTGAAGGGAAAGTCCTACAGACAATTTATCTGGAAGGCAGTAATGACAGATGCTAGCCTTTCAGGCTGGGAAGCAGGAGCCTTGCCCATCAACATCCTAGAGATTTGGGCAGTGTATCTGGCTCAAAACCTGGACCTCCAGGTTAAAGAATTGTCCTGTTGGGATTTAATCCAACAATGCCACGGCTGTGGCATATATCGATCACCAAGGGAGCACCAAAAGTCTCTCGGCTCAGAGGTGAACCAGATTCTAACTTGGCCAGAAAATGTCCCATGCCTATCGGCAGTTTTCATTCTGGGAGCGGAGAATTGGCAGGTGGACTATCTAAGTCACCAGCAATTCCCGGGGGAATGGTCTCTTCACCCCAAGTGTTTTGGGCTGTTTTCCAAAGAGAAACTTGGGGTCCAGGACAAGGGACCCACTCTCATACGGAAAAACAGATGCGTTGGTGACCCAGTGGGATCAGTTATCGCTGATCTATGCATTTCCTCTGGTTCAGTTGCTACCTCGATTTTATTGCAGGATCAAGCTGGAAAGTTGGTAATACTGGTAGCACCAGCATGGCCCAGAAGGTCATGGTATGCAGAGATTGTAAATATGGCAGTGGAGGGTCCATGGCCCCTCCCACTAAGACCAGACCTGCTATCTCAAGGGCCGATGTTCCATTCTACTTTACGAATGCTGAATTTAACAGCTTGGCTATTGAGAACCACGTTTTAAAGAAACGCAGGCTTTCCAGGTCGGTTATCTCTACTTTGATTAATACTAGGAAGCCAGCTTCTAGAGCTATAAGTCTGGAAAGCTTGTTTCCTGGTGTGAATCCAAGGGTTGGCACCCTCGGAGATTCATTATAGGCAGAATCCTTGCCTTTCTACAATTGGGCGTAGAGATGAAGTTGGCCCTATCTGTTTTATTTCAAATGTTGCTTGCTACGCATTCTTTAGTCTGGGGTTTTATACTAGGGGTGACGTGGATTAATCCGCCAGTTAAATCACCTTTAACCCCTTGGGACTTTGTCAGTGTTACAAAAACCGCCATTTGAACCATTACAGCATGTTCCCTTAGTCCTGACTAGAAAGCTATATTCTCAGCAAGGATGGTTTCAGAATTCGCCGCTCTTGTAAAGCGACATATTTGATTATTCATGAATACAGTGGTGTTGTGCCCTCATCCAGGCTTTTTGCCAAAAGTGGTTTCAGGCTTTAATCTGAGGATCTTGTCCTATTGTTTCCCCCAAGACCATGTTCCAGGAAGGAAAAGTCACTACATTGTCTTGATGTAGTGAGAGCAGTGAAGATCTAGTAAGAGAACTGCTCAGATTCCTAAGACTGACGTCTTATTCTGCCACAGGGTCCTAAAGGACAGGTCCAGTCGAAATCCACTGCCACTAAGTGGATTCGGAAAGTTAGAATTTTAAACTTACTGATTTAAAGGGAAAGATTCCCCCTTAAGTTAAGGTGCACTCTACCATAGCAGTTAGTGCTTCTTGGTCAGTGCATCACAAGGCCACCATGTCAGATCTGCAAGACCGCAACTTGGTCTTCAGTACATACATTTGCAAAATGTTATCAAGTGGATGTAAGATGGAATGAGGATATCTCCTTCAGGCGCAGTGTGCTACGGGTTGTCTCCCTCCCCTCAAGTAGCATTGCTATGGGACATCCCACTAAGTAAATACTTGAAGCTCTGTGTCCTATGATGTATGATTAAAAAAATAGGATTTTTAAAATGGCTTATCTGTAAAATCCTCTGAGTACATCATAGGACACAGAGCTCCTGCCCCCCCCCCCCCCCAAATAAAACTGGCAGGAGCTTTGTGTCCTGATGTACTCCAAGAAAAGGATTTTACAGGTAAGCTGTTTTAAAAATCATATTGTACTAAAAGCAGAATAAAATGGTGCTCTTCCTGGCAGCTGCAGGGTTAAATCTGTGAGAGGCTGTTTGACTTTGTTGATGGTGACCATAAGCATGTATTCCTCCCTCTTACTCTGCCCTAAGTGACAGTGTTCTGCTGTGTAATGATTCCCAACAGTTGCTTGGCTCCCCACTGCTATGAAAGTTTGCACCCCCTGTGCCTCAAATGCTGCCCAGTGTTTATGGGGTTACTTATTTTGTCTCCTCAGGCTGGAGCTCCTTTTTTGGAGTGACCTGTGTGGATGGCTTTGGGACACAAGCCACCTTCTCTCATGCACAAGTCTCCTAATTGGTCTCGGTAACAGGAGAGGAAGTATGGCTGTTTCAGTCTGTTCACTGTAGGAAGGTTGAGAGGATTGTAGATGGCTGGCTGCTCCTTTTTTCTTGCCCAGACTGAGGGCAGATGGCTTCTGCTGCTTTGCTGTGTTTTAGGTGGACTGATCATTTTAATTTCGATTATTTTTTATTTTTTTGGGTGGGTTTACAACCACATTAACCCCTTCCTGTCTGGCCTATAGCTGAATGGCAGCCAGGAAGTGGTTCTATTAGCCTGATTGGGCATCATATGACCTCTAGCAGGGGCATGCAGCACAGTGATCAGTAGTGCGGTGTGTTGCTCTGACACACCATCTCTGATTTTGGTGAAAACCCTGAGTTAAATGTAAGCTTTTTACAATGTGATCAGATATGTCAATCACAGCTGATCCTATCGTAACCAGGAAGTGCTGGTTATCAGCTTTTCCTCTGTTCATGCTGAAGAGATGCGAGTAGAGGAGAGCTGATGAGCATCTGACAGGTCTAGGCTGATAATCGGTGCATTGATTACGTTGGTGCCTGTCGATGAAGGAGAAATAACTTTTACAACATTTTATAGTAGAAACAAATTTTTTTTTTTTTACTTGTCATGTTTGTAGCGCAAAAATGAAAAACAGTGGCTATTAAATACAACTGAGTTCTATTTGTTGGGGTCGATTTTCATATGGGTTAATTGTTACGTGAGCACAATTGCCATTCAAAGTGCGACGGCTGAAAACTGGCCTGGGCAGGAAGGGGGTGAAAAGTGCCCCATATTGAAGTGGTTAAATTTGTGTGCACCTGTGAAATGCTGTCAAACTTCAGTACTCTATTTTCTATAGGTAACACTTCAAAAAGCCCCCTATAGCCTCTGTAACCCACCAACAGGTCAAATGACAGATGTGAACAATGGATGGCTTCCTTGCAAGCCATTTATCGTGTACAAATGTGTTGCTAGCTGTGATTGGTCTCATCTGTGCCATGTGCTCAGCTTTGGCACAGCTAATAAAAATCTATTTCATTCAGTAAAATGCTTGTATGAAATTCATGGCTATATGCAAATGTATAAAAAAAAAACTTCCCCAGAATAAAAAACAAAATTCCAGGAAATTTACCCTAGTTTGTAGATGCTATAACTTTTTTGCACAAACCAATAAATATACGCTTATTGACTTTTCTCTTTGGTATAAAAGGGGCTATATACATGTTGGCCTAAAATGTGACAAATTGAGTTCATTGGATTTTTTTTTTTTTTTATAACAAATTGAAAATCTCAATTTATTACAAAAAATTGAAGTCAATCAAATACCATCAAAAGAGCTTTATGGGAAAAGTGCAAATTTTGTTTGGGTACAGCATTGCATGACTTGCAATTGCCAGTTAAAGCAGAGCAGTGCCAAATTGTAAAGTGCTCTGGTCATTAAGATGACAAATTTTCCAGGGCTGAAGTGGTTAAAATGGCCTGTTACCAAGTGGAAACTGTTCTGTGATCGGACAAATCCAACTTTGACATTCTCTCTTTGGCAACCATGGACTAAAGAGGAGAGGGACCTTCTGGCTTATCAGCACTCTGATCAGAAGCCTGCATCTCTGATGGTATGGAGTTGCTTTAGTGCATATGGAATGAGCAGCATGCACATCTGGAAAGACACTCAGTGCGGAATGATGTATAAAAGTTTTAGCGCAGCATATGCTCCCATCCAGATGTATTTTTCAGGGAAGGTCTTGCATATTTTAGCAGGACAATACTATAGTGCATCCATTACAACAATATGGCTTCATAGTAAAATCTGGGTGCTTAACTGGCCTGCCTGCAATTCAGTCCTTTCACCAAGCAGGGCTGGTGCTACCAGTGCCAGGTGCTTTTCAGTGCCTTGTTCGCTACCCTGCTGTGTCAGTTGTGATGCCGCTGGCAATCCTTTCACGGTGCCCTGCAGTTCTGTGGAGGAGGCACTGGGAGCTTGTTGGTTCCTTGCTCTCTATCCTGCTGTATGACGGGAGTGGCTCTGCCATTACTACTTTCATTTGGGTAGCTGGTGAACGTGTCATAAGAACTGCAACAGCTGTTGGCGGGAGAAGGTGAAAGCAAGAGGAACAGGCCTGTGGAAAACATCAGTGACGGTGCTCCCTCTCCCTGTACTGTGTTCCTCCCCCCCCCCCCCCCCCTCCTCAAGCCTATGTGTCCTGTACAAAGACCCTATACAAAGCTCAACCACTCACTGGAGAGCCCAGAGCCAGCATCTGGACTTGGCCCACCGACTTGATCCACTGAGCTGGAGGAGAGTGCTGGCCTAGCAGCTGTGTGCCTGGGCACTGATGGGAGTATAGATCTCAAGGGATGGCCAGAGACTATTAGATATACAGGAACATCATAAAAGGGAAGTTTAGGAAAGGCCTCTCTGAGTATTAGTTTAAGGCATCAGCCTGGGGGGGAGGCAGCTCAGTGATATCATATACTTCTATGTGTATATACTATGGACTGGGGGACTCTGATGTCTTAGTGGTGGTAGGTACCCTAATATATTTTAGCACTGGCATTTAATGAGAATAACCGTGTATGGTGTCACTGGTAGGTGCCCCAGTATCCGGTAGCATTGCCATGCAATCTACCTGACAGTGGTAGGTACCCTAATGTCCTTTACCTTTTTGGCACATGACAAGGATGACCATGTGTAAGATGTAATAAGTAGTTACCCTTGAGTCTGATAGCATTGCCATGTGATAAGGATGATAGCCTTAGATATCCTAGTGTCCGGTAGCATCAATATGTGATCTATCTGGCTGTGGTAGGTGCCCTAATGTTGTGTATAATGTGTATGATGGCAATGGTATGTACCCTGAAGTCTTGTGGCATTGGCATGTAGTCAGGATGACCATCTGCATATCATTGATGGGTACCCTGCAGTCTTATAGCGTGGTAAAGGTGACATGAGTGGGTATCCTAACTTCTCATAGCACTAGCGTGAGGATGACCATGTGTTTGGTAGGCACCCTGAAATCTTTTAGCATTGGCATGTGATAAGGATGGCAATGGTAGGTAACTTATTGTCTCAAAGCATTGCTATGGATGGCATTGGTAGGTGCCCTTATGTCTGAGGATGACAATGTGCATGATGGCAATGCTACAAGTCTTTAGGGTTGCTACCCGTGCTATGTAATCTTGGCAGTGTTAAGTAGCCAAATGTCTTGAAGCATTGCCATGTTATAGGTGGCAGTTGTAGATACCCTTATGGTGGCATTGCTATTTTATAAGGCTAGCAGAGGTAGCCCAATATCTGGCAGCATTGTCATATGGCAAGGATGGTAGCAGTTGGGTCTGTCATGTAACATTGTGATGTGCATTAGATGGCTATATGTGCCCTTAAGTCTGGTGGCGTCATGCCAAAGATGGCAACAGTTGGTACTCTGTCATGTAGCATTGCCATGTAAGAACTGTGGCCATGTGTTTAGGAGTTAAATCAACACCTACAGTTAGGTCGCTGCACTATGGGTGAGCAGGATCTTGGGTAGCATTGCACCTGTGTTTTTAAACCTTTTTGGGGGGTTAAGGGTGCCAGTAGCTGGGCTTGCCTAGGGCACAAAATAGTCAAGCACTGGCCCTGTCGCCAAGTGAAACTATTTGGTGCATGTTGAAACCAAACATGACAGATACCCAGGACTATTGAGCAGTTACAATTCTGTAATAAAAATATCCAATAGTTTGCACATTGCTTTACAACACGAGGGCAGACTGTACAGTTACTATACAATTTAATACACGAGGAATCTGAGGGCCCTGTTAAAGCTTACAATCTAGGAGGGAGGGTCAAGTCTTACAAAGGGTAATAGCTGTGGGGGATGAGCTGATGGAGAAAATAAAAGTACAGTTGATAGGTGGGGGAAGAGTAGGCTTCTCTGAAGAGGGTTTTCAGGCATCTAGAAGAGTAGGCGATGGTCGGACAGATTGGGGTAGGCAGTTCCATAGGATAGCAGAGACTTTGGGGCGGTCCTGGAGGTGAAGATGGAGCTAGAGAACAGGAGGTCATGGGAGGAAGAATTGGGTTGGTCATTTGAGATTCGATTGATGTAGCTGGGGGCCAAGTTTTGGATGGCTTTGTAAGTTGTTAGAATTTGAATTTGGGTGAGTGGAAGCCAGAGGAGGTATTGACAGGAGTAGCAGACACTGAAAGTTTGAGGTGGATGAGCCCAGCATTCATGATGGAATGAAGTGGGGATAGACCATATAAAGGTAACCCTATGAGGAGGGAGTTACAGTAGTTGAGGTGACATGACAAGGGAGTGACTGATATCCTTGGTTGGGAAGAGGCATATTCTGGAGATTTTTCCGAGGTGCAGGTGTTAAGATTTGAACAGTGATTGGACGTGGGTCTGAAAAGGATAGGTGTAATCCTGGAATCTGAGCTATCAACTTGGCATGTGGGGTAGGGCTGATGGTTGTACTATTGATCTTGATAGAGAAATTGTGGAAAGAGGCACATGGGGAGGAAAGATTTTGAGCTTGGTTATGGATAAAATGGGACAACTCCAGCAACTGGTCTCAGTTCTCAGACATTTAGTGTTTCTAAAAGGTGATGCTACACTGAACATGGCCCTGTCCCAATTTGAGGCATGTTGCTATTTTCAAAATTACATTTTTGTTTAATGCATTTTTTCAGTTTAAATATTTGGTACATTTCTGTTGTGAATAAAATATGGGTTTGAGATTTGCAGATCATTGTATGTTATGTAGATTTTACAGTGTACCAACTTTTTTAATTTGGGTTGTAAAAGGAACTGGAATTGCATGTATAGCCAATACATGGATACAGTAGGAAGGGAATAAAATCCTTGTCTCTCTACTTTTTGCTGTCTGTGTGCCATTGGGGAGATTTCCTCAGACAAGAGAGGAGAAATCTGACACTTTAGATTATAATCTGTGTTTTATAACCAAAATACATTTTCTCAGTCTTTGTCCTACATGACAAAATTATACATTTGCTTTTGTGTCCGGCAAGACTAAGTTAATTCATTTCATTGCTGATCAGATTTCCTAATTACCTTTCAGAATGGTCACATTTTCCTGGCAGATTATGAGGTTCTCCAGGGTGTTCCCACCAATACCATCAATGAAAAGCCTCAATACATTGCAGCCCCTATGTGTCTACTGTGGAAGAATCCTCAGGATCAGCTTGTCCCAATTGCCATCCAGGTATTTTTCCTTTTTGTTCTCCAGATACAAATCTTCATAGACTGAGGTATAGTTAGCATTGGGCTTTTGCTGTAGCCACAGGAGCCAGATTTGTTTTAGGTTGGTCTGGGAGTTTGATTACCTCCACCTGACTCTGAGAAGCTTCTGGAGATTGGGGTGGGAGGATGCCAATTCCTGGCCTTAACCTTGGGGAGGGGTGCCCAGATGGTGGATAAGTTCCTAATTAAATAGGCTGGAGTATAGAGGAAAGGGTTCTCTCTTGTGAGGGAACTGATCTGAGTTCCAGGGGCTGTTGCCCTGGAGCACTCCTTGGCTAGACTTTTCCTTTTGGGGGGTTGTGCCCATGGGTTGTGAATAACTCCGTGTAAAACCTCTTGAGGCATAGGCATATAGACCAAAAGTCACACACATGTACATTTTTAGTGTTTTTTTTTTTTTGCCTCAGAACAAAGGTTCTGAGGGTTAATTGTGTAGCTAGGCCTTAACACCAGTCTGGCCAGGCTGAGTTAGGACGTTCTGCCTGGTCATGTGAACGGCAAGGTGCACATGACAGGCCAGAACCAGGTCTGGTTGGATGTTTAAGTATCGGCCTTCTCGGAGCCAATCAGTGGGAGTGCCGGGGCCCGCTGAGGAGTCTGGCAAGGGGTACTTAAGGGGGTGTGGTCACGTGTTTGAAGTTCTGGAGTTGTTCGTGTGACCCGTGTGGTCTGTTCTGGTTCCAGGACCAGGGTAGCCCCCGTGAGGGGTCCCAGTCACAGGGGGGGTTCAACACCCTGCAACATGTTCCTGTCAGTGGCCCCTGATAGACCTGCCTGCTCTGGGGTAGGGATCAGTCTGTTCCCGAGTCTCGGAACCTGCTGGTCCGAGGCGCAGTAACTGTGGGAGGGTTCAAGGTGTAAGGGTGTGCCCTCGGCATGGAGGGACATCACAGCTCATGGAAATGACGGTGGATGACTCTTTGGAGGAGGGCCGGCAAGTGACATCCTGAGAAGTGCCTGGTTAATGAGTTGGGAAACACATTGACAAATTCACACATTTCCAGTACAATTGAGGAAACTGGAAACGTTCCGGGTACAGTGGAAAGATTCCTTTTCACCCTTAGTTGATCATTCAAGTTCTGAGTCAACGTGCTGACTGCCACAATCTGTGGCTAGAGATCTGTTCAGCCTTGAAGTACCCAGCTGCGAGTGGCTACTCTCTGGGTGGAAATAGACTTTTAGACCTGCAGTTCAAGGTGCCTGAGTTCTTCACCCGTGCCCTCTGTTCCCTAAGACTGTTTGAAAAGTTCTACTGCAAAATTAACTTTTTTTAAAAGGACTTCACAGGCATTGAAACATGGACTACCTCAGTCTTGCTCTTTGTGCTCTCATCAGGTCTGTCTGTCTAAAAAACACAATGTTTTGGTTACATTTTTATGGCCAATAGATACCATGGTTTTTTGTTTTTTTTTGTATTCCAGTTATCTCAGACTCCTGGAAAAAATGTCCCCATCTTCCTGCCCAGCGACTCGGAATATGACTGGGTATTGGCCAAGATGTGGGTGCGTAATGCTGATGTCCAGGTGCATGAAGCCAACACTCACCTTCTCCATACCCATCTGTTAGCTGAGGTCTTCTCAATTGCAACTATCAGGCACCTTCCAATGGGGCACCCAGTGTATAAAGTGAGTAAAAAGTCCAAGAGAAAATGGTCTGGTGTTGCCAGTGACACACACACCCATCCCAAAATTAAATTCAACAAAGAATGGCGCCCATGGGATTTTAAATGAGGTGAGCACTAAGATCAATAAAAGTAAACAGTTTATAAATGTATTAAAAATGTATAACATTTATCATATATAGGATGCATAAATGTGCCAAACCACTTGGCAGTGATGCATGCAACATACCAAGTGGCCACATGCATAGATATTGGAATTTTTTATATAAAATACTACACAGGCTTTATAAAAATTTGTTTTCATATCAACAATTCCAATATTTGTATGTATCACTGAAAGTATAACAGGGATGGGGAAGTTGACGCTACCCATGTGGGGAGAAGCGATCTAGCAAGTCACGTTGTTTGGCCCAAAGGACTCTACAACAAATGTGGTATAGGTCTACACCCTACATGAGGGGTATGTGTGCGGCGGTGCACCTAAAATAAGGGCAAACCTCTGCCTAAATACCACAAAAGGGTGAGTCCTACAGTGATGGATATAAAATATACCAGTGCCCCAAAATGTGATCTGATAGTTCACTTTATATGGCATGAAAAAATGGGTCACAGTGATGTAATAGACCTGCACCCTACATGTGGGGGTGTAAGGGTCGGCCTATTGAAGACAAACCTCTATCTTGACCTTGGAGATGAGTGTGCATTGGTAATCCTACAACACCCATTTAAACATACTAAATTAAAAAAAAAAAAAAATTAACCAGTGATATTAAGCCATATAAAGTGTGACCTGCTAGATTGCTTTTCCACACATGGGTAGCACCAACTACCCCATCCCTGCTATACTTTGCCTCCCCTAAAAAGCTCCCATAGGAGAGCCCTTGAGAGAAGTGTCTCTGTGTCTCTGTGTCTCTGTGTCTCTGTGTCTCTGTGTCTCTGTGTCTCTGTGTCTCTGTGTCTCTGTGTCTCTGTGTCTCTGTGTCTCTGTGTCTCTGTGTCTCTGTGTCTCTGTGTCTCTGTGTCTCTGTGTCTCTGTGTCTCTGTGTCTCTGTGTCTCTGTGTCTCTGTGTCTCTGTGTCTCTGTGTCTCTGTGTCTCTGTGTCTCTGTGTCTCTGTGTCTCTGTGTCTCTGTGTCTCTGTGTCTCTGTGTCTCTGTGTCTCTGTGTCTCTGTGTCTCTGTCATTTTTTGCTACAAGCGTTGCCTTCTATTTCTAAATCTGTATGTATCACTCCCACCTTTGTTTATGCATCCCATAATTAAAAGATTTAGACATTTATAAACTTTCTACTAGGTATACTTTTTTTATTGACCTTTTTTGTGCTCACCTAATTTAAAGTCTCACGGGCGCTGTTCTTTGAGTCTGAACTTGCTGCTTTTTAAGGAGATTGACTGACTGGATATTTTGCTGGAAGAACTGCTGGCAAATGAGCCAGTCATTAGAATCGCATGAGGCAGATCTAATTTTGGTGCAGATATTTTAGTAAAGGTTTATAGGCACCTTTTTATAGGTGCTACAATAGTGAAATTGCAGCGACACACAAGTATAAAGGTATTCCTTATGTGTATCAAACCATGTAACAATGATGGTGCAAGCTAAGTGTTCATCCTTAAATCAGATTGACTCTATCCATATATCTTATTCATAGTTTGTGCGATCTTCCACCATGCAAATGTCTGTCGGTGTTTTTTCCATCACTCGTAAGTAGAAAAAATTCAAACTCCCCACAAACTGAAAGGGGACCTCTCACATGGTGCGGTTTGCTGGAAATTGGCAGCATTTGGTTCTTTGATGCGCCTAAAGACTTTTCATACACTATTTGTGTGGACGTGAGATTTGTTTTGGTGCACATGTTTGTTTTTGTACAGTACTACCACCTCAAAAGTAATCTTTGCAGTGAATTGCATATAATGTATATTCAAAATTCTGTTTTTGGCTAAAGTTTAAGGTTAATGTTGGGGTTTAAAATTATAGTAAATGTAGCGATGAACCCCAGAAGGAGCTGCTGGATGTATAGGGTGCCCTGTTCTGTGCACCACACACTGTCCCATCTGGGTGGGCAGGTGTTTATTGCTGGTAGCTGTGTATATACACCCCAAAGGCTCAAGGTGCATTAATGCCAGGAGGGACAGCAACTTAAATAGCAAATGGTATATTGCAACAGGGAAAACCAAAGCCTATTTATACTGTAATTAGAGGTAAAATAATTATATTGCAATGGGTAAAATAACATACTGCAACAAAGTTACCCCCAACATTTCATATTCCTGATATGTGGCTGCTGTACTTGTATGAGAAAGTATCCAGTTTTCCTTGTATTTCCTTTGTGTGAAATCCCTTGCATTCCTGCTAGTCCCCTGCTTTCCTAATGAATACGGAGTTCCCAGCATACCACCATGGTGTGCTCTCCAGCTTAGACTTGTCCTAACGCCCCCCTTGCACAGCTTGCTACTGGGAAGCTCAGTGTACTTCTCAGCTGCATAAGAGCTGGGGGAGGAGAAGCAGAACAGGAAGTATGATCACTTATAAAAAGGGGGGGAAGTACACAGTCCTGAGTTATGAACAGGTTAGGGACTGCCTGCTCTGAAGTCAGATTTGTTTGTAATCCGGACGCGCATGCGCAGAACGGTTTTTCCGCTGGTATCCAATGTGCCCGGCACCACCTGCCGTTCGTAAGTTGGATGATCGTAACACGGGGACTCCCCATAGAGGGCAAGTCTTTTAAAGTGGTTTTGTACAGAAAATTGCAAGTTCATCTTATTCAAATGGCTTCGGAACATAGATGCAGTTATGACCATTGAAATAAAATATGCAGTATTTACCTTTTTTATTTTTAATGTTTATGCCGACTTCTGGGCTCTCCTCCCGTGGGAGTAGGCGTGTTTATCGGCTTCACAATGGTCCCTGGGAAGTTTTTTAGCTATTTCCCAGGAATCAGTGGGGGACACAGTCATGCCGAAATCTCGTGAGATTTCGGAAGGACGACGCCGGTCACGTGACGAGGGCATGTCTGAAATTGCCATTTTGAAAGTGGGCAGGCAGCTCTATCTGCCATTACCACTATAGCACACGAGGCAAGAAGAAGGAAAACGAAGAGGACCCTCAATGAGCATGATGGAGCGGTGGATGCTGGGAGCTCAGCGTCATCGCATCCAGGAAGTAAATGCCTGTGGGCTTCAAACGCCCACAGTGAAAATAAAAACCGCCGGACTGCTTTTTAAAGTTTTCCTTAGCAATGAAATCGCCACGCCGGGGGTTAAAAAGATGCCGATCGTGACTGCAAAGACACCGTAGGAATCGCCCACCAGTGACACAGGTAAAAAAAAAACGGCAGTGGAATCCCACTTTAAAAGCGCTCGCGGCTATAATGAATTGTCTGCTCCCCGTAATGAAGAAAACGGTCATTGAAAGTCATTGATAAAAAAAAGCTTGGTATTCCCCCAAATTCAATTACCAGGCTCTTAAGGTCTGGTATGGATTTTAAGGGGAACTCCACACCAATTTTAAAAAAATGGCGTGGAGTTCCCCCAAAAATCCATACCAGACACTTTATCCCTCCTGAACCGTACCAGGCCACATGCCCTCAACATTGGGAGGATGCTTTGGGGGTCTGACCCCTCAAAAGCGCCACATCCCAATGTTGATGGGGACAAGGGCCTCATCCCCCACAACCCTGGCCCACAACACTGTTCTCTGTATTGCGGGGTGCCGACAATTTGTTTTTAGACGCGAGTGCTTTTAAATGACTTTTATTCCTGCAGAAATTACACTTTGTGCATGGACAGTTCTAAGCACAGGCAACATGCGCCCCTTTACAGGCATACTATACACACCCCCCAGGTATGAAATTTAAAGGAGTATTACACTTTTTTATTTCACTTTAAGCATTCTTAAAATCGCTGCTCCCGAAAAAATTTCAGATTTTTTTTTTTTTTTTTTTTTATCATTGATGCATGTCCCCTGGGGCAGGACCCAGGTCCCCAAACACTTTTTTTTTTTTTTGACAACTTGCATATAACCCTTTAAAATTTGGCACTTGAAATTTCTTCTTACAGGGTGTTCCGTGGCTTTTTGAATTTGACGCAAACACCCCAAATTGTTCGGTGACTGGGTGAACAGGCAATGTTTGAGTCGAATATTAGTTTGATTTGAACTCTAGGCTCAACCCTAGCAGGGACTACTCTAACAAGCAGGAGGAAGGCAGCGCTGGATAAACTGTTAGATTTGGTGAAGCCTATGTATCCCATGGCAGACAACTATTTGAAGGCCAAATTTGGTAGACTAAGGAGCACATATAATGGGAGTGCAAGAATCTCCAGGATTCCCTGAGATCCAGAGCAGCAGATGACTTGTATGTCCTCAGACTGTGGTACTAAAACAGACTGCGTTTTTGTCTGACCAGATGGAATCCAGGCCATCACTCTCGACACTTCTTCCACATCAGCTGAGTATCCTCAAGTCCAACCTGGGCCTTCCCCCCCCCCCCCCCCCCCCCCCCAGTAAAATGTGGAGGAGCCCAGCTTGACCCGGGTATAGCATTGTTGAACCTATTTCTTGACATCTTGAATCATGTTAACTAGATGTTCACAAATTTCTGATTTAACAAAGTGGTTTACATATCA
This sequence comes from Lithobates pipiens, assembly GCF_037356315.1. Taxonomy (NCBI): domain Eukaryota; kingdom Metazoa; phylum Chordata; class Amphibia; order Anura; family Ranidae; genus Lithobates; species Lithobates pipiens. The sequence goes on along the minus strand of NW_027507748.1, from coordinate 594,770,121 downwards.
ATACAGTAGTAGCTAAAAATGATTTGGGGCAACAATGAAAAATGCTGGGGTCAGAATGATGGTCTTTTCTATTAGCTTTCAATTTGCAACAGTCATGATATCAAAATTGTGTGTGACCAAAAAAACTAAAACTATGTACCATTTTCATACACAGGAAAGTCTCAGCCAGGAGGAGGCTGTGGCAAGCAGCCTGAGTGAATCCCAGATTCCCCCCCTCTGCCCTCCAACCAAAAGTAACAAAGGCAAGGAACCTGGAGGAGTCTGTGGCTGGTTTCCTCAAACGGGCTACTGTCACTTTACCACGACACCTGGTGCCCACAAGTCATTTGGATGTGTCGCTGTGAGCAAACTAGAACACATGGAGGGGGCCAAAGCATGATCTGAAGAAGTAATTCTTCTGGCACTAAACAAGGGGGCGAGGGGCCAACTCTCCTCAAACCCACCTCCCTGAGTTGGACCACACTCCTCCACCTCTGGCAACACCACAGCCACCCAACCCACCACAGCAGCATGGAAGGAAGTGTTGAGTGATGGCCTGGGTGTGGTGTGGTCTGGCAAAAAACGCAGGCTGTTGTAAGACCACTGCTTCCCATGTCTGAGTTCTGGGCCCTATTGTGTGCCCTATTAAATTGACTCCTTAGGTTCCCAATTTTGACATTCAAATAATTGTCTGCCCTGGGGTTTGTACCAATTCCAACAGTTTCTCCAGCGTTGCCTTCCTCTTTTTTATGACCCTATGCTCCCTATTTAAATGTAAAATGTTGGTTTTGACAAATACTTGGCTATGTTTTACTTCAAAAAGGACAGTTTGAGTAGGCAGGTACATTTCATTAATACAATGTCAAATTAACAAGGGACACCAACATAGTTGTATCTTTTGAGGTTAAATACAAGATAATGAACTAGCCAGAAATTCCGGGTTCTCCTCTCCCTTGAGCCCCCTCACCCCTATGCGAGACAACCCAGATTTTCCCCCGGACTTGGGTAACCCTTTGCTCACACTGTCTAATCTGAGCAGACCGCTTTTGGCGACTAATTGTTTCCTCAACAAAAAGATGATAGACTTTGCTCAACTCAAATTGGACTGTAGCATGCCACATTTGCCTATGTGGACGTACTTCCAATTGCGCAGCTACGTCAATGCCACTAACCGTAGGCCTCACTTTTCGAGAGACCGAACAGACTTTGAGTCGGTGTGTTCAAGGGGAGAACCAATCCCGAAGACCACATCGCTTTCCTATGCCTGGTTACAATCATTGGGTCCGTGGGACCATAGACTCAGGGGAGCGATGAATTCAGGAACTGGGACTACCAATCTCGGACGATCAGTGGTATAGGGCTTGCATTCTTTCACACAAATGTTCTCTAGGCACAAAAATGCAGGAAGCGGCCTACAAGGTCCTCACTCATTGGTATGCCACCCCAGTGAAAATTCACCGGCGGTACCCGCATTCGTCTGATAGGTGCTGGAGAATTGCGACACTGAGCAGGGCTCTCTGTTTCACATATGGTGGAACTGTAAGTTGCTGAAGCCATTCTGGACAGGGGTTAGGAATTTGATCATCCAGATCACTGAGACCAGACTTGGGTTAGACGCTGCTTGCTGCATGCTACATGTGTCACCATGTCTTTCAGACAGTACAAACATTCTCTCACGAGGCACATGTTGAATGCAGCCAACTCCCTTATTCCACTTTTCTGGAAATCTAAAGCCACACCCACCTTGAAGGACTGGTTAAACAGTCTCCATCTGTGAGATGGAGGACACAGCGGCTCAATCTAACGAGCCAGTGGAGCGCTACCATAAGACCTGGACTCCGTGGTTTGTCTTTAGATACTCCCAGACATATCGGGACATGATGAGTTGGGAAGGAATGCACATGTGAAAGTCAGTAGCTTACGCTGGTCCTGTGTCTCGGCTAAATCCTTCAGATATCTCTATCCTGACCTAGGAATTACAGATTATACATCTCATGTACTAGTTAGCCAGTGATGTGTTACGTTATTCTACTTCTTGGTATAGGCACCCCCCCCGCTCTTCCTTCCTTTCTTCTAGATGTTTACTATACCCTGCTCCTTCTTTCGTCTATTACTCTTTCTACCTTCGTTCCCTTTTCATATATTGGACATATGTGGGAATAGTTTGAATTGAGGTGTTATATGATGACCGAGCCTCCAAGGGCTATTTAGGCCTATTCTGGAGGAATCTGATTCTTCACAGGCAATACCTCTGTTATTGTTCATGTAAACAATGTTGACATGTCTACGCTTTATCCTGGCTTGTAATCACTCATTTGTGTCAATTATGCGCCCATGTTCTTTGTGTTTTTATTCATGCAAATTATCTTGTATTTATCATTAAAGAAAAAGTTTATGTGTTAATTGACACACAACTAACAACTTATGGAGATCACTAGAAAAAAAACTAAGATTCTGGAGATCACGAGAAGTAGTTTTGTCATAACTCTGAATAGCAGCGAAGCAACTTCATTATTATAGCATTATAAAGAGAATGCGTTGCATTGGGAAATTTCATAATTTGCTGTGTCACAAATGTGATATCTCCATTACAAACGCTAGTTTTACAAAACTGAGCGCTTCCGGCTCGTACTTGATTCTGCGCATGCATGAACTTTTGTGCGCCGACTTGTGTACACACTATCAGAAAGTCCGACAATTTTGTTGGTGGAAAATTTGAGAACCTGCTAGCAAACATTTGTTGGCAGAAAGTCCGACAAATTTTCGCTGGAACATGCACATGGTCAGACTTTCCACTAACAAGCTCACATCCAACATTTCCCGTTGGAAAGTCCGACTGTACGCAGCATTACTGTAGTTCTTACAGAAACTGTTCTACTTTTAGCAAGGTGTAATGCAGGGTTGGCCAGTGACCTCTCACCACTCTGTCAGCAGGGGATCTACTTCTGATTACTGGCAGTGTACCCCAGTCAATGTCCTTGCCACCTGGCTCCTCAGTTGGGAAGCAGGCTTAACCGATATTCATGGCTTTCTCCAATGCCCCAGAACAGGACTGACACTGTCCCCTTTTTTTATTCAGGTGCAGTGATCCACTCCCAGCCAAGTTTCTTCAAGTTGTTGCCTCTTTTCTGGCAGCTTACACCCCCCCCCCCCCCCCCCCGGATGAAAGGCAGCTAACACTGGCTGTTCTGTTTTTTGTCAGCAGCCACAGTTTGTCACTGAGACACAAATCTCCCCAAGCATAAGCAAGAGAAACGGTGTACACAGGGAACGGTCAGTCAGGTTAATCTTACTCTTGCACTGCCAGTTCTGAAAACTGGGCTACACAAATGATACCTGTATTCGCCAAAAGTAATCCATACACAAACTACTTAATAAAAAACACAAATAGTACTTAATCATCCATACACAAAAACTAACCCTGCATGTTAGTTGCGGTCACTTGTATTGCCCTATGCACCCTACAAAACCCCATAGTCCTTAATCCGTCTCAGGAGTGAACAAGAGTGAATGCTTGCATTAAGGCTGGGCTTACACTATTGCAAATTTGATGCAGGTTTCCCCACATCCAATTTGCGTGTCAGGAGCCTGTGACCAGCTCAATGGAGCCGATTCACACAGCTCTGGGACTGCTGCAAAGCGCATTGCACAGGAGTCCTGTGCGTCTTCTGGTCCATTTTGGGGCCAAATTCAGCCAAAAATTCTGACTGAAGTCAGACCTGAAATGGTGAACAGGGATGCACTGGGCCCCTGCTGTGACCCCCCTTCCACACGGAGGTGTGAACCGAACCTCAGACACAGTGGGGCCATGGAGAACAAATTGGATTTCCTGCTGGAGGAAGGCTAAATCACAGGGTTAAAAAAAGTATTTGGATGTAGCAGTAGCCCTGTAGGGGCTGGCAAGTATTGTGGCCCATCTGTCACCCTGCCCGGCACTCCCTTCCCAGACAAACAGTCCATGTGCTTGTGTTTTTTTATAGAGGAAATTTAACTTGGGTGGGGTAAGGGACACGTGGGATGCCCAGTAATTGCAACTTGATTTGTGACAGAACCATATACACTCTGTACATACAACTACTTCAGTCTCTTCCAGCACTTTCCTTGCTTGCAGACTATTCCTCTTCCTTCCTCCTGCACATCTCTTGACTCCCAAGAGTAGCTAGCACATGTTGGGCCTGACACTAACTCAGTCAGGCCTTAGCAGTTGCCCTTTTCAAGCAGGAACTGCAGACCCCTATAGTGTAGCAAAATGGAAAATAGTCTCTAGTGCCAACTGTCATACAGATGTAGTACTGCTCCCAGTCAGCCCTATTCAGGCAGTGCCTGCCCTCCTGACTGCAACTCCACTGCCCATGACACCACAGTCCACTCCACTGGCTCTACACCCATCCCCAGGCTGCATGCACCCAGTCCTCTCAGGTATGCCTCTCCAGTCCCCCCAATTATGAATGCCACTCACCAACCCTCCTGGCTGTAACCTGTTCCTCTCCTTAAACTTGCCTGGCAATGTTATTTCTTGCTCCTCTTGTTCAGAGCCTTCATGACTTCTTGAAGGGCTCCGTCCTGCACCCGAGCCTCAGGCCCAAGGTCACCCCCCCCCCCCCCCCCTTCCAGACTGGAGAGTTCCCTCAAAGGCCCGATAGCCTAGCATTCCATCTTCAAGCTCTAAAACAAAAAAACTATTCAACTGCTCCCCCAGCTGGGCTGACCATAGGTATTTGAGGCCTGCTCCCTGTCAATCCAAGTTGGGGATTGGTTATGGCTCCTTGGAATACCCCAGGCAGATCCACCTTCCATCTCCTTTTATTTCTAGTACTTTCCAGAAAGCTCTAGAAAAAGTCTTGGGGATGCTGCCTATGAGTCACCAGCTGCTTCTGAGCCACTCCCAGCTCACACAAACAGGCCTAGCTGCTGGTCTGCCTAAATTAACCTCACCTATCACAAAAATCTTATACTAGCACCTACCTAAGTAAAGGTTGCTATACTGGGAAGACTGAACAATAGAAGGTTCTCTCCTTCAGAAACGTCCCTCTAGAGGGGGATCACGGGGTCCACAGCGGCGTGATCCAATGCACTCACCCGGACACGGAACATCTCCGATCGGCCTGTGTGATTGGCACTCCTGATCACATGATGGCCATGTCCAATCACAGCAGTCATGTGATGTAAACAGAGCCAGTTGCTAGGCATGTCCCCAAAACGCATGCCCCCAAATAAACACCTGTCTCCCACTAAAATCACATGACCCAATGATTGTCTGCACACATGTCCATGACCACTAGCGTACATCTGTCCATGATTATGTACATCTGTCCATGATCACACAAACCAATTATAAACTTACCAGATTTTTTTTTTTTTTTTTATCGTGAATACCACAAAGAGCACTATTTGTACAAACAAAATGATAAAAATCTCATTTGGGTACAGCGTACCATGACCGTAATTGTCATTGAAAGTGTTAGTGTTGAAAATTGGTCTGGAAAGGAAGGCAGCGACAGTGCCTGGTATTGAAATGGTTAAGATGAGGATCAGACTTGAGGCTCGTGCACACTGCAGCTAAAAACTGCTGTGTTTTTTTTATATGCTTTTTCCACAAACCCTCAAAGTGGGCACAAGTTGGATAGAAGCTGCTTTTGTAGTACAGGAAACTTTGTTAAAGTTGGAGTTCAGTAGTGCGAATTAAGACCGCTTATATTGACTAAAATGTTTATCGATTTTTATACTCCGTTGTGACAGAACGCTACTTGTATTGCAAGACCTCGCTCATTTATAAAATTAAAATGTATAAAAAAAAGCCTTTTAAAACACTCAGACCAAGTTACTCACTCACAATCCAAGGTTGTACTGTAGGAACAAAACAAACATGCACTCTAATGCCTACCTCTAACATTTTTTCCAATTGCTTTTTTTTTTTAATCTATCCTCCCTTTACTATAAAATTATTATTCATCAGCTTGTAAAATGGCAGAGGGGGTATATAATTTAACTAGTAGGTACTGAATGGCCTCACCATTCTCAAAAATGGGCATGTAAGGTCAAGTGTATGGACCAAGCAACTTTCCTCTTAAATGTGCCTCTCATGCCATTGTGTTGGAAGCTGTACAAGTACTTTGGAAGTTCAGCTATTTGACTATAAATACGCATGTCTAGCTATTATAATTTTCTTACCTTAGTGATTGTAAACCCCAAGTCATTAAATCTGACCTGGACACCTCTATCTGCAGTTATTAATTTCTGTATAAAGCCTCAATTCTTGTCTTTCTGCTGTTCCATTCCTGTTATCAGCATAACCTCTGCCAAGTTCTCAAATCCAGGAGAGAAAAGCAGCTGGAAATTTTGAGGCAACTTACAAATACATTAGCTTGTCTATTCAGTTCAGCTCTGCATGTTCCTTCATTCCTCTGCCTATGTGGAGTGGGGGCATGCCTTTCTGCCAATCAGCTGTCAGTGCGCACCCACTGCTGGAAGAGGAAACGTGTGTAGCGCTGGCTCCTGACGAGCATACACTGTTTTGGAAAGTTAATATTCCTGAAACCACAGTTGGGTTTTAGGGCTAATTTTACTAAATTATGACTTCAGTACCAGTCCAGTTGGGTTGCGCTAGGTTCTCCTTGACCGCAGGTGTTTCACCGCCAAGTGTGAGAATGCAGTTTAGCTGGGTGTATTGAGTGCCATTTTTTTTTTTTTTTCTCTGAACCAGTCCAGTGGAAGTGTTCTCCTGCTGTGCATTGTGGGATGGGGTATTTAAGGTACTGACATCGTGTGCTACGGGGTTCCGTGCCAGAAGATTTTTCTGTCTGTTTGGTTCTGGTCCTCCTGACCAGCCCCCATGGCCCTCCTGGCCTGGGGTGCGGTTCCATGCATTTCCAAGTCTCGGGGCTGGCTAGCTGGTCGCAAAGCAACTGCAGGGACAGGCCTGAATGGATATCGGGGCCTGCTGTTTCAAGAGTGGTCCGGTGCCATCTCATCTAAGGAGAGGCCCAGCAACTGGAGAAGCATCCAGGGGAGGACACTTCGGAAGGCCATGCGCAAGGCTGGCTTCTCTGAAGCAGCCTGGAGGCTCAGTTGAAGGACACTTCATGGATCTACACTCATATGGTATCACCGAACTGCCTGAGACACTGGTACCGTATGATAGCTCTTTAAATTTGTCTGTCCCTCAGTTATGCTCAAGTCTATGGCAGAGCCTTTTCCTTAAGTATTCTACATTCAAGTCTAGCAGAGACTTTACTTGGCACCCCACTGGCTGCTAGGCCTAGTGAGATCTATCCGGGGGTTGTGTGAATCCAGCTGGATTTCTTCTGTACCGCCGGCTCCTGCAGAGCACGCACTATGTTTTTGAAATTTAAAGTTACACCTTAACTGCAGTTTGGTTTGGGTATGATTACAAATTTTGACATCCGCATCAGTCTGACTGGACTATGGGGTGTTTGGCCTGGCCATGGGGGGCACTGTCTCCTCTGGTAGGCATGGAACCACAGTCTGGTTGGGTGCTTTTAAGGTTACTTTCTCTCTGAGCCAACACAGTGGGAGTGTCACTCTTGGTGTCTTCTGGGAGAGGGTACTTAAGATGCAGATGTCACATGGTTCGAGGTTCCGGTCCAGAAGTATGTTCTGACTCCATGGTCCTGGTCCGCCTGACCGACCCTCGTGGCCTGGGGTGCGAATCCATCCATTTCCGAGTCTCGGGGCTGGTTAGCCCGAGGCGCAGTAACAGAGGGTTCCAAGGTGGTCCGGTGCCATCTCGTTTTCGGAGAGGCCCAGCAACCAGAAACACAACCGGAGAGGACTCTTCAGAAGAGGGCCACACACTACATGAGCTTTTCCCCTAATGAGACACTGTTTTTTGTTCAACATTTTTTGCAAATAAAAATCCATAGTCAGTCTCTGCAGTTCCTTGGGCCATCTACCTCTGGAAACCCCTAGATGCACACGAAGTCAAGAAGGTAACGGTAAGCCCATTCATCTCAGCCGCTCCTTCGGGGGCTACACTTCAATAAAAGATTTTCCATTTTTGGCAGTCCAAAGTACCTGAACTTCCTCCTAACCCTGTACCCTAAACTGAGATTCTGTTTCTACTTCAAATAACCCAAAAGATTCAGTGTCAGTTTCTAATTTCTTTGGGCCATCTACCACGGGAAACCCTAGACGGAGACTAGGTCAAGAAGGTAACAGTAAGCCCAATAAAACCAGCAGCTCCTTTGGGGGGGTCAGTGCTACACGTGATTTCTAACATGATCTGCACTTAGGAGATCTATATATATTTCTCAAATTTGAGCATGAGTAGAAATTGTAATACATCCCAGGCCATATGCAGTAATCCACAGCCAATGTCCCATACTGACCCCACCTGTAGGGGTAATTCTGTGTCTGCTTTGTACACTGCTACTTTAACTTGCTACAAACTTGGTTTGCAAAGGCATTTGGTGTACACAAAGTGGATTTACATCCTTTGTCTATTGAGCAATATATTTTAATGAAGTTTTGTGCCTGGCATTCAGCTTTAAGGCATTGTGTGGGCATATTACTAGGCTTGCAGCATAGGCAGTGTTTGCCCTACATCTGTTATCTGACACAGCTACAAGATCACTCCTAAATCCCTGGTGTGAATTGGCCTTATTGCTACTTATCCACTTCAGCCCTGGAGGATTTGGCTGGCCAAAGACCAGAGCACTTTTTGTGATACGGCACTGCTTCGCTTTAACTGACAATTGCGCGGTCGTGCGACGTGGCTCCCAAAAATTTTAACTTTTTTTTTTTTTAGACAAATGGAGCTTTCTTGGTATTTGATCACCACCTGTTTTTTATATTTTACATTCTTGAAAAGCAGTATTTAATTTTTGCTATAATATCCCCAAAAGTATATAACTTTTTTTTTTTTTTTCCCTCAGTTTAGGCCGATAAATAAATATTTTTGGCAAGAATCACAAGCGCTTGGTTTGCGCAAGTTGTAGTGTCTACAAAATGGATAGATTTAAGGCATTTTTATTTTTTACTAGTAATGGCAGTGATCCTTTTTTTTTTTTTTTTTTTTTTTGACCTGTGACATGGCGTACAGACCACACTTGGTGCCATTTTGGGACCATTCACATTTATACAGCAATCAGTGCAATTTAATACATTGATTACTGTGTAATAGTGACTGTTAGTGATGGGGTTAACCAGGAGGGGCACTGCAGGGGTTAAGTGGTTCCTAGGGATTTGGTCAAACTCGTGGGGGGGTGGGCTATGTGTGACATGACACTGATCACCGCTCCCGATTACAGGGAGCTGTGATCAGTGTCCTGTCACTAGGGCAGAACAGAGAAATGCTTGTTTACATCAGCATTTCACCCGTTCTTCCTTTCCGTGAGACTGCAGGTATCCGCATGGACATGCTATCCAAGCCCTGTGAGATCACGTAATGTGATTTTTGCACAGCAGAGCCAACTTGCTGCAGTAAAACTCTGGCGGCTGGTCCGCAACCAGTTAAAGCATGGTGAACGTTTCCAAAATCATTCAATTAAGGACTGGGAAGTGATACCTAATGCTAGTGAAACAATGCTATATAGGTAGATTTCTCGTGGTTGAAGTTCAGCTTTAAATTGTTAGAAGGCATTAAGATACCTTACAATTTACCTATCCTACAGCAAATGTCAAAGCTGGATTTCTTAAACTAATGTGTGTTTTTGTGTTTTTGTTTTATCCTAGCTGATAATTCCACACTTTCGCTACACCCTAGAAATAAATACCTTTGCAAGGACGAGGCTCATTGGACCAGGTGGCGTCTTTGATCAAGTAAGAACCAAATCGCTGGCTATTTTTTTGCTGGTCAGCCTGTTCCATTATTGCCTGGCAAAGTGATGTCAAACAGAGCACAATCGGTAAAATACACACTTTGCTTTTGTGCTTCAAGAGCAAAGTACCCAATTGATCAAAAAATAGAAAATGCAAGAAAAATGTTACTGTTCTGGTGGTTGGGAGATGGGGTGGGGTAAAGAATTTGTGGATGGAGACTGAATCATTGCTTTGTGCCAATGTCTGCCTATAACTATTTTTGTTAATGAATATGCTTTATATTTAGGGCTTTATTTTCTTTCCATACTGCCTAGGCACATGTAAAAGATGTTTGTTTTCCCCTTTTTTGTTTTCAACAATTGTACGCAATTGTTACTGAACAAAACTAAAAGATTGTAATCTACGTTGCATACAACATACTGCCATCCAAATTTCCAGAGTGTTCTTTTGCACCTCCAGTCCCTCAGGCTGGGTTCACACTTATGCAACTTGGATATGGGTTTCCCCGCATTAAATTTGCATTACTGGAGAGTGACTGGCTCTCAATGGAGCCGGTTCACCCATCTCTGGGAGACAGCCGCAGATCACACTGCAGAAGTGTCCTGTGCGTCTTTGGATTTGTTTCAGGTCTGAATTCAGGCAAATATTTGGACCTATTTCAGACCTGAAGTAATGGACAGGGATGCACAGGACCCCCTGCTGTGCACCGGGGCTACACGTAGTGTGAACCCAGTCTCAAAGTGGAATTGAAGCCAAAACCAAAGATATAATATATTGCAGCTTACCAGTCTTTAGATGTCTCCGTTTTTCACCCACCTGGTGATCCTGCCAGTAACGCCTCCCTTGTGTGTTTTTTTTTTTTTTTTTTTTTTTTTTAGTACCCCCATTCTAAATGAAGGGGCACAGGGGGCATATTTGGAAAGCAGCTGTTAGTCTGGGGGCAGAGGAACGCTATCCTACTCTAATGTACCTAGACATTACCTTCATCACAATAAGAACCGATATGGTACTCAATTTCAAATCATTTAAGTTTGTTCCTCAATGGAGAGGTGATTCTAGCCTGAGGTGTCGCGTCTTGAGACATTCTGGCTTTGACTAGAAATCATATTTGCCTAATGGCATGAACATTGACTGGGACATTAACGCCTTCAAGCATAATGCCCCCCTTTTTTTTTTTTTTTTTTTCTCATTTGAGATTTTATATAGGTTTACAGGAATGGAATATGGCTGTTAGCAAATGTTAAACCTATATTTCAAATTTTGTCATGCCAATGTGTATACCTAACCCTTTGTAGAAGTATTTACTGCTGTGATTGGACCTGATGACTCTCTCCATCCTTGTTGCAAGGCTTAGATTTTATACATGGAGGTCATGTGATCTGCATCTCTTCACTCATGGATGTCACTCTGCTCACCGGCATTCAATGGGAGATGTGGCATGCATGCCATCCATCATGCTGGACAGGCATCAGTGCCATGAATGGATTGATGCCAAATTGATTATACGATTATTTGTAACTATATATGCGCAGTGTAGGGGAGCAGGATCATACCCCAGTTGAAATCCTGTAGGACAAAGTGTTGGCTTATTGCTAGCTAGCTCTACACATTGGTTTTTGGATATCTCTGGTGATCAGTGATTTTTTTTTTTCTGTACACATCATTGTGATAGTATTTTATATTAAATGAACCTATGTTTTTCAATCTGCACTGTGGAAGCTTTTTTTCACGATTCGATTTACCAACCTTTTTGCTTGACGTGAGTTCCGTGGGTGTCTCTTGCTGTTCCGGTGGTCAAGGTCTAAGATCCTGTATCCATTCCTAAGCTTGTTTGACCCATTGCTGCTGGTGTCAGTCCACCACTTCTGGCAAGAGTACTTACCCTTGAGTGGTGGATGCAGTCCCTGGTGTTTCTTCTACAGATAGTGGTTCATCTTCATTTGTATAGACCAGCCTTTCTCAACCTTTTCAATAGAGGAACCCTTGAAGTAACCTTCTGGTCTCAGGGAACCCCTGATAAAAATTGCACATGTACGTCTGATCACTGGGAAGAATGCTCCTTATTTGTGGTCATTGAAAATAACCCCCCCCCCCCCCCCATTTACAGATAGCTAAAAGGATAGTTGGTGTCAGTGGGAAATTATCTGAGCGACAAATTGCTCAAGGAACCCCTGGAAACCTCTAGAGCAGGGACTTGCTATTAGGGGACCTTCAGCTCTTGCAAAACTACAAGTCCCATCATGCCTCTGCCTTTGGCTGTCAGTCTTGCTATGCCTCATGGGACTTCTGCAATAGCTGGAGGTCCACTAATTGCATATGCCTGCTCTAGAGCAGGGGTCTCCAAACTGGGCCAGATGTGGCCCGTGGGGGGAATGTTTCATCCACTGATACTAACAATGGGACATCCCCCCCCCCCCCCTCCCACCACCACCAATGAAGGGGCACAATTTCTCCCAATTGCACCAAAGATGGGACACTATTCCCTCCCCCCCTCCCATGATGCCAACTATGGGGCACATTTTCTCCCAATGACGTGGCCTAATTCCCCCAATAATGGGGAACAATTTCTTCCAATTACACCAATGATGGGACAATTCCTCCAAGTGATTCCAACAATGGGGCACAATTCCTCCACTGACACCAATGATGGGGCATACTTGGCCCACTGAGACAAACAACCTTTTCTACTCCCAAAGGTCAGTCCGGCCCCCTAAATTCTGAAGAACGGTAAACTGGCCCTTTGTTAGAAAGTTGGGAGACCCCTGCTCTATGAAACCCTGGTATAGACTGCACTTCTCATTCATATCTGTTTAGTGGGTTGAGATTCATTCCAACACGAATGTTGGTGGACTTTCCTGTTTTATCCATATTTTAGAATTGTAGTTCGTTCTTCCTTCATCAGCATTGATTTGCACAATTATAGCTAGCACTTTGACACCTGCTGGACAGATGGTTCTGTTGAAAAATAGACTTGCTGACCAGCTCATCAGGTGAAAATAAAAAAACCTAACGGAAAACGAATGCAAGCATCACATCTAAGATTTGCTAAGCTGCACTATAATACAAATTTGCTTTTGGATTTTTTACCGCCTTAAAGTGTGTGCAAAATACACAAAGTACATATATTGCAATGTGCACATATGGCAGATATTTTCTCTTCAAATACAATGCAAGTACAGAAAAATACCTGATCTGACAGTAATCCAGTGAGCTTACTTCCCATTTGGACTGACAACAGTGCTTGTGCTGCACTGAAATTCTAAGCAGTGCTGTCAACCCTGCCTGCTGTGCCTTTCCACATGCTTGCATTGATTTCACAAAATAATGGAGTCTTTTCATTGCCAAGAGCTTGCTCACTAGTGTGTAGGTTAAGGGCTCTTGGGATTTGTAGATCCAGGGGTATACCTATGCAAGACCACTTTTTTTTTTTTTTTTTTATCACCTTTGTAATATTTCTAAACTCCGTCCCGTTCTTTCCCTTCCAAATGCCAAAAAGTTGGTACATGCTTTTGTCTCCTCCCAGGCTGGATTACTGTAACTCTTCTCATTGGGATTCCTAAGTCTGCAGAGGCTTCAGTACATCCAAAACGCTGCAGCAAGGATCCTGATGAGTGCGGAAACATGAGCATATTACCTCCATTGTCTTCCTGTCTCCGCCAGGATTGAGTATATGGTTTCTCTCCTCACATACCAATGCATACATGGATAGGGGGGGCCCCCTATCTCAAACTACAAAATAAATCACGTTCTCTCCACTGTACTCATTCAAAACTTCTTTAAATACCTAGAACTAGACTGAAGACAATGGGAGACAGGGCTTTTTGTGCAGGTGCCCCACACTTGTGGAATGCCATACCTGACATTTTGAGAGCCCCTCAATCTGACGGTTTTAAAAGTCTTAAGACATTTCTTTTTAGATGTTCGCTTTGTTGTATGAACTGTTTTTTAACCTGTAGCACTTTGAGATCTTTTGATGAAAAGGTTGTTTTTATAAATTTTTACACATTTTGTTTTTTTCTGTATTCCCTCCTCAAGGCTTTTGTGACTGGGAAAGGAGGGATTCCAGTTCTTATGAAGAAAGCAATGGCTGAGCTGACCTATAGCAGGCTTTGTCTTCCTGATGATATAAAGGGAAGAGGAATGGAGCACATTTCCAACTACTTGTATAGAGATGATGGCATGAAGATCTGGGCCGCTATGGAAAGGTATAAATCTTCCATATTCAAAGACAAGAATGCTTAGTCTACAACCATCTGCGGTCCTACCTCACTGAAATCAACCTTCGTGCTTGAAGCACTCCATAGTAACTGCCCTACTAAAACTCATTTACGAACTTTTAAAACCAATTGCCATTACTCCATACTCATTACTAGACCTCTCTGCAGCCTTTAATACTGTTGACCACTCGCTCCTTCTCAAACTCCTCTTTGTTGGCCTCCAAGATTCTGCTTTTTCCTTTCTATCATAGCGCTCCAGTGTTGCCTATAACTGTCTGCTCCTCTCCACTTCCTCTTTCCATAGGGGGTCCCCCCCCCCAAGGCTCTGTTCTTGGACCCCCTTCTCCTCGTACACCTCTCTTGGTCATGTGATAAACTCCCACAGCAGCTTTCAAAGCCATCTCTACACAGATGACACCCAAATCTCTGCTCTTCAGATCACTCCTCCAATCTCCTCACATTAACTGATATATTAACATGGATGTCGCATCACTTCCTAAAACTTTCTAAAACCACCCCTGTGAAAGTTCCACCCTGCTTGTTCCCTTCAAGATCAATAATACAACTCAGTCCCTCACCTCACGTCAGAGTACTAGGTATACTCCTAGACTATGATCTGACCTTTCTAATCCAAATCTCAGTCCAAAAGCTTGTAGACTTCACCTCCTTAAAATCTTTACAATTTGCCCCTTTTTAACCACTTAAGCCCCAGACCATTTTGCAGCTAAAGGACCAAGCCCCTTTTTGCGATTCAGCACTGTGCCGCTTTGACAATTGTGCAGTTGTGCGACGTGGCTCCCAAACAAAATTGCCATCCTTTTTTCTCCACAAATAGGGCTTTCTTTTGGTGGTATTTGATCACCTCTGCGTTTTTATTTTTTGCGCTATAAATAAAAATAGAGCGACAATTGAAAAAAAAAAATGCAATGTGTTTTACTTTTTGCTATAATATCCCCAAAAATATATAAACGCTGTTCCTCAGTTTAGGCCGATAAGTATTCTACATATTTTTGGTAAAAAAAAAATCACTAAGCGTTTATTGGTTTGCACAAAAGTTGGTGTCTACAAAATAGGGGATAGTTTTATGGCATTTTAAACTCTTTTTTTTTTTTTTTTTTTTTTTTTAACTAGTAATGGCGGCAAATATATGTATGGTATACAATTTTGACACATTTTTGGGGATCATTGGCATTAATACAGTAATCAGTGCAATTAAAAATGCATTGATTACTGTAAAAATGTCATTGGCAGTGTAGAGGTTAAGTGTGACCTAATGTGTTTTTCTCAAGTCATCTTCCAGGACGGCACACCTGAGATGAGAGGCTCTTCCCTACAGGAAACACAATCAATCTACAGCTGTTTTAAGTCCCCACCTTTCCCCTTGATCCTCGGTTTTTGATTGTTTCTCCCTACACAACGAAACTTTTTTTTTTTTTTTTTTTTTTTTCCCCAAATGACCCGAAGCCTGGGGCTGGTGGTCTCCCCCTGGGAGCCGGACCACAAGCTTCGGAAGCCTCCCAGTCTGGTAGGATATTCTTATTCTTCCTGGGGGGGTCCCCCTATCTTTTCCTCAAGTGGGCAGCAGAAATTGGAAGAGGCCCCCCCCCCCCCCCCGAGTGCCGACGGACCCTGGGTACAGTGATGTACCCAGAACTTCAGGGGCAATGCTATCTCCCCTCCTTACCTGTCCAGGGGGCTGTTCAGACGGGGGTACTGGCCATTGGTTCTTTCCAGGGGGATCGTGTCCCCGACACCTGGGATCCAGGTAGCCCTTGTGGGCTGCTGGAGAGGGCGTTGTGATAAGCGCCCGCATCATTTTCAAACTTCAGGAAAATAGCGGCGCCGTTCTTACCCAGGAAGGAATGCTGAGTCAGCAGGAGCAGGTTCCCACATCCTCCTTTCGCTAGAGCAAGGAGGCACCAGTTTACTATGGTGGATGTCTGCCTAAACCAGATGGAAATAAGGAACGGAAGGCATTGCCCCGCCCATGTGTATATACTGACTGGTACAGTGCAGGACACAGCCTAACCTTGCACCTCCCTATGGGGACAGCAGTGGGGGGGAACTTTGGCGGCTATCCTCCTTTCGTGTGGACCATAAGGATGGAAAAGCAAGCCCAGTGGCTGTGGCAAAAGGGGATGATAACGGTGAGTACTTTCCTTTGCCTTGGGAATGGAGCTGCAAAATCCCCAATTCCAGCCAGAGGCTTTCTGGGCATTTGAGATAATCTCCCCTGGGGTCTGGATTCAAATGGCCCAGAAGCTTCTGCTAAAAACACCAGCCACAGCTCCCTTACATCAGACGCTGTATGGCGGACAGGTGGTGCAGAGGAACGAGTGTGCCTAAACCACCTCAGATGGGAAAGAGGTAGGTAAGGCATTTCTCCCTTTTGCCAGTGTGTGTATATACTGACTGGTGCAGTGCAGAACCTGGGGTCAGGATACAAATGGCCCAGACGCCACTGCTAAAACCACCAGCCACAGCTCCCTCTTACAGCAGAGACATTGTGGTTATTGCAACAGTAGGTTGCCAGCCTCTCCCTACATGCCCAGTTGTGGTACATTAGGGACGAATATAGCATACAGAGGGGACCTGGTAGATGAAAAAAGTTACAGGCCAGGTATACCACGGAACAAGTTATTGGGCAGTGATTGGTGGATTCAGAAGCTCCCCTGGTCAGCAGGTGCACTAGGTTACTGGCCCTATTAGCCCAGCTGCTAGGAATCTGAAGTTGTTTCAAGATGCTTGAAAGCTGACCTAACATTCAACTATGGGCAGGGAACAAGCTTTTGTGTGGCACAGTAGGTTCCCTTGTGACAGATTCTCCTTTTGGGTGTTGCATGCTATAGGTAACGTTCATAAGCTCCAACCTCCCACTCCACCTTTACACTGTGGTTATATTATAGTGTAGGAGGTAAGAGAAACCTTTTTTTGTTTTGGGCTGCAATCCACTCAGTGGCAGATCTAAAAGGTGATTTACCATCGCTTCCTACATCCTTTTAATTGAGGATTTTCTGTGTAAACCTATGCAAGAGCTACATTGCTTGTTCTGAAGCCTGCAAGTAGCTATTTACCCCCAGGCTAAATTGTTAACCACCTCTTCTAGTGGCTGTCTCAAATTGGTCTCTATGGCTGGGCTTATTGAGACTTTAGTTGCTAATCAGCTCCATCTGGGTATGAGCTGGCTAGTGTTTGCTCAGTCTATGTAGGTAAGGTAGGACAACTACTATAGTAGGGTGTCCAGCCATTTTAGTATTTGTTCCTTCACTGGTGGTGAAGGTTTAGTATCTACAGCCCAGGCTATGCCTATGAAATTGCCCCTGTTATTTCATAAAGGGATACAGCATGACGACTCATTGGCTGCACACCAGTAGACCTCAGTATTGAAGGTTTGTCCTTGCTGGGATGTTTTTGTGGCACAGCAGAAATGCACATTGAGATTTGTGACGCCTCTGCTCATAAGAGCTATACTGCTATGCATCAGAAATGCACTGAAGCTTGTTTGCTGTCCTTTGTATCCTAAAGCTACTGCTTTGGCTACAGATAAGAAAAATACAACAGTGAAGGTGGTCTGTACTTTCTGGTTTTGTGCTGCACAGCAGGAATTCACATCATTGAGTCTTGTGACATCTCTGCTCATAATGGTTATATTGCTGCACATCAGACATACACAAGATTGAGGTCTGTATGTGGGGCTTTGTGTCCTGTATTACTGCCTTATTGGTTACTTATCAAGGCAGCAGGGAAGTTTGATGGTCATGATTTGTTGCACATTGAACCTGGGCTAGGGGTAGTGCATATACTGCCTTTGGTAATCGGTGCACCACCGCAAAGTGGCGTTGATTCAGACAGTGCTATTAATGGCAATGGCTGACTATTTTAAGCATGCGATTTGACATGTTGAGTCGCATGACAAATCCTTTGAATAGAGAGAGCACATCCATATTGAGAGTATTTTATTGTTGCACATCAGACATGTACAAGATTGAGGTCTGTCTGTGGGGGTTTTGCGTCCTGTATTGCTGCCTTATCAGAAAGGCAGCAGTGAAAATTCATGGTTCGGATTTGTTGGGTTACATAGCAGAAATACAAATTGAACTCCTGCCAATGGTAGTACATATACTGCCTTTGGTAATCCGTGCAGCACCACAAAGTGGGTGCTAAGTGAATCCAGTCTCGTGGGTATTGCCAAGCTGGCTGAAAGATCCAGGTATCACAAAAGTGTTCTACAAGTTTGTTTCCTGAATGCTCTACAACAGTCTGTGGCAGACATATTCCTGTATGTTCTACAACGTCTGTGGCAGAGACTCGTTCCTGAGTAAAGCACCTTGTTGGCTGCTAGGCCTTTTGAGAGAAGGACTATCCAACTTGAGTAAACATACAGTTGTGAATGGCTATTCTCTGGATTTAGTCAAAGAAAGTCCTTCCTCATTGACTTTGACACTAATGTCGCATACACACGATCGGAATTCTTGTCAGGAAAAGCTCTGGTGGTTTTCCTGACTGAATTTGGCTCAAGCTGTCTTGCCTACATAGTCATACCAAATTCTGATCATTTATAACGCGGTGACATACGACGTGACTAGAGAAGTTCAATAGCCAATAGCTTCTTTCTCATGGTTGAATCTGAGCATGTGTGATTTTTGCCGTGTCGGACTTGCATACACACGATCGGAATTACCGATAGAAAGTTTTTCCGTCAGGAAAATTGAGAACATGCTATCAATTTTTGGCTGGCAGGAATTTTGACAGCTAAATTATGATGGGAGCATACACACAGTCGTATTTTCCGATGAAAAGCTCTCATCAGTCTTTTTCTGGCCGTAATTCTGATCGTGTGTACTCAGTACCTGAACTTCCTTCCTAATACTCTGATCCTATTTTAAGGGACTGTTCATGTTTTTGCAAATAAAAATTCCTTTATGCGGATCTGTAGTCAGTCTCAAGTTACTGGGCCATATACCACGGGAAACCCCTAGACACAAATCGAGGAGAAGGTAACGGTAAGCCCAAACAAACCAGCAGCTCCTTCGTGTCTTTGTGTGTGCTTTTCTGTGCTCCCCTTTCTGTCACTTAAATATTAAAATGTTGGTTGTTAGCACATGGGCACTGTGGCATGAATGGTTCCTTATACTGCCTCTCCCTCCCCCAGCATAAACTCTACTGTACAATGAAACACAAGTGGCCAATACCAGTTCAAAATCTTACACTGCTTTTATCAAAAAAGTCTTGATGAATACAATTCTGCATTCATCTGTTTTTCTATCTGTTTGGACTTGGCTTTCATGTGCATCTCCCTGAAAGTAAGTAATTGTTTTTCTTTTCAGTTTTGTGTCCAACATAATTAATTACTATTATACAAGTGATGCGATGGTCAAGGAAGACCCTGAACTTCAGGCCTGGGTAGCTGAGATTTTCAAGGAAGGATTCCTCCAAAATAAGTCTTCAGGTATACTTTCACTCCAGTGTTTACGTGCCTTTAGTCAACACTGACTAATTTCTTAAACATGAGTTCTATTGTCCATGTAAAGATGTGGTACAAACAACCATTCAGGTGCCTCTGAATCTGGTTAAGTTTAAACTGGGTCTCTTTTACGATGAATTTATGAAACATTCTCCAGTATGCTGTCATTTCAGCTATCAAATGTCCCCTCACTTGCATTATTTTAAGTATTATAAATTCAGCTGCTTGCTTTTGCCTCAATACTGGACAAGATCTGTTGGTGAAGAAAAGATTAGCAGGTGGAACATTGACTCACATCCCACCACTGTTTTTGAATTTGCATTACATTTAGGTAGCAACTTCATATTTCTGAGCGCAACATCTTTACCTGTGTTGTACATGGAAGCAAATATTTAAAGTTTTTAGTCATGTTTTGTGGTGAATACATATTAACTGATGTTAAATTGAACCTGTGACCAGCCTGCTCCAGATATTTATAGATTAACAAGCAGCAAATGGACTTTAAAAATGGCATGTGTAGCTGCAGGCACTATGGAGCAATTCATCTTCAAATTTCACAACAGAAAGCGGAAGTACTGCAACTGGTCAAATGGTTCTCTGCAGCTCAGTTTACCCTTTAATGGTGTGACTCGTTACCAGCTTTGCACTCATGTTTTCCCTCCCAGCTGTGTATTAATGGGCTTCTAGACTTATAAACAGAGTGAAAAGTATCTCTGTCCCTGTGGGTTTCCTCAAGGTGTTCTAATTTGACCCACTAAAGATTAAAAAATGTATTTTACAAAGAATCTTTATTTAAAAACCAGTCTATGGGCAGCTTTAGCAATTTAATGGGTTAGAAAACCTTGTTAACCTCTCCCTGCCCCTGCTATAGCTGAAAGACTGCTACAGCACGGGCCTAAATTGCCGGAAGGGGTCCATGCATGTCCTCCCATGCATGAGTTGACTGTGTGCCCGCTGTGAGGCTCGCAGGGCGCTCTCTGTGATCAGTGAGTCAATGAGACTGCTGACCGGAGTAAGGGGCTGATCCCAGCCCTTATTCACGTGATCAGCTGTCAGCCACATGATGTAAACAGAAGATCGTAATCAGATTATTATATATTTTTTTCCCCTCACGCTAACAGCGTGAAGAGGAAAAAAGAGGAACATCGATCCTGCGCTAAGCAGTGCTCACCAGTGTCGCCTCATCAGCACACAGCAATGAAGGTGAAATTACCTGTTTGCAAAATTTTATAACTGTTTTTTTTTGTTTTTTTTTGCTTAAAAAGATCATCAAAAGAGCTCCATTTGTGTGAAAAAGATTTCATTTGGGTAGAGTGTTGCATGACTGTGCAATTGTCATTCAAAGTGAAAATTGGCCTGAGCAGGAAGGGGGTTTAAGTGCCCAGTAAGCAAGTGGTTAAAGAACTATAGGCAAAACTTTTATTTTGGATGGAGTAAGGGAGGGTTCTAACCTTTTTTGTTCTTCTTTTTTTTTTTTTTTTTTTTTCTCTTCTGCCAGTCACAGGAAGTGACGGAAAATCCTTGCAAATTAAGGGATTATCCCTGCAAATTAGGGGCATTTATTTGGGACCCCCGGTTCACATGAACTAGTGCCCCAATTGGATGATTTTCCCTTAATTACTTTTCTGGGGATAACCCAGAATTTGAGCTTTTTATTTTACTTTCATTTTTAATGTGTTTGGTAAACAGGACAAAGGATGAATCTCCCTAACTGGGGCACAGACAACAATACAAACTGACAAGCGTTCCAATCCATTCTCCACTCTATCCAAAACCAAAAACGTTTGGTCTGTAGTTATGCTTTAAACTGTTCCTATTTAGGCAGTAGCACAATGTAAAGTAAACATTTATGTCTCTACAGCATTAATGTTTAGAGGAAAATCTGTGCCTGAAAACTTTTGAAAGCTTGTCAGATCATGCATTCACATGTAATTGTTCTCCAAAGTATATGGCCTATTGTCTTGTATCCATTCTGAATAAGCAGAGGAAATCACTTAAACTTGGTTCTCTTTCTTGACAGAAGTCCCATCTTCCTTGGGAACGAGAGACTCTCTGATCAAATACCTGACAATGGTGATCTTCAGATGTTCTGCTCAGCATGCAGCTGTCAATAGTGGTCAGGTGAGTATGATTGTACTGTCCTTGTGCAAATAAATTAACAATCCAGAATCAGAATTGCATAAGTTTAGCCAGTTACAAGCATTTGGCCTTGGAGACCCCCATTGTATCAGTGTCCCTCCACCCCTTTTAGAGACTTCCAGAGAGCAGAGACACCCCCACCCCCTATATCAACGCCTCCTGCCCTCTTTAAGACCTATTCAGATTGCATTACCAGTGGGACCTGGAAGCCAGTGCAAGCACAGAGGAAAGTGAGAGCCGAGCTAAGGGCGCAGAGCTGGGAGTTGGAGCTGCTCTAGGGCTATATACCTCCCACTGTGCAGCAACCAAGGTGTCATTGGTTGCTAGGACACCAACCAATGACCGCAAAGGAGATCATCGCAGCAGTTGGTGTGAGGTGCCAGGTTGTGCAGTACTGAAGGCAGAGAGGCACAGCCAAAAGGAATCCTCACTGGGTTAAGGATAGCCTATTGAATGGAGTGCAGTGCTGGAACCTGGTTTGACATTGGCTCCATCCCCAGAAGTCAGTACCGACTGGATCCATCCAGTAAATGTCCTGTGTCCTCGGAACCCGGGTGACTGTGTCCCAGAAACATAATGGGTCCACAGTTCTGCGGGTCGCAGGAGTAAAATTATTCAACAGCTGGTCTAACATATCCATTAAATGTCACAGGGATCAAACTAAGAAGGTTCGGATGTCGTAAGAAAGGCAGCAGTTTCTTTCTCTTTTTTTTTTTTTTTTTTTTTTTTTTTTTCCTTTTTTGTTCTCCCCAGGAGAGGTGGTTTGATGTCGTCGTCCTGAATTCCAAACAAAAGTTGTAACAGGTTTTCATTTAAACCAATCTATTCTTCCTCCTTTCTCCCCAGAGCCTCAATCTAAGGAAGAGAAGGCACTACGTTCCCTTGATGTAGTAAGAGCGAGCAGAATCTATTTAACTAGTTGCTGACCACCGGCCGTCAAATGACGGCTAGGCGGCGCACCTATTGTAGCGGGAGGAAGTCATATGACTTCTTTCCATTTTAAACAGGGAATGTGCATCCCTGTTCCTTCGGTGGTGGCGTGTCACGGAGACACCATTTGCCACGGGGGGTGAACAGCCGTTGGGTATGGCTGTTTATCACATGATCGGCCGTGATGAAGTCACGGCTGATCAGATGGTTGCACTCCCACTGTGCACGGTGCGAGCATGTCGGTGGCGGGGTGTTCCTGGGAACACTGCTCGTCACCGACGCTGGTAAACAGCCATTGGCTGGCTGTTTTACACAGCCGATCACGTGGGTAAACGGCGGTAATGAGATGTTACTGGGTTCTCCTCGCACACTGATCGTGTGTGAGCAGGAGATTGTGGTAACATCTCGTTAACACTTACAGTACACACATCACACGGATTGCCCCCAATAAAGAGGACCTATCGCCATCCATCATACTGCCTGGCGCTCGCAGTCTATCCGAGTGCCTGGATATCTGTCACCAGCTCATGCCTCAAAGAATATACGGTGGGGTGTTTGCTTTCCAAAATGGGGTCATTTTGTGGGTAATTCCATTGTCCTGGTGCTCCAGGACCATCAAAAGTGTGATGGGTAGGAATGACATGAGATGTCGTTTGTTCTCCTAGAACGCCTGAAAGTACTACTTCAATATTCGGCCTCTGTATGTGGCCAGGCTGTGTAAAAGTCCTACACATGTGGTATCACCATACTCGGGAGGAGTAGCAGAATGTTTTGGGGTGTAATTTTTGCTATATACATGCTATGTGTTAGAAATATCTTATAAATTGTCAACTTTGTGTAAAAAAAAAAGGCATTTTTCCAAAAACTTCTGGAAAACGAACCGTTCAAAAGACTCATTATGCCTCAGATTATACGTTGGGGTGTTGGCTTTCCAAAATGGGGTCATTTTATGGGCAATTCCATTGTCCTGGTACTCCAGGGCCTTCAAAAGTGTAATAGGTGGCTGTGAAATGAGGTGTCATTTTTGCTCGTAGAACATCAAAGTGCCACTTCAATGTTGGTGCGCTGTATGTGGCCATGCTGTGAAAGTCTCACACGTGGTATTGCCTTATTCAGGAAGAGTAGCGGAATGTATTTTGGGGTGTAATTTGTATGCATATGCTGTCGGCGCAATAACCTGATTGGCACCATAGTTTGTAGACTGTACAACTTTCACAAAGACCAAATATACACTAATGTGTGTTATCTTTACTAAAGATATGTAGCAGTATAAAATTTGGACAAAATTTATGAAGAAAAATTACTAATTGGCAAAACGGGCATTTTTTTCACGTGTGTGTGGTGTCTGTCTTTTTTTTTTTGCACAAAAAATAAACCCACTAGTGATTCAATACCACTAAAAGAAAGCTATATTTGTGTGGGAAAGACACAAGTTTAATATGGGTACAGTGTGGCATGACTGAGTAATTCATTCAAACTGAGTGCTGAAAGCTGAAAATTGGTCTGGTCAGGAAGTGGGTGTAAGTGCACTGTATTGAGGTGGTTAAAGGCGACCGCTCTGGCAGTACAAACAAAACATGTTTTTGAAAACCTGAGGGTCCAAAATGTGTATAGGCAGCGTCAAAATCCTTATGTTGGAGCACACTCATCCAAGGCGATTTAGTGTCTTTTCGGTGGTGCATCATACCTCTATGGCTCAGATCTGTAAGGCTGCGACTAGGTCTTTGGTTCATACGTTTCAGATTTAATCAATTTTAAAGGTCATGAGGATATTTCTTTTGGGCGCAGTATACTGCAGGCTGCAGTATGGGTCCTCTGGCCTCCTGTTTGTCTTCTCCCTCCCTTCACTTGCCATTGCTATGGGACATCCCACATATTACGTACTATGGCTCTGTCCTCTGATGTAAGACAAGAAAACTGGATTTTTGAAAAGGGCTTACCTGTAAAATCCTTTGATGTACATCAGGGGATACACAGGTCCCTCCCTTCTTGGTATACACTTGTATTGCTTGGCTACAAAACTGAGGGGTTATATAGGGAGTATACTTGCCTTGGGGCGTGCCAGTGGCCCTATATCCCATATAGTAATTACAGTGGCTCTGTGTCCCCCTGATGTACATCAAAAAAGGATTTTACAGGTAAGCGGTTTTAAAAAATCCTGTGTTTTTTTTTTTGCCTCTTCAAACAACTGCAAGGTGAGCCAGTTCCCCTCATGCTACACTCATCCATTAGCAGAGGGGATGGATGCCTGGACCCATCCCTGGGTTGTGCAACTGGCCTATGCCTTCCCTCCAATTTCTTTAATCCTGAAATTCCTGAGATTCCAGAATTTGACAGTCATCGCAGTATTGCCTTACTGGCCTCAGACTATTTTCTCTCTGGCAATGGATCTCGGCATGTGCCCACCTCACTCTTCTCATGACTCCTCTCCTGTTGCAAGGACAGATCCTACAATGATCCGCAACCATCATGACTGGCCTCAGTGGCCTGGAGATTGAAACTTTACGAACTCTGTTACAAGAGTTTGTAAAGTTCTAATGGCCTCTAAAGAACATCCCGAGTCCCAGAAAGGGGTCAGCCAATGCAATCTACTCTAGAATATGGAATAGGTTTACAAGCTTTGCAGCTGGATGTCAGTTTGACCCTAGTGACCCAAATGTATCTCAAATCCTGTCTTTCCTGCAATCCAGATTGGATTTGGGGCTTGGCCTAAGTTTGGCCTAAGGTGCAAATTTCAGCCATCTTTGCTTTTACCCAAAAGAAATGGTCAGAAATCCTGCTGGTGGAGCACTTCATGAGAGCGGTGCTTGGACTACGCCCTCCCAAGAGAAATGGGTTCCCTCAATGAGACCTGGAAGTAGTTCTCAATATTCTAGCAAACCCTCCTTGTGCTCTGCCTGTTCATTATGGGATATTACCTTTTTAAAAACAGCTTTCCTAATGGCCATAACTTCAGGGTGAAGGGTGTCATACTCCAAGAATTTGGGGCAGCCAAACCTTATTCCATTTGATAGAAGAATTGGGTCTTGGACTTTATAGGCACAGTCGACAGTTAATACAAAAATGTTTTAATCACAAAGTATACATATTAAAAAAAAAACACATTAATGGTACCATACAAAGTGACATACAATACCGCTACTGCATGAAACACATTTTGTCTACTAGAGGATGAAAGACAAAATTGTTCCATATAATGTAGATGCCCATAAAGTATAGTTCAGATGTCAGATATGCGGTGTGATGGTATAGAGTAGTATGCTGTGCTCTACCGGTTATACGCTGTATTGCGCTTCTTCAGGAGCATATATCTTTGGTTGAAAATATGGGATAAATGGGTACATATAGCCATCAATAAAACGGTGGCAACCACGGAAATAAGCCAAGCCAATAGATGGAAAGAAATGGCATAGCTGAATGGATACCGTATGTAGATGGCGTACTAAATATAAGTACCAGGTTAATCCAAGGATGGCAAATGTGGAGATTCAAGGTGTCCAACATAAGTGGTGAGCTTCTCTTGATCACTAGCCCCACAGCGGATCTTTGTTGTGATGGTGTTGTACCTTTTTTGATTACATTTCAAAATTGATCACTGAGAAATCTCTGCTGGACAACATTCTGTGGCTATTTACTAACCTGGGGGGGCTACATTTTATACGCCCTATTTTATTACTAGATTTGGCACTCTTAGTGAAGCTTTGCCACTATTAGAAATTCCCCTCACTCAAGTTGGACACTTTGAATCTCCACGTTTGTCATCCTTGGATTAACCTGGTACTCTACTACGCTATCTACTTATCTATATCATCACACTGCTCATCTGCCATCTGAACTATAATTTATGGGAATCTACATTATATGGAATGATTTTTTTCATCCTTTTTGTGCTCTAGTAGACAATGTATTTCATGCAATAGTGATATGGTGTCACTTTGTATAGTACTGTTAATGTGTTTTTTAAAAATATGTATAAAATTATTTTGTGATTAAAAATTTTTTTTTCAAGAAATCTTTTTATTGGAAAATGGAAAAGGAATACAAATACAGTACAGAGAGATACATTTGTACATGTATAGAACCAGGCCATTCTTAATAAAGCAACTACATGCATATAGTAGTATTTCAGTCCGATATCAATCCAGTGCTAAGGATTATATAATTTATTCATGGTGTCGGAGTGCTCAGGTACATATGGCGGGTTGGTGAGGCTTTGTTGCAACTCAAGGAGATGGGATGGGGAAGGTACTAATGTTACAGCCTCAGCCCCCTATGTTGTCCCCTTTATGTTGGTTTTCCTGTCGGTTGTGTTGGATGAATAGTGTTTTTTAGCTTATGGCTTCAGCTGCAGTTGCATGACTGCGTTTTCAAGCATGCGGCAGCGCACCATCTAAATATGGCCTAGTCAAGAGGATGGTTGGGAGAGAGAGGGGGGTGGGGTACGGTATCTGGGGATAAAAAGGTATGAAGTGTGGGTTTTGTCATAGGTTGATTGGGGTGTGTTATGTTTGATTTAGGCTGCCAAGTTGGGGGTGTAGTTTCTCCACCTGGAGGGTGAGTTTGTTGACGAAGCGATTGATTATTTCATTTTGAGCACGACCAGATGTTATGGGTGTGAATCGGCGACTCAGTTTTTCTAGCTTGTAGGAATATCATATTTTTAGTCTTTTTTTCTAGGTACTCTTTTGTTGATTTAAAGTGAAACCAGCAGGCCCAGAGCGTAGTAAATTTGTGTTGGATTGTTTTGTGATATTTTGATCAGCTCCTCCATTTCTGCAATTTTTTTTATTCGTTTGTACCAGTCTGAAATGGAGGGTGCTCTGGGGCACCCACAACAGGGGTATGCTCATTGTGGCTGCGTTGATTAGCATCATTCCTAGTGTCCTGAAGTAGGGTTCGTCGTCTGGTTTTTGGAAGTGTATTAGGAACTGGGCAGGTGCGTAATCTAGCTTGTAGGTGGTGATTTTTTATTTTTTTTTCTAGACTATTGACCATTTTCCAAAAGATCTGTATGTTGGGACAGGTCCACCAAATGTGTAGGTCGCCCTGTTCCTATTGGCATCTCCAGAATTTGTCAGAACGGGATGCATCAAATCGGTGTGGTACCACCTAGAGATTATTTCGTAGTTTCTCTTGGATGGATACGTTCATGGATCCTTTGTGTGCGTTTCGATATATTGTATCCCAAGAGTCCCTTGTCAATCCTATGTTTAGGTCTTTGTTCCAAGCCTTGCAGGCTATTCCCTCATCCGTCTGTGTATTCCAGAACAGTTTTTGTATTTTAGAGATAGTGTGGCACTGTGGTGTGCCGCTTAAGCATACGTTTTCAAAATCAGTTGGTTCATTCATTCAAGTCTGTTTTGCTTTTTATGCTGTTTATGTAGTGCAACAGTTGCCAGTAGTTTAGTGCGTTTAATGTATGCTTAGTCCATATTGCTTCTATCTGCTCTTTAGTAAGTTTCCTTTGGGTTATGTGGTGTATGCGTAGGCCTGTTTCTGGTTGCTTATCGGAGAGTGGGTAGTGTTCCAGACCTGGTGGGAATTGTGGGTTGGACAAGATAGGCGATAGGGGTCCGGTTGTCTTGGATAGGCCAAATTTTCGATTGGCCCGACCAAAACATTCCATTGTGGAGATTATCATTGGGGGGCTCGTAATATCTGGAAGGGGGTTGAGTTTGGTCCACAGGGTCCCTGTGATGGGGATTGGGGAGGAGTTTTCAAGAATCGCCCAATCTTTAGTCTGTTGATGCGTGTGCCAGTCTACAATTCATTGAAGATGACACGCCCAGTAATATTGCTGTATGTTGGGTAGACCTATTCCCCTTTGGCTTTAGGTTTGATTATCTGGTTGTGGCTAATTCTGTTTTTTTTTTTTGTTTTTTTTTGGGGGGGTTTCATATAGTTT
Source organism: Lithobates pipiens (assembly GCF_037356315.1). Classification (NCBI taxonomy): domain Eukaryota; kingdom Metazoa; phylum Chordata; class Amphibia; order Anura; family Ranidae; genus Lithobates; species Lithobates pipiens. Next base: position 594,741,707 of record NW_027507748.1, on the reverse strand, counting down.
TTGTTTCTGGTAATGTTTTTTAGGAATTGCATAGGGAGTTTAATCTTCATCGTTTGGGAAAACGGCCATTATCAAAATGAACATACTACCAAGTATACTCTACCTTCTACAAACCATGAGAACTGTGCTTTGTTCTGTTTTTTTATTTTATATTTTTTTTATTTATTTTTTAGGTCCTCTAAAAATGAATGAATGAATTTAGGTTCTGTGTTTGTCTCCTCTGCAGTTTGACTTCTATTCTTGGATGCCTAATGGCCCCATGACTATGAGAAGCCCCCCACCCAGCACCAAAGGTGTCACTACAATGGAGACTATTTTGAAAGCATTGCCGGATGTAAACAGTACAGCTGCTGGTATAAGTGCTGTGTGGATTCTCAGCAATGAGCCCATGGATAGGGTGAGTGCCTGGAAGTAGTGAGAATACACACATGCCTTGGGCCTAAAAACTGTATGTCAAATAGAACCTAACAATCTAATGCATTTTCAGGGTCTGCTATGGCATACAGTGATTATTTAATAATGCAAGGTCTCCTCCCTTTGCAGAGGCATCTAGGAGAATATCCCGATGAACGTTTTACAGAAAAGACCCCACAACAGTTCATTAAGAAGTTCCAACAGCAACTGTCTGAGATCTCCAAATGCATCCAGGAGAGGAACAAGACCATACGTCTGCCCTATCCCTACTTGGACCCAAGTCAGATAGAAAACAGTGTCTCCATTTAATGGTGATGGATCTGCTTTCTGTCCTTTTTTCAGTGCTTTGCATCCCTTCTTTCTATGTGTGATGGTATCATTGCAGACTATAATTAAGGATAAATGTGAATAAAATCTTTTCTATCAGTGATATATAGATTTTTTTTTCAGTGAATATCCTTTTATGTAAAAAAATATTTACCATCTCTTCGCTGCTGTGTTCCGCTCAGCAGTAGACCAGCATTTGTCGCCACTGAACATAATGGTTAGGAAAACATATATGGCAGGTCCACATGCATGGTTTGCCTTTTACATTTTGTTCCTTCATTCCACGGCTAGGAGATGCTCTGTATAGCTAGTCCCATCCTCTTTTCTGTGTCTTTTTAGTTTGTTCTGAGCACATGTAATTGCTGGAGAAAGGTAAAAAAAAACATAGTAAGTCTATCTGATGTTCATCTGTTAAGATCTGCACAAGTTTTGAAATTTAACGCTATCTGCAAGATGTCATTTGAATCAAGTCATAGTCTCAGTAAAATAAGACAGTAAGTTGCAACTATCTTGCCACAACTGGTTCATTTTATAGAGATCACAGTTCTGCTTTTCCAATCTAAGCACTGAACATGGAGTATATACGTATAAGAACTAGGGACACAAAGCACAGTACAAAAGATGTTTGAAAACTGGCAGATACTTTTTGTGTTTTGCATAAAATGCACAACATGAGATTCTCGGGCCCATTTTGAAAAATAAAAAGCACTATTTTCCAGATTTCCTGAATGAAAAAAAGTGGTGCTGATCTTTTACACAGCTTTTAGACTCCTTTCACACTGAGGTTTTTTTCGGGTGCTTTTGGGCTAAAAATGGCACCTGAAAAAACGGCACCTCCAGCAAGCCGCATCTTTGGAGCGAAATGAAGGGGTAGCATCGGCAAACCGGTGCTTTGCAGGTTGTTTTAACCCTTTTTTCGGCCATTAGCAGGGGTTAAAAACTTCACACTGGGGCATTGGCGGTAAAGCGCCACTGTTTTTAGCAGTGCTTTACAATCTGCCTAAAACATACTGAAATGACCTGTATTTTACAGCAGGTCACTGCAGGGACATATAGAAATTTTAGTGTTTTTTTTTTTTTTGTTTTTCTGTCTTGTTCACACCAACTCTGGTGTCATGTGCAGTGTGGTGCACTAAAAGGCTAAATGTATGCAAGCGGAACTGCCCCATCCTGTACAGCAGGGATATGCAATTAGTGGACCTCCAGCTGTTGCAAAACTACAAATCCCATGAGGCATAGCAAGATTCTGATAGCCACAAGTATGACACCCAGAGGCAGAGCATGATGGGACTTGTAGTTTTGCAACAGCTGGAGGTCCACTAATTGCATATCCCTGCTGTACAGGATTCCCTTCCCTCAGCTCCCTAGGCCCTCTTTGGCAGACATGTGGATGGGGGGGGGGGGGGTGTACACGCTTCCCCTCTCCTCCCTAGCCAGATGCAGGCGGATTGTTTCAGGAAGGGGTATAGGGAGTGGTGAATGATCACTCACTGTTTATAATTAGTGTTTACTATGCTTCAGTTTGAGCAATTGGGTCCGCGGGTCCCACGGCCATGGAGCTCAGGACCGGGTCGCGAGTGTGCCGCTGTCGGCTAGGCTCTTAAAGGGCAACGTGCCTGTGCCCAGCCGTGCCATTCTGCCGACTTGAATCGGCGTGAGGCAGTCCTTAAGTGGTTGAAAATGCATTGATTACTGTGTAAATGTGACTGGTAGTGAAGGGATTAACCACTAGGTGGTGCTGTAGGGGTTGTCCTAGGGAGTGATTCTAACTGGGGGGTTGTGTGCGACACAGCACTGATCACTGCTCCTGATTACAGGGAGCGGTGATCAGTGTCCTGCCACTAGAAAAAACAGGGAAAAGCTTGTTTTGTCAGCATTTCCCCATTCTTCCCCTCCGTGAGATGATCGCGGGTATCCCCGTGGATATAGTCTGCGGGACCCACGATCACACCCTGCAAACCAGTTCTTAAAGGGCAGCATACAGGTGCCTGTACATTCCCTTCTGCTGTAGTATCTGCGTGAGGCGGTCGCCAAGCGGTTAAAGACTTATGCAAATTATTGTCATAAAGTGGGGACCTGGGTCCTGTCCCAGGGAACATGTATCAATGCAAAATATTTTTTTTTTTTTCTTTTCCTACATCAGGGGAGACACAGCAATAGTAATTACTATGTGGGTTATAGGGCCACTGATGGGTGATGAACACTGTCACACCCTAAGGCAAGAAGTGTACTCACTATAGAACCTCACAACTGGTAAAGATGTGCTGTGGTGAGTTCCACTGAAGCTTCCTTGCTAGGGCTAGCCATGCTGACCAGATCTGTTCTGATGTCCTTTTCATGGGCTGAATGGATGGTACCCGGGCCTCATGTCTGAAGAAACACGTTTTTGCTTGAGAATAATTCTTTTAGAGAGCTGGACCCTGGGATCCAGTACTTTTTGGTAGTAAGGCCATAAAGTTTTTGCTGGCAGGGTGCTGTTGCAGGTCCAGAAATGGAGGAAGTGTAAAGCGCTGTGTATGTGTACCTGGCTGTGGAGAGACCGAGCAGGAGGATGGCTTATTCAGGTTAATGACACAGGCATTTCCCTTTTGAGACATTATACTTTACCAGGCTAGGATTAATGGCGCTGGACTATAGCCTAGCAATGTACATTCTTTTGAGTGCCTCTGCTTTATGATTTAGGCTATGAGTGGTAATAGGACCAGGAACTCCTGAGGCTGCGTAAACACACGGGCGGATTGTCTGGCCAACTAAGTTCGTCAGACAATCCGACAGACACTCCGTTCAAAATTTGCATGAAAGGACTTGACCACACACGATGAGCAGACAGTCCGCTGAAAGCGTGCGCAATGACGTCAATAGCACGTACGACGGGACTAGAAAAACTACGTCCTATACACTGCAATGCAACCTTCGGCCGTGTAAATCCTTTCTGATCATGCGCCATACTTAGTCCGTCCAACTTGCCTACACACGAGCGGACTGTCCGCTGAAACCAAGTTTGAACGGACTGTCTTACGGAAATTCCGTAAGACTTTGTTCGTCAGATTGTCCGCTGAAAAAGTCCACTGAAGCCCACACACGAGCGTATTGTCCGCTGAAACACGGTTCAGCGGACTAAGTTGGACAGACAATCCGCCCGTGTGTACGCGGCCTAAGGGTTCCATCAATTGATGCTGCAATCACCTCAGTGAGCAAGAATGTTAAAGGATCCAACAGATAAGTTGGAACTCCTGTCTAAAAAATAATGTCTTTAGCAATTTCAGTAGTGCAGCCAGTTCATGCTGCAATTGGTGCATCTCAGTCCATTAATGAACAGTTTGTGGAGATTCTTAAAATTCTGCCTGATCAACAGGCCCAGCAATGGGCTGTTATATAAAGACGCACTGTTTTTCACAGTAGATGCTATGAAAGACTGTCATTTAAGCCTCATGGCTTATGCTTGGACTAGTGCATTCTCGCAGAGTTCTGTGGCTGAAAAATTGGTCAGCTGAAGCACTGTGTAAAAAGCTTTTATCCAGATCATCTCTAAATAGCCAATTTTCCCTTTCACAGTGAATGGCTAAGTACGTCCAAAGGATCTCTAATGAGAAAAGCTATTTTACCAGTAAAGAAGTTGTTCAAATATCGCCTTTTAATTGTGCTGCCTCTCCTGCGACAGGGGCATTAGCCTCTAGGCAGTCTCGACTGCCTCACCGCCAGGTTCAAGGGCAAGTCCCCAAGGACACCACCAGAGTCAGAAGGGAGCTTTGGGCAAAAAGCATACTGCTTTGTGGGCTAAAACCTCCTCATGACGGGGTGCAATTCTTGATCTTGCAGGACAGATGGGTGGCTTCTGCAGTGTTTTTTTTTTTTGGTTTGTTTTTTTTCTCTAGGTTATGGCTAGAGTTCTGAGAGTTTCCGTCTCCTCATTTTTTTTTTTCTAAGGGAAAATGTTCCCAAGGATCCAGAGCGTCTTTCTGGCTTTGGATCATCTATTATCCCAGTCGGTGATATCCGAGGTTCCCTTAGCGCAGTGTTTCTCAAATCCAGTCCTCAGGCCCCCCCAACAGGTCATGTTTTCAGGATTTCCCTCAGATAAAACGGCTGTGGTAATTGCTAAGGCAGTGAAACTGATCAAATCACCTGTGAAAAATGGAAAACCTGAAAACATGACCTGTTGGGGGGGCCTGAGTACTGGATTTGAGAAACACTGCCTTAGTGGAACAGAGCACAGGTTTTGATTCAAACCTTTTACGGTTCCAGAACCAAATGAAAATAAGACCCATTCTAGATCTGAATCAACACTTAAACATCCGATCCTTTCGCATGAAGTCAATCCAATCGGTTGTGTCCATCCTGCAAGGAGGGGAGTTTTTTTGGCTTCAATCAATATTAGAAATGCATATCTTCACGTGCCAACATTTTCCCGCTCACCAGAAATTTCCACGCTTTGAAATATTAAATCATTTTCAATTGTGGCCCTGCCATTCGGTTTAGCCCACAGCACCACGGGTGTACTGAGATTCTGGCACCTCCTTTAGCCAGATCATGAGCTCAAGGCATAACTGGTCCTATCTATTAAAAGGTAGATTGTCTAAATAGGCTCATTCAGTCTCAGGTCTAAACCAGAGTTTCACAGCTGTAACTATCTGGAATCCCTGGGTTGGATACTCAGCCTAGAAAAATCCTCCTTAAAATCAAGGAGATTACAGTACTTGGGGCTGATTTTATAAGATGCCATACAGAAGGTATTCTTACCCCAGAAAAGAATCCGTTCCATTGTAGGACTAATTCAACTTATCAAAATGAGGAAAAATCCTTCAATTCAACTGTGCATGAGATTGTTAGAGGAAAGGGTGGCCTCCTTTGAGGCCATCCCTTGTGCAGTTTTCACTCAAGTCTGCTTCAAAACACCATCCTGTCAGTCTTAAATAAAGATCCAGGCCTTTGTTTTTTGTTTTTTCCAATACGCTTGGCTTCCAATGTAGTCAGAGCCTAAACTGGTGGTTTTCAGCAAAAGGGAAAGTCTTTTCTACCTGTATCCTGGGAAGTATTAACAGATGCCAGCCTTCTAGGCTGGGGAGCAGCCCTGGAAGAAGATTCTGTCCAGGTGACATGTTCCAGGTTAGAGGACCTTGCCTATCAACATTTTGGAAGATTCTGGCAGTGTCTGGCCCTAGAATCTTGGACGGTCAGACTACGGGACTGTCCTGTCAGGATTCAGTCCAAGGCCACGTCGATGGCTTACATCAATCACCGGTGGGGGGGCACGAGAAGTCGTGCTGCCCAAAAAGAGGTGAATGTTATAGCTTGGGCAGAACACAACACTCCTCGCCTATCGGCAATTTTGAGTTGCCAAAAATTATTCCGGGAGGATGGTCTCTTCACCCCGACATCTTCCTAGACATTTATGTCAGAGATGTGGTATTCCGGACATGGACCTATTCCCGTTGAAAATAAAAAACAAAGTCGACAACTTTGTCGAACAAGGGATCCGCTAGCAGACAAATTTATTCTTTCCATGGGATCAGTTTTTTACTGATCTGTTTCCTCCAGTTCTGCTACTTCAGCGCCTTCTCCACAAGATCAAGCAAGAACGAAAGGAGGTGATTCTGGTGGCCCCAGTGGGTCCCACAAGATCTTGATTCACCAAGATCATAAAGATGGCAGTAGGAGTCTTTCGGACTCTGCCATTATAGCCAGTCCCTTCTCGCACAAGGTCCGGTATTTCATCCTACCTTACGGATGAAAAATTTAACAGGTTTGACTGTTGAATCCCACTTTATAAAGGATTGTGTATACTTTGATGCTGTGAAGCCGGCTTCCAGAATCCATTTTACTATAGGGTCTGGAAGGCATATGTTTCTTGGTGTGGATCCAGGGGTTGGCACCCCAGGAAGTATGTCATAGGCAGGATCCCTGATTCCTGCAAATGGGAGCTGAAATGAAGCTGGCCTTGACTTCTATCAAGGGCCAGATCTCAGCCTTGTCAGTGTTTTTTCAATGGCCTCTTGGTGCGTAGCTTATTCAGGGGAGAACACAGGTTATTCCCCCTCTCAAGACCAAAATTTAAATCCCAAGGATTTAGGAGGTGCCTTATCAGATTTGCTGAATCAGCTGTTTGAGCCTTTATGAGAAATTCCCTTGGTTCTTTTAACAAGAAAGATACTCTTCTAGCAGAAGAAATGGCAACCAGAAAGATTATCGGAACTACCAGCTCTGTCTTGTAAAGAGCTGTATTTGATCATGCATAAGGATGAGGTGGTTTTATGTCGTCCTCCTGAATTCCTACCAAAAGTGGTAACAGGTTTTCATTTTAAACCAAGATATAATATTCTTGCTGCTTTCTCCCTAGAGCCTCAATTGAGGGAAGAGAAGGCACTACATTCCCTTGATGTAGTAAGAACAATCAGTCTATTTAAAGGCGACCGCTCAGGTTCGCAAAACGCACGTTTTGTTTGTACTGCGTGAGGGTCCAAAACATGGACAGGCAGTGTCAAAATCTACTATTTTCCAAATGGATTTGTCAAGTGCTTGTTCAAGCTTTGACTTGGGAGGGAAGCATTTTCTTCTTTATGTTAGAGCACACTCAGCCAGGGCCCTTGGTGCCTCTTGGGTGGTGCATCATCAGGCCTCTATGGCTCAGATCTGTAAGGCGATGACTTGGTCTTCGGTTTATACATTTACCAGATTTTATCAAATCTATGTTAAAGGTCATGAGGATATTGCCTTTGGGTGCAGTGTACTGCAGGCTGCAGTATGAGTCCTCTGGCCTCCTGTTTTTAGTTTTTGTAGTAATTACTATGGCTATGTCCCCTGAGGTATATCAAAGAAAATATTACAGGTAAGCAGTTTTAGAATTCCTGTTTTTTCGAAACTGACTTTTTTTTTAAATTATGCTTAAAGTGAAGCAATAAAAATGAAATATTCATTTTAAATATTGTGCCCGGGGGGTGTCTATAGCAGCCTTTCTCGACCTTTCCTGGTTGAGGATCACTGGTCTATAGCAGTGGTCATCAACCCTGTCCTCAGGGCCCACTAACAGGCCAGGTTTTATGTATTACTTTGGGGAGATGAGGACTAGAATACTGCAATCACTGAGCAGCAAATGAGATCACCTGGAATGTATTTCAGTTATCTTGCAAACCTGGCCTGTTAGTGGGCCCTGAGGACAGGGTTGATGACCACTGGTCTATAGTATGCATGTAAACTGGCTCACTTTTCCTGTGTTTAGAACAGTTCCACAGCAAAATCCCATTTTATAAAAGTAATTTAAAACTGATCGCGGCTGTAATGAATTGTCTGGTCTCGGCAATATAGATAAAAAGAGCAAGGGGTCTCCCCCAGTCCATTACCAGGCCCTTTGCATCTGGTATGAATATTAAGGGAAACCCTTAAAAATCCATACCAGGTCCTTTGGGTCTGTTATGGATTTTGGGGGCACTACTTTTTTTACTTGGCACAGGGTTCCCCTAAATTTCCATAACAGACCATTCAGGTCTGGTACGTATTAACGTAAATTTTAACTTGACTGTTGCCGCCCTCCGTCAAATCATGGTGGGATAGTGCAGCTCTTGTTCTGGGACACAGTTTGGGTATGCGGCGATCGTGCTGTGTTGCTAGGACATGGTGCGACCCCCGATCTGTGTAAAGAGCCATGGCCGCAGCTCTTTAACCATGTGATCGGCTGTGTCCAATCACAGCTGGTCACAGGTAAACATGTAGATTCCGGTTATCAGCTCTCCTTACCACTCTGTCAGTGTGAGGCGTTGGGGGCAGGACCACCCAGTGATGTACCTGGGTGACCCTGCTCCCTCTGATGCCACAAGAAATCTATAGGGAAGTCCCTGTGGTGTCAGAGTGGGTGGGGTCACCCAGGCATGTCACTGAGTGGCTCCGTCCTCAGTTGTATAAGAACTGTCATCATCGAAGAAGCGTCACACTGCGGGAGCCTCCCATAGACATAGAGGTGGGTCGGCTGCGGATTTTTTTTTACTTTTTCGGTCCATCATGGTGTGAAGAAGATAAATGGACCTCTTTATTTTTTAATAAAGGACTTGTTCCCAAGCTGTGTATTGTCGTTTATTGTATTGTCCTTTGTAATATTTTGACACTTTTTTTTTTGTGTGTGTGAAATGGTAGGGGTACTTGTACCTCGTTACTATTTCACAGGGGTGGGAGGCTGGGATATGGGGGTCCAAAGGGGGCAGATTCTGATAAGGCCCCACCCACTGACCCCCCCCAACCACCGTGCAAGGGTTGAGGGGGATGAGGACCTCCTTCCCCTCCACATGGGGACAAGGTGCTGGGGGGGGGGGGGGGGGGCGAGCGAGCGCGCGCGCGCTATCCCAAAGCACTCCTCCCATGTGGAGGGCATGTGGCCTGGTACGGTTCAGGAGGATGGAGCGTTCTCCCTCCCTCCCCTGCGGCCTGCCAGGTTGCATGCTCCGATAAGGGTCTGGTATGGATTTTCTTTTACATTTTGGAGCAGTGTTCTTAAAATCCATACCAGACCTGAAGGGTCTGGTAAGTATTTTGGGGGTGGTACCTACGCCATTTAAAAAAAATAAAATAAAATTGGTGCAGGGTTCCCCTTAACCACTTGGCATCCATAGGCCATCATATGACATACTCGGCATCATTCAGATATTGGCATTTTCAGCCGGCAATTCTCTATACCATAAGAATGATCATAGCGGCTGTTCTGCCACTTGATCATTCTTACGGGCGGCGAAAGGGGACATCCCCCCCCCCCGCCTCCATCGGTGAGTCGGACAAAGGATCCGCCGACCCCAGATGTTGATCACAGAGCTTTCTGGTGGACCAGATGGTCGCCGGAGTCTCTATGAAGGCCGGGCGTGATGTTAAGGTGTTGCGCTCGGCCTCTAAGGTAAAAAAAAGAAAAAAAAAATTTTTTTTATTATTTCAGGCTTCCCAGCCTAGTGGTGAGATGTGGGGGTCTTATTGACCCCCACATCTCACTGTAAAGAGGTCCTGTAATGTCATATTTCTATTACAAGGGATGTTTACATTCCTTGTAATAGGAATAAAAATTATAAAAAAATTTTTTTTAAAGTGTAAACATTATGTAAAATTACCAATTTTTTTTTTTTTTTTTTTTTAAGTGCCCCTGTCCTCGTATGCTTGTACACAGAAGCAAACGCATACGTAGGTCCTGCCCACATATGAAAATGTTGTTCAAAGCACACGTGTTGTCACTGCGATCGGTAGAGCGAGAGCAATAATTCTAGCCCTAGACCTCCTCTGTAACTCAAAACACGTAACCAGTAAAAAAAACATTTTTTTTAAAGCATCGCCTTTGGAGATTTTTAAGTACTGAAGTTTGGCGCCATTCCACGAGCAGAGGCAATTTTGAAGTGTGACATGTTGGGTATCTATTTACTCGGCGTAACTTCATCTTTCACATTATGTAAAAAAAAAAAATTGAACTAACTTTACTATTTTTGTTTAATTTTTAAAGCATGAAACAGGGTTATTTTTTTTATTTTTTTTTTAAATGTGTTTGAGAAAAAAATTACTGCGCAAATACCGTGCAAGATAAAAAGTTGCAAGGACTGCCTTTGCATTCTCTAGGGTGTCTGCTAAAATATATATATATATATATATATATTAGTGTTTGGGTGTTCTATGTAATTTTAGAGCAAAATAATTATGATTTTTACATGTAGGAGTGAAATGGTTAATTTCCATATAATATATATATATATATAATACCCCATGCTAGTTTTTTTCAATGAGTTTTATCTATATGGCCGAGACCTGACAATTACAGCCACAATCAGCTTTAAATTACTTTTTTCCTTTAGAAATTGAATTTTGTTGTGGTACTGCTCTAAACACGGGAAAAATGCGCCAGTTTACAGACATACTATAGATACCTTCCCAGGCATGATATTTAAAGGAATATTCCATTTTTATTGGTTCACTTTAAGCATTAAAAAAATAATAATAATCACTGCTCCTGTAAAAATGTCCGTATAAATAAATTGCATTTATACATGTCCCCTGGGGCTGGACTCAGGTCTCCAAACACTTTTTATAACAATAAACTTACATATAAGCCTATAAAATGAACACCTTTTTTTTTTTTAGAAATTCTTTATTTTTATTTTTTTAACAAGGATAATAACATAACATTGCATGTGAATACAACATCTCATCTATTTATCACATTCTTCCTCTCTTCCTTAATTACTATAACGATATTGTGTTATCTTTGATCTGCTTCATTGGTTATTCTCATTTCCATATAATTCCCTCTACAACGACTTCCTTTCTATCCTTCTTCCCGTTTCCTTCCTCCTCTATCTGAAAATAACATACAAAACACGAAGAAGAAGCATCCCCCCACCATCCGTCGTCCTGAATGAGCACCCCAGGATTATTTGGTACTGACTCATTCCGACAATTTTATTTAGGCATTTTGTTCCCTATATTTAATATAGGTCGTCCAGACTTTCCAATATTTTATCCTCCTGTTCTCTCAGCATCATAGCAAGGTTTTCCATTTGCTGGATTTCTGGTATTCTACCAAGCCATTGTGATCTAGTTGGAGATGCAGTATTTTTTCCAGAGAACTACATGCTTTTGCTGCCGTCAGCAAATGCCTCGAGGGAGTTTTTGTATTTTTCAATAGATACTGTAATATCATTTAGTAAGAAAGCTGCTGGATTTTCTCCAAGAGACACTTCCGTGATTTTCTTAATTGTTTCAGAGACTATCTTCCAAAAATTTTTTAATCTCTGACAGTGCCAAAATATGTGTACCATAGTGCCCTCTGCCCCTGACATCGCCAACATAGATTTGATACCTGTGGGCATATCTGGTTCAATACTGTTGGGGTTCTGTACCATCTGGTCAGAATTTTATACCCCCCTTCTTGGTATCTAGTAGCCATTGAGGCCTTATGCGTAAACGAGAGAATCTTATTTTTCTGTGCTTTAGAAAATGTTACACCTGGAGGAGCTAAGTGAAGCTGCTGAGCCGACAGACATGGATGCTTAGAGCTCTGCTGTCACCAGGACAAAAGTGGCCTTCTCTTCTCGAGTCACGGACGAATACTGCATCTCCACGGTAACCTGCCTACTATATAGCCTGCAGGCCACAAGCACATATAATGTTTAATGGGGAAAAAGACAAAACTTAAACAACTATCAGGCAAAGAAAACCTGACTAAAAACGCTTTTAAAATGGCGGCAGCACAATCCTGCCGCTCTGCATTACCTCAGAGGCAGAAATTGAAAGGGCACTCTAACTCTTCTCCCTGACAATATATTGACTCTTAAGGCCCATACACACGATCAGACTTTTTGACAACAAACATGCGAATTAGCTGTTTTGGAGCAACATCCGACCGTGTGTACGCTCCATCGGACAAACTTTTTCGGTTTTCATCGGACTTTTGTTGGCTATGCGAACAGACAAACTTTCTGGCAAGAAAAAAAGTCAGATGGAGCAAAGTCTGATCGTGTGTACAGAAAACCATAGGACTTTTGTACAAAGTACAAACATGCATGCTCAGAACCAATGCAAAAGATCAGACAACAATACAGAAGTTGACCAAAGGTGGCGGTAAAGAGCAGAAAAACCACATGATTTGGTGAAAGTTGGCTGAAAAAGTCCTGCTGTGTGTATGCAATACAAGTTCTCGGCCGATGCCCTTTGTACAAAAATCCACAAGAAAGTTTATACAAAGTCCGATCGTGTGTATGAGGCTTTATAATGAATTCAGAATGACCTCTATAACATTACAGAATATCTCTAATGGCTCAGATCTTCTTAGTCAGTTTAAAGGTGTCTTACAAAAAGCCCTCCAAAATACCTCAGACACAATAACTGAAAAACTGAGCAGGGAAATTTGTGAGGTAGGGCGCCACACATCAATATTAGAACACAACATGGAGGAAATAAATGATATCACCAATACTCATGCTAATGAGCTAGAAGCCCTTAGAGAAGAAAATTCTTCCCTTTACACACGCTTAGAAGATTTTGAAAACTGAGCCAAGAGATCTAACTTGCGACTCCGTGGTATACCAGAAACCATAATAGATCTACAATCAACAGTAACAGCACTCTTTTAGGAGTTAGCTCCATCAATTCCCATTGAAAGCTTGGAGATGGACAGAATCCATAGAACTCTGGCCCCCAAAAAGGAAGATGCCACCCCCCCCAGGATATTGTAATAAAATTACATTATTGCAGAACAAAGGAGCAACTAATGGAAGCAGCACGCAATAAGGATGCATTGACTTTTCAAGGTCATCATTATCAAATATTCCAGGACCTTTCACAACAGACTTTAGCCTCATACACACGATCGGACTTTGTACAAACTTTCCCTTGGATTTTTGTACAAAGGGCGTCGGCCCTGAACTTGTATTGCATACACACAGCAGGACTTTTTCAGCCAACTTTCACCAAATTATGTGTTTTTTCTGCTCTTTACCGCCACCTTTGGTCAACTTCTGTATTGTTGTCTGATCTTTTGCATTGGTTCTGAGCATGCTTGTTTGTACTTTGTACAAAAGTCCTATGGTTTTCTGTACACACGATCAGACTTTGCGCCATCAGACTTTTGTTGCCAGAAAGTTTGTCCGTTCACACAGCCAACAAAAGTCAGATGAAAACCAAAAAAGTTTGTCCGATGGAGCATACACACGGTCGGATGTTGCTCCAAAACAGCTAATTTGCATGTTGTCAAAAAGTCTGATCGTGTGTATGGGCCTTTTCTTCAAGAGAAAATAGATGAAACCACATCTACAGATTGACAATTCCAGAAAACACAACAGAAGGATCCAAACGCAGAGCATCGTCAAAATCACCCAATACTCAGTAAGAAAATCCCATTCAACAAGCCCTCTCCAGTACCAACAAGCGGAGTAATTTTGCATCACCTCCACCAAATCCTGGAGAACAAATGGACTGAAATCTTCTATGATGATATTGCACATATGAAACTTCTTACTTATTGTCACTAAATGAATGGTGACATCCTAGGTAATCTCAAAGGATAAGATCAAATAATCTTTCCCCTGATGAGAGCTTTATCCTTACAAATTCATAAATTTAGAAGCGTATTAAGTTTATTGTAATACTCCACAGATTACCTATCTTTAATGCACCAACACCTTTCTAGGTTTATTAAATTTAATATACTCCCTTTGCTTATAGTGTATGAAATAACGCAGAGTAGGGATGAGCCGAACACCCCCCGGTTCGGTTCGCACCAGAACTTGCGAACGACCCCCGCGTTCGGTACGAACGTTAGAACCCCATTGAAGTCTATGGGACTCGAACGTTCGAAATGGAAAGTGCTAATTTTAACGGCTAATATGCAAGATAGTGTCCTAAAAAGGGTTTGGGGACCTGCCTCCTGCCTCAGGGGACATGGGTCACTGCAAAAAAAAGTTTTAAAAACTGCCGTTTTGGCGGGAGCACTGATTTTAATGACGATTAAAGTGAAAAAAAAAAGTGAAATATTCCTTTAAATATGGTGCCTGGGGGGTGTCTGTAGTATGCCTGTGAAGTGCCACGTGTTTCCCGTGTTTAGAACAGTCCCTGCACAAAATGACATTAAACGGAAATAACACCATTTAAAACTGCTTGCGGTTTTAATGTTATATCTGGTTCCTGCAATATGGTTGAAAATCATTGAGAAACATGGCATGGGTAGCCCTCCCTGCCCATTACCAGCCTATTTGGGTCTTGTACGCATATTAAGGGGAACCCCGTACCCATATTAAAAAAAAGGAAATGCGTGTGGCCCCCAGGCCCTATATACTCAGAACAGCAGTATACAGGCGGTGCAAACAAGACAGGGACTGTGTAGGTTTGTTGTGTTAAGTTGAATCTGTTTGTCATTTTCAACCGGTACATTTTTAAAGTGTAGCTCCAGTCAAAAAAACGATTTTTAAGCTTTTTGGAAAACATAGGGAAGGGTTATCACCCCTGTATAATTTGTTTTGTCGTCCATCTTTTTTCATCTCACTTGCTGCTGTCTCCTTGCGTTTGCAAGTAGGAGATGTTTGTAAGTTGGATGTTTGAAAGTAGGGGCCTGCCCTATATTATAGCGGTATGTACTGGGTACAGAGCACGCAGACAGCACGCACTATCTCCTAACACTACTGACTGCAAGCTCTATTATTAACCACTTGACCACTGGGCACTTAAACACCCTTAATAACCAGACCAATTTTCAGCTTTCGGTGCCCTCACATTTTGAATGACAATTACTCAGTCATGCAACACTGGACCTATAGGAAATGTTTGTCCTTTTTTCACACAAATAGAGCTTTCTTTTGGTGGTATTTAATCACTGCTGGGTTTTTTATTTTTTGTGCTATAAAAGAAAAAAGACCGAAAATTCTGCGAAAAAATGAATTTTTCTTCGTTTCTGTTATAAAATTTAGCAGATTAGTCATTTTTTCTTCATAAATTTTGGCCAAAATTCATACTACTACATATCTTTGGTAAAAATAAGTACAAATTGGTGGATATTATTTGGTCTTTGTGAAAGTTATAGAGTCCACAAGCTATGGTGCCAATATCTGAAAATTGATCACACCTGAAGTACTGACGGCCTATTTCCTTTTTTTTTTTTTTTTTTCCACAAAATTGTCATATTATCAGGTTATTTCACACACACAGCATATGCATACCACAAATTACACCCCAAAACACATTCTGCTATTACTCCCGAGTACGGCGATACCACATGTGTGAGACTTTTACACAGCGTGGCCACATACAGAGGCCCAACATGCAGGGAGCGCCATCAGGCGTTCTGGAGCACCCAGGCCAATTCTGACATTTCTCTCCTACATGTAAAAATCATCATTTATTTGCTAGAAAATTACAGAGAACCCCAAAACATTATATATATATATATATATATATTTTTTTTTTAGCAAAGACCCTGGAGAATACAATGGTGGTCGTTGCAAATTTTTATCTCACACGGTATTTGCACAGCAATTTTTCAAACGCGTTTTTTGGGGGGAAAAAACAGTTTTGTGCTTAAAAAACAAACAAAAAAAACAGTAAAGTTAGCCCAATGTTTGCATAAAGTGAAAGATGAAGTTATGCTGAGTAAATAGATATCAAACATGTCACTCTTCAAAATTGCACATGCCCGTGGAATGGCGCCAAACGTCGCTACTTAAAAAATCCCCATAGGCGACGCTTTAAATTTTTTTTTACTGGTTACATGTTTTGAGTTGCAGAGGAGGTCTAGGACTAGAATTATTGCTCTCGCTCTAACATTCTCGGCGATACCTCACATGTGTGGCACATGCGAGCACATGGGGACATGGGCGCTTAAATTTTTATTTTATTTTTTTATTGTTCATTTTACTTTATTTATTTTAGTTTGACATTTTTTTCCCCAAAAATATATTTTTGATCACTTTTATTCCTATTACAAGAAATGTAAACATCCCTTGTAATAGGCATATGGGGTGACAGGTCCTCTTTACAGTGAAATCTGGGGGGTCAATATGACCCCACATCTCACCTCTAGGCTGGGAAGCCTGAAATAAAAAATAAAAAAAAGATTCTGGCTTTGATCGTACTGGCGAGTTGGTAGAAGCACTGGAGGGCGGTGAGGGGTGGGGGGCGTCTATGGCTGGGTATTTCAGGGTATCACCGAGTATGGCTGGGTATCTCTGAGTATGGCTGGGTATGGCAATTTATGGCAGGGTATTACAGAGTATTGGCGGGGTATTGGCGGGGTACTACAGAGTAATAGCAGGGTACTGCAGAGTATTGGGGGGTACTACAGAGTAATGGCAGGGTACTGCAGAGTAATGGCGGGTACTGCAGAGTAATGGGGGTTACTGCAGAGTAATGGGGGTTACTGCAGAGTAATGGCAGGGTACTGCAGAGTAATGGGGGGTACTGTACTGCAGAGTAATGGTGGGGTACTGCAGAGTAATGGCGGGGTACTGCAGAGTAATGGCGGGGTACTGCAGAGTAATGGCAGGGTACTGCAGAGTATGCACTGGTATTGCAGAGTATTGGCAGGGAATTGAGGGGTTAAATTCGGTGAGCAGCGATGTGGGCACTGCAGATGCAGCCCACATCGCTGCTGACACCGATCTCTTTCCCCTCCGCTGTACCGATCGGTACAGAGAGGGGAGGGAGGAACCGGCGTCATAACATGACGCCGGTTTGTTTCCAAGTGATCACTCCGTCATTTGACGGAGCAATCACGTGGTAAACGGCCGCTATGAGCGGCCGTTTACCGTGATCCGTGATGCGCCGGGTCCTGTGGACCCGGCGGTCACGGATGCTCTCGAGTGCGCGCACCTCGGGGCACACAAGAGCAGAATTCTGGGAGGCCGTTAATTAACGGCCTCTCAGAGTTAAACAACCGCCCTGAAGCCGTTAATCGGCAATGGGCAGTTGTTAAGTGGTTAAAGCTAGATCACTAGCTATATAGGTGAGGTGAATATAGTGGTGTATACTGCAGTCAGGGCACAGACAACAACCACTACACAGCAGCAAGATAGGAAATCAGCCAAAAACGATTGGTGTGTACTGTGTTGAAGGTACACAGAACACCCACTGCTTCAGATGCTAAGTAACACACTACACGAGGCCGCCTCAAAGGCGGCCTTATATAGTGTGGGGCGTGCACTACACAGCCTGAGCTATGATTGGCCACAGGCAGGATGCCTGTGGCCAATCATGGCTCTCCTCGCTGCCGGCGCTGCGATTGGCCAAGCATGCGGGGTCACAGTGCATGCTTGGCCAATCATGGGGCAGCAATGCACTGCGCCACCGCAGTGCATTGTGGTCCGCGCGCGCGTCACTCGAATTTTGACGCGAACGGCCCAAACGTTCGGAATTCGCCGAACGGCCGAACAGCCAATGTTCGAGTCGAACGTACGTTCGACTCGAACACGAAGCTCATCCCTAACGCAGAGTTACAGGTAAACACTCCTATTAAATGTTCCTAATAATAACAAATGTATTATTAGTGACTCGTATTGTTTTATAATTGTTTGTATAACCTTTGAGGAGGCTGCCTTTGTCCTGGAGACAATCTACAGCACCTCTCACTTGATCCTCGAGTAGCCGGACTTACTGACCGAACACTCTTTGGACTATTTGTACCCACCGGCTGGTGATATTTCACCACCCCTTGGAGACTAGCTCCACATATGAGCTACATTCCTCTATATTTCATAACAACTTCTCTTCTGCAGTTCTAAAACCAGAAATTACTTACTCTATTTAAAGCTCTCTTCATCTCTTTTTTTTCCCCATCCTTCCTTACCCCCCCCCCCCCCCTTTTTTATTTATTTATTTTTACTTATTTTTTATTTGTTTTTTTTTGCTCCAGAGTACTACCCTGTTGGACAATAACTTATTAAAAAGTTTTTATTATTCCATTCACGTTTTATAAAATGTCTTTAAACGTACTAACTCTTAATGTCCAGGGTCTCAACTCACCACAAAAAAGAACAAAAGCCTTTCACTCTTTCTCGTCACTTTCTGCACATGTAACATGTCTGCAGGAAACACACTTCTCAACACAATCCGCCCCTAAATTTATAAATCGCCAATACCCTCAAGTCTATATGGCTTCGACCTCTACGAAACAAAGAGGGGTGCTAATTGCATTTCATAACACTACCCCCTTCACTCTACATAAGGAAATAAAGGATCCTGAAGGAGGTTATATAATAATTACTGGTCTTCTGTTAGACAATGAAATACCCATAGTTTCATACTATGCCCCCAATAGAAATCCTCTTTTGTTCCTCTCACATCTGTTCTCAGTAGTGGAATCACATAAAAAGGTACCCTCATGATGTGTGTAGACTCAAATCAAGTAATATACCCAATTCTAGACAAATCACCTACACCACTACAACCTCAATGCCTTTATTTCCGTCAGCTCCTTGATCAACATTCTCTTATTGACTCTTGGCGTGAACAAAATCCTAAAAGAAGACAATATACATTTTATTCTCATCCCCACAAAACATTTTCTCGTATAGACCACCAATTTGTCCACTTTGGCACTTCACCAAAAATCCAAAATCCCTTAATCATCCCATGTGTATGGTCAGACCAGAATGCGGTCATGAAAACCTTCTCATGCTTGATCCCAAGGCCTAATTACCGATCCTGGAGTATAAAAGACAATTTATTTGTTGACCCAACATATCTTACCGCTGCAAATTAAAACAGCAAATTTACAACAATTTAGAGGAAACTTTTTATAAAGCATCTGAAGAGTTCCAAAATGTGCCTTCTTAATCTACAAAACTAGCCTATAATACAGCAAAGTTAGAACTGGACCTCTTTTTGACAGACTCGGTGGTACAGACTCTTCGCAAAACAAAACATACACTATATATGAAAGCAAACAAACCAACCACATTCTTAGCATTAACACTACGCAGAGCTAACCACATTCCGAAACTGATTCGACTACAATTAACCAAATACACACATTCTAGTAATCCACAGAAAATATTAAATGAATTCCGCAGAAAACTCAAAGATTTATACCAAAATACACATATATTCGACCCAAAAAGCTTAGATACTCTAATATCCTCTATCCAACTTCCATCCCTTTCTGCTACTCAACAAGAAAACTTATGTCTCGTACACACGATCAAACAATCCGGTGGGAAAGTCCAGCGGACTCAAGTCCGCCGGACAAACCGCCCGTGTGTAGGCTCCGGCTGACTTTTTTTTTACCCAAAAGTCCGGCGGACTAAGAAAGTAGTTTTGCACACCAATCTGGCCACCGGACTCGCATTTCGGCGGACAGTACGGCCGTGTGTGTGCCAATTCGCCGTACTTTTGAAATGAATGGACTTTTCCCGCCCAGAGAAAAGTCTGCTCATTTTGAGCACGGCTCCAGGTAGCCTGGTATGGACTTAGAGGGGAATCCCTATGCCGAAAAATCGGCGTGGGGGTCCCCCCTAGGTCCATATCAGACCCTTATCCGAGCACGCTACCCAGCCGGTCAGGAAAGGGGGTGGGGAGGAGTGAGCGCCCCCCCCCCCGAGCCGTACCAGGCCGCGTGCCCTCAACATGGGGGGTGCCTTGGGGAAGGGGGGCCGTGCGCCCCCCACCCCAAAGCACCTTGTCCCCATGTTGACGAGGACAAGGGCCTCTTCCCGACAACCCTGGCCGTTGGTTGTTGGGGTCTGCGGGCGGGGGGCTTATCGGAATCTGTGAGCCCCCTTTAATAAAGGGGCCCCCGGATCCCGGCCCCCCACCCTATGTGAATGAGTATGGGGTACAATATACCCCTACCCATTCACCTGTGAATAAAAGTAAAAAAAAAACACAACACACAAGGGTTAAAATAGTTTATTGCACAGCTCCGGGGGTCTTCTCGCCGGACTCCTCCGCTATCTTCTGCTCTTTTGCTAGCTCTTTCACTAGCGGAGGTGCCCGGCTTTCTTCTTCGGCGCCGACCTCTTCTTCCGACTTTCTTCCGTCGCATTCTCTGGTCTCTATGACAGGACATGCGATGCACGTCATAGTGACCGGAGACAGTGACGAGGCAACATCTCCAGAAGAGAAGAACAGAAGACGGCGACAGAAGACTGGGCCACCGCTTGTAAAAGAGCTAGAAGAAGGCGCGGTGGCCCGGCAAGAAGAACTGAAGAGGGGGACAAGACCCCCGAAGAGGGGAACAAGTCCTCCGACATCGGAAGAAGAGGGCGGCGGTGAAGAAGAAAGCTGGGCTCTTCTGCTAGAGAAAGAGCTAGCAGAAGATAGCAGAGGGGTCCGGAGAGAAGACCCCAGAAGACGGAAGAAGACCCCCGGAGCTGTGCAATAAACTATTTTAACCCTTGTGTGTTGTTTTTTTTTTTTACTTTTTTCACAGGTGAATGGGTAGGGGTACATTTGTACCCCATACTCATTCACATAGGGTGGGGGGCCGGGATCCAGGGGCCCCCTTTATTAAAGGGGGCTCACGGATTCCGATAAGCCCCCCACCCGCAGGCCTCGACAACCAACGGCCAAGGTTGTCGGGAAGAGGCCCTTGTCCTCATCAACATGGGGAGAAGGTGCTTTGGGGTGGGGGGGCCGCGCGGCCCCCCCTTCTCCAAGGCACCCCCCATGTTGAGGGCACGCGGCCTGGTACGGCTCAGGAGGGGGGGGGCGCTCGCTCGCCCCTCCTTTCCTGGCCGGCCGGGTAGCGCGCTCGGACAAGGGTCTGTTGTGGACTTTGGGGGGACCCCCACGCCAATTTTTTTCGGCGTTGGGGTTCCCCTTTAAGTCCATACCAGGCGGCGGGGCCAGCGACGTCTCCTTCGCGGGCCCCGCCTACCTGGAGATCCGCTCGAAATGAGCGGACTTTTCTCCGCGTGTGTGGGCGAGTCCGTTCATTTCAAAAGTAGGGCGGATAGTACGGCGGACTTAGTACGCCGTATTAGTCCGCTGAAAAAGTGCCGTGTGTGGGCAAGTAGCCCGTTCGGAAAGTCCGACGGACAGTCTGGCGGGAAGTCTAAGTACGTCGGACAGACGGCTACGTGTGTATGCGGCTAAACTTCTCGAAATATTATTATGCTTCACAATTAGCACAAATAGCTAAGTACCATGCCCCAAAAGAAATTCCTCTTTGGGTAGCAATAGAATTGGTGGACTGTGATCCTCTTTCCACATCAAATCTATTATGGCTTTCATTATACCAACGTCGATCAATAACAAATTCAGTCACAAAACATAGCCTCTCCATTTGGGATAGACTCAAATCCCAGTTTGGTCTCCAATCTCCACCCACTACTCTCCTTTTTACACAATCTCTCCTTCTACCCACCTTGGACTTTACCTTCCTCCTTCATGGCCTGGATAAATGTAAATCTTACACGAATACATCACTTCTACGAATCTGATAAAATCATAACATTCCCAACACTAAACAAATCTCACAATATACCTAATAATGAAACATTTAGATATTTACAAATTAAAAATTTGTGTCCCAAAATACCCCCACAAACTTGACAACTCCAAACTATACTACCTTTGAACGAGCTTGTATATCAGATCCACACAGACGAGGACTTATCTCAGACCTATATGCCCAACTGCTTTCACATACAACCTCCTCTCCCCCATCTTATACTTCTAAATGGGAGGCTGATTTAAATCTTCCTCCAGACACATTGGATTGGGCACAAATCTGGCAAAATCCAAAATCTGCCACACCAAACATAGTAGCCCTTGAAACAAATTATAAAGTTATTACCAGGTGGTACCTAGTGCCAGCAAGAATATCAAAATTCCTTCCCCAATACCCCTCTCAATGTTTTGGAGGCTGTAGTGACCCAGGTACACATCTACACATTTGGTGGACTTGTCCCATAGCCCAGACCTTTTGGTCAAAAATATTTAATATTCTCTCTACAATGTTTGATACTACTTTACAACTTGATCCATCAGTGGCTCTCGTAAATAATAAACCATGAAAGATAACACAACGCCAATTTAAACTCCTACTATATGTCACAACGGCAGCAAAACAATCTATAGCTAAAGCCTGGAAGTCAGACAAGCTCTGTGAAGTGTCGGTAAAACAACGTGTAACACAAGCTATGATCCATGCCAAAATGGAGGCAATCATACTTGATAAACTTGTTAAATTTGAAACACTATGCCTTCCATGGATAACACACATTCTACCGCCAGATTTTGACTTCTCACTTCTTTTACCCTGATGAGGCTCACCACCTTTACGGACACTAATGTTATATGATGCCTTGTATATTTGAACAATCAATTCCCTCTGGAGACCCCTCATTCCCTCCAACCTCTTTTTAGATCCCAGACCTTTTTTTCCTACTTATTAAACTTCATTTTTAGATATGTATAATAGTGGGAATGTATTATTCCATTCTTATATTGAATTACTCTTTGGAAGAAAGTAAATGATCAGTTTAGAAAAAATCTACCCAAAGTTATGTTGGGGATGTTTTGGTGGGGCATCCATTCATTCGGGGAAAAGCCGGGCCACATAGCCGGACCTTGGCCCTGGTTGGGTGGGTGTCTCTCCAGGACATCCCAATACAGACCGATTTATCCAACATAGTTGTATCTCTATGTCTAATTCTTTAATAATATGCCATATATTAATTTTCCTTTATGCAAATTATACTAGGTTTATTAATTGTTATGATTATATTCTTCACATATATTTACTGATAAAAGATTCCCATATTACTCTCTATACATTAACTTTACTATTGTTATTCCAAATTAATAACTGTGAAGTTCCTTTATTCAAGTTTGATAGCCCTATACAATGTTAAAACTTGTATTATTAACTTGTATTGTATCATTCTCAATAAATTATTTAAAAAAAGGAAATGTTACACCTAACTCCCTTTGCCATGCTCGAAAAAAAGACCAGTTCTTGTGGGGCTTGCAGCTCAATTAGCAAGGAATATATTAATGATAATGCATGCCTCACTGGTTCCCCCTTCAAGCATAATTGCTTGAACTTCGATGGTGTGCATACAACCGCAATTTGTGATGTTATTACATGAAGGAAGGCTTTAGGCTGTGTTCGTCTAAATAGGTCTAGTTCCTCTCCAAACACCTGTTCAATCTCTTCATTAGTCAACATATGGTTGTCTAATTCTACCAAACCAGGTAAAGATTTCCTTATCCCATTGCTGGAAGTCTAATTTAATCTGTCGTGCCAATGGTACAAAATTAAATTTGAATACTCTACTTAGTTGTTTGGTATTTTAGTCCCTAAATAGCATATGTGGGAGTCTGTCCATCTAAAGGCAAAGTATAACGATAACTGATTTTGAAAGTCAGCACTCACTCCCACTCTCATCGCTTCTGATTTACCATAATTTACCTTAAAGTTGGACATTCCTCCATATATGCTTATTTCAGATATTAAAGATGGGTGAGATATAAGTGGAGAAGTTATAAAAAAATAGAAAATCGTCTGTGTATGCCGCCAATTCGTGTTCTTTTCCCTTTATTGCAATACCCCTAATATCTGGGTTGGCTCGTATGTTAGATGTTCAATGTTAGAATAAAAATTATAGGCAAGAGTGGACACCCCTGCTGCGCCCCATTACGTATATAAAAAATAAGCATGAATAATCAAACGTGTTCATTTTATATTATGTCCCATAGACTTTTTTTTTTTTTTTTTAGTTTCAATCTTTTTTATTAAGATTTATCAAGAGAACATACAAATAATGGACAGTATCAGTTATAAAGTTACATAATAAGAACATGAATAGTCAAAAGAGTGGTTACAGGCAGATTCAGGGATACAATCACACTGCAAATACTTAAGGTTGGAAGTTGTATGACACCTTGCATATATCTGAGGGTCATATGATGACAGGTCCAGGGCCTATGACACTACACCAGCCCTCGCAGACACCCCTTGGTAGCAGACTGTGTCTTGGGAGAGGTGGGAGGTAATCTGCCCCGGTCTCCCATCGACCCATTCGAGAAAAGACATTATATCAGGCGGTGAGGATTTGTCATGGCATACTGAGTGGTTTTCGGGGACTATCCTGGGCTGTTTTCACTGCTGTTTCCATTTGGTCTGGTGTCATATCAAGGAGCGTCCAGGTCAATTTTAAGCTGCTAGGATGTGCTAGCCAAGGTGACCATTGCTTGCTGAATTTGTGACCTGTCAGATTCGTTTTAGAGAAGAGATATTCCATATGACAGTGTTCATTGAGTGTGTTAATGAGAGACCTGGTGGTTGGGGGAAGTGGGTTTTTCCAGGCTCGAGCTATTACTAGGCATGCTGCAATTAAAATATGTTGTATAAGTGGCAGGCTGGTTGTAGGCCAGTGTTGGGGATCCATCCCGTAGAGAGCCATCTGCGGAGTTAGGTGCTGGGAAGTATTAGTCGTATACTTAATTAGAGCAGAGACTTGTTTCCAAAATGGAGCAATGATTGGGCAGTCCCACCATACGTGAAATATGTCTCCTAGTTCAGCACAGTTTATCCAGCATTTTGGGGAGTGAGTTGGGAAAATGGTTGTTAGTCTGGCAGGTGTGTAGTACCATTTATGGTATATCTTCATCAGGGTTTCCCAGTGGGTTACATTTTTGGATATGTTGGTTGGTATACGAAGCGCTCAGTGCCATTCCTCCATGGGGAATGAGGCTTTCAGATGTGACTCCCAGTAGATTAAATTTGTTGGTTTATGCGTTGAGGTTGGTCGAGATAGCAAGAGCGTAAATGAAAGAAATACCTTTTGATTTTGCCGGTCTGGAGAGTGTAGTATGTGAGCAGGCCCCTGGAGGTCGTTTCTGTGGTGGTAGGTATCTTTGAGAGAATATGTCGGATCCTAAGATAGATATAAAAGTCCTTGTTTGGTATGCCAAATTCCGTGGTCAGTTGTTGGTAGGTATTGCGGTTCGATTGGAAATATACATTTCCAATGGTCTTAAGTCCAGCTACATACCAGTGATGGATGTTTAAATTTGGAGACGGGAGTTGCAGTGTTAGAAACGGTAGCTTTTTCAAGGTATCTCCATGTATTCCTTGGTGGGCATGGCTAAGAGCCTTCAATTGTGCTACACGTGCGTTTACTGTTGGGAGGTATGAGTGTGGGACATGGTGGTTCATCCAAGTTGCTGAAATTATAAGTTGTATGGTGTTTGGTGATGCCGTTACCTCTATTTGGAACCACATAGTGTTGGAATGCTGGGACCACCATTGTTTTCCTTGGTCCAAGACTGTAGCTTTATAGTATCATTTTACATCAGGCGCACCCATGCCTCCATAAGTGGTAGGGGTACACAGCATTGCAGAATTTAAATGTGGCTTGTGGGCTTCCCAGATAAAGGAGTTGAGGGTGCGTTGTAGTTTGGCCAGTTCACTGGGCAGTGTTGGTAAAGAGAGGGTCCTAAAGTAGTACAGTACACGAGGGAGAGAAGAAACATTTTGGTCCGGGCTATCCTTCCAACCCAAGAAGCCTTGATGGATGACATATCCGAGATTAGAGTGTTTAATTTCTGATGCAGGGAGGCTAAGTTAGTATGAAGAAGCGTGGAGGAGGGGGTTACCAGTTGTATGCCTAAGTACTTTATTGAGGAACAGGGAGCCCAGGAGAAGGGGGAGACTTTAGAGATCTCGGTTTTGAGTGTGGGTGACACATTAATGCCAATCATGGATGCTTTATATGGTTTAATTTATACAATGAAATTGCACTAAAGTTCTCTAATACTTGCGTTAGAATGGGGAGGGAGTTTACTGGGTCAGTGAGCGCAATTATGACATCATCTGCATAGAGGCCTATTTTGTTGTAGGTATGACCTACTAAGATCCCGGAGATGAGGGGATGTGCGCGGATGGTCTGTGCTAGGGGCTCCATCACCAAGGCACAGATCAGGGGTGAGAGTGGACATCCCCGACGTGTGCCATTGGTGATTGTGAAGGAATCACAGAGAATGCCGGAAGTGCGGACTTTAGCGCTAGGTGATGAGTAAAGGTCTAGGATGGCTTGTAGAAAATTTCCCTCTATGCCAAATTTCCTTAGTACTCCCTCAAGATATCCCTAATGGACTCTGTCAAACGCCTTCTCTGGGTCTAAAGAGATCAGCAGAGAAGGTGTCTGGTGATGTTCTGCCCAATGTATAAGATCTATGAATCTGCGGGTGCCATCTGAGGCCTGGCGTTGGGGGATGAATCCCACTTGATCTGGGTGTACAAGGTGGGTCATGTGTTGTGATAAATGCGTGGCTAACAATTTGGCATATATTTATAGATCGGTATTGAGAAGCGAGATGGGGCGATAGTTAGCTGGATCATGGGGGTCTTTCCTGGCTTGTGGATGGTGGAGATAGTAGCTTCTAAGGATTCGGTTGGGATTTCTCCGGTTGTAAGGAATCTGTAAAATGAGTTGCGCAGGTGTGGGAGCAGTTGTTCGCAATATGTTTTATAATATTCATTTCCAAAGCCGTCCAGGCCTGGAGCTTTGTGCAGCGGTAG
The DNA here is from genome assembly GCF_037356315.1 of Lithobates pipiens. NCBI lineage: Eukaryota > Metazoa > Chordata > Amphibia > Anura > Ranidae > Lithobates > Lithobates pipiens. Next base: position 594,714,997 of record NW_027507748.1, on the reverse strand, counting down.
TGCTGTGATCGCGTCTCGGATTTCTTGAGTCGTGAAGGGTTGGGCGAGTTCTGCGGCTTGTGTGGGAGTTAAAGAAGGGAAGAGAGGGAATTTTGGATATTTGTGTCAGTAGGTCGTGTCTCAGTGGGAGAGTCTTTTATGTTGTATAATTTGTGATAGAATGAGCTAAAACAGTCGGCTATGTCTTTGGGGTTAGTTAATCTGTGACCATTAGAGTCTTCAAGGTATGGGATTGCGGCTTGTGCTGCTTTACGTTTATATTGTCATGCTAGGGTTTTCCCTGCTTTATTTCCCTTTGAGTACCAGGTAAGTTTTAGTTTCCATCAGGGCTGAACTGGGACAAAAATTTGGCCCTGGACTTCATCCAGACTGGCCCACTTTAATTTTGCAAACACACACAAAAACAGTATATAAACTATACGCAATTGCGCAAAAAAATAAGTAGAACATTCCAAAGTAAGTATAAAAGGCTTTTTTTTTATTATTTAGAGAAAAAGATGCATTCCAACATTACAGACACCTTTAATGAAATGTTTAAGTTACACTCCGTTCAATGGCAGGTGTCATAAATAAGGAAAACAGTTATAAATAGCATCTTATGTTTGAATATAATATTAACAAGAAACAGTTCAAATAATAACTTGTGGGAATCACAAAAATAGACAGGGAAATATCCACTGTAACATACAATGCGAATTACAAAAGCAGTATAAACGGCTAACCATACAAAAAGGTCCAAAATCACTGTTAGGGCTTATAGAAGAAGCTTAGAAAACAATTCAATTTTCTCTGCAACTTTGTCAATGGTCACTTCAGAGTCAAGAGAGCAGAGGATGTCCTTTTCTGTTGACATCAACATAAAAGCTTCCAGATGCTCTTGTGACAGCTTGGTTCTGAGTCTGCTTTTGATGAACTTGAGTGTTGAAAATGTACGTTCACAAGCAACCTGAGTGATGGACAGGGTGAGTAGGAACTGGTATGCAAGACCTAGGATGTGGTAGACATTTGACATTAGATTGAACTAGGCTTGTGCAATTCGTTTCGGAACGAATCGAAATTCGGCCGAATTTTGCATCTTTCGGACATTCGGATGCATCCGAATGTCTGAATAAAAAAATAACAAATTACAACGAATACGAAAGAAATATAATGAATGAATTCGAATGAATTCGACATGATTCGAAATTATTTCAACCGCATTCAAAATTATTTCAACTGCATTCGAAATGATTTCAACATGATTCGACATTATTTCAACCACATTTGAAAATATTTTGTGACCCGACTTTAGGGCCATGTATCTCGGGGTCACTTGGTGACACTTCAAATTTGGATATGTTGTAGTGCTAGTATTATTGTGTTTGCATACCAAATTTGGTATGCAAACACAATAGTACTAGCAATACAACATATCCAAATTTGTAGTTTCTAGCACCAAGTGACCCCGAGATATATGGCCCTAAAGTCGGGTCACAAAGTATTTTCCAATGTGGTTGAAATAATGTCGAATCATGTTGAAATCATTTCGAATGCATTCGAAATGATTTCAACATGATTCAACATTATTTCAACCGCATTCGAAAATATTTTGTGACCCGAATTTAGGGCCATGTATCTCGGGGTCACTTGGTGCTAGACTCTTCAAATTTGGATATGTTGTAGGGCTAGTATTATTGTGTTTGCATACCAAATTTGGGGTTTCTAGCTATAAGTGACCCCGAGATATGTGGCCCCAAATTCGGGTCGCAAAATGTTATTAGTTATTAGAGCAGAGAATAACATTTTGCGACCCGATTTTTGGGCCACATATCTCGGGGTCACTTATAGCTAGAAACCCCAAATTTGGTATGCAAACACAATAGTACTAGCACTACAATATATCCAAATTTGGAGTTTCTAGCACCAAGTGACCCCGATATATATGGCCCTAAATTCGGGTCACAAAATATTTTAGAATGTGGTTGAAATAATGTCGAATCATGTTGAAATCATTTCGAATGCGGTTGAAATGTCGAATCATGTTGAAATCACTTCGAATCCGGTAGAAATATTTTCGAATTTGGTTGAAATATTTTCGAATGTGGCCGATTTTTTGAATTCGGTAGAAAACTAAACGAAATCCGAAAACAAATTTAAGGAAGTTAACGAATATAACTAAACAAAATTAATGAATTAACGAATTAAAACGAAACTAAACTAAACACATTTTTTCCTTTTGCACATGTCTAGATTGAACCTCCTGAGAATCTGGTAGCAACACAGCAGATATTCTTTACATGAGGAACACTTCTTACATTGGATTTCAACTTGCTCGTCTTCACTCTCATTCTCCAATGTTTTTACCTTGTATTCATCTAGTGGAGACATTTTTAATCTTTCCCACTGAAGAGCAAAACTGCTTAATTCACTCTGAAGATTCTCAGCACTTGCTTCACTGTCAAACTTCGACAGACATTTGCTAAGTTCTTGGAACATAAGTGGTGAAAGAGACGAGGACTTTAACTGAACAAAGTTTCTTGGGTCCAGAAATGCAAGGTCAGCATAGAGTGTACCATGACTCGGGAATCTTCTGTGAAGTGTCTCTGTAGCTGTGTCCATTATCGGATTGTGCACTGTGACTTCATAAGCCTTTTCTGGACTTGTGATCGTTTCAGCATGAGCAATCTCTCCAGGCATGGTTTTCTTCTTCCTTTTTCTTTGTGATGGCAATGTAGACTGAACTTCCAGTTCTATCTCTTTGTCCTGCTCCTGCAATTTTTCATTTGCCCACAGAACAAATTTCTCTGCAGCTACGCTAACTGAGGCAAAATCTCTAGACATATTTTTAAGACTTTCATGTGTTGCCATAACCATTCTATGAGCAGACAGTATATCCATCCCCTGCGTTTGAAGGTATTTGGACAATGGTGAAGTCTTCTCAAATATCCAGAGGAAGGTTTGTGCCGTCAGTATCATCTCATACTTCAGCAGAGCTTCTACAAATCCTCGTGCTTGAATGCGAGCAGTCATTTTTAAGGTAATATTTTCTTGTATTGCTGTCAATGCAAGAATGACATCCACGTAGAGACAATTATCTGGATTTGCAAATGATCCAAACACTTTCCTGAGAGCGTTATCCTTGGCCCACCACTGTGTCTCTCCAATTAGTGAGAGTCATCTCTGGTGCTTGTCTTGGCTCTCACTTTCCCACACATTCATCCTTTTATATGACTCACGAAAGAACACTGCAATGTCATTAAGCACTGAAAAAAGTGATCCACATTGAATTACCGTTTGGGTTGTGTCAGCCAAAACTAGGTTAAGAACATGGGCATAGCACCAAACACGCACTTGATTTGGTGAAAATTTGGACATCTGAGTTGAAAAGCCCTTGTAGCGGCCTTGCATGTTAGAGGCACCATCTGTAGCATGTCCAATGCAGTTGCTCAAGTCTAAATTGATCTTCTCTGCAAGCTCTGAAACAATATCCACAAAATATTGTCCAGTATATTCCTTACACTTGACAATGCTAATAAGCCTTTCATGAATGGTGTCTGTAACATATCGCAAAACAATAGAACACTGGTCTTGTGAGGTGATGTCTTGTGTGGTGTCAATCTGCACCGAGAACATTACGACATTCTTTATGTCTCTCACAATGGTCTCCTGAATAAGGTGCTGAATGGTTTCAATTACAGAATTAATGGTTCTTGCAGACAGTAACGTAACCAGGGAACCTCTGCCTTTTGCCCCAGTCTGATGTAGCTTCTTAGATTTTTCAATGCATTCTTTTAAATGCTCTTTCAGACAGACATCATACTTGCTTAACAGGAGTATAATCTCTAAAAAGTTGCCATGATCAATATTGCTGTCATCAAGCATGTATGCAGCCTCATTCTCTGACCTATAGCTAAGTCCTCTTTTGCCGATCAATTTGACAACATCAATTACACGCTCCAGTATTTGTCGCCTCTTTCTGATTTGTTCTCTGTGTGAGGACAGCTGACTTCCACTAAGTAAATGTTTAACGGCAGATTTAGAGGCATTTAAGAAGTATGCTTCTGCACAGGTTTTGTGTGCCATGCTCTTTTCATGTTCCTCTATGCGCTGATGCACATGTTTCCAGTCTGTCATACCACTTATAAATTGAGATTTGTCAGGTAACTTGGCAAATGCTATGCAGACAGAGCAATGTAATGCATGGCGTTCTTGGCAGTAAGTAAACCACTGTCTATGAGTACCATCCTTGCACCAGAACACTTTCTGTACCAATGGATTACTTGATGTTTGTTGCGGATGATAATTAAAAAATATCTTCACGTTTTCCTAGTGGGGACGAATGTAATAATCAATGTTTTCCTCGGCGACTTCACTTTCCTCTGTGTATGCTGCCATTTCTACACTCTCTCCTTGGTTTACATCTCCTCTGTCATCTACTCCCTCATGCGTTATGTCTTCTGCTCTCTCTAATCCTCTATCTTTTTTCTCACCTTCTCTCTCTTATCTACACTCATGTTCCTGCTCATCTCCTCTATCCTCTTCACATTCAACGCCTGCCTCGTGTTCTCTCTCCTCTCCACTCTCCTCTATTGTGGACCCAGCCTGAGAATGGACATATAGTAAGTCACAACTGTAGGCATGATATGTTCCAAAAAGTCCACAAATCTTTATGTTGTTTAAAAAGGAATAAAAAATGAATGTCTGACTTACCACAGCAGTCAGGCCTGCGCTGCTCTCAGCTTTTGCTGATGTTCCAGCAAATAATACATCTAATTTTACACATTTAGTAGCATCTGCCTCAAGTGCTTGCTTTTTTTTTTCTCTTAACTTCTCAGCTCCTCCTTTACATTTATTCTTGTGTTTTAACATGTTTGTTGTTGCAGGTCACACCTAATGGGTTTAGTTAAAGTGTAATACATTATTTAACCACTTCCCACCCGGCCAATGCATATATACGGCCGGGTGGGAGCCGTCTACTCCTGATAGGACGTTCAGGAACGTCCTTCAGAAGTAGCGACACGGCACATCTCAGATCGGCAGGAGGGCTCTGTGATTGGCCCTCCTGATCACATGACGGCCGTGTCCAATCACAGCCGTCATGTGATGTAAACAAACAGCCGGTTGCTAGGCAATCGGCTCTCCTCTCCTCACACGGAAGTCATCGCTGAGGAGAGGAGAGCAGAACGCTGCAGCCGGCTGATGATCAGTGAGTATGAGCTGTTTTTTACAGCTTTTTACTCACTGATCATCAGTCTAGTGTCAACACACAACACACCACACAGTACAAACACAGTCCCCACATATGTCCCCAAAACACACATGTCCCCAAAACATACATGTCCCCAAATAATAAAAACACATGTCCCTAATAATAAAAACATGTCCCCCACATATGTCCCACTAAAATCACATGTCCCAATGATTATCTGCACACATATGTACGTGATCACCTGCACACATATGTACATGATCATTTGCGTACATATGTCCCTGATCACACAAACCAATTATTATACACTTAACGGAATTTTTTTTACCAAAAACATGTAGCAGAATACATGTTGGCTTAAATTTATGACAACATTTGATTTTATTGGATTTCTTTTCAAATAGAAAAAAGAAAATATTGTTTTTTTCCAAATTTCCGCTTTTTTTGCGCTTATATCGCAAAAAATAAAAAACGGAGTCGTGAATAAATAACACCAAAATAAAGCTCTATTTGTGCGAACAAAATGATAACAATTTCATTTGGGTACAGTGTAGCACAACCACGCAATTGTCATTGAAAGCGCTAGAGCGATGAAAGCTGAAAATTGGGCTGGGAAGGAAGGGGGTGAAAGTGCCCTGTATTGTAGTGGTTAAACATTGCTCTAGAATTTCAAAACTGCTTATATACTTCTGGAGTAAACTTCTATTAATCTTATGTTATTATCTATGCTATTAAGGTTTGAACATGCAATACAGACACATATATACTTGTCGTGAATTGGCAAAGAATTGAAAAATCTAGGACAGGGCAACTAATCTGGAATGGATTGTTGCATTGCAGATTTTTGCATCTGCGTTTCCCAAATACAGAAATGTACCATCTGCAAAGATTTCCTGAGACCCATTTTCAGCAGAGAGTGGGCTGAAGTTCGCTCTCTACTGATGTCACAGAAATCAGTCCAGGCACCGTGTCATCATGACAATAAAGTCTGGACCTGCCAGGTGCTTGGACTGATACCCGCCGCCTCAGCCTCTCAGAGAGCCGCTGAGAGCCTGAGACAGCCGCTCCCCACTCCTCCACAGCTCAGCACTCCAGTGAGCATGGGGGGGAGGCAGAGCAGAGAGCTGCTGATTTACAAGCAGCAGCTCTCTGCTCAGGCAGCTAAGAGAATCTGAGCCATCAGCGGTGTTTGATGGTTTGGTTCTCAGTGCAGAGGCGACGGGGGATAGATGCTGCATCCACCTAGGTAAGTATGAAAACAGGAAAAAAAAAACATACTTCTCTTTTAATTACCGTATATACTCGAGTATAAGCCGAGATTTTCAGCCCCTTTTTTTAGGCTGAAAGTGCCCCCCTCGGCTTATACTCGAGTCACCGCCGTCTGCCTACCCGATCAGCGTGTCGTGCAGACAGACGGCGGCCATTCCACTATTCAAAAGCCGCGCCTCCCTGTCTGTGATAAGCGGAACACTCAATTTCCCAGCAGTCAGTGGTCCGCCTATCACGGACATCCGCTCATCCTCATACTACGGACGAGAGGATGTCCGTGATAGGCGGAACACTGACTGCTGGGAAATTGAGTGTTCCGCCTATCACAGACGGAGGCGTGGCTTTTGAACAGTGGAATGGCCGTCGTCTGTCACAGACGAGGAGGAGAGGTGCGGCTTTTGAATGGCATGGCCACCGTATGTTTTTTATACATGCAGATCGGTGCAAAAGGGCACACAGAGGCTGCTGAAGGACACAGAGGCTGCAGAAGGACACAGAGGCTGCAGATTGGCACACAGAGGCATGCACAGGACACAGGTAGACTGCGATGGACACAGGGATGGTCACAGGGATGGACACAGGGATGGACACAGGGATGGACACAGGGATGGACACAGTGATGGACACAGGGATGGACACAGTGATGGACACAGGGATGGACACAGGGATGGACACAGTGATGGACACAGTGATGGACACAGGGATGGACACAGGGATGGACACAGTGATGGACACAGGGATGGACACAGTGATGGACACAGGGATGGACACAGGGATGGACACAGGGAGGTATACAGCTGCAGATGGGCATTGTTGACCCTCTTTTCCACTCTTTTAAGCTGTAACAGTAGCTGCTGCATGTCTCACCCTCGGCTTATACACGAGTCAATACGTTTTCCCAGTTTTTTTGTGGTAAATTAGGGGCCTCGGCTTATATTCGAGTCGACCTATACTCGAGTATATACGGTAATTAAAAACGTAGCTGATGGTTGTTGTCAGTTTATGTTACACAGAAAGTAGCCTTTTACTCCATGATGCAGGAAGCTCCAAAGAGTGGCAGCAACAGCAATGGTAGCAGTGGCAGCTCCTTTTCCAGCCATATCTCAGCCAATATTAAAGAAGAGGACTGCAACCCAGAAGAGGAGAGTCCTCCAGAAGTGCCCTGTTCACCTATTTCCAGGGAGATATCAGCTCAGTGGTGGATGAGCACTTCAGAAGAGCTCTCAGCCAACCCAGCAGTTATTCCCCAAGCAGTGCTGCTGCCAAGACTGCCAGTACTGCCACGGGTCACTGATGAATGAATGTACTGCCACTGAACACTGAAGAATGAATGTACTGCCACTGGTCACTGATGCATTAATGACTGACCAGTGGTAAGCCATTAATGCATCAGTGACCAGTGGCAGTACATTCATTCATCATCAGTGATCATGACCAGCAGTGTTAGTACATTAATTCATCAGTGACCATGACTACAAGTGTAAGCACATTCATTCATCAGTGACCATGACTACAAGTGGCAGTACATTCATTCATCAGTGATCATGACTACAAGTGTAAGTACATTCATTCATCAGTGACCATGACTACAAGTGGCAGTACATTCATTCATCAGTGACCATGACTACAAGTGTAAGTACATTCATTCATCAGTGACCATGACTACAAGTGGCAGTACATTCATTCATCAGTGACCATGACTACAAGTGTAAGTACATTCATTAATCAGTGACCATGACTACAAGTGGCAGTAAATTCATTCATTAGTGACTATGACTACAAGTGGCAGTACATTCATTCATCAGTGACCATGACTACAAGTGGCAGTACATTCATTCATCAGTAACCATGACCAGTGGCAGTAAATTATTCATCAATTACCGTGACCAGTGGCTGCAAATTCATTAATCAGTGACCATGACCAGTGGCAGTAAATTATTCATCAATTACCATGACCAGTGGCAGTAAATTAATTCACCAGTGGCAGTAAATTCATTCATCATTTACTATGACCAATGACATTAAATTATTAATCAATTACCATGACCAGTGACAATAAATTATTAATCAGTTATTGTGACCATTGACATTAAATTATCAATTACCATGGATAGTGACAATTATTAATCAATTACCGTGACAATAAATTATTAATCAATTACCGTGGACAGTGACAATAAATTATTAATCAATTACCGTCACCAGTGACAATAAATTATCAATTACCATGGACAGTGACAATAAATTATCAATTACCGTGGACAGTGACAATAAATTATTAATCAATTACCGTGACCAGTGACAATAAATTATTAATCAATTACCGTGGACAGTGACAATAAATTATTAATCAATTACCATCACCAGTGACAATAAATTATCAGTTACCGTCACCAGTGACAATAAATTATTAATCAATTACCGTGGACAGTGACAATAAATTATCAATTACCGTCACCAGTGACAATAAATTATCAGTTACCGTGGACAGTGACAATAAATTATTAATCAATTACCGTGACCAGTGACAATAAATTATTAATCAATTACCGTGGACAGTGACAATAAATAATTAATCAGTTACCGTGGGCAGTGACAATAAATAATTAACCACTTGCTTACTGGGCACTTAAACACCCTTCCTGCCCAGACCAATTTCCAGCTTTCGGTGCTCTCACACTTTGAATGACAATTACTCAGTCATGCAACACTGTACCCAAATTAATTGTTTGTCCTTTTTTCCCACAAATAGAGCTTTCTTTTGCTGGTATTTGATCACCTCTGGGGTTTTTATTTTTTGCGCTATAAATGAAAAAAGACCGAAAATTTTGAAAAAAGCGCATGTTTCTATGTTTCTGTGACAAAATTATGCAAATTAGAAATCTTTCTTCATACATTTTGGCCACAATTTATACTGCTACATATCTTTGGTAAAAATAACCCAAATTAGTGGATATTATTTGGTCTTTGTGAAAGTTAGAGAGTCTACAAGCTGTGGTGCGAATCGCACAAAACTGATCACATCTGATGTACTGGTGGCCTATCTCGCTTCTTGTGACCCGAACAAGCCAGGAAAGTACAAATACCCCCCAAATGACCCCTTTTTGGAAAGTAGACATCCCAATGTATTTAGTAAGAGGCATGGTGAGCTTTTTGATGTTGTCATTTTTTTCCCACAATTCTTTGCAAAATTAAGATTTTTAATTTTTTTAAATTTTTTCCACAAAATTGTCATTGTAATAGGTTATTTCTCGCATGTGGCATGTGTATACCACAAATGACACCCCCAAAAAAATTCTGCTACTCCTCCTGAGTATTACAATACCACATGTGTGGGACTTTTTCACAGCCTGGCCACATAGAGAGGCCCAAAATGCAGGGAGCGCCATCAGGTGTTCTAGGAGCATAAATTACACATCTAACTTGTTGACTACCTATTACACTTTTGAAGCACCAGGACAATGACACGTGACACTGATGACAGATGGCACTGATACGTGGCAATGATGACACTTATTCGTGGCACTGATGACACATGGCACTGATGACAGATGGCACTAATATGTGGCACTGATGACACGTGGCACTAATACGTGGCACTGACAGTGCCATATGTCATCAGTGCCACGTATTAGTGCCATCTGTCATCAGTGCCACATATTAGTGCCATCTGTCATCAGTGCCACGTATCAGTGCCATTTGTCATCAGTGCCACCTGTCAGTGTCACGTGCCATCTGTTGTCAATGTCACGTGTCATCAATGCCACTTATCAGTGCCATCTGTCATCAGTGTCATGCATCATCGGTGCCACGTATTAGTGCCATCTGTCATCGGTGCAACGTATAAGTGCCATGTATTAGTGCCATCTGTCATCAGTGCCACGTATTAGTGCCATCTAATACGTGGCACTTATACGTTGCACCGATGACAGATGGCATTAATACGTGGCACCGATGACGCGTGACACTGATGACAGATGGCACTGATAAGTGGCATTGATGACACGTGACACTGACAACAGATGGCACGGGACACTGACAGGTGGCACTGATGACAAATGGCACTGATACGTGGCACTGATGACAGATGGCACTAATATGTGGCACTGATGACAGATGGCACTATGTGGCACTAATGACACGTGGCACTGATGACAGATGGCACTTATACGTGGCACTGATGACAGATGGCACTGGGGACAAATGGCACTGACAACAGGTGGCACTGGGGACAGATAGCACTAACAGGTGGCACTGGGGGCAGGTAGCACTGGGGTGGATGGCACTGGGGTGGATAGCACTGGTACGGATGGCACTGGGGTGGATGGCACTGGGGCAGGATGGCACTGGGGGAAGATGGCACTGGGGCGGATGGCACTTTTTAAAATAAATTTTTTTATTTTCCCAATTACGGCCGCTGCAGCCGTTCATCTCTCCCCTCTCACACGCTGTCTGTGTGAGGAGGGAGAGCGGCGCTGAGAGATGATTTCATATGTTTACATATGAGATCATCTCACATTGGACACACTGATCGCGCTGTAAACGGCCGCTGTGATTGGCCGTTTACAGCGATCTGTGTTTGCCGGTCTCCGGGGGACACGGCAAACACAGAACTTCCCTGATGCGCGCCTGATGTGAAGTAAACACCAGGACATCCAGGGATGGCCTCCCGGATGAAAGTGCCTGCTCTATAGCCGTCATTCGGCTATAGGGCGTGCGGGAAGAGGTTAATCAGTTACCGTGGACAGTGGCAGTACATTTACTCCTACCCCCTCCCTCCCTCCCCCCCGGCATGCTGCATATTACAGATATCACAGACATGCCATGCAGCCTGCAGTTGATTTTCTTATTTAGTGCTTACTTGATGATACTGGTTAGGTTATGGATTACTTTGTCCCTGGACACTGACCCAGTCTGTGCTGCTGTCTGGAGTGGAATCCTACAGGCTGCAGCTGTGGAGTGTGGAGTAATGTTCTGGTTCCTCGCTCCTCGTTCCTCCTCGGCGGCGCTTTCCCTTCACTCCCAGGCCAGGCAGCTAATCTTAAACTCCTCCCATATCCCCGGGCTACCTACGCCCTCCGGCCGTGACGTCACGGCGCTGGGACAAGTAAGATAAGGGGAGTGAGTGGCAGCATCGCCGGGGGGGGTTGTACTTGTGCGCCGGCCCAGGTGCTGTGGCGGAGCCGCCGCCGCCGGCGGTGAAAATAAAAAAAGTAATAAAGCTCAAACTGACAACCACCCCAGCGGCCCACTGAGCCAATCGGCCCACCGGGAATCTCCCGGTAGTCCCGATGGCCAGTACAGGCCTGGTTTCCGTATGTAGAACTCATGTCTGTTCTGAAGGTAAGTGCTCAGCTCAGACCTGAGTCTACTGAGTTCTTCATGGGTGGCCTCTGAGGGCGATTGCATATTATTTTTTTCTAGGGTCTTTATATTGTCTAGGAAGATGGCAAGGGTTGCATTGTGTATTTTTTCTCCTGGGCTGCCAGTTTTAGTAGGGTACCCCTGACCACTGATTTGTGGGCATTGTTAATTTTAGGGACCCTTTTTTTGGCTTTAGGTGGAGTCGGATTATAATTAGGGGGCAGGGCATGCGTATGTAGATGTGGCACATAAAAAAATACTGCGCTGAAAAATGAGCATAGTTTATGCTGAATAGTGGGTGTGGCTTAGATGGCATGTCTAGAAGGGGGTGTGGTTAGTCTGAGATGAATGAGACATGGAGATGGAAAGGGGTGAAAGGGATGTAGGGACAGCAGCCCCAGATCCTATACCACAATAGAAATGTTTAACAATCAGCAGATAAAGATACTCCAAACACCTGGTGTTGGCACTTCAATCATCACGGCGCCATGGTTGTTATGGTGTCAGGATGATTGAAGCGCATTATTACATTGAAATATAAAATTTACTAGTTTAACTTGCCGTAATGCTGAATCAGTGGGAGCCCTGAGTGTCGCCTGCCATCAGGTCCTTGCATCTGGAGTCCCTAGGCAACGGAGTGCTGCTGCAGCACCCAGCACTTCAGAGGATAGCCAGACACAGCTCTGATCACCAGCAAGCAGACTGTCTATTTACATTGCCTGCATCCCTGTCTCTACCATCTGATCCTGAAGGAAGATGAGTCATTGTGTTCCTATCAGGTGTCCTTAACCTTTCTCCTAACCTTTGCCATTGCTGTATCCTCCTGAATTTGGATTTATGGTCTAGGTGTCTGCTCATGCCTTGCCTTCCATAACATGCTCCTCTGTCATTCAGCAGGCACTGTCAGTAAGTGGGGCTATGGGGGCCACATATGTACTTTGAACATGAGGAAAGAGAGATGTAGTCTCCCATCCTATTATAGAGAGGGGAGGGGCTGATCCGTGCAGCTAAGCCTGGCTGGAGAATTGTGAAGAGAAGCTCATTCATTGGCTGCACGGACCAGCCCCTCCCCTCTACACTGAACATGAACGAGAGGTGATGGTGCTGAACACAAGGGGAAGGAGCTCTCATTCCAGCAGCCATTTTGTGCTAGGAGCCAGAACTTATGGAGCCAGAGCCAAACATTCCCGTTTTTTTCCATGGACAAAAGGCAAAATCCCAAATCGGGGCGAGGGTCCAAAAATCGAGATTGTCCCGGGAAAATCGGGACTGTTGGCAACTATGCATGGCGGCATATGAACTCTCCCTCTCATCTTTGCTTTATACAGAGAATGGGGGAGGTAGCTCTCAGTTCTATTTCTATAGAGCTAAACAGGTGCTGTGGCTGGATATAGGGGTAGAGCTATATCATATGTATACTGCAATGTATTGCCATCAGGAAAGGAAAATTATGGTACGTATTTGATACAGTTTTTTTCCTTTTCTCAAGTCCATTTATAGGCAGACTAAGGGGACCCCACATGCACTATATTAAAGGCATTTTACAATTTTTGTTTCACTTTAACCACTACCTGCCCAGTCAATACCATATTGACGTCCAGGATCTGTTATCCTGACTGGGCATCATAACGTCCAGCAGGATAACATGCCGGCGCATGCCCATGGGGGTGCGTGGCGTGTCAGTCAGGCTCCTTACAATCAGAGATGTGGTGTGTCAGTGTCGGAGGCTTAACACTTGATCAGCTGTGATCATTGTGTGAACCAGCAAGTGCCGGTAAACGGCATTCCTCAGTTTGTGCTGACAGGGAGAGCCGATCGGTGGCTCTCCCTGTTGGGGGGGGTCTGATAATCAGCACATCGGCATAGCCCCCTCAGATGGGCCAATAATCACATACGAAGTGCTCAATGTCCCCATAATAAAAAATAATCGGTGCTCATTACAGTGCCAATCGGTGCCCAGCAGTAACACATCAATACCTCATTAGTGTCTGTCAGTGCCACCTGTCATTGCCTATCAATGCTATGTATCGGTGCCCATCAGTGAAGGGGAATTTTTTTTTTTTGACAAACAGAATTTTTTTTTCCCCAACATTTTTGGTCTTTTTAGTTTTTGTTTAGCAAAAAATAAAACTCGCCAGTGATTAAATACCAGCAAAAAGCTCTTTGTGGGAAGAAAATGATAAATTAGTTTGAATCACAATTGCTGGCATGCAACACTGTACTTAACGTGTGACAGCGCTTGTCCTGGGCAGGAAGGGGTGAAAGTGCCTGGTATTGAAGTGGTTACGCATCATTGATAACTGCTCCTTTTAAAAACTATTGGTTTTAAAATGTATGAATTTATACATGTCCCTCAGGGCAGTACCTGGGTCCCCATACCCCCTTTTTTATGGGCAGTAACTTGCATACAAGCTTTTAAAATGGACTTTTGAGTTTTCATGTTTGGGTCCCATAGACTTTAATAGTTTGCGGCTCGGGCTGAACTTTTTCCCTGTTTGAGAGTTCTAAACAGGGGGATGATTGCCCCATCTCTATTGGTGAGTGCATTAAAAAAGTACTGCTGACAGGGCAGCTAATGTCTATAAGCAAGTCAGCAACGGCAGTTCCCCTTTGTATTTGGAGTACACTTAGTGGAGTCTTAATCTGATATGTTCTTTCATGTGTTTGCCTCCTCTGCAGTTTGACTTCTATTCTTGGATGCCTAATGGCCCCATGACCATGAAAAGCCCCCCACCCAGCACCAAAGGTGTCACTACAATGGAGACTATTTTGCAAGCATTGCCGGATGTAAACAGTACAGCTGCTGCTATAAGTACTGTGTGGCTTCTCAGCAATGAGCCCATGGATAGGGTGAGTGTTTGGAAGTAGTGAGAAGTAATACACAAAATGCCTTGGGCCTAAAAACAGTAGAACACATTATCTATGTCAAATAGAACCTGACAATCTAATGCATTTCCAGGGTCTGCTATGGCGTTTAGTGATTATTTAATAATGCAAGGTCTCTTCCTTTACAGAGGCATCTAGGAGAGTACCCAGATGAATGCTTTACAGAGAAGACCCCACAAATCTTCATTAAGAAGTTCCAACAGCAATTGTCTGAAATCTCCAAATGCATCCAGGAGAGGAACAAGACCATGCTTCTGCCCTATCCCTACTTGGACCCAAATCAGATAGAAAACAGTGTCTCCATTTAATGGCGATTGTGATGGATCTGCTTTCTGACTTTTTCCAGTGCTTTGCATCTGTTTTCTATGTGTGATGGTATCATTGCAGACTATGATAATATTTAAGGATAAATGTGAATAAAATCTTTTCTATCAGGCATATAAAGGTTTTTTCAGTGAATAATTTAAAAATATTTACCATCTCTTCACTGTTCCTCTCCTCAGCAGTATACCAGCGTTTGTCACCACTGAATATAACGGTTAGCAAAACATACGGCAATAAGTCCAAATGCAGATTTTACACATGCATTGTTTGCATTTAAATTTTCTTTTAGTTCCTGTTCTGAGCACATGTAATTGCTGGAGATGGGTTTAAAAAAAAAAATAGTACCGTATATACTCGAGTATAGGCCGACCCGAATATAAGCCGAGGCCCCCAATTTACCCCCCAAAAAACTGGCAAACTTATTGACTCGTGTATAAGCCGAGGGTGAGACATGCCTGTCCATCCCTGTGTGTGTGTCCGTCCATCCCTGTGTGTCCGTCCATCCCTGTGTGTCCGTCCATCCCTGTGTGTCCGTCCATCCATCCCTGTGTGTGTGTGTGTCCATCCATCCATCCATCCCTGTGTGTGTGTGTGTCCATCCATCCATCCATCCCTGTGTGTGTGTGTGTCCATCCATCCATCCATCCCTGTGTGTGTGTGTCTCCATCCATCCATCCATCCCTGTGTGTGTGTGTCTCCATCCATCCATCCCTGTGTGTGTGTGTCTCCATCCATCCATCCCTGTGTGTGTGTGTATCCATCCATCCCTGTGTGTGTGTGTCTCCATCCATCCATCCCTGTGTGTGTGTGTCCATGTGTGTGTGTGTGTGTGTGTGTGTGTGTGTGTGTGTGTGTGTGTGTGTCCAGCCTACCTGTGTCCCGAGCCTGTGTCCCGAGCCTCCGTCCCGTGCCTTGCCTCCTTGCCTCCGTCCCGTGCCGTGCCTTGCCTCCTTGCCTCCGTCCCGTGCCGTGCCTTGCCTCCTTGCCTCCGTCCCGTGTCGTGCCTTGCCTCCGTCCCGTCCCGTGCCGTGCCTTGCCTTGCCTCCGTCCCGTGCCTTGCCAGGATCGCCGCTCTTCGTCGGCGCCTCGGCGGCCATTCTAAAATTCAAAAGCCGCGCCTCCGCCTTCGCCTGTGATAGGCGGAACACTGAATTTCCCAGCAGCCTGTGTTCCGCCTATCACGGACATCGTCTCATCCTCGTCCGTAGTACGAGGATGAGCGGATGTCCGTGATAGGCGGAACACTGACTGCTGGGAAATTGAGTGTTCCGCCTATCACAGGCGGAGGCGGAGGCGGAGGCGCGGCTTTCGAATTGTAGTATGTCCGCCGTCTGTCTGCTAGATACGCTGATCGAGCAGTCAGACGGCGATGACTCGAGTATAAGCCGAGGGGGGCACTTTCAGCCTCAAAAAAGAGGCTGAAAATCTCGGCTTATACTCGAGTATATACGGTAAGTCTATCTGATAATCTGTTAAGAGACAGTGACTTGATTCAAATTACATCTTACAGATAGCAGAACACTTTAATCCAAAATGTGTGCAGATCTTATTTTACTGAGACTATAAGTTACAACTATCGTTCCACAACTGGATCATTTATAGAGATCAGTTCATTGCTTAGATTGGAGAAGCAGAACATGGCGTATATACGTAATAAGAACTAGGGACACAAAGCCCAATACAAAAGATGTTTGAAAACTGGAAGATACTTTTTGTGTTTTGCATAAAATGCACAGCATGAGATTCTCAGGCCCTTTTTGAGAAATAAAAAACACTATTTGACAGATTTCCTGAATGAATGCTGAAAAAAATGTGGCGCTGAATAATTTACAGCTTCTAGACCCCATTCACACCGAGGAGTTTTTCAGGCGCTTTTGGGCTAAAAATATCACCTGGAAAATGGCTCCCCTGCAGTCTGTGCACCCGAGTGCTTTCACACCGCGGCAATGCACTGGCAAGACATTAAAAAGCAAAAAAAACCCTCCTGCATGCAGCATCTTTGGAGCAGTGTATACACCATTCCTGCCCATTGAAATTAATGGGCAAAAGCAGCACTTTGCAGGTCATTTTAACCCTTTTTCAGCCACTAGCGGGGATTAAAAGCACCCCGCTAGCGCCCCAAAAGCTCCACAAAAACAATGGTAAAGCACCACTAGAAATAGCAGCGATTTACTGCCGATGCCACAGTGTGAAAGCAGCATAAAACATACTGAAGTGATCTGTATTTTGCAGCCTGGGGAAAAATGCAGGGCCTTATAGAAAATATTAGGTTTTTTTTCTGTCTTGTTCACACCACAACACTGGTGTCATGTGCAGTGTGGTGCACCAAAATGCTACATGTATTTAAGCGGAACTGCCCCATCCTGTACAGGATCCCCTTCCCTCAGCTGCCTATGCCCCCTTGTGTACACCCCCAGTCCACAGGTCTGCCAGCTTTCCCTCTCCCCCATAACCAGCTGCTGCAGGGGATTGTTTCAGGAAGGGGGGTGTGGTGAGCAGGGGTCTAAATATGTCGCATCTGCCAGCCCCTTTATTTTCTGAATGATCACTCGCTGTTTATAATCAAAGTGTTTACTATGCTTCAGTTTGTGAATGAATGGAGAGACTGTTCATTCTGTGTAGCTGAGGCTTCAGCAATAGACATTAAGGACTATGCCCTTAATCATTTTCTGTCCAAATGTGAGATATCAGTGGCCTGTTTAGACCCCTGATATTTCACCAAAGCCCTCCCAATAGGGATGTGTAAAAAATAAATGAAGGCCTCATTCACATAAGTTCAGTGTGGTTTGTTCATGCATCTGGGGCCCCCTGTTTTTCTATGGGGGTGCAGCAGCTGTATGGACACGGGTCCTAATTTGACAGGTGGACAGGTGTGGGGTGAGTGGCCAGAGTCTTTGTGAGCCATACACCTGCAGCCACGCGCCTGTGAAATTGACTCCTGTGGCCACTGTCAAACAAAATCCCATGCTATTGAAAAATGTTCAGCGAAATCTGTGCAATTGATGTAATTTGATGTAATTTGAATCGGTAACGTAACCATCCTGCATGTCTGGTGAAGGGGGACCTGAATTTTCTGATGCACCTTCTACAGGTTTCTTTGCCATCCTGTGATAAGGCCATGATAGGAGAATCTGAGTAATGAGCTCATCTGTGTCAGCCTTTCCTCCTATCAGGATACTTCCTGCACTGCACCTGTTGTTGCTCCTTCTTGCTCTGCTGTGCAGGGACTGCAAGATTTAGATACCTGTTGAAATTTAGGTACTTGCACAAATACACACTTGATACTACAAAGCAAATTGTGCCCAGAGTTTATTTAAATAGTAGACAACTAGGGATGGGCGAATGGTTTGGCCCAAACTTTGGATGTTCTGGGAACAATATGCGGCGTTCGGGGAAAATTTGGAACACCGTTAGTCTATGGGACGCTAACATGAAAAATCAAGTGTCCATTTTAACCACTTAAGCCCCGGACCATTTGGCTAGCCAAAGACCAGAGCACTTTTTGTGATTTGGCACCGCAACACTTTGACAATTGTGCAGTGTTTTTCTTCCCCCACAAAGCTTTATTTTGGTGATATTTGATCACCTCCTGCGGTTTTGTTTTGAGATATAAAGAAAAAATCGTGACAATTTTTAAAACACATTTTTTTTACTTTTTGCTATATCCCCAAAAGTGTTTTTTTAATTTTTTATTTTTTTTTACATTGATCAGTGCAATTAAAATTGCATTGATTACTGTGTAAATGTGACTAGCAGTCATTAGGTGGTGCTGTAGGGCTTAAGTGTGTCCTAGGGAGTAATTCTAAATGGGGGGGCTGTGTGTGACACTGATCACCGCTCCTGATTACAGGGAGCTGTGCTTGGTGTCCTGTCACTAGGCAGAACAGGGAAATGCTTGTTTACATCAGCATTTCCCCATTATCCCTCTCCGTGAGTCCGCAGGACCTGCGATCGCTATGTCCACGGGAATACCCGCTATCATTTCACAGAGGTTATGGCGGGTGCCCGCAAACTGCTTCTTAAAGGGCAATGTACGGGTACGTTGAGCTACCTGTATATGCCCTACTGCCACAGTATATCTGTCTAACTGCTTTGCAACTGGCTCAAAGGCTTATGCAAGTTGTCATAAAGTGTTTGGGGACCTGGGTCCTGCCCCAGGGAACATTAATCAATGCAAAAAAATGTTTCAAACTGCTTTTTTAATTTTATTTTTGCATTAAAGTGAAACAAAAAAATCCTTTTTAAATAGTGTGCTGGGGGGGTCGTCTATAGTATGCCTGCAAACTGGTGCATTTTTCCTGTGTTTAGAACAGTATCACCGCAAAATGACATGACTAAAGGGGGAAAAAGTCCTTTAAAAGTGATTATGTCTGTAATGAATTGTCGGGTCTCTGCAATATAGATGTAGCACTAACCCCCAATGGAGCTGCTGCTTTTATTTGGGCTTACCGTTACCTTCTCCTCTTTGTGTCTAGTGGTGTCCTGTGGTAGATGGCCCAGTAACTTTAGAGACTGACAGATCCATATAAAGGGATTTTTATTTGCAAAAACTTAGTCAATGAACAGCCTCTTTAAAATTGGATCAGAGGGTTAGGAAGAAAGTTCAGGTACTCTTAATGTCAAAGTCAATAATGAAGGATTTGCTTACTTTGACTAAATCCAGTGAATAGCCATTCACAAATGGATGGTTACTCAAGTTGGATAGTCCCTCTCACAAGGCCTAGCAGCCAACAAGGTGCTTAACTCAGGAACAAGTCTCTCCCACAGACTGTCGTAGAACATTCAGGAAACTAAAACTTGTAAAACACTTTTGTGATACCTGGATCTTTCAGACAGCTTGGCAATACCCACGATACTGGATTCACTTAAGTACTTTAGCCCCTCCAGGCTCTTGCTAAGAAGCCAACCCGTAAGTGGCCTTCTTCTAAAGAATCTTCCCCTGGATAGCTACGAAGTTACTGGGCCTCTCCAACTACCGGAGATGGCACCGGACCACCTCAGAATCTTCCTTTAGTTGCCTTGCCTTGGGCTAGCCAGCCCAGAGACAATAAGTCGGGTGGATTTGCACCCCAGGCCATAGCCTTCCTGGGGGTTGGTCAGGGGGACCAGGACCATGGAGTCAGAACATACTTCTGGATTTGAACTCCTGACATCGGCATCTTAAGTACCCTCTCCCAGGAAGCACAGCAAGAGTGACACTCCCACTGGGCATGCCCCGAGAGAAGGAAACCTTACAGCACCCAACCAGACTGTGGTTCCATGCCTGCCAGAAGACAGTGCCCCCTGTGGCCAGGCTGAACATCCTATAGTCCAGTCAGACTGGTTTGGGTACAATTGTTCCAAATTTGAACCTTGGCATCAAACTGCAGTTTAGGAGTAACAACTTTCAAAACGTATAGTGCGTGCTCTTCATTGAAAAAAAAAAAAGAGCATGGGGTCCCCCCAGGCCCTTTGGATCTGGTATGAATATTAAGGGGAACCCCAAACAAAAATGAAATATGATTTTTGTACTCAACGTAAAATCCTTTTCTCTGAAGTTCACCGACGGACACAGCATCTTCATCTTGACCTTAGGGACGTCCCCAAGCAGTGTTAATAATAAAAAAAAAGGGGATGGGAACAGCAAGAAAATAACTCAACCCATAACAACCAGAGCTCCTCAATGGAGGAGTTTCAACTTTAAACAGCTGCCTGCAAAACCTTGCGGCCGAAGCAAGCATCCAAAGACGCACTCGCATCAACCTTGTAAAATTTTGTGAAAGTGTGAACGGATGACCAGGTTGCTGCCTTACACATCTGAGAAACAGAGGCTTGATGTGAGAGAGCCCAAAAGTCACCAATTGCCTTGGTAGAATTTGCCATGACAGGAAAGGGAGGCGCCTGAACCACGATCTGTCTGATCCACTGAGAAATGGTGGCCGATGAGACCGCCAGGCCCTTCTTTGTAGCAGCCACCGATACAAACAGCGAGTCCGATCTCTGTAAAGGAGCCGTAGCAGACAGCTACACCTGCAGAGCCGGGACCACGTCCAAGGGATGCAAAGCAACCTTATCCTTGTGGAGGACCAAGTAGGGAGACTTGCATGACAAGGCCGCCAACTCAGAAACCCTCCTGGTAGATGTAGTGTCTAATAGACTACTTTCTGAGAGAGTGTCAATAAAGGGATCTCCCTAATGTTTTCAAATGGTGGTTTCTGAAGCACCAAATTCAAATCCCACAGAGGCAGCGGTGGTTGAATTGGAGGGGCTACATGTCAAACCCCCTGAACAACCGCATGCACCAATGAATGAGTCGCCAAGGGTTGCTGATAAAGACAGCCAAAGCTGATACCTGCCCCTTAATAGTGCTTAATGCAAGTTTTTGATCCACTCCTTGCTGCAAAAACAGCAGGATCCTGTAAACTGAGTATGTGCGTGGACGCCACCCCATCTACTCACACATGGAGATGTAGGCCTTCCAGGTACGATGATCAATCTTCAGAGAAGATGACTTTCGTGCCCTTACCGAATCCGACAGACCTTGGTCCCTTAGCACCTAGCTTTCAACAGCCATGCCGTTAAAGCCAGTGACAGTAAAGCAGGATGAAGTATTGGACCTTGTGACAGAAGGTCCTCTCGCATTGGCAGCCACCAAGGAACATCCGCCACCATTCGTACTATGTCGGAGTACCACGGACACCAAGGCCAATCTGGGGTAATCGGAATCACCAGGATTCCCTCGGCCTCCACTTTGCGAAGCAGACGTGGTAGAAGTTTGAATGGGGGGGAAGGCATAAATCGGCCGATAATGCCCCCATGGAGCCATCAACGTGCCTGCCGCATCCGCCCAGGGATCTTTTGACCTGGCCACAAACCTCTCTACCTTCCGATTGAGTCAAGAAGCCAGGAGATACACATCTGGTGTGCCCCACCTTAGGCAAATACACCCAGTTGTAGCGACCATTCCCCTTGGTCCAGCATCTGACAACTTGAGTAGTCCGCTTGCCAGTTTTCTACGCCCGGAATGTACATGGCACACAGAGCCTACATGTGCTGCAGCCAACTGGATCCTGACCCCAGTAGTGCTCGTCCCCAACTGCAAATTGCAGAAACCTCTGATGCTTGATGCATATGGAGACATGTAAGTATGCGTCCTTTATGTCCAGGGACACTAGAAAATCCCTCTGATGGAGTGCAGCGACCACTGAGTGAACTGATTCCATCCTGAACATTTCAACTTTCACAAAGCTGTTGAGGGCCTTGAGATCCAGGACCAGACGGAACCTTTCCTTCTTTGGGATTACAAACATATTGGAGTAGAATCCCTGAAACATTTCCGGCATCGGTACAGGCACTATCACCCCACGCAACAGCAGGTCCTGTACTGTCCTGACGTGCCGAAAGAAGATGAAGGTTGGAGGTAAAAAAAAAAAATCTGTATGCCGGACAAGAAAGAAACTTTATCTTGTATCCTGGTGAAACCAGTTCGCAGGTCCACCGAGCTGCAAACCCTCGAAGGTGACCCCCCCCCCCACCCGAGAGTCGGGCGGGGGGGCAAACCTTCATGCGGTAACAAATTTGCTCGCAGGCTTGTTCGGCTTTTGAAACCAGGGAATCTTTTGTCCCTCAGCGTGCTTCTTGTCGGACTGAAAATGCTTACCTGCTAACCCGGGTGGACGAAAAATCTGCTTCTGAGTGGAAAAGGAGGGCCCTTGCGCCCATGGCGTGGCTTGTTTCCTTTCCTGAACTGTGGGAGCAACGTACTTTTACCCACAGTAACATTCTTAACCTCTTCCCGACCGGCGCACACCTATGTAAGTCGGAAGAATAGCACGGACAGGCATACTGGCGTACAGGTACGTCCAGTTTTAAATGCCGCCGTGCCGCTCTGGACCCCCGCGAGTCCGCTCGTGGGTCCCGCGATCGTGTCACGGGGCGGCTGAACGAGGAGATGCTGTTGTAAACAGTATCTCCCCGTTCTGCCTAGCAACAAGTGACGCTGATCTCTGCTCCATGTGATTGGAGCAGAGATCAGTGTTCACTAAAACAAAGCCCAACCCCCCACAGTAACACGCCCCTAGGAACACTTAACTCCTTCACTGCCAGTGTCATTTACACAGGAATCACTGCATTTGTATAGCAGTATAAATGACAATGGTCCCAAAAATGTCCGATGTGTCCGCCATAATGTCACAGTCACAATAAAAATCGCTGATCGCCGCTATTACCAGTAAAAAAAAAAAAAAAAAAATGTTGTTAAAAATGCCATAAAACTATCTCCTATTTTGTAAACGCTGTAACTTTTGCGCAAACCAATCAATAATCGCTTATTGCGTTTTTTTTTTTTTTTTTTTTTTTTTTACCAAAAATATGTAGAAGAATACGTATTGGCCTAAACTGAGGGAAAAAACATCTTCCCCCACTCCTTGTAAATAAACTTATCAAAATAAGTTGGGTAAGGAAACACCTTAGCCACGCGGGCCAGCTTGTGGAACCCGAAAGGGACCGACACCTCTGTAGATGCCCCCGCCGTATCCTCCATTTTTAGGGTGTCCCGCACCACTGTGATAAGTGCTCCTACAATCACTTTTTTTTTATTTTATTTTATTTATTTTTTTTCTGCGCTGACCCAGACACGGAGTCATTCTCACTGTCCAAACGGTCCTGGTCCATATCCTCTGACATGGCAGAACAGGGGCCGCCTGTCACATTGGGGCCCGAGTCTGAATCAGAGCTTTCCCCAGTAGAAGGTGGGGGGGCATTTTTTTTTATTTTTTTACCCCCCTTGCGGCTGCACGCCGCTTCCACCCTGGCAAAAAAAAAAAGGCCTCCAGGACCGCCGACAGAGCATCCATTGGCATCGCAGGTGAAGGGGAACCGGTTGCCATAACAGGGATATCTGGGGAAGAAGCGCCAGCTTCTGAAGCCATGCTGACCCACACTCGCCTGTCACCACTTAGGGACCTAAGGAAAGTCACACAAAATGTCCACCCTCCTAGCTGCCACAGACTGAGGCCCCCTGCAGGACTTACCATCCTGATCCAGGTACTGCACTGTGCTGCTGCTGTCTGCTCTCCCCTGTGTCCTCAATGAGGTGTCTGTGTAAAAAGCATGCTGTTCTAGAAGGAAACAAGCACCCAGCGCTAGAGGCAAAAACAAGCTGAGGCTACTAGAAAATGGCCACCGGCTGCCTTAGCAAAAACTATCTGAGGGTGCTGGGCAAATGGCCGCCGGACTTCTAGAAAATGTCCGAAAGGAAAAAACTGACTATGGATACAGAAAAATGGCCGTGGTCTCAGGAAAATCCCTAGGCCATGGAATGCGTGGCGGCCTGCTCACATGGCCTACACACCAAAACACCCCACCGTGGCCCAGAAACAGGGAAGAGAATGAGCGGACCCCCCAACACCCAGAACAGCCCCCTGCCAGGACCCGCAGACCCCCCAGAGGACCCCCTGCCAGGTATGTGCACCGCACCCCCATGTGCCCAGTCACATAGCGGCCCATAGCATGGGGAGGAGGGAAGGGATAGGGAGAGTAAGAGACCCCCCTACTCGACCTCCCAGGGAATGCCCATCTGCTCCATCCTGCCGAGACAGGTGGAGCCATACTTAACCCTCCTGTAAGGACTGCTGGATGCATTCCACAGACATACCATCACCCGAGCAGTACAGGGTGGCTGTCGGCCATGGCACACTGTGACACGGACAGTAGAAACCTGGTCATATGTGTGCCCCGGAGCATATAGCTCACTGGATCAGACGGGGCATGTCGTGGCTGATCCAGAGCTTAGCTAAGGTCTGCTCATGCTCGATGGCCAGGCTGGGGAGACTACCAGGATCTATATTATCCAGCCTATCACCCAGCCGGCTGTTGATTGTAGATCACAGGAATCAAAAATACAGAAAAAAGAAAACATTCCCAGGACCAATGGTACCACCGGGAGCCAGGCCCTTCTCCTCCACTAGGTAGAAAAACACTGAGCTGGGGCGCATGCGCGGCGCGATGCGGGACGGACGTGCCTGAGTTCAGCTCCGTCTGACCCGGTCTGTCAAGCCAGATTTCCCAGGGCATTTCATCTCGGTCCCGGCTGAAAACTACTCAGCACCCCTGCGGAACACACCAGCACATGCCAAACCGAAAAAACCGGAGGATTAGCCACTCAAAAACCCACCACAAACTATCTTCTAACCATGGAGAAGCCTCAGGCTAAAAAGCTCCAAGATGGCGCCGGCTCCTCCGTGATCTCCGGCCTCCCCACGCCGGCACAGCACACAGCTTCTAACAGTGAGTACAGCTCTCCTCTATCCAAAGCTGACCTGGATGAAAGCCTAACAGCTATTTATGAAAAACTAGCTGACAAAATACAACATGAACTGCATAAAACTACCAGTGCTCTCACACAAGAGATTGCTAACATAGGCAGCCGCACTGACATTTTAGAAACTAAACATGACGAACTCTCTCTCTCTCCCACAATGATCTCAGGAAAGATTATGAAACCCTGGCCGACGGCTTCGCATTTATGCAGGCTCAAATGGAAGATTTAGACAACAGAAACAGACGCAACAATATTAGGGTTCGCAGTATCCCTGAGTCGGTCACCGACCTCGCCCCTACTATCTCTAAACTCTTCCATAATCTACTACCAGATAAACAAATATCTGTATTTACCTACGACAGAATTCACAGGGCCCTCCGCCCTAAACCAACACCTGACAAACCTCCACGTGACATCATCATGTGCATGAAAGACTTCCTACTAAAAGAAGAGGTCATGCGTGCTTTCAGAAATACCCCAAATATTGTCTTTGAGGGTCACAGAATACAGATTTACCCAGACATATCTCCAGCTACACTTGATAGGAGACGCAGGATGAAAGAGGTCACCTCAATTCTACAAACTGCTAGAATAAGATATCGCTGGGGCTTCCCCTTTAAATTGACAATATTACACAATGGCTCAACCTACTCCGTCTACAACATCATTGAAGGAAAAGAACTCCTAGTCAAACTGGGCCTTTTGGACCCCGAGCCTCCCGCCAGACCTATTTCCACCCCACGTTCTTCGCCGATCTGGTCAACACCAGCTTCACGACGCACTCAACGGAGTCAAGTAAGATGGCGTCAATCCCCCCAGGACTAACCCCTTTCTTCATTCGAGAGTTGTCAACCTTTTACAATATCCATGGTTGCTGTTGGAATCTCAGCCAAGTTAACTAAAGTTCTCTGCTGGTTTTTACATATACTTAAAAACTGAGAGAGGAGAAGTCAAGCCATCCCCCCTTCTTTCCTTTTTTAATTTAATTCATTTTATTTTTATTTATTTTTCTCATAACCTGAACACCACTCAGTTAACTTCATAATCACCAAAACATGATATTGAACTCCCACACTCGATCACCCTCTTCTTATATCACTATACCATCTTAAAAACAGTTTTTTTTTCCCTTTTTTTTTTCTTTTTTGTTGTTACCTCTTTTTTTTTCATACTGAGCTCATCCAGCCAACTGCTTAGGTGGTGGCTCCAACGTATGGTAACGATTATTATACCCTCCCTGGTTTTTTTTTTTGTTTTGTTTTTTTGTTTTTTTTTTATTTTTTTTTGGGGGGGGATGAGAGTTACTGTTGCCTTTTACTTTCATTGATATATATGTCTGTCTTTCTCCTCTCTCTTACTGTTACTTTAATAATGTTATTTAATGGTTATGTATATTGACCTCAGTCCGATTATGCTGGTATTTTCTTTTTGCATTAGTTGGACTGAGGGTTTGAGGAAAGGGAGGGAGAGAATCCTTTTTTTTTCTTTTCTTTCCCTCTCTCCCTTTCTTCTCCTTCTCCCCTATTTGAGGGGAGGAGGGGGGCGTGGAGGAAAGGAAATGTTGGAAAAAACAAATTGTTTTCTATGCGCTTGGCTTATCCGCCGTCGCTGGTTTGTCCCCTCACCCGCCCCTGTGCATGACGACTACACCCTCTTATAGGGGGCGCCCCGTTGGGCACTGTGAGCGGGTTCAGGACATAATTGTCCTTCTAATTTTATTTTTGGGTCAATTGGCCTTTTGCCATATGACCCCCTTTTTCTCTTCAAATAATCTATGTTTCTTATTTTGTTGTTATTTGGCCCTTACGGCCCAGTTTAAAAAATGCATTAATATTGTTTGTAGCTTTACATTGGTACAATGGTTCTACCTCACCATTACTTCTGTGATACCTCCCAACCTCATCTCATATCACACTATCCCCAACACACGCACAAGATCCATCTTATCTAACTATCTCCGAATCGTGGGTTACTCTTACGATACACTCACACCACCTAAACTCCTACTTATCCCTTTTCAACGGACAATTAGTTCACCCTATGTCACCTCTATCAGTAATATACCTCTAACATATCTCACTCAATTCCTTCCCAATGGGCCTTAGAATACTTTCACACAATGTCCAAGGCTTCAATTTCCCTCACAAACGCAAAAAAGCCTTTCAACATTATAAAAGACTAAAGGCTGATATTATCCTCATGCAAGAAACACACTTTTCAGCTACAAATCACCCGAAATTCTTTGATAAATCTTACAGCCAACTATACTTTACCACATTCCACAACAAAACTAGAGGGGTTGCCATATTTATTCGCAACTCTATCATTTTTGATATCCAAAACATTTATAAGGATGAAGATAGCCACTTCATCATTATAAAGGGGAAGATTAACAATCGCCTTATTACAATTTCATCACTTTATGCCCCAAATGAATCCCACCATTCACTTTTTTCCAAATTTTTTGACACCCTGGAAAAATTCAACTCCCCGCACTTGATTCTAGCTGGAGACTTCAACCTAGCTGCTCACCCTGCTTTGGATAGAAGCCATATTGCACCATCGTCTAAAACCCTTTCTAAATTTATGAACAGAACTCTCAACGGTATGCAAATGATAGACGCATGGAGAGCCCATAACATCGGCATTAGAGAATACACCCACTACTCTCATCCTCACAACTGTTATGCCCGCCTCGATTACATATATTGCACACCTATCCTGCTCGCCAATTCATCCAAAGCACTTATCCATTCCTGCCCATGGTCTGATCATAATATTGTCTCAATTGACTTCTCATACATAGGTTTGCCCCCAACCCCCTTCAACTGGCATCTAAATGACTCACTACTAACAGACCCCTCTAACATCCAAAAGATCTCTACTCATATCGAAAACTACTTCCTTGACAATTCCACGGACGATATATCCCCCACAACTCTCTGGTCGGCACATAAAGCGGTTTTAAGGGGCCACCTCATACACATAGCTGCAACTAAAAATAAAGAAAGACTTACAACAATAAAGTGCCTTACCAAAGATCTAGATCTCTTATACAAAAAGATACATTTTTCACCATCACAAGAAATTAATCGTCAGATTCAAGAAAAACGTCAACAACTTGACACAATACTATCTGCAAATACTGAAAAAGCCCTAAGATATTCTAAGGCTAAATTCCTACTGCATGGCAATTCCACATCTACGATGTTTGCTCGAAAACTCAAACAAGAAATTAACCCACCACACCTATATAAATTACGCGACAATAAGGGCAACCTGGTTACACACCCCCAAGAAGTTCTAGAAATTTTCACGTCTTTCTATAAAAATCTACTCTCTGACCCAAGCCCCCATTCTCAAACCCCACCCTCTGACTGGTTAAACAACCTACACCTCCCATCCCTTACAAATGATCAAATTAAATCATTAAATGACCCTTGCACGGTTCCCGAGATTACAAAAATCATCGAATCCCTCAAAACGACCACGGCCCCAGGTCCTGATGGCTACACATCCTCTTCCTACAAAAAGTTTGCTCCCCTCTTAGCTCCCAAATTAACCAACCTATTCAATTATATTCTCCAGGGTAACCAGTTTCCTGAAGAAATGCTCCTAGCCAACATGTCATTGATCCCCAAGCCATACAAAGATCACACCCTTCCACAGAACTTTCGTCCAATATCTGTTCTAAACAACGTCCTAAAATTTTTTGGCAGACTATTAGCCGATAGACTTGCAGCAGTCATTAACAATCTCATTCACATAGACCAGACTGGATTTATTTCCAATCGACAAATAGTAGACAACATTAGACTTGTCACCAATATCATACAAGATGCCAACCTCCACTCTAAACCAGTTTGTCTCCTTAGCCTAGACATTCATAAGGCATTTGACAGCGTCAACTGGCCCTACCTTAATTATCTCCTCCTCAAATATGGACAAATTCTTAAGCCGCGTACACACGGGCGGACTGTCTGGCCAACTTAGTCCGCCGAAACACATTTCAGCGGACAGTCCGCTCGTGTGTGGGCTTCAGCGGACTTTTTCAGCGTGCAGTCTGGCGGACTAAGTATTTCGGAATTTCCGTAATACTGTCCGTCGGACTCGCATTTCGGCGGACTTTTGAAATGAGCGGACTTTTCCCGCCCGTAGAAAAGTCCGCTCATTTCGAGCGGGTATCCAGGTAGGTGGGGCCCGCGAAGGAGATGTCGCTGGCCCCGCCACCTGGTATGGACTTAAAGGGGAACCCCCAAGTCCACAACAGACCCTTGTCCGAGCACGCTACCCGGCCGGCAAGGAAAGGGGGGCGAGCGAGCGCCCCCCCTCCTGAGCCATACCAGGCCACGTGCCCGCAACATGGGGGGTTGCCTTGGGGAAGGGGGGGGCCGCGCGGCCCCCCCACCCCAAAGCACCTTGTCCCCATGTTGATGAGGACAAGGGCCTCTTCCTGACAACTCTGGCCGTTGGTTGTCGGGGTCTGCGGGCGGGGGCTTATCGGAATCCGGGAGCCCCCTTTAATAAGGGGGCCCCCGGATACCGGCCCCCCACCCTATGTGAATGAGTATGGGGTACAATGTACCCCTACCCATTCACCTGTAAAATAAAAGTACCAAAAAAAACACAACACACGAGATAAAATAATTTATTGCACAGCTCTGGGGGTCTTCCGTCTTCGGGGGTCTTCTCGCCGGACTCCTCCGCTATCTTCTTGTAGCTCTTTTGCTAGCGGAGGAGTCCGGCTTTCTTCCTCGCCGCCGACCTCTTCTCCCGACTTCGGGGGTCTTGTCCCCCTCTTCGGTTCTTCTGCCGGGCCACCGCGCCTTCTTATAGCTCTTTTACAGGCGGTGGCCCGGTCTACTGTCGCCGCCGTCGCCGCCGCCTTCCGTTCTTCTTCTTCTTCTTCTCCAGGAGATGTTGCCTCGACGATCTCTCCGGCCGGAATGCCAGGGACGCACTGCGCGGCCACTTATATAGGGACAATGGGGCGGTGTCACATGGCTTTATGTCACATGGGTTGGTCACATGGGTTGATGTCACATGGGGACTATGACATCGTAAGGGGGTGGGGTCACCATGTGACACCAACCCATGTGACATAAGGCCATGTGACACCGCCCCTTGTCCCTATATAAGTGGCCGCGCAGTGCGTCCCTGGCATTCCGGCCGGAGAGATCGTCGAGGCAACATCTCCTGGAGAAGAAGAAGAAGAACAGAAGGCGGCGGCGACGGCGGCGACAGAAGACCGGGCCACCGCCTGTAAAAGAGCTATAAGAAGGCGCGGTGGCCCGGCAGAAGAACCGAAGAGGGGGACAAGACCCCCAAAGTCGGGAGAAGAGGCCGGCAGCGAGGAAGAAAGCCGGACTCCTCCGCTAGCAAAAGAGCTACAAGAAGATAGCGGAGGAGTCCGGCAAGAAGACCACCGAAGACGGAAGACCCCCGGAGCTGTGCAATAAAGTATTTTATCTCGTGTGTTGTGTTTTTTTTTTGTACTTTTATTTTACAGGTGAATGGGTAGGGGTACATTGTACCCCATACTCATTCACATAGGGTGGGGGGCCGGTATTCGGGGGCCCCCTTATTAAAGGGGGCTCCCGGATTCCGATAAGCCCCCCGCCCGCAGACCCCGACAGCCAACGGCCAGGGTTGTCGGGAAGAGGCCCTTGTCCTCATCAACATGGGGACAAGGTGCTTTGTTGAGGGCACGCGGCCTGGTACGGCTCAGGAGGGGGGGCGCTCGCTCACCCCCCTTTCCTGGCCGGCCGGGTAGCGTGCTCGGACAAGGGTCTGTTGTGGACTTGGGGGGGACCCCCACGCCGATTTTTTTCGGCGTTTGGGTTCCCCTTTAAGTCCATTCCAGGCGGTGGGGCCAGCGACGTCTCCTTTGCGGGCCGCGCCTACCTGGAGACGCGCTCGAAATGAGCGGACTTTCCTCCGCGTGTGTGGGCGAGTCCGTTCATTTCAAAAGTAGGGCGGATAGTATGGCGGACTTAGTACGCCGTATTAGTCCGCTCAAAAAGTGGTGTGTGTGGTCAAGTCCGTTCATTCGAAAGTATGACGGACTGTCCGTCGGATTGTCTGACGGACTAAGTTGGCCAGACAGTCCACCCCGTGTGTACGCGGCTTTAGACATAGCCAAAGAAACTTGGGAGGGGGAGCAGACACCCCATAAAAGTGTCATTGAGCACATTGTTCAAATGCAGGAGAAGATTGCAGCAATCATGCCGATGGTAAAAGAACACTTACTGCAAGCCCAGGCAGCCCAACAGAGAATATACAACAGGGGGCCCAACTCCGGGTTTTCTCACCTGGTGACAGGGTCCTGGTGTTAGTTCCTACTGTTGAGAGCAAGTTCCTGGCTAAGTGGCAGGGTCCCTTTGAAGTAATTGAAAGAGTTGGGGAAGTCAACTACAAGGTGTATCAACCAGGAAAAAGGAAGCCCGAGCAGGTTTACCATATAAACCTGTTAAAGCCCTGGAAGGATAGACTGGCGTTAACTGCGAGGTCCCTCCCGGTAACGCTTAAGGGTACCAAGACCCCTCTGATCCCTGACGTCATGATTCCAGACACCTTGTCATGTTCCCAAAAACAGGAAGCTAGAGAGTTCCTGATAAGGAATAGAGAGAAATTTTCAGAGTTACCTGGCATGACTTCAGCAGTTCAGCATGATATTGTTACTGGACCTGGGGTACGTGTCAAGCTCAAACCGTATAGAATTCCTGAAGCGAGGAGAAAAGACATCAGCAATGAAGTTAAAAGAATGTTGGAGATAGATGTAATTGAGGAATCCAATAGCGACTGGTCTAGCCCCATTGTGTTAGTCCCAAAACCGGGTGGCACTTGGAGGTTCTGTAACGACTTCAGGAAGCTTAGTGTAGTGACAAAGTTTGACACATACCCAATGCCCAGAGTAGACGAACTTATAGACCGACTTGGCAAAGCTTGTTACATTACCACTTTGGACTTGACAAAAGGGTATTGGAAAATACCCCTGACTGGTAGCGCCAAAGAGAAGACTGCATTTGTGACCCCGGAGGGTTAATTTTCATATAAAATAATGCCTTTTGGGTTGCAAAATGCCCCTGCAACATTTCGGAGGGCCATTGACAGAACCCTAAGACCCCACCGACGATATGCATCAGCCTATTTAGATGACATAGTGGTATATAGCACTGACTGGGAGTCTCACTTGCCTCGTGTCCAGGCTGTCCTTGATTCCCTCTTCAAAGAAGGTTTTACAGCAAATCCAAAAAAATTTGCCATTGGTCTAGAGGAAGCCAAGTATTTGGGCTACACTATTGGCCGTGGTGTCATAAAACCTCAAGTGAGTAAAATAGAAGCCATCCAGGAGTGGCCACGTCCTGCAAATAAGAAGCAGGTTGGGGCCTTTCTTGGTATCACTGGGTATTATAGAAGATTTATTCCAAATTTTGCAACTATAGCTGCCCCTCTGACAGACCTGACGAAAGGTAAAGACTCTGTAATGGTGAAATGGTCCTCAGTAGCAGAGGAGTCTTTCCAAGTCCTGAAGAAGGCTCTTTGTGCACAGCCAGTACTGTACTCCCCCGATTTCTCCAAAGATTTTTTGGTTCAGACGGATGTGTCTGATGTTGGTATCGGGGCAGTACTATTGCAGGTACACAATGGGGAAGAACACCCTGTGGTGTACCTAAGCAGAAAGCTCAATGACCATGAGAAAAAGTATGCAGTCATTGAAAAGGAATGTTTAGCCATAAAGTGGGCCGTGGATGTGCTCAGTACTATTTGTTAGGGTGCCAGTTTGAGTTAATAACTGACCATGGTCCCCTGAAATGGATGGCCCAAAAGAAGGAGACTAATAGTTGGGTGAACCAGTGGTTTTTGGCTCTACAGGATTACTCCTTCACCGTAAAATACAGGGCAGGTTTTGCGATGGGGAATGTAGATGCCCTGTCCCGTGTTCACTCCTGTTGGGCCACAGATGTTCCAACCCTGGGGTTGAAAAAAGGGGGGGAGGATATGTAGCAGAGCGTTCCAGAGAGAGCC
This sequence comes from Lithobates pipiens, assembly GCF_037356315.1. Taxonomy (NCBI): domain Eukaryota; kingdom Metazoa; phylum Chordata; class Amphibia; order Anura; family Ranidae; genus Lithobates; species Lithobates pipiens. The sequence goes on along the minus strand of NW_027507748.1, from coordinate 594,681,638 downwards.
AGGAAAAGTCCTGTTTGGGGTTTATACGTCTCCCAGGCTTCTCTCGTACACATTCAGAAATCTCTGATCCATGATCCAGTTCGGGCCTTGGTCCTCTTCCCCAGGCTAATTTAAGCTCACATGAGCAGACAGCCTTTGCTCTCTGCCTGGGACATACAGACAAAGTTGGTCTGCGAAGAGAAAAAGGTTGGTGAAAGCTGTTAAGCAGTTTATGTAGAGACTGACAAGTGGTAGGCTTGTTCAGCCTGGTAGTTAGGGGCTGAATATTGTGTAGTTAGAGCCGAGACACAGCTAGGATTTGTGTTTTGCTATTTTTGTCCTTTATTTGTTTTCTGGAACACTGTACAGCACCTGTATTTGGACTTGTATATAACACAAATAAACACAGCACTGTTTGTCACTACATCACTGGATTTGGTATCTGTGCCTGAGAAACTGCTCATCCCAGGGAGCCTTGTACCTGCTACCTGCCCCCCAGGTTACAAGGCGTACAGATTGCATTCTCCCGTGCGCTGAGACCACTATAGTAAATGGTAGGTTTGAGCTTTGTTACCAGTGCACAATGTCATAAATATGGAAATGTGCTTTGCGCCTTGCCGTTTTAGTAAAGCAATCCCTTTGTCTCAAGCACATCAAGCATAGCAAAAACACCAGCTATTTGGGTACCATATGGTTGATAAGGCATTTAAACTTCCACCACTCAGCCCACTGTCCCTCCTCCTTACCCATCTTAGTCTGTCCCTGCTATAAGTCATGACCTCTCAGCAGCCTCCACTGACATATATGATGGTATAGTGCAGGGTGTCCTAGATCCTTGTAGCACATCTGCCAGCAGCACACCACCAGCTGTAGACTTTAGCCGCCAAATTTCTCTGCCCCATCTGCTGCAGCGGAAAAAAATTGTCCCTGCCACCCACATGCCCAGTATCTAAATGCTAGCTTGTCAAAGGTTCTGGCTCTACAACGTCTGCCTTTCTGCCCGGTGGATTCTGCCCCATTCATGAATTTGCAGAATGTGCTGTACCACAATGGTAGGTTCTCAGTTGCTATTTCTTTCATGTAAGGCCATTCCAGCTCTCTACCATCATGTGAAAGGCAATGTTGTGGCATCGTTCGGCAATGCAGTCAGCTGTAATGTCCACGTTACTGCTGACACGTGGTCCAGCAAGCATGGGCAGGGATGATATATTTTGTTCACAGCACACTAGGTAACTCTGCTTGCAACGCAAAAGGATACAGGACAAGGCTCAGTGCTGCAGCGTGTTGTGCCCCCACGTCTCCATACAGTTGGTGATGATGCGAGATTTTTCAGCTCTACCCCCTCCTCCTCTTCCTCTGTGCCCTCCTCTGATGAATTGTCCTATAAACCTCAAGTACCCCCTAAGCAATCAAAGGGCTATTCAATGAGTCAAGCTAAAAGGTGCCATGCAGTGCTTTAGCTGGTGTGTCTAGGAGACAGGAATCACACCGGAGCAGAGATTCTTGCAGGTCTACAGGGACAGGCCCAGAGGTGGTTCACGCCACGCCAGCTGGAGCCAGGAATGATGGTGTGTGATGATGGCACAAACCTCCTGTTTGCCCTTAGACAGGGAAAGTTTACACATGTGCCATGCCTGGCACAAGTTGGCTTGGTGGTGATAGCGGCGCTATTAGAAAAAGAGGGGAAAGCTCATATCTTAAACATTAAATTAAATGCTTTATAAGTGAAAAGTACTACAATATCACCCGCACGTGATTATAGTGGTGTTACAACCCACTAAACATGCAATAATAAACAAAAAAACATTAATGTGGTGGTGCAGCATTTCCTAAATAGGTACCCAGGGTTGGAAGATCTACTAAAGCAGGCCATAAGAATTACAGCCAGTGCTCAGTTGGCTGTAATTCAGCGGGAATGCCACCTGCCCTTACATTTGTGAACATAAGCACCAGGTGGAACTCGACACTGACATTGCTGTAACTTCTGCACATGCAGCAGAGGGCCGGCAATGAGTACCTGTGTGAGTATGGCAAAACGACACGGCTCGGCTTTTTTTCCCCAAGCCAATGGCTGCTCATAAAGGATGCATGCACTGTACTGTCACCATTTGAGTAGGAAACAAGGATGGTAAACCTTGACAATGCATGCATCAGTGACACAATCCCTGTTGTGTTCCTGCTGGAGCAGACTCTGCTTGGCATCATGGACAGGGCACTCAAGGCAGAGTAGCAGGATGAAGAGGAGGACTTCCTTTCCTCCACCATTGTTCCTTTGCCACAGAACACACCAGAAGAGTGAGGAGGAGGAAAAGGAGGAGAAGAAAGAGAAGGAGGAGGATTCTGGCAGTTTCGGAGGCATTGAAGCAGAGGAAGACATATGTCAAACAGTAAGAGGTGGTTTTCCATCCACCAGGACCCTTGGGAGTAATACGTAGCTGAAAGGAGGCAGTTTCAGATACTGTAATCCTCAGTGACCCTGAGGAGTCTGCTTTTCATGCCTCCACAAATTTGTGTTGCAGGGGCTCCCTTATGCTTCAAAGCCTAAGAAAGGACCCAAGAATACATGGCATAAAGGAAAAGGATCACAATTGGTTGGCAACCCTCCTTGACCACCGTTATAAGGGGAAAGTTTCAGAACTCAACCTGTCCCAACAGTGAGTGCAGAAGATGAAACTTCTTGAGGATACCTTAACCACTTCCCGACCAGCGCACGACGATGTACGTCGACAGAATGGCACGGGCAGGCATATTGGCATACAGGTACGTCCAATGTTCAATGCCGCCCTGCCATCGGGAGCGCGCCGGTCGGGACCCCCGTGAGTCCGGTCGCGGGACCCGCGTACTCGATCGCCGCGGGCATCCCCGCGATCGTCTCACGGAGCGGCCGAATGGAGGAAATGCAAAGTAAACAGCATTTCTCCATTCTGCCTAGCAACTAGTGATTGGAGCAGAGATCAGTGTTCACTAAATGAAAGCCCAACCCCCCCACAGTTAGTAACACACCCCTAGGAACACTTAACTCCTACACTGCCACCCACTGGTTAACCCCTTCACTGCCAGTGTCATTTACACAGGAATCACTGCATTTATATAGCAGTGATTACTTTATAAATGACAATGGTCCCAAAAATGTGTCAAAAATGTCCGATGGGTCCCCCACAATGTCGCAGTCACAATAAAAATCGCTGATCGCCGCCATTACTAGTAAAAAAATAAATAAAAAATTATTAATAAAAATGCTATAAAACTATCCCTATTTTGTAAACGCTATAACTTTTGCGCAAACCAATCAATAATCGCTTATTGCGATTTTTTTTACCAAAAATATGTAGAAGAATACGTATCGGCCTAAACGGAGGGAAAAAATTTTTTTTTATATATTTTTGGGGGATATTTATTATAACAAAAAGTAAAAAATAATGCGTTTTTTTCAAAATTGTTGCTCTATTTTTGTTTATAGCGCAAAAAATAAAAACCGCAGGGGTGATCAAATACCACCAAAAGAAAGCTCTATTTGTGGGGAAAAAAGAACATCAATTTTGTTTGGGAGCCAAGTCGCACGACCGCGCAATTGTCAGTTAAAGCGACGCAGTGCCGAATCGCAAAAAGTGGTCTGGTCTTTGACCAGCAAAATGGTCCGGTCTGCAAGTGGTTAAAGAGGAGTTTATCAAACATTTTTCCTGACTCTGGTAGGTTACAGTGTTGTGGAAAACATAGTTTTGAGGCTTCTGTTGGTTAAGAGAGGAGCGGTGGATAAGGCGTCCGCCTAAGTGATTCATTTCACAATTTTTTTAGTCCTCACTGCCAAGGGCTGTCAGCTTCCACAGCTTCCCATTGGCAGCATCCTCATCACATGGTGGATGATTATCTAGGGGTGAAAACAGGGATGGAGAGCTTTTCAGTTGACAATCCACTGACTTAATGGGTCATGAGAATAGACCACTGGGCAGAACTTGCCTAGTATGCCATTGAGCTGCTAGGCTGCCCTGCATCCAGCGTGCTTTCCAAACAGGACGTCAGTGCTGCTAAAGGTTTTGTTACTGATCATAGAATGTGTCTGTCCACAGACTCCATGGATAGTCTGACTTTTATGAAAATAAATCGGTCCTGGATTAACAGCAGCTATGAAGCCCCTGATGTCGATGTCACAGATTAAGTGTTTTTGGGATGTGGAATCTCTGCAGGACTTCTAGGCTGCCTAGTGTTGTGGGTGTTGATTTCATCTGGAAGAATGTTTTTGGTGTAGGTTTCATGGGCACAATTAACGCCCAAAGACCAATTTTTCTGCACCTGTTTGACAGGTGCATATCATTACAATTTTTGACAGCAAAGCCAATTCTTGCTTTCATTAAAGCTGCGTACACATGGGCGGACTGTATGGCCAACTTAGTCCGTCAGACAATCAGACGGACAGTCCGTCCTACTTTCGAATATACGGACTTGACCACACACGGATGCACAAACAGTCCGTCGAAAGCTTGCGCGATGACGTGTACAGCACGTACGACAGGACTAGAAATAGGAAGTCCAATACACAGCAATGCAACCTTTCGCCGTGTAAATCCTTTCTGAGCATGCGCCATACTTAGTCCCTCAAACTAGCCTACTCACGAGCGGATTGTCCGCTGAAACCAAAGTATGACGGACAGTATTACGGAAATTCCGAAATACTTAGTCCGCCAGACTGCACGCTGAAAAAGTCAGCTGAAGCCCACACACGAGCGGACTGTCCGCTGAAATGTGTTTCAACGGACTAAGTTGGCCAGACAGTCCGCCCGTGTGTACGCGGCTTAAGAGTACCTCTTTAGGGTTACAGTGTGAGGGCCCACCGACACACAAAGACCAATTTTTCTGCACCTCTTTGACAGGTGCATATGATTCCAATTTTGGACAGCAAGGCCAATTCCTGCTTTCATCAAGAGTACCTCTATAGGGTTATGGTATGAAGGCGCCACCGACACTCAAAGACCAATTTTTCTACACTTGTTTGACAGGTGCATATTATTGCAATTTTTAACAGCAAGGCCAAATCTTGCTTTCACCAAGAGTACCTGTATAGAGTTATGGTGTGAAGGTGCCACCAACACCTAAAGACCAATTTTTCCGCATGCGTTACTTCTATCCAAAGTCTGTGGTAGAGACACCAGAATTTATCCAAACAATCTCTAATCTTGCTCCCAGTGCACTATATTGTGGACTCATCATACAGACTGGCTCCCCAAGCCGTTGCTTACAAAATAAAGAAAGCTTGCAGAGAAAATATAATATTTTGGGCTTTATAAATGCAATTATTGCTGCAGCAGTTTCTATACACAGTACAGATGTGTCACTTTACAGGTGGACTAAGGGGACCACCCAGGCACTATATTGAAAGGAACTTTTCATTTTTATGCTTTCACTTAAAGCATCAATAAATCATTGCTCGTTTAAAAAGTATTGTGCAATGTTCCTATTATAAATAATTGAAACACGTGGCGCTAAAGTAAAGTGTATATCACACCACTAGATTCTATGCAGCAAAATGTATCAAATACAAATCCAAAAAAATAACAAACTAAATTTCCGTGAAAGAAATAATAATAATGAATTCAACCTTAAAAACAAAATTCATTAGATAGCTTAAAAAATAACCCAGTGAATAAGTGATAATTTTACACCATACACTCAATCACTCCTCAAGGAGTATTGCAAAAACATATACAGCTTTATATAATGTTGCAAAAAGTCACTGAGTCTTCAAAACATGCTTCACTTTAACAAACAATATTGATCAGTGTTTTTTCAAAACGTCTTTCCTTCACTGCACCACTGTGAAATGTGATTCCTCTCCCCCTTATGTGAATTATCTCACTGACTATATCAGCCTCACACTCATCATGCTTGACTAAAAGCTCTTTCTAATTCCTTTTTGCAGGGATGTAGATGCCAGGCATACAATCCTTTACTTCAGTAGGAGAAGAGCTGCCCCCCTTGACGATGTTCATAAAAGTGCTCTTTTTTTTTTTGAGAAAACACTGATCAATATTGTTTGTTAAAGTGAAGCATGTTTTGAAGACTCACAGACTTTTTGCAACATTATGGTATATAAAGCTGTATATGTTTTTGCAATACTCCTTAGGAGTGATTGAGTGTATGGTGTAAAATTATCACTTATTCACTGGGTTATTTTTTAAGCTATCTAATGAATTTTGTTTTTATGGTTGAATGATCATTTATTCATTATTAATATTTCTTTCACCGAAACGTAGTTATTTATTTTTTGGATTTGTATTTGATACATTTTGCAGAATCTAGTGGTGTGATATACACTTTACTTTAGCGCCACGTGTTTCAATTATTTAAAATAGGAACATTGCACATTAGTTTATATATTCTTTAAGTGGCAGCTTAGGGCGGAGGGGATTTCACTTGAGCGCAGTGGTAAATACACAGGTGATAGGGCAATAGTGAATGTATTATTGATTTGTATCGTTTAAAAATTAGTTTTTTAGAAACTTTTTTTCTTTGATACATGTCCACAAGGGCAGTACCCGGACCCTCATAACCATTGTATGCCCAATTACTTTCATATAAGCCTTCAAAATGGGCACTTTTTATTTTTCACATTTGGGTCCTGTAGACTTCAGTGGAATTCGTTATTTGGTTCCGAACGTTTACGATGTTCAAAAGTTCTGGTGTGAACCGAACAGGGGGTCATTCGGCTCATTCCTACCAGTGCAGACTTATTCTCCATTTATTTAGTCTGTCTCTGTGTCCCTCTAGAGGTGGGCTCAGATTACATGCATCACGCTTCTGAGCCTAGAGGAGAGCATCGTAGGAACTGTAGTCTCTTGAGCATCCATCGCTGAACTGTTGAATTATCTATGAACTACACTTCCCAGCAAGCCATTCTCTCCAGGGGAGAATTATGAGTGAGGCTTTAAAGGAATCTGCCACCCAGGCCCATGCTCTCTTGCTTCCTGGGATCCATCAAGTGAGCACTGCTCAGCTGCTTCATTGGGAGGATTGCTGCCTACCATGGTATCCACAGCATCTGCGGTTCCAGCCCAGGTGGGACGGACACTGCTCGCTACGCCAGGGGTACCCTTGCACCATCGCTGACGGCAAAGGTGTCAGACAGTCCACTAAATCAGCAGACTGAACAGCCATCTCTTCTTGCTTGCTAGAAGGACAGACTTGTATCATTTAGCGCTTAACCACTGTGGTCATCTGGATTGGTGAGCGGGCACATGCCCAAAAATCCAGTTACCAGCCATTAGCACACCACTTTAAACACTATATAAAGACACCTTAGACTCTGATTTAGGAATTCTTTGCATTCTCTGAGCTCCAACTGCAGGTGAAGATAATTGCAAGGCCTTGTATTCTGAACACTGTCTTTTCATTGCTCTTAAAGGGGACAAGTAACTGGAATCTATACTACTCCATCTCTTATTAAGATAAAGGGTATTATAGGCCGGCTTGGTTTCCCCCTTTAGCAGTAGTTGTACTAACAACATCTAAATATCCTTTTAAGAAATCTGTTGCTTATTGTCTGTTACTTTGTACACTAGTGTCATTTACTTGTTATTGACATTTTTGTCTAACTGTTACCTCAGCTGAGTCTTGGCTGTTCTTCCAGCATTCTTCCAGGATTTGACCAAGACTCAGCTACCTCTCTATTAAACTAAAAACAAAACATAGTTTACTGACTGCTTTATGTCTTGGTGCCTGAGAGTGAATGCAGGGCTGGGCAGGGTGGCAGACAAACCACAGTCCTCAGCAGCCCCTACAGGAGTACCACTACATATACTTCTAGGATTGGATCCAGTGTGTCTATGAGTGTGAATATTTATAGATAACTGTCAGTGAAGACGTGTGCAGTCTACAGCTGCCGCCCCAGGCGCATACCTGTGTGCAGGCACCCACTAAGAGTGCCCAGAGTGGCCACTGGTGCTTCTGTGAATGCGTATGGGTGATGGTGGCTGCGATCGCGCATTGGCACATACCTGTCATTAGAACTGGTGCCAGTTAGCCTATTTAAACTGAGCTTCAAGAGTGACAAGCTGCTGCTTGGTCTACAGCGTTACCTGAACCCTGATTCCTGTGTGTTGGACTTCTGATACCGAACCAGCTTGCTCCTAACTACGTCTGCCTGCCTCCTGCCCTGATCTCTGGCTTCTCACGGACTGATCCCTGCCTCCAGTTACCTACATCTGTTGCTGAACTTGCTTGTGACCCGATTACGCCTCTGCCTGCTGTTTATGCCCGATCTACCCATCTGTTGCTGAAGCCTGCCTGTGACCGGCTACGCTCCTGTCTGCTGTCTCTGCCTGTCTGTTGTCTACCCGGCCTGTCTGACCCTCCTCCCTGCTGCAAAAAGCCTGCTTCGAACTCCAGTTTCCAGTGGTGCATCTCGGCCTGTCTTCTGCCAGTCTGCCAGCCATCTGGCGACTCTTCAGCCAGCTACCTGCTGTGTTCAAGCTTCCTGTTCGTGAGTTCCCGGCCTCTACTGGTACAGACTACTGGACTGATCAAAGGCACCCTTACCCTGCCCTGCTCTTGAGCCTGCTGTCTCACCATCAGTGGTTTACAAACCAGAGCTGTACGAGGGCCTTCCTCCGCACATCAGGCTCACCCACAAGGTACGTGACAATAACATTCCTCAGAAACAGATTAATATCCTTAAATACCTCAAATTTGTTCAAAGAGGAAGTTGGGAAGAATGAAAGACCTTTTTTTTTGTAGTAAAGTGATATAGTGTTCATGAAGTGTGAATTCAGATAGGTTCACTACCTTTAGGTCCTTAGTCTGTTCCTTCTTCATCCCCTGCTCAGCTCCAAATTCCCTTTTGTTATCGTACATTACAGGACAAAGAGCCATAGTAGTTAATACGTGGGTTATAGCCACCTTCAGGTGATGGACACCGGCACGCCCTAAGACAAAAAAAGTGCACTCCCTATATAACCCCTTCCTCTGCTGGGAGTTCCTCAGTTTTTTCGCCAGTGTCTAAGGTGTTGGTCACGAGTAAAGATATGCTGTGCTGAGCTCTACTGGAGCAATCCTTGCTGGGGCGAGCTATGCAGACGGACCAATTCAAAGTATCTTTTTTGCTGAATTGAATGGTACCCGGGCTTTATATCCGAAGAAACAAGATCTTGCCTGTAACGCTTCTCTTTTAGAAAGATGGACCCCAGGATCCAGTACTTTTTGGTATTAAGGCCAAAAAGTTTTACTGGCGGTGGTGCTATTACAGGTCCATGGTTGTGGGTTTCCCCAGCTCTTAAAGATTTAATGGAACCCACCGTGAAGAGTGAAGATTGGGTCTGTTGGTTTTACCACAGAAAACCCTGCGGCAGGAAAGGTAAGTGGAGTTTTCTAAGAAATTTTCAAAATTTTCTTATGAATGTCTACTTTAACCATTTAAGCCCCAGACCATTTTGCAGCTAAAGGACAAAACCCCTTTTTGCGATTCGGCACTGCGTGGCTTTAACTGACAATTGCACGGTCGTGCGACGTGGCTCCCAAACAAGATTGGCGTCCCTTTTTCCCACAAATAGAGCTTTCTTTTGGTGCTATTTGATCACCACTGCGGTTTTTATTTTTTGTGCTATAAACAAAAATAGAGTCACAATTTTGAAAAAAATGCTATATTTTTTACTTTTTGCGATAATATACCCCAAAAATATATAAAAAAATTTTTTTTCAGTTTAGGCCAATACAGATTTTTCTACATATTTGTGATAAAAAAAATTAGCGCAAAAGTTATAGCTAGTGATGGACGAACTTCTGACGGGAAGTTTCGCGGACGCGGACCGCGAATGCGGCCGATAGTTCGCGAACCGTAACGTTCGCGGCGGGCCCCATTGACTTCAATGGGAGGCGAACTTTGCAAACCTACAGGTCAAATTTGCAGCCACAAAATAATTACTAGCTGTGCAAACATAGTCCCACCACATGGCCAATGACATAACACATGTATGAGGTGAATCTGGGATTGACAACTACAAGCATTCTTTTTTTATATGTGAAATTGTTGTGACAATTCAGGACTGTGGAGCGCATGAAGGCAATGGAGGAGAGGGAAGGTCAGGGTAGGCAAAGAAGAGGGTGCAGGAGATGATCACCAGCAGCGTGACATACAGCAATGACACCTGCACCGTGATAGAGTCATCTGACAGCAGCACCGTGATAGAGAGCACTGACATCAGCAGCGTGACATACAGCAATGACACCTGCACCGTGATAGAGTCATCTGACACCAGCACCATGATAGAGAGCACTGACATCAGCAGCGTGACATAAAGCACTGACACCAGCACCGTGATATACAGCACTGACATCAGCAGCGTGACATACAGCAATGACACCTGCACCTTGATAGAGTCATCTGACACCAGCACCGTGATAGAGAGCACTGACATCAGCAGCGTGACATAAAGCACTGACACCAGCACCGTGATATACAGCACTGACATCAGCAGCGTGACATACAGCAATGACACCTGCACCGTGATAGAGTCATCTGACACCAGCACCGTGATAGAGAGCACTGACATCAGCAGCGTGACATAAAGCACTGACACCAGCACCGTGATATACAGCACTGACACCAGCACCATGATATACAGCACTGACATCAGCAGCGTGACATACAGCAATGACACCTGCACCGTGATAGAGTCATCTGACACCAGCACCGTGATAGAGAGCACTGACATCAGCAGCGTGACATAAAGCACTGACACCAGCACCGTGATATACAGCACTGACACCAGCACCGTGATAGAGAGCACTGACATCAGCAGCGTGACATACAGCAATGACACCTGCACCGTGATAGAGTCATCTGACACCAGCACCGTGATAGAGAGCACTGACATCAGCAGCGTGACATACAGCACTGACACCAGCACCGTGATATACAGCACTGACACCAGCACCGTGATAGAGAGCACTGACATCAGCAGCGTGACATAAAGCACTGACACCAGCACCATGATATACAGCACTGACACCAGCACCGTGATACACAGCACTGACATCAGCAGTGTGACATACATCAATGACACCTGCACCGTGATAGAGTCATCTGACACCAGCACCGTGATAGAGAGCACTGACATCAGCAGCGTGACATAAAGCACTGACACCTGCGCCGTGATAGAGTCATCTGACACCAGCACTGTGATAGAGAGCACTGACATCAGCAGCGTGATATAAAGCACTGACACCAGCACCGTGATATACAGCACTGACACCAGCACCGTGATATACAGCACGGACATCAGCAGCGTGACATACAGCAATGACACCTGCACCATGATAGAGTCATCTGACACCAGCACCGTGATAGAGAGCACTGACATCAGCAGCGTGACATAAAGCACTGACACCAGCACCGTGATATACAGCACTGACACCAGCACCGTGATATACAGCACTGATACCTGCACCGTAAGCAGCCCCAGGAGGAAGTCATCATAGCACAGGGATGGTGGGAGCCCCTCATAATAAGCAGCCCCAGGAGGAAGTCAGCACAGCACAGGGATGGTGGGAGCCCCTCATAATAAGCAGCCCCAGGAGGAAGTCAGCACAGCACAGGGATGGTGGGAGCCCCTCATAATGAGCATAGCACAGGGATGGTGGGAGCCCCTCATAATGAGCATAGCACGGGGATGGTGGGAGCCCCTCATAATATGCACAGCAGAGGTACAGCCCCAGGAGGAAGTCAGCACAGCACAGGGATGGTGGGAGCCCCTCATAATAAGCAGCCCCAGGAGGAAGTCAGCATAGCACAGGGATGACGGGAGCCCCTCATAATTAGCAGCCCCAGGAGGAAGTCAGCACAGCACAGGGATGGTGGGAGCCCCTCATAATAAGTAGCAACAGGAGCAAGTCAGCACAGCACAGGGATGGTGGGAGCCCCTCATAATGAGCATAGCACAGGGATGGTGGGAGCCCCTCATAATGAGCATAGCACAGGGATGGTGGGAGCCCCTCATAATATGCACAGCAGAGGTACAGCCCCAGGAGGAAGTCAGCACAGCACAGGGATGGTGGGAGCCCCTCATAATAAGCAGCCCCAGAAGGAAGTCAAGTATGTGCAAGTATTTTATACGTGTATTACACAACTATATACTGCACACCAAATAGTACACCTATACCAGTCCTTAAGGACCTTTGTGGAACTAGTAGCTAGGGATTAGCAGACCGTACCTCAGTCCCTATACTGATAAAGGAATGCTGCAGCAGAAGGGCAGCAGTCAGCAGTAGTGCACCTCAACCCTATATATTGTGGACCTATACCAGTCCTTAAAGAGGAAGTAAACCCTGATAAGTTTACTTCCTCTTTTTTTCCCTGCAAAGGTAAAGCATAATGGACTACTATGCATCGCATAGTAGCCCATTATGTGTCACTTACCTGACACAGGAGCCAGCGAAGTCGCCGCTGTCCCCTGTAGTCCGCCGCATCCATCTTGCTGGTGGCGTCTCGCAGCTCCGCCGCTGTCATTCGGCGAAGCCGCGATGACGTCACTCCCGCGCATGCGCACGGGAGTCGACAAATGCGGCAGCTCCATTCTTGGAACTGCCGCACTCAGTGCGCCTGCGCGCCACTGTCTACGGCGCATGCACCGTAGACAGCGGTGCCCGTTTTCGGGCAAATATCTCCTAAACCATAGAGGTTTAGGAGATATTGCTTGGACCTACAGGTAAGCCTTAATCTAGGCTTACCTGTAGGTCAAAGTGGTTTGTAAGGGTTTACAACCACTTTAAGGAATAGCAGACTGTACCTCACTCAACCCTATGTACTGTAGTACCCTATACCTTACCAGTCCTTATAAGGACCTTTGTGGAACTAGTAGGTTGTGAATGATTAGCAGACTGTACCTCAGTCCCTATACTGATAAAGGACTGCTGCAGCAGAAGGGCAGCAGTCAGCAGTAGTACACTTCAACCCTATATATTGTGGACCTATACTAGTCCTTAAGGAATAGCAGACTGTACCTCACTCAACCTTATGTACTGTAGTACCCTATACATTACTAGTCCTTATAAGGACCTTTGTGGAACTAGTAGGTTGTGAATGATTAGCAGACTGTACCTCAGTCTCTATACTGATAAAGGACTACTGCAGCAGAAGGGCAGCAGTCAGCAGTAGTGCACCTCAACCCTATATATTGTGGACCTATACCAGTCATTAAGGAATAGCAGACTGTACCTCACTCAACCCTATGTACTGTAGTACCCTATACCTTACCAGTCCTTATAAGGACCTTTGTGAAACTAGTAGGTTGTGAATGATTAGCAGACTGTACCTCAGTCCCTATACTGATAAAGGACTGCTGCAGTATAGGGCAGCAAATATAATTAGAGGGTACTAGTGCGCTTCACCTTACTAATCAATGTGTAAAAAACCAAAAAAAATTGTAAATAATATTAAAGTGTGGAAGCAGCCTGCAAAAATAGTGATCTCCACACTACTAGTGATACAGTAAACAATAAATAAATTGCGGCGCTAACCATAAAAAGCCTATCCAATCAATAAATTAACTAAAAAATATAAAAAGTGCAATAAGTGTGAATCACCTCACAAAGTGCAAATTGTGCGATTCAATAAATGCAACTAAAGTAATTGCTGCGATAATAAATGTGCTCACATAATATATACATGCCCAAAAAGAAAAAAATGTAAAATCCGAGGACATAAAAAATGTGCAAAAAACAATTTTAAAAGACAAAACAGATATGTAAATAATAAATGTTCATTAATTCCAGTTCATGCAAATGCTTCGTGAACAATAAACAAAGTCCATGCATAAAGGTGACTTCCACAGTGTGTACTAATCCAGTGATTCAATTCAGTGCCAAGCCAGTGCACCACCTGTTTCCCCCAGCCTCTCACCTCTAATACTTGATAAAGAAGCACAATTTAAAAGCCAGAGCTATTTCATCCACAATCGTCCAGTAGCTAGTATCCAGCTGACTCTTTCTTTCCCAGGTTCTTCACCTCTCACATAAGTATAGAACAAAAGGACAGGGGGGCTCTCATGTGTAGTATCCAGATAAAACGATTTTAATAACAAAAAGTAGTAACTTACAATTCAGTAGATAACAGCGAATAGATGTAATACCAATCCGAACTTCCGGTCTCGGCCGCGACCGGAAGTGGCAAGTGCAACACCACAGCTCCTTCCCTGACGCGTTGCGTCACGATCACATGACTTTTTCAAAGGGTAATGGGAGTGTGGTAAGTGCGGAGCTATTTATTCGATCAGCGCCGTCGCCATGGTAATCACGGCGGCGCCGTCGCAGGCCAATGACGAATGACTATCTTAATACTAATAGATTGTAGTAGTATCTTATTCTAAACAACAACATTCGACATTGCAACAAACTAAATATATTCATATCCTAGACATTCTAGATTACTAAATAACACATTAAAAAATGACATCTAGTGTTAAAAATATAGATCATAATATCTCACATATACTATTAGATGGTGAGTGACATCTTGTGGTTAAATCACGAATTTCACTTTTTATATAATTCTACATGGATAAATTCAAATCTATATAAACATTTAAATAAAAATTGCTAAAACACATGTATAAAAAGAGGGTTCTTTAAGAAATCTATAATAATTCTCCTTTAATATATAGAAAATATAAAAAATATAAAATATAATTAAAAAATATTGTCAAAAAAAGGTTATCAGAAAAGAAGTAATTCGGAAGCAATACCCCATTTTTTCTCTCTATTACTATCATCACTTATATGGGTGTCTCCTTGTAAATATTATCGAAAAGAATACCCAGAGCTAAAATATGAAGGAAGCCATACAGTATCATCTACAAATATTAGAACCACAAAAAATAAAAAAGTATGATAAAAAGGGGGGTATGTAAAAGACTGAGTATATAATACAAAAACTAAAACCGAAAACGGAAATGGTTATTAAAAATTCGAAATAAAACAATTGAGATCAAACTCAACATTGTGGCCTAACGGAGTCAACGTGCGGAGTTCGTGTATCCAGCGGGATTCAGCCTGACTGATTTTGATGACTTTATTGTCGCCCCTCCAATGTGGTTTATACTTCTGAATGCCACATATAATTAGTGATGAGGGGTCTTTTTGGTGGAACTTAGCATAGTGTCTAGACAAGCTATGTTTGTCGAAACCTTTTTTGATGTTCTGGACGTGTTCTCTGAGTCTTTTCCATAGCTGTCTCTTTGTCCTTCCCACATATTGAATGCGACATGGGCATTCCAAAACATAAATTACCCCTTCACTATAACAGGTGATTAAGTCATCTATCTTATATTCTTTTTGTGTTACTGTAGATATGAATGATTTCTTTTTTTGTTTTTCATTTACATGCCTACATGCGTAACACCTTTTGCATGGATAAAAGCCTTTACCTTCAAAGAAAGAGAAAGGCTTTTTGGGGGGATCAAGGACATTTTTTGCCAAATTGTCCCTCAACGTAGGAGATCTTCTATATACAAACTTGGGCATTTCAGGTAAGATATTTCGGAGATGTCTATCTGTTCTGATAATCTCCCAATGTTTTCTTATGATTTTTTCTATTTGTTTATATTGGATATTATAATCCATGACAATGGGTATTAAATCTTGTTTTTCTGATTTGGTGACATTATCTTGTATTAATTTTTCTCTATCCAGTAGTGCCACACTTTTTATTTGGTCATCAATGAAGTCGGTGTGATACCCCTTCTGGATAAATCTGTCCCCAATTAATTTTGCCTGTGTAAGGAACATTGATTCATTGGTGCAGTTCCGTCTTAGCCTAATCATCTGTCCCCTAGGTATATTATCCAGCCATCTACGATGATGGCAACTGTCCATGGGTAAATAACTATTTCTGTCCACTGTTTTAAAATGGGTACAAGTATTTATTTTATTGTCTTCTTTCTCAATCACCAAATCTAAAAAATTGGCTTTCTCTTCACTGATCTCCCATGTTAGTCTAATATTTTTCTCATTCGTATTTAAATTAAAACAAAAATCATTAAGGCTCTCTCTATCACCTGACCAAATTAGAATGATATCATCTATATATCTTTTATATAGTGTAACTTGTTTAGGCAGATTTCTATATAACGTTTCCTCCTCCCACTGGGCCATAAATAAATTGGCTACGCTCGGTGCGTATTTAGCTCCCATAGCGATACCGCATATTTGTTTAAAATAGCAATTGTTAAACCAAAAGTAGTTTGACTCCAATCCAAAACGTAAGCAATCAGTAATAAATTTTCTTTGTTTACATTTAAGATTACTAAAATTTCTAAGACCCCATTTAGTGGCTTCTATTGCCTCCTCGTGGTTAATGATGGTATATAAAGAATTTACATCAGCGGTAACTAAATAAATAGGGCCATTATCTAATCTGATTTCATTTAGTAATTGGATAAGGTGTTTCGTATCTCTCAGAAACGATTTGGTCTCCTTTACAATGGGCTGTAGAAAGAAATCAATATATTCTCCTAGTCTGGAACAGACCGAATTAATACCATTCACTATGGGCCTACCAGGCGGCTTTGTCTCGTTTTTATGTATCTTAGGAATGGTGTAAATGACCGGCACCCTACAAGTGTTGGGCACTAAGTATTTCGCTTCTTTCTTATTCAATAGACCTTTATCAAGGCCTTTCTGTATAATTTTGGACAGATCCTTTTTGTATCGTAGGGTGGGGTTATTAAGCAACTTTAAGTATGTGGTTTCATCTCCTAACTGTCTATATAGTTCTTCATTATAGTCATCTTTGGACTGTATCACGATAGCTCCACCCTTGTCGGCTTGTCTTATAACAATGTCCTTTCTGGATTCAAGTTGTTTAATACCTTTCCGAATGTCCACAGGATCATACGCTTTCTTGATTTTCAATTCTTGTATATCGTTTAGAACCATTCTCTTGAATACTTCGATATGCCCATCATTTGCCACTGATGGATTGAAAAGGGATTTGTTTCGTAGATTAGTATATTGTGTGCCGTTCTGCTCTGGAAGTTTCATTCCTCTTCCAATTGCTGAATCAGTCAGCATGTATTTCTTTATATTCATGCTCCTGATAAATTTATTGATATCTACATAAGTGTTAAACTTGCTCCAATTTCTTTTTGGAGCAAATTTTAACCCCTTATCCAACACTTTAATCTCTTCTTTTGTCAAAACGGCTCCACTAAGATTAATGATACCCTCTCCTATCGTTCTCTTTTTCTTTTGTTTTTTGACTCCGGATCTACAGCCTCTTCTCGTTTTTCGTTTTTGCCGTTTCTTCTGTCCTGTTTCTCTGGAGATCTTCTGGGAGTTTTGTTTACTTGTAGGACTTCTTTTTCCTGATTTTTCTGATATTCTTGTTTCCTGGGGCTCCTGTTTTCCCTGGATATCGGAGAGTAGCGATCTGGTCTCCATGGAGTCACATTTTGATCGTGATATCGAGGGGGATCCCACCGACGTTGGTCTAAAAAATGATACGGGGTCTTTTCATAATTATATCTTTGAGACTGATGATATTGACGTGTGGGAGTCCTATTGTCTTCATAACGTCTTTCATCATTGTATTTGCTCAATTGTTCGTACCTATTGTGAACAGGCACTGCATAGTGCTCCTTTTGGGGAAAGAAAGAGTCAGCTGGATACTAGCTACTGGACGATTGTGGATGAAATAGCTCTGGCTTTTAAATTGTGCTTCTTTATCAAGTATTAGAGGTGAGAGGCTGGGGGAAACAGGTGGTGCACTGGCTTGGCACTGAATTGAATCACTGGATTAGTACACACTGTGGAAGTCACCTTTATGCATGGACTTTGTTTATTGTTCACGAAGCATTTGCATGAACTGGAATTAATGAACATTTATTATTTACATATCTGTTTTGTCTTTTAAAATTGTTTTTTGCACATTTTTTATGTCCTCGGATTTTAAATTTTTTTCTTTTTGGGCATGTATATATTATGTGAGCACATTTATTATCGCAGCAATTACTTTAGTTGCATTTATTGAATCGCACAATTTGCACTTTGTGAGGTGATTCACACTTATTGCACTTTTTATATTTTTTAGTTAATTATTGATTGGATAGGCTTTTTATGGTTAGCGCCGCAATTTATTTATTGTTTACTGTATCACTAGTAGTGTGGAGATCACTATTTTTGCAGGCTGCTTCCACACTTTAATATTATTTACAATTTTTTTTGGTTTTTTACACATTGATTAGTAAGGTGAAGCGCACTAGTACCCTCTAATTATATTTTCACACCATCTCGTTTTCCTAGTGCAGCACACCATGGAAGTATTTCATTTTTTAAATAGCAGAACCTTAAATGTAGATGAATTTTTTGAAAAACAAGAAGTTAACAATATAGGGTCTATTGAAAATTCGTTTAGAAAAATGGGACATTTGATGGAAAAGAAAATTAATGCATGGTGGGACATTGTGACCCATGAAAAATATATTAAAGAAAAAATAGTCCCAAGGAGGCTTAGATGGGATGTTCCCATGAATGATGGCCTAACCGATAAAGAATCTCTAGATGAATGGTTCCACTTCTTTAATGATAAAGGTCTGGAGCTGCTGAATTTTTTAATAAAACGTAAACAGAAAAAGATTAGGCTAATAGAGAAAATGGTGGGAGACATTAGAACTAATCTTGAGCCACTGAAGGATCTCCCAGAGTTTATTGCATTATCAAAACAATTGAATAATGACCTAGAACAAAAGGATAAGGAAACAGCTGCAAGAAAAAAGAGAAAATACCAGAGGGATATAAAGGATTTTAATGATGACTTGGTATTTAAATGGCAGAAAAAAGTAGAAGAACCTGTCATTAATTCTAACAGCAGCTCTCCGATTAAAGAAGAAACGAAAATAAACAGAATAGAAGAATTAGTTCCTCCGCAAACCTCCCAAATCAGATATGCCACACCGACGAAAAGGTATGGCTGGAATGGGAATCGAAAAAATTGGAAGAAGCCTTTCTGGAAAAGGAATGGATACAATAACAACAACTTTAAAAACAATAATTTTAAAGGGAAACCTTATAGATCTCCTTACTACGGGAGAAGATCGCCTTCTCCCCCAAGGAGGTATCATGAGGAGAATCACACTAGATATCAATATGTAAATCATCAAAAAAGAAGGGAAGAAACACGTGGATATACACCCCATTATGATAGAAGAGACAGATCTCCCCAAAATTACTATCATCAATATACAAGACGAAGAGAAAGATCTCCCCAAAAGGAGCACTATGCAGTGCCTGTTCACAATAGGTACGAACAATTGAGCAAATACAATGATGAAAGACGTTATGAAGACAATAGGACTCCCACACGTCAATATCATCAGTCTCAAAGATATAATTATGAAAAGACCCCGTATCATTTTTTAGACCAACGTCGGTGGGATCCCCCTCGATATCACGATCAAAATGTGACTCCATGGAGACCAGATCGCTACTCTCCGATATCCAGGGTAAACAGGAGCCCCAGGAAACAAGAATATCAGAAAAATCAGGAAAAAGAAGTCCTACAAGTAAACAAAACTCCCAGAAGATCTCCAGAGAAACAGGACAGAAGAAACGGCAAAAACGAAAAACGAGAAGAGGCTGTAGATCCGGAGTCAAAAAACAAAAGAAAAAGAGAACGATAGGAGAGGGTATCATTAATCTTAGTGGAGCCGTTTTGACAAAAGAAGAGATTAAAGTGTTGGATAAGGGGTTAAAATTTGCTCCAAAAAGAAATTGGAGCAAGTTTAACACTTATGTAGATATCAATAAATTTATCAGGAGCATGAATATAAAGAAATACATGCTGACTGATTCAGCAATTGGAAGAGGAATGAAACTTCCAGAGCAGAACGGCACACAATATACTAATCTACGAAACAAATCCCTTTTCAATCCATCAGTGGCAAATGATGGGCATATCGAAGTATTCAAGAGAATGGTTCTAAACGATATACAAGAATTGAAAATCAAGAAAGCGTATGATCCTGTGGACATTCGGAAAGGTATTAAACAACTTGAATCCAGAAAGGACATTGTTATAAGACAAGCCGACAAGGGTGGAGCTATCGTGATACAGTCCAAAGATGACTATAATGAAGAACTATATAGACAGTTAGGAGATGAAACCACATACTTAAAGTTGCTTAATAACCCCACCCTACGATACAAAAAGGATCTGTCCAAAATTATACAGAAAGGCCTTGATAAAGGTCTATTGAATAAGAAAGAAGCGAAATACTTAGTGCCCAACACTTGTAGGGTGCCGGTCATTTACACCATTCCTAAGATACATAAAAACGAGACAAAGCCGCCTGGTAGGCCCATAGTGAATGGTATTAATTCGGTCTGTTCCAGACTAGGAGAATATATTGATTTCTTTCTACAGCCCATTGTAAAGGAGACCAAATCGTTTCTGAGAGATACGAAACACCTTATCCAATTACTAAATGAAATCAGATTAGATAATGGCCCTATTTATTTAGTTACCGCTGATGTAAATTCTTTATATACCATCATTAACCACGAGGAGGCAATAGAAGCCACTAAATGGGGTCTTAGAAATTTTAGTAATCTTAAATGTAAACAAAGAAAATTTATTACTGATTGCTTACGTTTTGGATTGGAGTCAAACTACTTTTGGTTTAACAATTGCTATTTTAAACAAATATGCGGTATCGCTATGGGAGCTAAATACGCACCGAGCGTAGCCAATTTATTTATGGCCCAGTGGGAGGAGGAAACGTTATATAGAAATCTGCCTAAACAAGTTACACTATATAAAAGATATATAGATGATATCATTCTAATTTGGTCAGGTGATAGAGAGAGCCTTAATGATTTTTGTTTTAATTTAAATACGAATGAGAAAAATATTAGACTAACATGGGAGATCAGTGAAGAGAAAGCCAATTTTTTAGATTTGGTGATTGAGAAAGAAGACAATAAAATAAATACTTGTACCCATTTTAAAACAGTGGACAGAAATAGTTATTTACCCATGGACAGTTGCCATCATCGTAGATGGCTGGATAATATACCTAGGGGACAGATGATTAGGCTAAGACGGAACTGCACCAATGAATCAATGTTCCTTACACAGGCAAAATTAATTGGGGACAGATTTATCCAGAAGGGGTATCACACCGACTTCATTGATGACCAAATAAAAAGTGTGGCACTACTGGATAGAGAAAAATTAATACAAGATAATGTCACCAAATCAGAAAAACAAGATTTAATACCCATTGTCATGGATTATAATATCCAATATAAACAAATAGAAAAAATCATAAGAAAACATTGGGAGATTATCAGAACAGATAGACATCTCCGAAATATCTTACCTGAAATGCCCAAGTTTGTATATAGAAGATCTCCTACGTTGAGGGACAATTTGGCAAAAAATGTCCTTGATCCCCCCAAAAAGCCTTTCTCTTTCTTTGAAGGTAAAGGCTTTTATCCATGCAAAAGGTGTTACGCATGTAGGCATGTAAATGAAAAACAAAAAAAGAAATCATTCATATCTACAGTAACACAAAAAGAATATAAGATAGATGACTTAATCACCTGTTATAGTGAAGGGGTAATTTATGTTTTGGAATGCCCATGTCGCATTCAATATGTGGGAAGGACAAAGAGACAGCTATGGAAAAGACTCAGAGAACACGTCCAGAACATCAAAAAAGGTTTCGACAAACATAGCTTGTCTAGACACTATGCTAAGTTCCACCAAAAAGACCCCTCATCACTAATTATATGTGGCATTCAGAAGTATAAACCACATTGGAGGGGCGACAATAAAGTCATCAAAATCAGTCAGGCTGAATCCCGCTGGATACACGAACTCCGCACGTTGACTCCGTTAGGCCACAATGTTGAGTTTGATCTCAATTGTTTTATTTCGAATTTTTAATAACCATTTCCGTTTTCGGTTTTAGTTTTTGTATTATATACTCAGTCTTTTACATACCCCCCTTTTTATCATACTTTTTTATTTTTTGTGGTTCTAATATTTGTAGATGATACTGTATGGCTTCATTCATATTTTAGCTCTGGGTATTCTTTTCGATAATATTTACAAGGAGACACCCATATAAGTGATGATAGTAATAGAGAGAAAAAATGGGGTATTGCTTCCGAATTACTTCTTTTCTGATAACCTTTTTTTGACAATATTTTTTAATTATATTTTATATTTTTTATATTTTCTATATATTAAAGGAGAATTATTATAGATTTCTTAAAGAACCCTCTTTTTATACATGTGTTTTAGCAATTTTTATTTAAATGTTTATATAGATTTGAATTTATCCATGTAGAATTATATAAAAAGTGAAATTCGTGATTTAACCACAAGATGTCACTCACCATCTAATAGTATATGTGAGATATTATGATCTATATTTTTAACACTAGATGTCATTTTTTAATGTGTTATTTAGTAATCTAGAATGTCTAGGATATGAATATATTTAGTTTGTTGCAATGTCGAATGTTGTTGTTTAGAATAAGATACTACTACAATCTATTAGTATTAAGATAGTCATTCGTCATTGGCCTGCGACGGCGCCGCCGTGATTACCATGGCGACGGCGCTGATCGAATAAATAGCTCCGCACTTACCACACTCCCATTACCCTTTGAAAAAGTCATGTGATCGTGACGCAACGCGTCAGGGAAGGAGCTGTGGTGTTGCACTTGCCACTTCCGGTCGCGGCCGAGACCGGAAGTTCGGATTGGTATTACATCTATTCGCTGTTATCTACTGAATTGTAAGTTACTACTTTTTGTTATTAAAATCGTTTTATCTGGATACTACACATGAGAGCCCCCCTGTCCTTTTGTTCTATACTTATGTGAGAGGTGAAGAACCTGGGAAAGAAAGAGTCAGCTGGATACTAGCTACTGGACGATTGTGGATGAAATAGCTCTGGCTTTTAAATTGTGCTTCTTTATCAAGTATTAGAGGTGAGAGGCTGGGGGAAACAGGTGGTGCACTGGCTTGGCACTGAATTGAATCACTGGATTAGTACACACTGTGGAAGTCACCTTTATGCATGGACTTTGTTTATTGTTCACGAAGCATTTGCATGAACTGGAATTAATGAACATTTATTATTTACATATCTGTTTTGTCTTTTAAAATTGTTTTTTGCACATTTTTTATGTCCTCGGATTTTACATTTTTTTCTTTTTGGGCATGTATATATTATGTGAGCACATTTATTATCGCAGCAATTACTTTAGTTGCATTTATTGAATCGCACAATTTGCACTTTGTGAGGTGATTCACACTTATTGCACTTTTTATATTTTTTAGTTAATTATTGATTGGATAGGCTTTTTATGGTTAGCGCCGCAATTTATTTATTGTTTACAGTATAGGGCAGCAGTCAGCAGTAGTGCACCTCAACCCTATATATTGTGGACCTATACCAGTCCTTAAGCAATAGCAGACTGTACCTCACTCAACCCTATGCACTGTAGTACCCTATACCTTACCAGTCCTTATAAGGACCTTTGTGGAACAAGTAGGCTGTGAATGATTAGCAGACTGTACCTCAGTCCCTATACTGATAAAGGACTACTGCAGCAGAAGGGCAGCAGTCAGCAGTAGTGCACCTCAACCCTATGTATTGTGGACCTATACCAGTCCTTAAGGAATAGCAGACTGTACCTCACTCAACCCTATGTACTGTAGTACCCTATACCCTACCAGTCCTTATAAGGACCTTTGTGGAACAAGTAGGTTGTGAATGATTAGCAGACTGTACCTCAGTCCCTATACTGATAAAGGACTGCTGCAGCAGAAGGGAAGCAGTCAAGTATAATATTCTTTCTAAATTTGGAAGAAAGAATATTATACGTGTACAAGCCTATTACCATACCAGTCCTGAAAAGAACCTTTGTGGACCTAATAGTAACAGCTACTGATTAAACTGACTGTCCCTCACTGCCTCACACACAGCTTCCTGCCTGTCCCTATTTAAACTGACAAAACAGAGGCTGTTGGAACTATAACTTGAATAGCACTTTTGTGGACCTAATAGTAAAAGCTAATGATTAAACTGACTGTCCCTGCAGCACACAGCATCCTGTCCCTCTCTCTACACTGACAAAAGACAGGCTGCTGCAAAAATCAGTAGCACAGCAGTTCCTCAAACCTATATCCTGAACTACACCTAACACCTATACCAGTCCTGAAAATAACTTTTGTGGACCAAATAGCTAGCGATTTGGGTCACTGCAGTCTCTCCCTGCTCCACACAGCATCCTCTCCCTATAGTGACAGAAGAAAGAATGTAAAATGGCCGCCGGATTGGGTCTATTTATAAGTTAGGGGGAATGTCCAAGTGTCCATGTGCTGTAATGTCTCAATTGGCTGTCCTGTACCCCATGATGGATGTGTCATCATAGGTCAAAGTTCTTTTACACAGTAAACACGGAAGTCCGCTGGGCGAACAGCGGCAATAGTCCGCCAATCGGGCGGACCGCGAACAGCCGAAATTCCCCGCGAAACGACCGCCGGGCGAACCGTTCGGCCATCCCTAGTTATAGCGTCTACAAAATAGGGGATAGTTTTATGCCATTTTTATGAATAATTTTTTTTTTTACTAGTAATGGTGGCGATCAGTGATTTTTATTGTGACTGCGACATTATGGTGGACACTGACAATTTTGACACATTTTTAGGACCATTAATGGCATTAATACATCGATCAGTGAGATAAAAAATGCACCGATTACTGTAAAAAATGTCACTGGCAGTGAAGGGGTTAACCACTAGGGGAAAGTGTAGGAGTTAAGAGTGTGTGTGTTTTTTTTACTGTAGGGGGCGTGGCTTGGTGTGTGACATCACTGATCATCTTTCCCTATGACAGGAAACAAACGATCAGTGACAGGCTTACTAGGAAGCACAAGGAGAGGTTTGTTTACACTTACCTCTCCCCGTTCTTCAGCTCTGTGACCCGATCGTGGGACACCGGCGGTGATCGGGTCCACGGGTCCAGCAGCCATGGTCACGGAGCTCAGGACTGGGTCACGAGTGTGCCGCCGGTGTGGCGCACACGACCCACGGCTGGGCACTTAAAGGGCAATGTACATGTACGTGCTTGTACCTAGCCATGTCATTCTGCCGATGTATATCGGTGTGAGGTGGTCCTTAAGTGGGTAATTAGTAAATGTTGTAATGCCTATATGTCACCACTGGGAGCCGTATTTCAGGAGCAGTGATTTTAATAATGATTAAAGTGAAACAATAAAAGTGTAATATTCCTTTAAATTTCGTACCTGGGGGGTGTCTATAGTATGCCTGTGAAGGGGCGCATGTTTCCCATGCTTAGAACTGTCCCTGCACAAAGTGCCATTTCTGCAGGAAAAAAAGTATTTTAAAATCACTTGCGACGTTATACAGAGAACAATCAATGAGTGTTCTTTGTATCACGGGAGCCGACAATTCATTCATTGATAAAAATAAAATAAAAAAAACGTGGGGTTCCCCTACATTCAATTACCAGGCCCTTGAGGTCTGGTATGGATATTAAGGGGAACTCCGCGTCAAATAAAAAAAAAAATTGCCGTGGGGGTCTCCCTAAAAATCCATACCAGACCCTTTATCCGAGCACGCAACCTGGCAGGCCGCAGGAAAAGAGTGGGAGACGAGAGAGCGCCCCCCCTCCTGAACCATACTAGGCCACATGCCCTCAACATTGGGAGGATGCTTTGGGGGTCTGTGTACGGTTCAGGAAGGGGGGCTCTCTCTCATCCCCCCTCTTTTCCTGCGGCCTGCCAGGTTGTGTGCTCGGATAAAGGGTCTGGTATAGATCTTTAGGGAGACCCCCAAGTAATTTTTTTTTTTATATTTGACACGGGGTTCCCATTAATATCCATACCAGACCTGAAGGGCCTGGTAATTGAATTTGGGGGAACCCCACTTTTTTTTTTTATTTCTTTTTTATCAATGAATGAATTGTCGGCTCCCGTAATACAGAGAACACTCAATGAGTGTTCTCTGTATTACGCCGCAAGTGATTTTAAAATACTTTTTTTCCTGCAGAAATTACACTTTGTGCAGGGACAGTTCTAAGCACGGGAAACATGCGCCCCTTCACAGGCATACTATAGACACCCCCCAGGTACGAAATTTAAAGGAATATTACACTTTTATTATTTCACTTTAATCATTATTAAAATCACTGCTCCTGAAAAAACTGACGTTTTTAAAACTTTTTTTGCATTAATCCATGTCCCCTGGGGCAGGACCCAGGTCCCCAAACACTTTTTAGGACAGTAACTTGCATATTAGCCTTTAAAATTAGCACTTTAGATTTCTCCCATAGGCTTGTACAGGGTGTTCCGGCTTTTCGAATTTGCTGCGAATAGCAAAAATTGTTCACTGTTCGCTGAACAGGCGAACAGGCAATGTTCGAGTCGAACATGAGTTCGATTTGAACTTAAAGCTCATCCCTACTCCTTATGAAGGGGCACCCCGCTCACTCGAGTGGGGAGAAGGCTTCTACAGTTTTCAAGGATCTGGCATGAACAATGTCAAGACAGGTGGGTGGCTTCCTCAAATTCTCTAGGTTACAAACTAGAGTTCCGAGAGTTCCTGTCTACTCGTTTTCTCAGATCAAACATTCCTGAGATGAAAAAGGGGTTCTCTTTCTAGCTTTGGATCATCTATTGTCTCAAAGAGTGATATCGGTGGTGCCCTTAGAAGAGCAAGGATTAGGGTTTTATTCAAACCTTTTCAAGTTCCAAAACCAAACGGGGATGTCAGACCCATTTTAGATCTCAAAGATTTAAACCGTTTTTTGAATATCTGTTCCTTTCGCATGGAGTCTATCTGATCAGTAGTCTCCATCCCACAAGGGGGAGAATTCCTGGTGTCAATCGACATCAAGGATGCTTATCTCCATGTGCCGATTTTCCCCACTCACCATAAATTTCTATGCTTTAAGGTAGAGAATCTTCATCATTAGTTTGTAGCTCTGCCTTTTGGTCTAGCTACTGCACCTCAAGAGTTTACGAAGGTCCTGGCTCCTCCTTTAGCCAGGTTAAGGGATCAAGGTATAACGATACTAGCCTACCTTGGTGATCTACTCTTGATGGATCAGTCAGTGGCCCGCTTAAACCAAAGTTTGGTCACCACAGTCAGCTACCTGGAATACCTAGGTTGGATTCTCAACCTAGAGAAACCACCAAGGAGATTGCAGTACTTGGGGCTGATCATAGATACACTTCAGAAGAAGGTGTTTTTGCAGCAGGAAAGTATTGTTTCCGTAAAGGAACTGATTAATTTGTTTAAAACAAAGAAGAACCCTTCTATTCGACTTTGCATGCAGATGGTGGCTTCTTTCGAGGCCGTTCCTTATGCACAGTTTCTTCAAGACTGTTGCAAAACAGTATCCTATCAACTTGAAACAAGAAGGTCCAAGCTCTGGACTTCCCAATGCCTTTATCCACCAAAGTGCGTCAGAGCCTCTATTGGTGGTTGATATCCAAGAATCTTCAAAAAAGGAAAAATCCTTTCTACCAGTTACCTGGAAATCTGTAAAAACAGATGCCAGCCTTCTGGGCTGGGAAGTAGTTCTGGAAGAAGTGTCTGTCCAAGGGAAATGGTCCAAATCAGAGATGACCTTGCCCATCAATATTCTAGAGATTCGGGCAGTATGCCTAGCCCTAGAAGCCCAGATGTTCAGACTACGGAATTGTCCTGTCAGGATCCAATCCGACAATGACACAGCAGTGGCCTATATCTATTATCAAGAGGGCACGAGAAGTCGTGTGGCCCAGAGAGAGGTGAATCATACTCTATCTTGGGCAGAAAACAACATTCCTTGCCTATCAGCAATTTTCATTCCAAGGATAGAAAATTGGCAGACGGACAACTTGAGTCACCAACAATTGTTCCCGGGAGAACGGTCCCTTCACCCCGACATCTTTCTGTCAATATGTCAAAGATGGGGAGTTCCAGACATGGATCTGTTTGCGTCCACGTTCAACAACAAGATCGACAACTTGTGTCAAGGACAAGGGACCCGTGGCATACAGAACAGATGCCTTGGTTATTTCCATGGGATCAGTTTTCACTGATCTATGTGTTCCCTCCTATTCTGCTGCTTCCGTGCCTTCTTCGCAGGATCAAGCAAGAAGGGAAGGAGGTGATTCCTGTGGCCCCAGTGTGGCCCAGGAGATCTTGGTTTGCCGAGATCATAAAGATGGCGGTAGGGGACCCTGGGACCCTACCACTGTGGCCAGACCTTCTCTCGCATGGTCCAGTTTTCCATCCTGCCTTACAAATGCTACATTTAACGATTTGGCTATTGAGAGCCACATTCTGAAAGACTGTGGGATGTCAGCTTCAGTAGTTTCTACTTTCGTTAATTCAAGGAAGCTGGCCTCCAGAGTCATATACTATAGAGTCTGGAAGGCATATGTCTCCTGGTGTGAATTCAGGGGTTAGCACCCCAGGAAATATGTCATAGGTAGGATCCCTGAATTCCTACAGATAGGATTAGAATTGAAGCCGGCCTTGAGTACTATCAAAGGCCAGGTGCCGGCCTTATCGGTATTTTTTCAACAACCACTTGCTTCACACTCTCTGGTTCGTAACTTTATTCAGGGGATAACGCGGATTAATCCTCCAGTTCCTGAGCTCTTGGGAAATACCCCTGAGCTCTTGGGAAATTTAGTCCTGTTGGCATTACTAAAACAGCCTTTTGAGCCAATACGAGATATTCCCTTAGGCTGGATTCACACCTATGCATTTTTAGTGCTTTTTGCATTTTGCAGATTTGCACTACAGAACTTGTTCCATAGGAAACCATGTTAAATGGACTGTAGTGCAAATCTGAAAAATGCAAAAAGAACTAAAACTGCAAACGTGTGAATCCAGCCTTAGGTCCTCTTGAGGAGGAAAATAATTTTCTTGGTCGCCATATCTTCTGCAAGAAGAGTATCAGAGTTGGCTGCTCTTTCTTATGCCACGTATACACGACCGGACTTTTTGACAGCAAAGGTCCGATGGAACAAATCCGTCAGACAATTCGATCGTGTGTGGGCTCCATCGGACCTTTGTTGTCCAAAAATCCAACAGAGTTTAGAAATAAAACGGTTTTTAAATGTTCCTGCAGGAACTCCACGGACCCAGTTCCTAGCGGGAAACCCGTTCGTCTGTATGCTGGTCCGACGGACCAAATATGACGCAGGAGCAGCTACAGCACCTGCTCGTGAGAATGCTCCTCCGCTCTCTCTGGCCTCTTCTCCCACTCTCTGGCCTTTCTCCCGCTCTCCGGCCTCTTCTCCCGCTCTCTGGTTCTTCTCCGGGGCTCCTCTGCTATCTTCTGCTCTTTTGGCGCTCTTTTGCTAGTGGTGGCCCTTTTCTCCTTCGTCATCTTCTTCTTCCTTCTTCTGTTCTTCCAATGTTGACACAACGCTCTCTCCTCCGGGCAGTGATGTCATAAGGGGCGGTGTCCCGGGGCATGCTGGGACTGTGCCATCATAAGGGGCGGGATCACCGGGTGACATCACCCGGTGACCCTGCCTTATGCCTATATAAGTCTTTGCGCACGTGTCCACAGCATTACAGCAGGAGAGAGCGTAATGTCAACATCGGAAGAACAGAAGAAGGAAGAAGAAGAAGACGACGAAGGAAAAAAATGGACCACCTCTAACAAAAGAGTGGCAAAAGAGCAGAAGATAACAGAGGAGCCCGAGAGAAGAACTGGAGAACAGGCGAAGAGGCCAGAGAGCAGAAGAAGCCGGAGATAGCGGAGGAATTGGAAGAGACCCCCAAAGACGGAAGAGACCCTCGGAGCTGCCTAATAAATTACTTTAAAAACCCGTCTAGTGTGTTTTTTTATTGACTTTCTTTCCCCCGGGTGAATGAGTAGGGGTACGATGTACCCCATACTTATTCACATAGGGTGGGGGGGCCGGGATCTGGGGGCCCTCTTATTAAAGGGGGCTCCTGGATTCCGATAAGCCCCCCTCCCCCAGACCTCGACAACTAACAGCCAGGATTGTCGGGAAGAGGCACTTGTCCTCACCAACATAGGGCCTGGTATGGACCTTGGGGGGACCCCCCACACTGTTTTTTCGGCATAGGGGATTCCCCTTAAAATCCATACCAGGCAACGGGGATCGCAAGGTGTCAATCTTGCCGATAAAAGCGGTGAAATTGACTTCCTTTTCTAGTCCCGTCGTAACTCATCACGTTCAAACTGAACGGACTTTAGTCCATGTGTGGCCAAGTCCGTTCATCTGGAAGTCCATCGTAACTCCGTCAAAAATCCATCAGGAAGACTGGCGGACCTAGTCCTCTGGAAAGGCCGGTCATGTGTGGGCATGTCCGCTCATTCGGAAAGTCCATCAGAACTCCGCCGGAAGTCCGTCGGGAAGTCTGTCTGACCTAGTCTGCTGGAAAGTCAGATCGTGTGTACGTGTCATTAAGAGTCATATTTGATTATTCATAAGGATAAGGTTGTATTGCGGCCTCATCCTAAATTTCTCCCGAAGGTAGTGTCAGGTTTTTATTTAAACCAAGATATTGTTCTGCCTTAATTTTTTCCAGAACCTCGTTCTGTGGAAGAGAGATCACTACATTCTCTTGATGTGGTGAGAGCCATCAGGGTCTATTTGAAAGTGACCGCTCAGATTTATGAAACAGATGTTTTGTTTGTGTTGCCAGACGGTCCGAAATAAGGACAGGCTGCATCGAAATCTATTTCTAAATGGATTTGTCAAGTGATTGTTCAAGTTTATGGTTTAAAGAGGAAAATTCCTCCTTTTCATATTAAAGCGCACTCCACCAGACCAGGGCTGTTAGTGCTTCCTGGGCAGTGCATCACTAAGCCTCCATGGCTCAGATCTGAAAGGCTGGTTTTCAGATCATACATTTACCAGATTCTATCAAGTAAATGTAAAAGGTCATAAGGATTAGTGATGGACGAACTTCCGACGGGACGTTTTGCGAACGCGGCCGATAGTTCGCGAACCGTAACGTTCGCGGTGGGCCCCATTGACTTCAATGGGAGGCGAACTTCGCAAACCTACAGGTCAAATTTGCAGCCACAAAATAATTAATAGCTGTGCAAACATAGTCCCACCACATGGCCAATGACATAACACATGTATGAGGTGAATCTGGGATCGACAACTACAAGCATTCTTTTTTTATATGGGAAATTGTTGTGACAATTCAGGACTGTGGAGAGCATGAAGGCAATGGAGGAGAGGGAAGGTCAGGGACCAGGGTAGGCAAAGAAGACGGTGCAGGAGATGATCACCAGCAGCGTGACATACAGCAATGACACCTGCACCATGATAGAGTCATCTGACAGCAGCACCGTGATAGAGAGCACTGACATCAGCAGTGTGACATACAGCAATGACACCTGCACCGTGATAGAGTCATCTGACACCAGCACCGTGATAGAGAGCACTGACATCAGCAGCGTGACATAAAGCACTGACACCAGCACCGTGATATACAGCACTGACATCAGCAGCGGGACATAAAGCACTCACACCAGCACCGTGATATACAGCACTGATAGCAGCACCGTGACAGAGAGCACTGACATCAGCACCGTGATATACAGCACTGACACCTGCACCATAAGAAGCCCCAGGAGGAAGTCAGCATAGCACTGGGATGGTGGGAGCCCCTCATAATGAGCATAGCACAGGGATGGTGGGAGCACCTTATAATAAGCAGCCCCAGGAGGATGTCAGCATAGCACAGGGATGGTGAGAGCCCCTCATAATAAGCAGCCCCAGGAGGATGTCAGCATAGCACAGGGATGGTGGGAGCCCCTCATAATAAGCAGCCCCAGGAGTAAGTCAGCACAGCACAGGGATGGTGGGAGCCCCTCATAATGAACATAGCACAGGGATGGTGGGAGCACCTCAAAATATGCACAGCAGAGGTACAGCCCCAGGAGGAAGTCAGCACAGCACAGGGATGGTGGGAGCCCCTCATAATATGCACAGCAGAGATACAGCCCCAGGAGGATGTCAGCACAGCACAGGGATGGTGGGAGCCCCTCATAATATGCACAGCAGAGGTACAGCCCCAGGAGGAAGTCAGCACAGCACAGGGATGGTGGGAGCCCCTCATAATAAGCAGCCCCAGTAGAAATATGACACCGCTCAACCTCTTCAAAGAGGAGGGTATGGGTATATAGTACGGTGTGCTTTTTTTGGACAAGGAAGTGAGACAAATGAAGAAAGAAGGTCCCTGTGCTCGATTAAAAAAATTGTTTATAGACATTTACATGGTCTACTGGTCACATGTGTTGAATTCCCCCGAGATCCATGCCTCATTCATTTTTAGAAATGTGAGGTAGTTAACACTGTCGTGAGCTAGGCGAGTACGCTTATCGGTCACGATCCCCCCTGCTGCGCTGAACGTCCTTTCGGACAGGACACTGGATGAGGGGCAAGCCAACAGTTCGATTGCAAATTGGGCAAGCTCTGGCCAGAGGTCAAGCCTGCCCACCCAGTAGTCCAGGGGTTCATCACTCCTCAGAGCTTCCACATCGGCCGTTAACCCGATGTAGTCGGACACCTGACGGTCTAGGCGTTCCCCGATGCTGGATCCGGATGACACCTGTCGATGGGTCGGCTGAAAGAATGACCTCATATCCGAAGTCACCAACACATCTTCAAACCGGCCTCTTCTTGCAGGCGCTGTTGGATTGGTACCTGAAACTCCTTCTCTGGGAGTGGGAATTGCTCCTCTGCCAGCGCACGCAAAAGCAGAATGCAGCATTTCTCGAAGCAAGGCCTGAAAGTGCTGCATTCTGACAGCCCTCTGTGACGGCGGTAACATTTCCACCATTTTGTGTTTGTACCGGGGGTCTAAGTACGTTGCCACCCAGTACTGGTCCTTGACCCTTATGATTTTCATACGGGGGTCCCTATTAAAACACTGGAGCATGAAGGTCCCCATTTGCACTAAAGTGGAAGCGGTGTGGTGGCCTGGCTCCTGCTTATCATCCAGGATAATGTCGTCCTCTTCATTCTCCTCTCCCCATCCACGCGCAACAGGGATCCCGAAAGGTTTAAAGCATGCTCTTCTTGCTCCTCCTCATCCGCCCCGGCACCATCCTCCTCTGACTCCTCTTCAGACTCCTGTTGTTGACTTGTCTCAGATAGAGTAGCCCCCCCTGGGAATTCATTCAGCATTGCGACTTCCTCAGCTTCCCGCTCCTGCTCCTCCACAGCTTGATCAATGACACGACGCAATGCACGCTCCATAAAGAAGCCATAAGGTACCATGTCACTGATGGCGCCATGGCTGCGACTGACCAGTTTGGTGATCTCCTCAAATGGGCGCAAAAGTCTGCATGCGTCGCGCATGAGCAGCCACTGGCGTGGTGAAAAAAACCCCAGCTCCCCAGAACCGCTTCTGCCGCAGAGTTCATACAGGTAGACGTTAACTGCACGTTTCTGCTGGAGCAGCCTATCAAACATATAGAAGGTTGAGTTCCATCGCGTCGGGCAATCGCAAATAAGACGTCTGACCGGCAGATTGTGTCGCCGCTGAATGTCAGCAAGGCGAGCCATGGCCGTGTAAGATCTTCTGAAATGGGCCGAGATTTTCCTTGCCTGCCGCAAGATGTCCTGGACCCCAGGGTATTTGACAAGGAATCGCTGCACGACCAAGTTTAAGACGTATGCCATGCATGGCACATGCGTGATATTGCCCTGTTTCAATGCGCTAAGCAGATTGGCACCGTTGTCACACACCACTTTACCAACTGTCAAATTGAGCGGTGTTAGCCACTGATCTGCCTGTGAACGCAAAGCTGAAAGGAGTGCCGGGCCAGTGTGGGTCTTTGCTTCCAGGCACAACAACGCAACACGGCATGGCAACCTCTCACCTGGCATGTCGAATAGGTTCTGGGGAGCTTGGGCGGCGCAGCGGAAGAGACGATAGCAGCGGAAAAGGAGGAGTCAGCCAAGGAGGAAAGGGAGGAGGATGGAGTAGGAGGAGGAGGAGAAGAAGAGTCAGGCCTGCATGCAATCCGTGACGGTAAAACAAAATCTAAACGGGTGCCACGGGTTACATGCTTGACAGCCGTCAGATGGTTCACCCAGTGGGCAGTAAAAGTGATATACCTTCCCTGCCCGTGTTTGCTAGACCACGTGTCTGTGGTCAGATGTATCTTGGCACCGACACTGTGTGCCAGAGATACATTCACTTGCCGCTGAACATGGCCATATAGCTCTGGGATGCCCTTCTCTGAGAAATACTTCCTCCCTGGGACCTTCCATTGTGGTGTTCCAATGGCCACAAATTTGCGAAAGGCCTCCGAGTCCACCAGTTTATATGGCAGTAGTTGGCAGGCTATGAGTTCTGACAAGCCAGCCGTCAACCGTTGGGCAAGAGGGTTATCCGGCATCATAATTTTTTTACGCTCGAACATTAGGCCCACGGAAGCCTGCCTTTTTGCAGAAAAACGTGATCTTGGCGTGATGGAAGGTGGAGTGGAGGACAATTGTGAGGAGAGAGGAGAAGAAGTAGAAGACGAGGCTGGAAGGTGAGAGCCTGCAGTGTGGCTTTGTGTGTTCCGTTGCTCCCACTCGGCTCGGTGATGGCTGCTCATGTGCCTTCTTAAGGCGGTCGTCCCTAGGTGAGTGTTGGGCTTACCGCGACTAATGCGTTGACTGCAAAGATTGCAGATGGCAACGCTATTGTCAGCAGCGGACACGTTAAAGAAAGCCCACACTGCGGAGCCATGTGCTGGTGTCCTGGGAGCGCCAGATGTGACCGTACATGGTCGATGACTCGCTCCTGATACATTTGCTGTCTGCTTTGTCCCTCCTGTGCAATGTAAGTTATTCCTGCTTCTCCTCACTATCTGCTGGTCCATATCTCCCTCTGAACTCCCCTCCTTTTCCTTTTCTTGTGGGCACCCATGTGACATCACTAGACACATCATCATCAACGTCACCTTCCCCACCGCTATAAGTAGAGATCTCGGAGTAGGCAGCAACACCGGGGACCAACCTCCTCCTTGGGCTGATCTGGGTACTGTCGTCAGACTGCTGAGTAGCGGTTGTTGCTGCCTCCTATTCCTGATCCAATACCAAGAGTGGCTGCGCATCAGAAATGTCTTGATATGGATCGGAAAATAATTCCTGTGACTCAAGCGGAAGGTATGTGGTGGTGGTGGTGTTGTTGGTGGTAGTGTCTTTGGGGGTGCACACAGCAGAGAGTGAAGAAGAGGGTGAAGATCGAGAGGATGAGGAGGGTGCAGAAGAGTAAGGCTGAGCGAGCCACTCAACCAAGTCTGGTGCATCCTTTAAAGTAATTGAACGCACCTTCTGCAACTTCCTACTTTGGCTCAAGCCTGTTGCTCCTGCCCTACCCCCACCACCCCTGCGGAAGGGCCTGCCTCTTCCTCTGCCTGTCATTTTTTTAAATGACCCTGTGACAAAACTCTCAGTCCCTATACCGATGAAGGACTGCTGCAGTATAGGGCAGCGGTCAGCAGTAGTGCACCTCAACCCTATGTATTGTGGACCTATACCAGTCCTTATAGAGTAGCAGACTGTACCTCACTCAACCCTATGTACTGTAGCACCCTATACCTTACCAGTCCTTATAAGGACTTTTGTGGACCAAGTAGGTTGTGTGTGAGTGATTAGCAGACTGTACGTCAGTCCCTATACCGATGAAGGACTGCTGCAGTATAGGGCAGCGGTCAGCAGTAGTGCACCTCAACCCTATGTATTGTGGACCTATACCAGTCCTTATAGATTAGCAGACTGTACCTCACTCAACCCTATGTACTGTAGCACCCTATACCTTACCAGTCCTTATAAGGACTTTTGTGGACCAAGTAGGTTGTGTGTGAGTGATTAGCAGACTGTACGTCAGTCCCTATACCGATGAAGGACTGCTGCAGTATAGGGCAGCGGTCAGCAGTAGTGCACCTCAACCCTATGTATTGTGGACCTATACCAGTCCTTATAGAGTAGCAGACTGTACCTCACTCAACCCTATGTACTGTAGCACCCTAGACAGACCAAGTTACCAGTCCTTATAAGGACCTTTGTGGACCAAGTAGGTTGTGTGTGAGTGATTAGCAGACTGTACGTCAGTCCCTATACCGATGAAGGACTGCTGCAGTATAGGGCAGCGGTCAGCAGTAGTGCACCTCAACCCTATGTATTGTGGACCTATACCAGTCCTTATAGATTAGCAGACTGTACCTCACTCAACCCTATGTACTGTAGCACCCTATACCTTACCAGTCCTTATAAGGACTTTTGTGGACCAAGTAGGTTGTGTGTGAGTGATTAGCAGACTGTACGTCAGTCCCTATACCGATGAAGGACTGCTGCAGTATAGGGCAGCGGTCAGCAGTAGTGCACCTCAACCCTATGTATTGTGGACCTATACCAGTCCTTATAGAGTAGCAGACTGTACCTCACTCAACCCTATGTACTGTAGCACCCTAGACAGACCAAGTTACCAGTCCTTATAAGGACCTTTGTGGACCAAGTAGGTTGTGTGTGAGTGATTAGCAGACTGTACGTCAGTCCCTATACCGATGAAGGACTGCTGCAGTATAGGGCAGCGGTCAGCAGTAGTGCACCTCAACCCTATGTATTGTGGACCTATACCAGTCCTTATAGATTAGCAGACTGTACCTCACTCAACCCTATGTACTGTAGCACCCTATACCTTACCAGTCCTTATAAGGACTTTTGTGGACCAAGTAGGTTGTGTGTGAGTGATTAGCAGACTGTACGTCAGTCCTTATACCTATGAAGGACTGCTGCAGTATAGGGCAGCGGTCAGCAGTAGTGCACCTCAACCCTATGTATTGTGGACCTATACCAGTCCTTATAGAGTAGCAGACTGTACCTCACTCAACCCTATGTACTGTAGCACCCTAGACAGACCAAGTTACCAGTCCTTATAAGGACCTTTGTGGACCAAGTAGGTTGTGTGTGAGTGATTAGCAGACTGTACCTCACTCAACCCTATGTACTGTAGTACCCTATACCTTACCAGTCCTTATAAGGACTTTTGTGGACCAAGTAGGTTGTATGTGAGTGATTAGCAGACTGTACGTCAGTCCCTATACCGATGAAGGACTGCTGCAGTATAGGGCAGCGGTCAGCAGTAGTGCACCTCAACCCTATGTATTTTGGACCGAAACCAGTTTTTATAGAATGGCAGACTGTACCTCACTCAACCCTATGTACTGTAGTACCCTATACCTTACCAGTCCTTATAAGGACTTTTGTGGACCAAATAGGTTGTGTGTGAGTGATTAGCAGACTGTACGTCAGTCCCTATACCGATGAAGGACTGCTGCAGTATAGGGCAGCGGTCAGCAGTAGTGCACCTCAACCCTATGTACTGTAGACCTATACCAGTCCTTATAGAATGGCAGACTGTACCTCACTCAACCCTATGTACTGTAGCACCCTAGACAGACCAAGTTACCAGTCCTTATAAGGAGATTTGTGGAACAAGTGGGTTGTGAATGATTAGCAGACTGCAGCAGAAGGGCAGCAGTCAAGTATAATATTCTTTCTATATTTGGAAGAAAGAATATTATACGTGTACACGCCTATTACCATACCACTGATACCAGTCCTGAAAAGAACCTTTGTGGAACTAATAGTAACAGCTACTGATTAAACTGACCCTCACTGCCTCACACACTGCTTCCTGCCTGTCCCTATATAAACTGACAAAACAGAGGCTACTGGAACAATAATTGAAATAGCACTTTTGTGAACCTGATAGTAACAGCTAATGACTAAACTGGCTGTCCCTGCAGCACACACCGTCCTGTCCCTTTCTCTAAACTGACAAAAGACACTCAGGCTGCTGCAACAATCACTAGCACAGCACTGCCTATCCTGAACTACACCTAACACCTATACCAGTCCTGAAAATAACTTTTGTGTACCAAATAGCTAGCGATTTGGGTCACTGTAATCTCTCCCTGCTCCACACAGCAACCTCTCCCTATAGTGACAGAAGAAAGAATGTAAAATGGCCGCCGGATCAGGTGTATTTATAAGTTAGGGGGAATGTCCAAGTGTCCATGTGCTGTCATGTCTGAATTGGCTCTCCTGTACCCCATGATGAATGTGTCATCATAGGTCAAAGTTCTTTTACACAGTAAACACGGAAGTCCGCCGGGCGAACGGCGCCAATAGTCCGCCGAACTTGCGAACAGCCGAAATTCGCCGCAAAACGACCGTCGGGCGAACCGTTCAGCCATCACTAGTGAGGATATCGCCTTTGGGCGCAGTGTACTGCAGGCTGCAGTATGAGTCCTCTAGTCTCTTGGTACCCTACTTTTGTTGTGTCTCCCTCCCTTCAGTTGGCATTGCTATGGGACATCCCACATAATAACTACTATGGCTCTGTGTTCCATGATGTATGATAAGAGAATAGTATTTTTATAACAGCTTACCTGTAAAATCCTTTTCTTTGAAGTACATCACGGGACACAGAGGTCCCTCCCTTCTTGGTATACACGTGTATTGCTTTGCTATAAAACTGAGGAACTCCCAGCAGTAGGAGGGGTTATATAAGGCGTTCACTTATTTGTCTTAGGGCATGCCAGTGTCCATCACCTGAAGGTGGCCTATAACCCACATAGTAACTACTTTGTGTCTCATGATGTACTTCAAAGAAAAGGATTTTACAGGTTAGCTTTTATAAAAAATCCAATTGTCTCCTACGATGTCTTGTCCTTAAAAGGGTTGTAAACCATCGTGTTTTTTCACCTTAATGCATCCTATGCATTAAGGTGAAAAAAACTTCTGACACTAACCAGCCCCCCTATTTTACTCACCTGAGCCCGTTAGTTCCCACGGCAGAGACACGCTCTACGCTTTACCCCAGAAGATGACGATCTGAGCCACTCTATGCAAAATGAACTGTACAGTGAAGCTAAGCAGGATATGTTTGTTTTTTTTTGTTTGTTTTTTTAAACGAGGGTTTACAACCTTTTTAACACCCTCTGACTTTTTCCTGGTTCTTTTCCTGTTTCTTTTTGTACCGTTGTTTTTTGGATTTTTGTCCTTGCTCCCCTGAGGTGTTTTTACTATACTTTTTTGTGGGGACCTGATTTTTGGTTCTGGTGTCTGTATTATCAGACCATTCACCTTCGCTATCTGATGAAGAGTATAGGTACTGAGAAGGGGTGTTATTTCTAGTTCTACCACGGTGTGAGCGGCTCCTACCACGTGGTACAGTTAGATTGAATATATCCCCTCTTTCCCAGTCTTGGATGTTTTGTCTGAACTTTTCCTGTTTATTAACTCTCATAATTTTTTGAGCTTTCTCTACCTCCTTTTGAGCTATTCATTGTATTTTTCAAAATCGGGGTCCTGTCTGTATGGCTCAAGTAATTGAGCACTCTGATCGATTTCCACCTGAATTTCCACCAGTTGGAGTTGTGCCCCCGTTCACTACTACTTTTTTCCACTTTTCCAAAAACCTTGGGGTCTGGAGATGTGCGGCTGGTATAACTTTTTTCTTCAAGCTCCTGGGGATGACCACATCCATAATGTGGAAATTCAGCGAGGAAATATCGCACTTTCGATTAAGGTATTTTATAGTCAATTTTCTGTGATTGTTTTTTTCAAAGATTCATTCCCAGGGTCCCCAGAGGACTGGTCACGAGAAACTGCTGTTTGTATCTCAAGATTAATTTGGTCATCCAGCACATATGCCATCTAGATGTTATGTTACTATATAATGCACTCAGGTTTAAATGTTAGGTAGGAGGTCACTAATACCGGTATATAAAATTACAATGATATAACGAGGGAGCACTGTGATAATGGAGGGTTAATAAGAAACCCATACCATATAGTATACATAAAGAAAAAGATAAAAATCACTGAGTCATCACCTCCTCTGGAGATATAGATGAGAGTATCCTATAAGGAATCAGATACCTCAAACTCTATCTCATACACAGTCAGATCATCCCCATACAATTATAACAGGGAGTGGATGGTAGTGTGATCCTCTAGATATATAAGCATATATTTAAGGAGGACTAAAGCCTCGTACACACAATCAGATTTTCCAACGGGAAATGTGTGATGACAGGCTGTTGGCGGAAAAACCGACTGTTTGTATGCTCCATCAGACAATTGTCAGATTTTCCGCGGACAAATGTTGGATGGCAGGCTTTAAAATTTTCCGTGGACAAATCTCTGTTGTCGGATTTTACGGGCGTGTGTTCACAAGTCCATCAGGCAAAAGTCCAAATTACAAACACGCATGCTCGAAGGCAAGGATGAGCCGGAAGCTGTAAACTAGCGTTCCTAATGGAGAATTAACATTCGTGACATGGCAAATTCTGAAATCTCGAAATGCAGCGCACATTCTCTTCTTCTTTAATGGGATAATAATGAAGCTGCTTTGTTGGTGATACTGATGGAGTTATTGATGGAGCAAACACATTTTCAAAGGCTTTTTTTTCTAGTGGTATCAAGAATAATATTATTATGCTTGTTATTTTTATTTTTTTTTGGTGCAAGTTACCACAACACCATTATCCCATAGTTTTTCAGATTAAAGATACAACTATGTTGGTGTCCCTTGTCAATTTTTACTTTGTAATTTTTAAAATGTAACTGCCTACTCCCAAACTGTCATTTGAAGTAAAACACATAGCCAAGTATTATTCAACCAAAAAATAAAATAAAAGCCTCATGCACGTGTCCTGCTTCTTAACTAGTTGCCGACCGGGCCATAGCCGAAAGATGGCTACAGCACAGTCAACTTATTCTGGGAGGGTGTCCATGGACGTCCTCCCACAATCTTGCTCTCGCGCGCCCCCTGAGGTGTGCTCCCGGAAAAATCTGTGACCGCCGCATCACAGATCACAGTAAATGGCCCCTGGTAGTGGCCGTTTACCACGTAATCGCTCCATCAAATGACAGAGCGATCAATTGTAAACAAACCGGTGTCTCATGTCATGACGCCGGTTCCTCTCTCCCCTCTCTGTACTGATCTGTACAGTGCGAGGGGAGAGAACGTTTGCAGCAGCTCTGTGGACTTGATCTGTAGTGCTCACAGCGCTGCTCAGTGCCCATACTCTGCAATATTCTGCAGTACTCTGCCCATACTCTTCAATACTCTGTCACTAATCTGCAGTACTCTGCCAATACTCTGCAATACTCTCCACTACTCTTCCAATACTCTGCAATATTCTGCCAGCACTCTACAATACTCTGCAATACTCTGCAATTAAGGATGAGCCGAACACCCCCCTGTTCGGTTCGCACTAGAACCTGCGAATAGACCTAAACTTCGTGTGAACTTTAGAACCCTATTAAAGTCTATGGGACTCGAACGTTCACAATCTAAAGTGCTAATTTTAAAGGCGAATATGCAAGTTATTGTCATAAAAAGTGTTTGGGGACCCGGGTCCTGCCCCAGGGGACATGGATTAATGCAAAAAAAAGTTTTAAAAACGGCAGTTTTTTCAGGAGCAGTGATTTTAATAATGATTAAAGTGAAACAATAAACGTGTAATATTCCTTTAAATTTCGTACCTGGGGGTGTCTATAGTATGCCTGTGAAGGGGCGCATGTTTCCCGTGCTTAGAACTGTCCCTGCACAAAAGTGTCATTTCGCAAGGAAAAAAAGTCTTTTAAAATCACTTTCCGTTGTCAGCTCCCGTAATACAGAGAACACTCAATAAGTGTTCTCTGTATTAGCCGACAATTCATTCATTGATTAAAAAAAAAAAGAAAGCGTGGGGGTTTCCCTAAATTCAATTACCAGGCCCTTCAGGTCTGGTATGGATATTAAGGGGAACCCCGCATCAAATTTAAAAAAAATTTGCAGTGGGGGTCCCCCTAAAAATCCATACCAGACCCTTTATCCGAGCACGCAACCTGGCAGGCCACAGGAAAAGAGCGGGGGACGAGAGAGCCCCCCCCCCTGAACCGTACCAGGTCACATGCCCTCAACATTGGGAGGATGCTTTGGGGGTCTGTGATCCCTCAAAGCACCATGTCCCCATGTTGATGGGGAAAAGGGCCTCATCCCCAAAACCCTGGCCGGTGCTTGTGGGGGTCTGCGGGTGGGGGGCTTATCAGAATCTGGAAGCCCCCTTTAACAAGGGGACCCCCAGATCCCGGCCCCCCTGTTTGTAATGGTAAGGGGGTACAAAAGTACCCCTACCATTTCACAAAGAAAGTGTAAAAATGGTTAAATAAGACAAACACACTTTTGAAAAATTGCTTTATTAAAAATAAAAAAAATAAAAAAAAGATTCCAGCGGTGCTAATCCACTCTTGCTATCCAGCGACAGATGATCATCTCTCCGAGGTCCAGCGATGGTTGATCTGATCCAGCGACGGGGGTTTTCTCAGTCCAGCACTGTCCATACATGCATACATCTTCTGTCTCCACTGCGGAGACACTGCGGGGATCCCAGTGCTGACGTTTCTTATATTAGGAGGGCGGGGCTACCCGCCACCTGACCCCGCCCCCTCTGACGCTGGTGAGGGAAGCCATGGGGTTCCCCAGTGACGTATGGGTGACCCCACCCCCCTCTGATGTAACGCAGGTTTCAGAGATCCCCTGTCGCAGTTGGCCAGTCTATGACTTCAATGGTAGTACAGGGCCAGACGTGATGTGGAGTATATGAGAGATGGATGGCTGAGTCCGCTGAAACAGAGGCAATCAGTGGTGCATTCGCATAGTACAGCCGTAGGTACAGGTAAAGGCTGAATGGAGTTTGTGCACCAGCATACTCAATGGTAGCCGAACAACTAACCTGGCTAATTAAAGCTGGACTGGTCATCTTAAGCTACCTCCCTGGCGGTATTCCCGAGTGTGTCTCGGAGTTACATTTCAGTACCATTATCAGTAACCCCGAGCCACACTCGGGATTGTGTTGTAGAATCCTGGTGCAGTGTACTTACCTTGTCCCCAGGATCCTGCAATGTCCCCCTGCTGTGTTTGTGCGCTGTGTCTTCTGCTTGATGTCCTGCGTGCCGGGCTCCTTTCCCTGCGAGCATTGTGACGCATGGGGGTGGAGCCTGGCAGCAAATTCAAAAAGTACACAAAACATAACACATACAGTACATTGTAATCTTACAGATGACATTACTGTATCAAATCATTTCACCTCCCTTTTATCCCTAATGCTTTGTCCAGTGCCCCACATGTAGTTTTATATGATATATACTGTTATTCTGCCTGGAAACTGGAGATTGTCCATGGCAACCAAAAAGTGTCCCTTTATGTAAAAGTGGTTTTAGAGCAACTAGAAAACAGAGATAATAAATTAGAATCACTTGCAGAATTGAGCGATATAAAAAATAATAATAAAATTAATTTTACTAATTATTTATTATATTATAATTTATGATTTTGTGTATCAAACTTCATCATACCCGGGATGTCTACTAGACTCTTGTATGGACAGATTTAAAGAGGAAGTAAACCCTGATGGGTTTACTTCCTCTTTTTTTCCCTGCAAAGGTAAAGCATAATGGACTACTATGCATCGCATAGTAGCTCATTATGTGTCACTTACCTGACACAGGAGCCAGCGAAGTCGCCGCTGATCCCTGTAGTCCGCCGCGTCCATCTTGCTGGTGGCGTCTCGCAGCTCCGACCAATGACAGCGGCGAAGCCGCGATGACGTCACTCCCGCGCATGCGCACGGGAGTCGCGCCTCGCAGCTCCGCCGCTGTCATACGGCGAGGCCGCGATGACGTCACTCCCGCGCATGCGCACGGGAGTCGACAAATTTGGCAAATCCATTCTTGGACTTGCCGCATTTAGTGCGCATGCGCGCCGCTGTCTACGGCGCATGCGCCGTAGACAGCGGTGCCCATT
Organism: Lithobates pipiens; assembly: GCF_037356315.1. Lineage (NCBI taxonomy): Eukaryota > Metazoa > Chordata > Amphibia > Anura > Ranidae > Lithobates > Lithobates pipiens. Next base: position 594,637,777 of record NW_027507748.1, on the reverse strand, counting down.
TTCGGGCAAATATCTCCTAAACCATATAGGTTTAGGAGATATTACTTGGACCTACAGGTAAGCCTTAATCTAGGCTTACCTGTAGGTCAAAGTTGTTTGGAAGGGTTTACTTCCATTTTAAGTGTGTTATTCCTAAGAATTACAGGCCTACAATATAAAACACCAAATTTCTATGCAAAACAATTGTACCGCTTTCAGCATAAAAAATCTGCCATAATCATACTGCCAGGGAGGTTAAAGTGCTTTTAAACCTACTTACAGGTAAGCCTATAATCAGGGTGGCCAGGTGGGTGCTTGGGTGTGCTAAAGTCCCCCCAGATAGTCTTCAAGCACCCTCATAGCACCTCCAAAAATTCCACTGAGGTATTGGCATAAAATTCGCACATTTATTTTATAATATTGTACCTGCTGTGAATCTTGTCTGATACTTGGCTGGGGACTCTTTTTTGAAGAGGAGGGATACAGACACATAAGCGGCTGTTTAATTAGATCTGTCTGAGAGGGGGCGGATTGATCCACAGTGTTGTGCAGAGGCTCTACCTTTTAAAAGCACCTGTGACAGTCCAGCCCAGCAATCAGAAGGAAGGAAGGTGTGAGGTCAGCTGAGCTGCTGGGTGTGGCTTTACATGGGAGACCGCTGGGGAGGAGCAGAGAGCTGACTGACTCTGCAGTGCTAGTTATCTGACAAGAGAAGGGGGTTTTCTGGTGTGCAAAACAGGGGGGCTGTGGTCCTAGGAGGAGGAGGGGAGGATTAGGAGGATGGGTGCTGGCTGTTCTTTTCATTTGGGAGCTGTTATTGTGCTGGGGGAGGGAAACTCCACTCTGCAGTTTTCTGCCATTAGTCTGAGCTGCACACTCCATGCGTCCCCCATCATACACCCCCCGTGCTTGCTGCACGCTCCATGCGTCCCCCGTCATACACCCCCCGTGCTTGCTGCACGCTCCATGCGTCCCCCGTCATGCACCCCCAGTGCTTGCTGCATGCTCCATGCGTCCCCCGTCATACACCCCCGTGCTTGCTGCGCGCTCCATGCGTCCCCCGTCATACACCCCCCGTGCTTGCTGCGCGCTCCATGCGTCCCCCGTCATACACCCCCCGTGCTTGCTGCGCGCTCCATGCGTCCCCTGTCATACACCCCCCGTGCTTGCTGCGCGCTCCATGCGTCCCCCGTCATACACCCCCCGTGCTTGCTGCGCGCTCCATGCGTCCCCCGTCATACACCCCCCGTGCTTGCTGCGCGCTCCATGCGTCCCCCGTCATACACCCCCCGTGCTTGCTGCGCGCTCCATGCGTCCCCCGTCATACACCCCCCGTGCTTGCTGCGCGCTCCATGCGTCCCCCGTCATACACCCCCCGTGCTTGCTGCGCGCTCCATGCGTCCCCCGTCATACACCCCCCGTGCTTGCTGCGCGCTCCATGCGTCCCCGTCATACACCCCCCGTGCTTGCTGCATGCTCCATGCGTCCCCCCCCCATACGGCTATACTCGCTGCACACTCCAAAAAAATATTTTTCAATGCCAGAGAAGAAGCTGAAATGACCCCTCAGCTCTTTCAAAGGACTTCAGCCTGACATTGGGGAGGATTTGAAAGACATCTGTGTGGGTTCATGCACAGATGTATATTGAAATTGCCTCAAAGTTGCCAAAGGTAGTACAGGAACTACTTTGTAAATCAGTGCAGCGCCACAAAGTCAGCATTGCACTGATTGGGCTACTTCTATTACTTGCAATAGGCTCTGATTCGACCTGTCTAATCGCATGTGAAATAGCATAGATTTGATGGCTGTCTGATACCCATGATTGCTCCTGAGAAGAACGGAGATCTGTTTACTTTGACAGACCTGTCAGGGTTGAGGAGAGTGACCTGTTCCTACTACTTGGTCTTCTCCCCTCTATGCAGCTATAGGGGTAGCAGTTGGGTGTGGTAGAAATGTGGCTCAACTGCAGGATTTTACAGTCCCCTAACATTGCTGGTGTGGTGTCACAGTATATCTCACTATAAGAAAAAATTTTTTGGGGTTATGGGACAATGTTCCTGACTGCATGGCCTGCTTTTCAATGTGTGACTGAGTTTTTATGGTTCTCTGGCTTCTTTGTGACTTGACTTGTTATACTTGACTATCTCACTGACTTGAGGTTATTGCTGGCCCTGACGTTTGCTGCGGGGGGGGGGGGGGGGGGTAAATCATTGCTGGCCCTGACGTTTGCTGCGGGGGGGGGGGGGGGTAAATCATTGCTGGCCCTGACGTTTGCTGCGGGGGGGGGGGGGTAAATCATTGCTGGCCCTGACGTTTGCTGCGGGGGGGGGGGGGAGTGTAAATCATTGCTTGCCCTGACGTTTGCTGGGGGGGGGGGGTAAATCATTGCCCGCCCTGACGTTTGCTGGGGCGGGTAAATCATTGCCCGCCCTGACGTTTGCTGGGGGGGGTAAATCATTGCCCGCCCTGACGTTTGCTGGGGGGGGTAAATCATTGCCCGCCCTGACGTTTGCTGGGGGGGGGGTAAATCATTGCCCGCCCTGACGTTTGCTGGGGGGGGGGGGGGTAAATCATTGCCCGCCCTGACGTTTGCTGGGGGGGGGTAAATCATTGCCCGCCCTGACGTTTGCTGGGGGGGGGGGGTAAATCATTGCCCGCCCTGACGTTTGCTGGGGGGGGGGGGTAAATCATTGCCCGCCCTGACGTTTGCTGGGGGGGGGGGTAAATCATTGCCCGCCCTGACGTTTGCTGGGGGGGGGGGGTAAATCATTGCCCGCCCTGACGTTTGCTGGGGGGGGGGGTAAATCATTGCCCGCCCTGACGTTTGCTGGGGGGGGGGGTAAATCATTGCCCGCCCTGACGTTTGCTGGGGGGGGGGGTAAATCATTGCCCGCCCTGACGTTTGCTGGGGGGGGGGGGAAATCATTGCCCGCCCTGACGTTTGCTGGGGGGGGGGGAAATCATTGCCCGCCCTGACGTTTGCTGGGGGGGGGGGGAAATCATTGCCCGCCCTGACGTTTGCTGGGGGGGGGGGGAAATCATTGCCCGCCCTGACGTTTGCTGGGGGAGGGGGAAATCATTGCCCGCCCTGACGTTTGCTGGGGGAGGGGGAAATCATTGCCCGCCCTGACGTTTGCTGGGGGAGGGGGAAATCATTGGCCCGCCCTGACGTTTGCTGGGGGAGGGGGAAATCATTGCCCGCCCTGACGTTTGCTGGGGGAGGGGGAAATCATTGCCCGCCCTGACGTTTGCTGGGGGAGGGGGAAATCATTGCCCGCCCTGACGTTTGCTGGGGGAGGGGGAAATCATTGCCCGCCCTGACGTTTGCTGGGGGAGGGGGAAATCATTGCCCGCCCTGACGTTTGCTGGGGGAGGGGGAAATCATTGCCCGCCCTGACGTTTGCTGGGGGAGGGGGAAATCATTGCCCGCCCTGACGTTTGCTGGGGGAGGGGGAAATCATTGCCCGCCCTGACGTTTGCTGGGGGAGGGGGAAATCATTGCCCGCCCTGACGTTTGCTGGGGGAGGGGGAAATCATTGCCCGCCCTGACGTTTGCTGGGGGAGGGGGAAATCATTGCCCGCCCTGACGTTTGCTGGGGGAGGGGGAAATCCTTGCCGGCAGCTATAATTTGGCCACAGCCATTTTAGCCACACATGCACATTTTGATGTCTGCTCCCTTTTTCTTCCGGTTCGGCACCCCCAAAAAATTTGGGTTGCTGACAACATATTTGTTAAAGGTCCGGGGGGGATTATACTCAAATGGTGCATGTGATTTCAAGAAATAGTGCCAGTCCAGACTGCATTTTTAGGGCATTGCAGCCTACTTTTATTTAAGGGAATGGAAAGTTCACAAAACAGCAATTTCTCCCTCAGGGGGTTCCACCATTACTGTAACTTGCTAATTCAGCCTCCTGGCTCATTCACTTTGCCACATGGCTGCTTAAGGCCTCAGGCCTGCTCCTTAGAGCAACACAAATACCCTTCAGTCAAGCTCTCTTGTACCTCACTCTGGATTTTTTTACTTCATTGTGACTACACAAGGGGGATTCAGTCTAATATTACTAATAGCACTCTTCTTTCAAGTAATCACTGTCATTGCTATATTTTTCCACTTAACACCATAGCTTTTTTTTTTATCATTCTTTATTTTCAGACAAGGTGTGTTTATCAGCATAACTGCATAGGTACGTAACAAGGGTCAGACAGTTTAACCCTTTCATGACTAAGCCTATTTTTGGCATTTGGTTTTTACAAGTTAAAATCCATATTTTTTGCTAGGTGTGTGTCTGTGTGTCTGTGTGTCTGTGTGTCTGTGTGTCTGTGTGTCTGTGTGTCTGTGTGTCTGTGTGTCTGTGTGTCTGTGTGTCTGTGTGTCTGTGTGTCTGTGTGTCTGTGTGTCTGTGTGTCTGTGTGTCTGTGTGTCTGTGTGTCTGTGTGTCTGTGTGTCTGTGTGTCTGTGTGTCTGTGTGTCTGTGTGTCTGTGTGTCTCACTGCATTTGCGCAGCTGTGTTTTAAACGCAACGTTTTGGCAAAAGGGACATTTTCATGATTTTAAAAAATCTAAATTTTTTTGCATAATGTGAAAGACAATGTTGCGCCGAGTAAATGGATACCAAACATGTCACACTTTATAATTGCGCACACTCATGGAATGACGACAAACTATGGTACCTAAAAAAAAATCTCAATAGGCGACGCTTTACATTTTTTTTCTCAAGTCGTCTTCCAGGATGGCACACCTGAGATGAGGCTCTTCCCTACAGGAAACACAATCAATCAACAGCTGTTTTAAGTCCCCACCCTTCCCCTTGATCCTCAGTTTTTGATTGTGTTTCTCCCTACACAGCGGAACTTTTTATTTATTTATTCAAAATGACCCGAAGCCTGGGGCTGGTGGTCTCCCCCTGGGAGTCGGACCACAAGCTTGGGAAGCGTCTGAGTCTGGTAGGATAGTCTTGTCCTTCCTGGGGGGTTCCCCTATCTTTTCCTCAGGGGGGCAGCAGAAATTGGAAGAGCCCCCCTGAGAGCTGAAGGACCCTGGGTACAGTGGTGTACCCAGAACTTCAGGGGCCATTATCCTGTCTCCTCTCCTTACCTGTACAGGTGGCTGTTCAGACAGGGGTGCTGGCCATCGGTTCTTTCCGGGGATCGTGTCCCTGACTCCTGGGTCCCCAGTAGCTCACATGGGCTGCCGGAGAGGGCGTGGCAACAAGCACCCGCGTCATTTTCAAACCTCGGGAAAATGGCGGCGGCGTTCTTGCCCAGGAGGGAAGGCTGAGTCAGTCAGTAGGAGCAGGCGCCCACATCCTCTCTAGAGCGAGGAGGCACCAGTTTACTACGGTGGATGTCTGCCTTTTCCACCTCAGATGGGAATGAGGAACGGAAGGCATTGCCCCCCCCATGTGTATTGACTGACTGGTACAGTGCAGGACACAGCCTAACCTGGCACCTCCCTATGGGGACAGCAGTGGGGGGGGGGGGGGGGGGGTGGCACTTTGGCGGCTATCCTTGCGCGTGGATCTTAAGGATGGAAAAGCAAGCACGCTGGCTGTGGCAAAAAGAGGAAGACAACGGTGAGTACTTTCCTTTTGCCGTGGGAATTTAGCTGCAAAATCCCCAATTCCAGCCAGAGGGTTTCTGGGCAATTGAGATCTCCCCTGGGGTCTGGATTCAAATAGCCCAGAAGCGTCTGCTAAAAACACCAGCTGCAGCTCCCTCTTACATCAGAGAAGCTGTATAGTGGACAGGTGGTGCAGAGGAACGAGTGTGCCTAAACCACCTCAGATGGGAAGGAGGTAGGCAGGCCATTGCTCCCCCTTCCCCGTGTATATACTGACTGGTGCAGTGCAGAACCCGAGGTCGGGATATAAATGGCCCAGATGCCACTGCTAAAACCACCAGCCGCAGCACCCTCTTACAGCAGAGACACTGTGGTTATTGCAGCAGTAGGTTGCCAGCCTCTCCCTACATGCCCTGTTGTGGTACATTAGTAGGGATGAATATAGCGTACAGAGGGGACCTGGTAGATACAAAGTTAGGCCAGAACAAGTTACAGGCTAGGTATACCACTGAACAAGTTATTAAAGAGGAAGTAAACCCTGATGGGTTTACTTCCTCTTTTTTTTTCCCTGCAAAGGTAAAGCATAATGGACTACTATGCATCGCATAGTAGCTCATTATGTGTCACTTACCTGACACAGGAGCCAGCGAAGTCGCCGCTGATCCCTGTAGTCCGCCGCATCCATGTTGCTGGTGGCGTCTTGCAGCTCCGACGAATCACAGCGGCGAAGCCGCGATGACGTCACTCCCGCGCATGCGCACGGGAGTCGCGTCTCGCAGCTCCGCCGCTGCCACTCGGCGAAGCCGCGATGACGTCACTCCCGCGCATGCGCCGTAGACAGCGGTGCCCATTTTCGGGCAAATATCTCCTAAACCATATAGGTTTAGGAGATATTGCTTGGACCTACAGGTAAGCCTTAATCTAGGCTTACCTGTAGGTCCAAGTTGTTTGGAAGGGTTTACTTCCTCTTTAATTGGGCAGTGGTCAGTGGATTCAAAAGCTCCCCTGGTCAGCAGGTGCACTAGGTTACCGGCCCTATTAGCCCAGCTGTTAAGGAATCTGAAGTTGCTTCATGATGCTTAAAAGCTGACCTAACATTAAAGGATGGGCAGGGACCAAGCTTCTGTGTGGCACAGTAGGGGTTCCCTTGTGACAGATCCTTCTTTTGGGGGTTGCTTGCTATAGGTAACTTTCATAAGCTCCAACCTCCCACTCCACCTTTACACTGTGGTTATATTATAATGTAGGAGGCAAGAAGAAACTTTTTGGTTTGGGCTACAATCCACTCAGTGGCAGATCTAAGGGCGATTCACCATGGATCGCTTCCTACATCCTTTTAATTGAGGATTTTCTGTGCAAACCTATGCCAGAGCTACATAATTGCTTGTTTGAAGCCTGCAAATAGCTATTTACCCCCCCCCCCCCCCAGGCTAAATTGGTAACCACCTCTTTTAGAGGCTTTTTTTAAATTGGTCTCTAGGGCTGGGCTCATTGAGACATTAGTTGCTAATCGGCACCACCTGGGTATGAGCTGGCTAGCGTTTTCTCAGTCTATGGAGATAAGGTAGGACAACAACTACTAATAGTAGGGTGTCCAACCATTTTAGGATTTGTTCTTTCACTGGTGAAGGTTTAGTATCTACAGCCCAGGCTATGCCTATGAAATTGCCTGTTGGTTATTTCATAAAGGGATAGACCATGACTCCTCATTGGCTGCACACCAGTAGACCTCAGTAGTGAAGGTTTGTCCTTGCTGGGATGTTTTTGTGGCACAGCAGAAATACACATTGAGATTTGTGACATCTCTGCTTATAAGGGCTATATTGCTGTACATCAGAAATGTGCTGCACTGAAGCTTGTTTGCTGTCCTTTATATCCTAAAGGTACTGCTTTGTTTGGCTACAGATCAGAAAAATACAACAGTGAAGGTGGTCTGTACTTTCTGGTTTTGTGCTGCACAGCAGAAATGCACATCATTGAGTCTGGTGATATCTCTGCTCATAATGGTTATATTGCTGCACATCAGACATGCACAAGATTGAGGTCTGTCTGTGGGGCTTTGTGTCCTGTTTTACTGCCTTGTTGGTTACTTATCAGAAAGGCAGCAGTGAAGTCTGATGGTCCTGATTTGAGTGGTGTTGTGCTGATTCAGACAGTGCTATTAACGGCAATGGCTGCCGAGTTTAAACATGCGATTTGACATGTTGAGTCGCATGACAAATCATTTCAATATGGATGTGCTATCTCTATTCAGAATTGTTATATTGTTGCACATCAGACATATACAAGATTGAAGGTTGTCTGTCCTTTATGTCTTGCATATACTGCCTTATTGGCTGCATATCAGAAAGGACACAGCAGTGAATATTGCTTGTCTTTTTCTGATGTTGTTTTTGCTGCTCAGCTGAGACACATTGAGGATGGTGGCATCTCTGCTCAGTATTGGTATATTGCTACACATCACATACACAAAGATTGAATGTTTGTGTCCTATATTTACTGCCTTATCGTTTGTATATCAGGCACAGCAGTGAGCAGTGTTTCTCATTGATCTACCTTTCTGCATTTTAGGGATACACAGCAGGGTTTTGTTGGCTGCAATCCTCCAGGGAGTCACAGCACTGGGGAACCCTTACTTGTTCGACCTGAAAATTGCTATTTTTTTTCCCTGCGACCTGTGTAATCTTGAGGTCTGTGCATCCAGGAATCGGGGACTGCTGGAGTCGCACACACAAATGGTACCCATTGGAAGCCATAGTATATGACTTCTCATGCGTCTTGCAGTCCCAAGTCGCAGGTTGGGTCGCACTGGTGTGGGAACCCTAAACTTATCTGTCCCTTCTGATTTGAGGTTTTATTTTGCAGCAGACCAGAAAGATTGCAGCTGTAAAGGCTGTCTGTCTTTTTCCTCAGTGTCTGCTTTTATGTTGCACAGCAGAAATACTCAAGATTGAAGCTTGTTGGTGCTTTCTGTTTCAGAAAAACACAATGCTGCAGGTTGCTTGTGTCCTTTCTCGGTGTTGGTTCCATCTGAACTACACTACAGAAGTACAGAAAGGATTGTCTTGTGTTCCGTGTTTTACCCTGTGGCATAGCAGAAATGCACAACACGGGAGTTGGTGTTCATATTGATCTTGTATCTGTATTTGGTGGTTTGTCAGAAATAAACAACATAGAAGTTTGGGTCTTTTTGCCTTTATATTTATAGCCTTGTTTTGCTGTTCATCAGTAAAACACAACAGTAAGGCCTCATGCACACTAGCGTTTTTACAGCCGCTTTTTTGAGCTTTTTTTGCAGCTTAGAAATGGCTGTCCATGTTAGTCTATGGCTTCATGCCCACCTAGGCGTTTTTGAGCTGCAAATGGCATAGGCGTTTTTAAGCTGTAAAAAAAAACCCAGGACCAGTGCGTTCCGTGGCGTGGAGCTAGAGCTGTAAACGCGAATCGCGGGAACGCACACAAACGTGCATAAACGCACAACATATTTTCTTTGTTTTCTGAGTGCTATAGCCAAGAGATGTGTTTCTTAAAAAAACGCTACTTAATGCTAACGCTAAAAAACGCGCAAAAACGCCAATGCAAAACGCAGTAAAAATCGCAATTTTAATAAAGATTTTTCCAGGCATCGGAGCTAGCTTTGCAGCCAGTTTTTTAAAACGTCCATGTGCATGAGCACTAAAGGGGGTTCCTGTCCTTTCTGTATTTATAGATCAGTTATGACCTAGCTAGCTGCACTAAAGAAATGCGCAGCATTTAGGGTTTGCTTGTGTCTTAATGTTATGTCTTGGTAGCACATCAGAAAACCAGACTGTGAGGACTGTTCGTCTACATTGAGGTTCAGATTTGGGTCTCTTCCCATATTTGATATATGGGTTTAGCTAGTCACACTCAGGCACACAACATTGTTGTCTATGCTTGTGTCCTTTCTGTCTAAATCTATTGTGCCGTGCCCACAATCTATGATCATTTTATTTGTGATATTAACACATGTATCACCTTTTTGTATTTCAGCCTTCTTTTCCATGGAGGGGCCAGGACTTCAGGCTGCAGATGCCACATGTCAGAAAACCTTGACCACTTACATTCAGGGATGCCAGAACCATTTCCTAGGGTTGAAGCCCTGTAGGGTTATGGGACACTGGAGGAAGGGGATAATGAATCGCCCTGTTTAGTAAGAACTTGGAGAGTTCTGTTCAGAGGAGTATTAGGGCCTAAGGCTGAAGTATAAAGATGTATACCCGATCGAATAGGTTTCGCCTCGGTGCATGGCCTTCATCTCGCCCCCTTTTAGCAAAACTAGACGTAGCAATATGGGTAGTCTACTCCTGCTAGGGACTTTACTTATGCCTGAGAGCCTACTTCAGGAGATTAAAGACACAGATTGGGCATGCCTTAAACCCAGGGATCAAGCTTCTGTTAATCTATTTCCCTTAAGTAGGCTTCCCTTTAGTCTATGTCAGCAAAGTTAAAAAGGAACAAAAAAATTGTCTGTCAGGGCCCCCCTTTTTTTGCAGTTTTATTTCCCTGAACAGGGTAGTGTTAAGACGGGCCCTCTTATTGATTAATGTAGTGTCCTTGTCTTACACAGGTCTCTTATTTCTCTTTTTAGTGGTTCTAAGTAGCACCTACAGGCACAATAGGCCATGGTTGTTAGATGTGTGAGATAGGCAACATTGCTAAACTACAAGTTTAACATGTTTTCTGATTCCATCTTTAAGAGCCCATTTCACTTAGATACTGTATCCGAAGCGGAAAAGGCAGGAACTTCTGTGGAGCAGACCAACAGATCAGCTGTATGATCCAGCTAAGATGCCTTCATCAAGCATATGGAGTGGAGGTAAAACTCACTGCAGAACCAAGGTTCGCCAAGAGTCTTGCAGTGGCCCCACCCTACGGTAGGCCTGAGGTACTTGTTTATCCTCTCAGGTGTGCCGTCCTGGAAGATGACTTGAGAAAGGTACCAGTTACTTACTGGTAACTGTCTTTCTGGGAAATCTTCCAGGACGGCAGGCCTACTTCCCACCTGTTGGAGAAGGGAAAATTCTAGAACACTTGAAGGTGAGTACCTATGAGGAATAATTTCCCTTGTGAACCGGGTTCAGGAGTTACTTCTCTACAAACTGAGGATCAAGGGGAAGGGTGGGGACTTGAAACAGCTGTCGATTGATTGTGTTTCCTGTACGGAGGAGCCTCTCATCTCTCAGGTGTGCCATCCTGGAAGATTTCCCAGAAAGACAGTTACCGGTAAGTAACTGGTACCTTCCCCCCCTCCCCCTTTCTTCCCCGGTTACCAGGTTAGTTAGAGGAGGTCTAGTGCTAGAATTATTGCTCTCACTGATGATCACGGTGATGCCTCACATGTGTGATTTGAACAGTTTACATATGCGGGCGCGACTTCCTATGTGTTTTCTTTGCTTCGCGGGGACGGCGGGCACTTTAAAAAAAAAAAAAAAATATTTTAAAATTAATAAATAGTTAAAAAAAAAAGTGATCACTTATTGCTGTCACAAGGAATGTAAACATCCCTTGTGACAGTAATAGGTGGTGACAGGTACTCTTTATGGAGGGATCGGGGGGTCTAAAAGACCCCCCCATCCCTCCTTTACATTTCAAAAGTATTCAGATCACTGTTTCGGCAGTTCTGAATACTGTATATTTAAATCCAGCACCATTGGCAGCCGAGTAAACGGGAAGTGGCATCATGACGTCGCTTCTGTGTTTACAATTAGGAGATGGGAATGAAGCCACTTACGGCTTCATTCCAGTCTCTTCCCAGCCGCCAGAGGCATCAGTGCTCCCGATTGAACGGGAGCCCCGGTAAGAGTGGCGGAAGGGGGATGTCCCCTCCTGCTCCTCCGGCATAACAGCCTAGCGGCTTTTAGCTGCATCAGTTATGGCTGGAAAGCCGATGGCAGGCTCTAAAAATCAGTACTGGGATGATGCCTGCAGGTGCGGGCATCATCCCGGTATAACCCCCGGAAGCTGAATATGCACATCTGCGTACGCTCGGCGGCAAGGGGTTAAACAGTCATAAGACTGGGTCAACATAGCAAGTTCTCCGCCTTTGCACATCAGGTAAACCATGTGGGGGTAAAATAAAGATTCCCCCAGCATAGAGATGGTAGCGGGGGCCGGGGAGACATCTCGACAATTGCTTGTACGAGCTAAAACTGGTAATGACACATACAAATTTACACAACACTACAACATTCTGTGTAGCAGTAGAGTTTCCCATTAGGCCTAGTACCCGACACTTAAGGTGAGGGTTCTGAAGGCCGGCTGTAAATTCTGGATTACCCAGAACCGGTACCATGGGGGAGGGTAGTGGAGCCACTGAAGAGTGCTGGAAGGTGTTTCTAGCCACTATTGGAGTGCTACCTAGTGTCGGGTGGTCCGCAAGGTCCCTCGGCAGAGGTATAGCAATCCAAGGCCAGCTCTTGGCCATGTCCCCAGAATCCCCCATTTCCATAGCCACCCAGTGCTTTGCCTCTGTGGCAGTGCCAATCCACTACCCTGGTGAGGTGAACCGCCCTGTAATATGCTTTCATGTCTCGGAGGCCATGCCCAGGCCTTCACTACAAGCAGTGGGGCAAAATTTGCCAAGTACAAATTGGTGGGATCAGGGGTTATATCGACTCCCAGGTATTGAATTAGGCTAGTTGCCCATCTCAGCGGGAAGGCCGATCATAGACGTTGAACAGTGTCCCTACCCACTGTTATGATGAAAATAGAGGGTTTAGATTAATTTGGGAGAGCGCCATATTTCTGTAGGGATTGAAGCAGGTTTGGGAGGGAAGGGAGTGGTTTTGTTAGGAAAAAGATCAGGTCGTCTGCAAATGCAGCCACTTTGTGAGTCTCTGAAGATTTGGGGTAACCGATGATGCCCGTGTCAGCCCTTATTCTGCACAGAAGGTGGTCCAATGAAAGTATAAAGATCAGAGGTGACGGGGCAGCCCTGCCACGTGCCATTGGAGTGGTGGCGTGAATAAATGGACAGTATCCATCCCAGCATAGATGACCGAAGGCCATTTGTAGCTTTTTTTTTTTTTTTTTTTTTTTTTTTTTTTCCCAATTCCATAACCCAGAACAGTAAAATTTTGACACAAGGTGTTTTTTCTGCACTGCAATTTCTTGTTACTGTCACATTAACCAAACGCTTTAAAGGGTATAAGGGGCTGTGGTACTACGGAGCCATGCTTGTGCCCGGCGGCCGTGATGTCTGCAGGGCACCCACGATTGCTCCTGACAGAGCCAGAACAAGGATCTGTGTATAAACGCACAAAACTACGTCCTGTCAGGGGAGAGGACACGGCTTGTGTTCCTAGTATATAGGAACACCGATCAGTGGTCTCCCCCAGGCAGTCCCATCCCCTACAGTTAGAACATGCTGAGGGAACACATTTACCTACTTGATTGCCTGTAGTGTTAACCTCTTCCCTGCCAGTGACACTTATACAGTAATTGGTGGCTATTTTTACCTCTGATCGCTGTCAGTGGTCCCAGAAAGTGTCAAGGGTCCAATTTGTCCGTCGCAATGTCGCAGTCCTGATAAAAATCGCAGTTCGCTGCCAATACTGGTAAAAAAAGCCATAAATCTATCCCCTATCTTTTGAACACTAACTTTTGCGCAAATCAGTATACGCTTAATGTGTGTGTGTTTTTTGAAAAAAAAGCTGAAAAAAAATATATAAACTAAAGAATGTTTGTTTTTAAATTGTCATGCTTTTTTGTTTATAGTGCAAAAAATAAACTGCAGAGGTGGTCAAATACCACCAAAAAGCTCTATTTGTGGGGGGAAAAAGGACATCAATTTTTTGTTTTTGTATTAAGTCGCATGTCCTCAATTGTCAGTCAAAGTGACGCAGTGCTGAATCGCAGAAAATGGCCTAGTCATTAAGGGGGTAAATCCTTCCGCTGAAGTGGTTAATCTGGGGAACTTCCCTGCAGTGCTCTTGTCAAGCTGGGATGTAAATCACTTCATGGGTAACAGATCTGATGAGTGATTGCCTGCAGGTCTATCCTTGCTGCCATAAATTCCCTCTGCAGCTTCAGGACTGGAGACCAGGTGCTTCCTAAGTTTTTTATTTTTTTATTTTTTTTTTTCCTGGTCTTGTGGCTCCTTGACTTTTTGCTGTCCAAGATCAAAACATCAGTGTTCTCTTTATGCCCTCAAGTGCCCAGTTTACCTTGATGGGTAAAGCCAAGCATACCTGCATTTTCATGGTTTTTCTTGAGTGTCCTGTTTGGTCTGTAAGGGCAGTTTGGACCACTTGACTATAATTACCTTTGTTAGCCTGCACTGACTTTGCTACAAACCCTTTTCTTACTACCAGAACCTCAGCCCAAGTGTCCTCCTTTCCTGAAAGATGTAAATAGGCGCAAAATATATTAGCCTTGGCTGTATTGCAGAGAAAACGGTCACTACATGGAAGGCTGTCCCTTCTAGCTGCAGTGACTAGGTGAGCTCATGGAAACCCACCTAGTTGACGTGTTTATCATCAAATGTAGTTCTATCTACTCCAGTATCGGTGGTGGACTGTCCAGATGCGGCGCTTCCCCCTCCTAATCCATGTGCATTGCCTCTAATCTACATGCAAGACGTCGGCCAAGCTGATTCCTTTCTTTTTTTTAACACATTAGAGCCTGATGCTGTAATTGGCTTAAAAAAAAGGGGGGCTAAACCATACCATTAATATGTGTTACTGTTATAGTAGTAATTATAGTTGAATATATCTTTTACATTGTATTGAATATATAACTCTGAGCTTCATTACTTCTGTTGTATATTATGTACTTGACCTATTGTCAAATACTCTATTATATGTTCAATAAAATATTTTTGACAAAAAAGGTGGGCTAATTGCACCAAGCACTGCACCCCATGTCCACCCAGTTGTGTGACAAAAGCGGATTCGCTTTTATCGCCATGATTCTCCTCCTGGCCAATCAGGAAGCAGGTCCTGAGAACCATCACCTGATAGGACTGCTTCTCCAATTGGACAATTGGCCACCTAGGAGGGAGGAGATGCATGGCGAAAGCGGCCATGAGGAGGAGCTTCGGGGGAATCCGCTGCCTGCGACCTAGATGGGGTTTAAGTGCAGGCTGGTGACCAACTGCCTGACCAGTGTTTTCTGCCCCCCAATCAATATACCACCAGCTGCCCCTGTTCAGTAGTTTTGATGCATTAGCAGCAGCTTAACACTTATTTAGACAGTGATGCAGAGTGGGGGATATACTTTTAGGCCCAGTAAAGTGTTTGTGTTTTTTTCTCTTTTTTTTAAGATAAGGCCCCTCTACAGTGGGGACTGTAAATGTAAAGAGTGAAAGCATGTATGGTGCTGCTGCATGTCTGTACATCATGCCCAGAACGCCCCCCATCAGCTAGATCAAAGCATAGTAAAAGGTTTTTGGCCAACCTATATGTGGCATAGTACATTAACCCATGCAGGACTCCTGCCATGTTGTAGGACATTAAAAAAAAAAATTCCTGGAAGTGCCATGCCAACTTCCTTGTCTGAGTTTTTTCAGTAGTATATATTTACCAGAACAGATATAAAAAAAAAACTAATCTTATGCATGTTGTGCTATATTTTTTAGATTGAATTATCTATGTACTATGTCCAGACAGGATTGGTTCATGCTACTGATCTTATAATTGTAGGTGTGAACTTGTAAATTGCATAAGAGAGATATATAGCTGACTGTTCAAATGTATGTCTTGCAGAGCTGCTTCCTTAAGGATCATCTCCTGAAATCCTGAAGATGTATAGGTTGAAGGTAGTGACTGGAACTGACCTGGCTGCTAGCACCTGTAGTAATGTCTCTATAGTCCTTGTGGGGGTGCATGGAGAAAGTGAAATACACAAACTGCCCCATAAATGGAACAACTTCATATCTGGAGCTGTGAGTATCACTACATTGTGCTGACAGTGTTTGTAATAGGTTACAATGGCATTACAACAGTCATAGCAGCCAACACAGCTGCTATGGGGTCTGCGAAGAGGGGGCTGATTAAGGAGGCTGGTATTGGAAATTAAACATAGAAAATGTGTAGATCCAAATCCAGTACTCCGAGTTGGAGAGGTTGATGCTAACACTCTGTAAACCCTATGACACTTCCAAACGTTTGTCACCTCTTGACATTTGTATTGTCTGACACTTCTACCCTTCTTTTCCTCCAAACCCTTCCCCCCCATTAAACCAGACCAGACTGAGTTTGGAGTAAATGGCCAAAGGCCTTGATTTATTAACCAAAATGTATAAATAACAAATATAAACTTTTATAAATAACTTTTAATAATAATACCTTGTAAACTTTCCCTTTAACACTGGAACATGGGTCCTTAGCATATCAAAGACCCTACTGGTCACTGCACCATCTGTTTTACCTCTTGACCTCCAGACGGTATCCCCTGTCTCGGAGGCTAAACCCAAACCAATGCAGTGACCTACCCCTTTTCTCCTCCGGTTACCCCCTTGTAACCAGGAAGTACATCAACAACCATCCCCATCCCCATGGATGGGTACAACCTAATTACCACTAAACTGACCCCCCAAACAACCAGCCACAGCTCGAAAGGTGGTAAAGCCTTACCCTTTCGAGCACCGCCACACGCACAGTCCCCTCTGGATCCCCTCCTGCAGGCCTAACGCCCACAAGTCCGTCCCCACCTCATTTAAATGAACCCCGTCACTTCTCAAGTATCGCCAGGTCTCAAACTCCAACTCCCGATGCCTGATGGCCAATCCCCCGTTCCTGCCGAAAAACCTGCTGACCTCCTTGTTGACCTTGACCCGGGCCCTGTCCACCTTCTTGTCTGACTGCGCCCACCTCCATGACATCCTGCCCACCATATCCGACCATATCAAGACCATGCCCGGGTAGGCAGCCTTCAACCGAAGGCTGTCGCACTTAATATCCCGTATGAGGTCCCTCATGGACCTGACCCCCATGTCATTGCCCCCCACATGTAGGATCAATACGTCAGGCGGCCGGTCCAAGCGGGCAAACCTGTGGACTTCCCCCAGCACCCTGTTCCATCGCATACCAGGGACCCCTATCCATAGAACCTGGGCTTCTTGTCTGGGAATCCCAAGCTGTCTCCCGTTAGGACGAACATCAGCTCTCTTCGCTCCCCAGAACACATATGAATGGCCCAGAATCCAGACCAAAGCCACTTCCGAACCTGTAAATACATAACAACCAACAACAGATGTCCTATGCCAATGTATGTCCCCCCCTTCCCCCCCCCCCCCCCACCTAATCGGGCCTAACCCAACAAATGGGGCCGAACATACAGTCTAAACCTCCCCGATTCCCACCGTCCGATTCTCTTCACCGCCTCCGCACTTAGCCCGGCCCTGGACGCCTCCGTAGCCGCCCCTATTCGAAAAGAGTGTGACGAAAAACAGCCCCGGTCAAACCCCGCTGCCGTGACGCACTTCTGCAATATGGCATAAAACTGAAACTTGGACAAAAAGGTACCATCCTCATGTATAAAAAAGGGGCCCGCCACCCGTGGCCGGACGCCCAGGAAAGCCGCCACCGTCCCCACCGGACATATGTCCCTCTCCGCAATGGGGGCCACTTCTACCAATACCCCCACTCCCCTCCTGATCCGTCTTCGACTTGCGCAACCAAATTCTAACCCCATCCTGACCCCATTCCACATCGCACGCCTCCAACCCCCCGACCCGATACTTGGCCGGGCAGAACAGCTCCCCTATCCGGAAAGCCCCAAAAAACATCAAAGAAAAAGCCACCCTAAAGAGGCACTGTTCGCAATAGGACCCGCACACCGCCTCCACCGCCTTGCACAGACCCCGAAGCATCTGAAAGGAAACCAGACACCGCCCGTCCCTCTGTCTATGCGCCCTCCGATACCCTTTTACCGCTTGTCGCAGCCAAAACTCCTTGGTAAAATCCGGACTCCCTTCCCATTTAAACAAGAAGGCCAACCCAGCCAGCTTCCTGTCTATGGAGGCCACCGAAACCCCCCTGTCCATATCCCTGCAAAGAAAGTAAAATACAGCTTGAGCCATGCCGATCGCCGCAAGACATTCCGACCACTCCTGCCAAACCTTTGAATATGCCCTCCATGTTGCCTTACACACCGACCTCTCAATCAACCGTGCTGCAACTCCACCGCTATGTTCCACATCCAAGCCGGACATGCGACCCCGTGACGCTCTGCCTCCGGTGCCAGCCCCCGAAACCTGTCCCACTGAAAACGAGACAGAGCGTCAGCCAAATTGTTCTCCACCCCCGGCAGATGCACAGCATAGATGAACGCATTAACCTGCAAACAACGCAACACCAAGTGGCGTACTAGCCTGACCACCGGCCCAGAGGCCGCCGTCAGCCGATTAACCACATGCACCACCCCCAAGTTGTCGCAATTGAAGCGTACCTTCAAATTCCTAAAAGACTCCCCCCCCCCCCCCCCCCCCCCCCAAATCTCCAAGGCCACCACAATGGGAAACAGTTCAAGCAACACCAGGTTCTTCAAGAGCCCGGCATCGGCCCACTCCGCAGGCCACGGTGCTGCGCACCACTGGCCCTTAAAGTAAGCGCCGAAACCCGACGACCCAGCCGCGTCAGTGAACAACTCCAGATCCCAATTGCTAATGGGACCCGACATCCACAGTGCACGCCCGTTGAAGGAGGCCAAAAAGGCCTGCCACACCACAAGATCGTCCTTGTGCTCCTGTTTTAGAGTCACGAAATGAGTCGGTGACCGGACCCCCGCCGTGGCCGAGGCCAACCGGCGGCTAAAAACCCGCCCCATCGGAATAATCCGACACGCGAAGTTGAGCTTGCCCAATAAAGATTGCAACTGCCGCAATTGCAGCTTGCGAACCCCAATTGTCGCCCGCACTTCCTCCTGCAAAGCCTCCAATTTGTCCTGGGGCAACCTGCATTCCATCTTTTCAGAGTCGATCACGATCCCTAAAAACGTAATGCAGACCGTGGGCCCTTCCGTCTTCCCCGGCGCTAGCGGGACCCCAAAGCGGCCTGCCAAGTGTTGTAACGTCCCCAAGAGGACGGTGCAAACATTCGAGCCGGCCGGGCCTATACACAAGAAATCATCCAAATAATGAATGACCGAGTTGATCCCTGACACGTCCCGCACGGCCCACTCTAAGAAAGAACTGAACTGTTCGAACAAGGCGCATGAAATGGAGCAACCCATGGGCAGGCAACGGTCGACGTAGAACCCCCCCCTTCCAACAGCACCCGAGAAGCCAAAAGCTATCAGGATGCACTGGCAAGAGCCGGAAAGCCGATTCGACATCCGACTTAGCCATTAAGGCCCCCGTCCGTACCTCCTCACCCAGGACACCGCCGCGTCGAAGGATGTGTACGTCACCGCACATTCCTCCGGCGAGATGGCGTCGTTAACCGAGCCTCCTTTCGGAAAGGACAGGTGATGAATCAAACGAAACTTGTTGGGCTCCTTCTCGGGGACTACCCCCAGCGGCGATACCACTAACTGGGGGAGGGGCGAATCCGTAAACGGGCCGGCCATGCGGCCCAATGCCACCTCTTTGCTCAACTTGTCCGTCACCACCTCCGGGTGTTGCATTGCGGACTTCAAATTATTGGCCACTGGAGGAGGGGCAGCCAACGAACTGGGGATCCTAAAACCAACCGTAAAACCCTCCTCTAGCACCCGCGCCCCCTCCCGATCCGGATATCTATTGAGGAAAGGCCGCATCCTTTCCACCCGCACCGGGGTCGTCCCTCTTCGGGACAGCATCTCCCGCGCGTCCCTTCCCTTTTTTAAAACATCTGGTGAGGGGGTGGGACCCACCGCAACCCGAGCACGAATGCTTGAAGCGGCAGGTGGGTCCGAATTTACAGGTGCCCTCGTTGAACTGCCAGCAATAACCCCAGCGCTTCTCGGTCGGCTGTCCGGGGGTAGCTGAACCTCCGACCCCGTGCTGAAAAAACGGGTTGGGAGCCCTCGCAGCCGTCATCAACTTCATCCACAGGCTGATGTCCTTGTGGTCCCAGCGAAGCGAGGGTCTAACCGCCATCCGTTGTCGGAACTGTTCGTCATACCTGAGCCATGCT
Organism: Lithobates pipiens; assembly: GCF_037356315.1. Taxonomy (NCBI): domain Eukaryota; kingdom Metazoa; phylum Chordata; class Amphibia; order Anura; family Ranidae; genus Lithobates; species Lithobates pipiens. The sequence continues at coordinate 594,618,159 of NW_027507748.1, read as the reverse complement.
ACCCCACCGTACGTCCTATGCGCCTCACTGATGGCCTCCAGATACACGAACAACGCAGAGCAATGTTCTGGTGCCTTCTCCCCCACGACGCTCGCCAGAATGGCAAACGCCTGGAGCCAATTAGAAAATGTCTGCGGAATCAACCGATACCTCCGCTTCTCCTCGTCCTCCTTCTTCCGCTCCTCCGGCTTCAACCGGTCAAGGTTGAACTTTTCCAGCGGAAGCAGGGTAAAGATCTCGATGTACTCACCCTTCCAGATCTTCTCCTTCACCTCCTGCTTCAAGTGCGCCCCCAAGGGTCCCTCGAAGCAAACGTACACCTCACTCTTAGCCGCGTCCGCCAGCCTGACCCGGTCCGCGCTCTGTTCCCCCGCCTTCGGCGAAACCCCGTCAGCTGCGGGGGCCGCCAAGCCCGCCGGCGCTGCCCCCCCTGCTGCTGGGACCCCCAGAGCCACCACCGGAGCGGATTCCGCGCCAGAAGAGACCGCTCCGGCGGTCGCCGGCGCCCACGCCTGGGCCGGCCCGCCCGCCAAGCCCCCCTCAAATTTCTGAACCAGTTCCTTCAGGCCCGCCAACAACCCCCCTAGGCCCTCTTGCTTCCCACCCGCTGCCGGCTCCCCGGGTTTTGACGCACCCGCCAATCCCGCAGACCCGCCGCCGGCGCACCCCGTTCGCTACCCTGCCCCAACAAGTCAAGCAACAGTGTAGATATGGAAAAAGTGTCACACTCACCGGGCTGCCCAGGACTGGGCCTTGCAGCCGCCGCACCGGGACCCATCGCCGACTCCGCGTCACGGACCTCACCGCCATCGGACTCCGACAGCTCACCTTCCGATCGGTCGCTGGCCACTGCCGTCTCCGGTCTGGAAGGACACCCAGATGGGCCCGCTCCGCCATCCGGGGTTCTGCGATGCACATCTCTAGGGGCCCGGCCCGCCCGACCGCCCGCTCCTCCCACGTTGCTAGTTGAAGGGCTCCTGCACCTCACAGCTCGCCGGCTCCTCGTCCCCCGCCCCACGGCCAGGCTGCGTCCATCGTCCAGGCTGCCACCGGAAAGCCCGCCATCTCCCCTGGGACTGGGGGCCGCCACGCCGGGCCGTGCCCCCACCTGCTGTCCAGCCGAACGCTGTAGACCGACCTCTCTCTCCCCCCCCCCCCCGGCCTGGCCCATGCATCTACGCCGAGCAGGGGGCGCTGAATCCAGGGGCGATCCCCCCTTGCCTCCCAGCCACGCTCCCCAGTCCCCTCCTCCTGGCCCTGCTCCTGGCCGAGTACCTGCTACTCCCTTCCCCCGATGGGGTGGAGGTCGGTGGCCCAGTCCTCCGCTGTGGATCCCGCTCGCTGCCGCCCTCGTTCGCTGCAGGCGTGGGCCCCCCCCCCCGCGGGGGCCCCACGCGGCCCGCTCCGGGACTGTACCGCTCGGGCGGCCTGGAACGCCGCGCCCGAGGTGTCACCGGCGTCCCCCCGTCCGCCGCCGCCTCCCGTTCTGCCGCCAAGGCCGCCACTTGCCCCTGTAGCCATGCGGCGCCCTCCTGTGCTATCGCAGCCCTGAGCTGGGCCATCCACTCCGCGGACGCCATCTTGGATCAACTGAGGAGCGGCGAGGGTACGTCCAATCGCTTCCTCCTCCGCTCCACGAGTGACCTGGCTTCCGCTCGGCTTCCCGCTGGACGTGTTGGCTCCGCCCCCCTAATGGCCCCGCCTCCCGGCTTCTTAAAGCGGCCCGTGTAATACAACTAAAAGCGGCGACAGTGCATGCAAACAATTGTCATGCTGTCCCTCCGCTTAGCAGCCTATGGCTGCTGCTCCGTGGCCTCTTTCTTTTCTTAAATCAGGGGACACAGCCATAACTATGTGGGTTATATTGGCCTATCAGGTGCTGGACACTGGCACGCCCCTTACGGCGGGAACTTCCCCCATATAACCCCTCACATTACTGGGAGTCGTGTGTGTGTGTGTTTTTTTTTTTTTTTTTTTTACCAGTGCCACAAGGTGTTGGGTACGTGTAAGGATGTGTTGTACTGAGCTCCACGGGCAGTAATCCTTTGAGAGCCAGCCATCCTGACTGGATCCATTCTGATGTCTCCGTAATGGACTAAATGAATGGTACCCAGGCTTCATCATTCATCGACATGAGGTATTGCTTGCGAATGCTTTTAAAGCTGGGCCCTGGGATCCAGTACTTTTTGGTAGTAAAGCCAATAAGTTTACTGGCAGGGTCTTCTCGCAGGTCCAGGATTGCGGGATTACCTGAGTGTACCCCTGTTCCTGAAGGTTTCTTTTCAAGGTCTCGGAGCCTACTGTGAAGGGCGACTTTTTTTTTTTTTTTTTTTTTTCTCTCATAAACCCTGCTGCGAGGAAAGGTAGGGGAGATTTTTCTCAGGAATCTCTCCTTCCATGTATTATGTCTTTCACCTCTGGAGGCTGTATTGAGAACTCGCCTTTCTGAAGCTGGAAATAGTAGCCGCTCACCATGATGCCGGCGCTCACACACTTCTCTGTTGAAAGAGGAAAGGGGGGGGGCTTGGCTAAATGGCGTCAGACACCGACCACACGTGGAGGAAGTTTAGAGCTCTGCAAATGAAGCTGCTGCCCGGTGGTGGAGGGACAGAGCAGAGCTGTTGGTGGTCAGGTTTGGTGACGGGCATTTCCCTTTTTACAACATTGTACTGTATAGCTATGATAGCAGTTATTCTGTACTATAGCCTAGCAAGTGAAGAATTCTTTTGCTGGTACTGCCTCTGCCTTGTACTGTAAGCTCAGTGACAAAGGGAACGAACTCCTCCAAGGGTTCTAAGGGGTTAATGGTATGCAACAAACTAAAAACCCTTACAAAATGTCTTCCTCCCCTGAGAGGTAAAAAGAAAAATACAGCCAGATTAGCAGTCAAGAGTAGAACACGTCTGTCCCTGTGTATTTCATAGATTTTTTTTTTTTTTTTTTTTTTCTTCTACCATTTAAAAGATTATTGCTGTCTCTCCATAGGACTAAACATGGCAGATTCCCATCTAGTCCTCTGGGCCCTTTTGGGGATCAGGTAGATCTTCCCAAATATTGGAAGATGCTTATCTTTCTCCCTTTGTCTTTCAGGACAGCACCTGGAGAGAGCATGGCTCCACCCACTTTCCCAGGAAACACTGCAGTTTTCTTTAAAGTCCGGTCACTTCCACAATGGCCTCGGTCATAGTGTTTTTCTCTGGCCATGGTGGAAGCGCTGCAGGGAACCAGGGGGTGCTGCGCTTTCTCCAGGTGGGGAGAGCTGGAAGCATACCTGTGCCTGTGGTGTTTTTTTTTGTTTACTCAGACCAGCCCGGCCTCCTACCTTGCGTGTGGGGGTCGCTCCGGCATCCTCTCCCTCAAGCCCAGGGGAGTCTTTGGCTGCTGGAGGTCCCACTTTCCCTAATAGACCAGCGGCATGAGGCTAAGGCGCTTCTTGATTTCCGCGCTGTTCTCCTCAGGGTTTGGATGGAGAGTGCGTCATTCTGGCTGGGGGAGGGACTTCTGGCGATGCAGGTTCCGGCTGCTGGAAAGCAGGAAGAGGGGATGATCTTGGCTGACATCTCTTCCAGTCCTCACAGCGGCAAGAGCCCACAAAAATCTAAATATTTAAGCACCTAACGCCAGAGAAGCCGATGATGGATCAATCGGCGGTGGCAGGGGCAGGAGCCACACTGATCAGCTAGGCCCAGGTAAGCGGGGACAGTGGTCTGTCTTTACCCTATGGGCTTTATGAATGTCTTCCCTTCCTTGGTCTGATTGTGAACCTGCTGCTTTCCTGTTTGCTCTGCTCTGTTTCAGGAAGAACATATCTGCTGCAGGGTTTAATATGTTTACTATGTTTAATTTACTATGTTAAATTACGTCAGAGGACCCCTGACCCCACTACAGGGCAGCCCAGACTTTATACCGGGGCTCAAACACACAGCTTAGGACTACTAATGGGGACACACCCTTACTAGCCAGGGACTGTTATACGCACGCCAAGTTGAAAGACCTCCCTGAGCTGAAAAGGGATATCGGGTTGCCCGAGTTGACATTCTGGACCTATCTCCAATTGCGGAGCTACCTCCAGAAGCACGGGAAGTTGGGTGAATTTTCTAGACCCTTGACAGGCTTCGAGTCGGTGTCTTTCTGGTACACAAATAACTAGGGCTACCTCAACAGCTTACAAGTGGTTGCAGGAGGCTAAACAACCAACAGATGATGGACTCAGGAGACGGTGGTCAGAGGATTTACAGGTAACAATCAGTATAAAGCAATGGAGGAATGCTTGTGTTTTAGCTCATAAGTGCTCAATTAGCACCAAGATTCAAGAATCGGCTTATAAACTGACACAATGGTATCCAACGCCCCAAAAACTACACAAATGGAGTCCGCAGGTCTCCGGCCTGTGTTGGAGGTGTCGGGGAGATGTGGGTTCTTTATTGCACATTTTGGTGGTGTTGTCCACTGATTACTCCTTTGGGACTTGGTAAAGAAGCTCATCAAAACCATAACAGAAATCACTTTGACCTTGGATGCTACTGGCTGCTTACTGCACATATCCAACTGGTCCTTGAAAAAATACAAGCGCACTCTCACCATACACTTATTAGGTGCAGCCAAGTCATTGATTCCAGTCCACTGGAAGTCCTCACTGGTCCCATCCACAAGGGACTGGCTCTACAGAGTCGCTGAAATTTATGAAATGGAAAACACAAGGGCACAAGCTAATGAAAAGGTGGAGTGTTTCTTGAACTTTGCAACCATGGATTCTTTTCAAACACTCCGAGGCCTTCTCCGATATTGTTACGCTGTACGCCAGTCCAACGCCCCCCATGTTACCGGAAGTTGCATGGTAGTGAAGCCTTTGGTTAAGTGGGTTGACCCTTATCCTCTCTTTTGCTTTCTACTCCCCCCCCCCCCCCCCCCCCTTCACCCTTTATATATACTTCTCTCTACTACTTATTCTCTCTACAAATCTCTCTTGAGGCCCTCTTATACTCCTAGTTCCTATCCAACACAATAGGGACCAGTAATTCGGTTAATCTCACTTGAGGTACTCAAATTCAGTTTTTTAATCCTATTCAGTTGTATTATGGGATACTGGATTAGCCACTTGAGGGGAAAAAAAAATGTAAGTTGACATCCAACCATATATTGTCACTCTTTGCTCTTAATGTTTGTGGTTGCATGGATAACTTTCATTTGAATATGACTGTACAAAAATGGATCACATTGTGTTTATCTTAATTTATTGTCTTTTGCTTTAATGATAAAAAAAATTGTGAAGTGGAAGGAAAATTATGAATGGTTCAATTATTATTATTTTTTTTACAAATATGTGAAAAATGTGGCATGCACTTGTATTTGGGGCCCCCCTCAGTCAATACTTCATAGAACCTCCTGTTGCAATTACAGCTGCAAGTCTCTTTGGGGGTGTCTCTACCAGTTTTTCACATCTAGAGTGACTTTCTTGGCCATTCTTTGTAAAATAGCTGAAGCTCTGTCAGAGAAAAGCATCCCCACAGAGCACCTTCTTCCACATGTTTGCGGTGTCCTCCACATGGTTTCTCGCAAACTGCAAATGGGACTTTGCATGGTTTTATTTCTACAATGGCTTTCTTCTTGCCACTCTTCCATGAAGGCCAGATTTGTGGAGTGCATGACTAATAGTTGGCTCTCTGCAGCTCCGCAGCTCCTCCAGAGTTACCATGGGCCTCTTGGCTGCTTCTTTGATTAATACTCTCCTTGCCCAGCCTGTCAGTTTAGGTGGACGGCCATGTCTTGGTAGGTTTGCAGCTGTGCCATACTCTTTACATTATCAGATGATGGATTGAACCATCTATGTAAGTCTTTGACTTTCAAATTTGTTTTTGTAACATGACAAAATGTGGAAAATTTCAAGAGGTATGAATAAGGCACTGTAAATGCTGGAATAAACATATGGGGAAAGACAGTTAAAAACAAGACCCATCAATGTGTTTTCTTTAAAAGAAGTCTTTAGTAACAAACATAAGTGTCTCCTAAGAATAATCCAGTGCTTCTTTCTCATTAAATGCTCCAACAAATCGTGCATAGTGAACTACAGTACACCTCCCTGGACAGATCCCATGCTCTCTTCTGCTCACACAAGCTATGTACTCACCAGACTCTCATGACCCTCTTATCCTAATAAGTGTGTTTTGTGCTGTCACTCTAGGCAGCCTTTCAGGTCACCTTCAAATCTTGGGTCTCTGCACCCTTTAATCCTCTAAATACATTTTGACCATCATGAGTAAACAATGTAATAGAATGCAATAATGTAGACCTTTTTATTAAAAAAAATGTAAAAACTCTTCCAAGTGCGTACTCGCATTAAAAACAAAGGCCAGCATTTTAATATGGTTACTATGCAACTTTGATCCAAGATGGCCACTGATGACACAACTTCCTGTCTACTTCCAGCATGTGTTCTACAGGCCGATGTTTCATAAGATTAGGCGACCCATCAGAATATGTAACAAAAGTGATGTTCTATTGCTGCCGTCTTGCTACACCCCACACTCCACCACCGTAAGAATACACTGAAAAGGGGCAAGCGGACATCTTGTTACACCCATCAGTTTTTCATTTCAGACTTATTTAGAAGAAACTGATCTTATATGGTGAAATGGAGTATTTGGAAAGCCATTGGACCATTAAATCTTTAAAATTCAACATCTAAGCAGTTTGGGTGTCTAAATACTGCATTTCACCTTATAAACTGTTAAAAATAAGTGTTTAAATGCAAAACTCCAGTGGGTGTAACAAGATGGCCTCTTGCCCCATCTGTGTATCCTTGCTGTGGAGTGCAGGGTGTAGCAAGATGGCGACGGAATGTAATTTCCATTACACATTCTCACTTATCTGCTGAAACATTGGAGGGGATGGGTTATTGTGATGAATAGCCCTGCCCAATGTGTTTGTCCAATTAATGTCAGGGATGGATGTTTAGCATGCCCCCTCTGCCTCTTTATGTACTACTTCTTTTTTTTTTTTTTTTTTTTATTTACTTACTATTGCCACAATCTTGGTTCTCTTTGGTACCCTCTTGCACCTTGCCCATCCGGCATCATAGAAAACATCACTCCTGCTCTTGTTTTTCCACCAGCTGAATCGATTCAATCTACTTAAAAACTAGTCGGGAAAGTTTATTTTCAGCACCTTTAAAAAATATAAATAAAGGCTACCAATGAAACCTAAAAAATGCTTTAACATGAGAAATATTGGTAAGACTTATTAAAACTTGACCTATTAAAGTTTGTGGCTTTTGCTATGTTTATTGTGCTGAATATTTGATAATTTATGGCAATTTTTCACGTTCTTTATATGAGCACAGTATTTATGCATGTTGGGAGTGCAGCACTTTGTACCTTTTCAAAGTACAAAACATCACTTGGTCTTTTATCAGCTTTAGTCTGTATCTCTACCAGCATGCTCTTTGAATTATCCATGATCAGTGGTTGAATTCCATTTTTGGCTTTTCCAGGTGACAGAGTTTAATATTGCTGTAAATAAAGACCTTGGAGAGCTCCTGATGATTAGGCTGTCCATGGAGCGCTACCTAAATTTCCCTCTGGATCCCTGGTACTGCAATTATGTCACTGTGACCTGTCTCAAAGGCCAACTCTACAAATTCCCATTGTATCAGTGGATATCCAAGTCTGTGGAGATCCCAGAAGGGAAGGGTGAGCTATGACTTGATCATTATTATAATAGTGTTTAACCACTTGCTTACAGGGCACTTAAACACCTTCCTGCCCAGACCAATTTTCAGCTTTCGGTGCTCTCACACTTTGAATGACAATTACTCAGTCATGCAACACTGTACCCAAATGAATTTTTTGTCCTTTTTTTCCCACAAATAGAGCTTTCTTTTGGTGGTATTTGATCACCTCTGGGGTTTTTATTTTTTGCGCTATAAATGAAAAAAGACCGAAAATTTTGAAAAAAAACGCATATTTCTTTGTTTCTGTGACAGAATTATGCAAATTATTAATTTTTCTTCATAAATTTTGGTCACAATTTATACTGCTACATGTCTTTGGTAAAAATAACCCAAATTAGTGGATATTATTTGGTCTTTGTGAAAGTTAGAGAGTCTACAAGCTGTGGTGCGAATCGCACAAAATTGATCACATCTGATGTACTGGTGGCCTATCTCGCTTCTTGTGACCCGAACAAGTCAGGAAAGTACAAATACCCCCCAAATGACCCCTTTTTGGAAAGTAGACATTCCAAGGTATTTAGTAAGAGGTATAGTGAGCTTTTTGATGTTGTCATTTTTTTCCCACAATTCTTTGCAAAATTAAGATTTTTCATTTTTTTGTTTTTTTTCTCCACAAAATTGTCATTGTAATAGGTTATTTCTCTCACGTGGCATGTGTATACCACAAATGACACCCCCCAAAAAATTCTGCTACTCCTCCTGAGTATTACAATACCACATGTGTGGGACTTTTTCACAGCCTGGCCACATAGAGAGGCCCAACATGCAGGTAGCGCCATCATGTGTTCTAGGAACATAAGTTACACATCTAACTTGTTGACTATTTATTACACTTTTGAAGCACCAGGACAATGACACGTGACACTGATGACAGATGGCACTGATACGTGGCAATGCTGACAGGTGGCACTGATGACAGATGGCACTAATATGTGGCACTGATGACAGATGGCACTAATATGTGGCACTGATGACGCGTGGCACTTATACGTGGCACTGATGACACGTGGCACTAATACGTGGCACTGATGACACGTGGCACTGAAACGTGGCACCGATGACAGATGGCACTAATACGTGGCACTAATATGTGCCACCGATGACAGATGGCACTAATACATGCCACCGATGACGCGTGACACTGATGACAGATGGCACTGATAAGTGGCATTGATGACACGTGACACTGACAACAGATGGCACGTGACACTGACAGGTGGCACTGATGACAAATGGCACTGATACGTGGCACTGATGACTGATGACACGTGGCACTGATGACACGTGGCACTGACGGCAGGTGGCACTGACGGCAGGTGGCACTGACGGCAGGTGGCACTGACGGCAGGTGGCACTGACGGCAGGTGGCACTGGGGTGGATGGCACTGGGGGCAGGTAGCACTGGGGTGGATGGCACTGGGGGCAGGTAGCACTGGGGTGGATGGCACTGGGGGCAGGTAGCACTGGGGTGGATGGCACTAGGGGCAGGTAGCACTGGGGTGGATGGCACTAGGGGCAGGTAGCACTGGGGTGGATGGCACTGGGGGCAGGTAGCACTGGGGTGGATGGCACTGGGGGCAGGTAGCACTGGGGTGGATGGCACTGGGGCAGATAGCACTGCTGGGGGCGGATGGCACTGCTGGGGGCGGATGGCACTGCTGGGGGCGGATGGCACTTTTTATTTCATTTTTTTATTTTATTTTTTTTCCGGAATCAGAACGGCTGCCGCTGCAGCCGTTCATCTCTCCCCTCTCGCACTGTCTGCGAGGAAGGAGAGCGGCGCTGCGAGATGATCTCATATGTTTACATATGAGATCATCTCCCATTGGACACGCCGATCACGCTGTAAACGGCCGCTGTGATTGGCCGTTTACAGCGATCTGTGTTTGCCTGTCCCCGGGGGACACGGCGAACACAGAACTTCCGCGATGCGCGCCCGCGGCGGCGCGCATTGCGGAAGTAAACATCAGGCCGTCCAGGGACGACCGCCCAAACGAACGCGCCTGCTCTACGGCCGTAATTCGGCTATAGGGCGGGCGCGAGGAGGTTAATTTAACTGTCTATTGTAGGTACTTTTCTGAGGCAGACATGAAATATTACCAAACCATAACATTGAGTCTAATTATGGAGATCTTTAAAGCGCTACAAAAACTCCCTGCAAAAGAACATGCCCATAGCAGCATGTGTACAGCATACATGTACTTTCAAACTTTTTTTTTTTTTTTTTTTTCCTCCAGTAGGGGGTGGGTTATTGGGAGATGGAGGGCTTTACCCATTTACCTTGTACTCTAGGCCCGTGCATTGTATAAATTATCCACTCCTGACCCCTGCACTACTTGAGCATTATGTACTTGTAACCAGGCCCGGATTGGGACAAAAAATAGGCCCGGTCATTTTAGACTGAGCAGCCAACTTTTTCAGGGATCGCAGTCGCTAGACATTTGCGGGGGTGGCTGTGGTTGGTACGCCACACTGTAATGTGCAGGGACAGTGTGATATAAAGGAAAGTATACTAAAAAGGCAGTTCCCGTTATATTAGTGTCCCAGTCCTATTGTGGCCATACAGTGCCAATACTGTCTGTCTCCTATTGTGCTCATGGCACAGTGACACTGACCTGCTCTGGTGCGGGTAGAGCGTGGCTCTCTGGTGGTGCTGGGGCTACTAGTTCCCCCAGCACACTCCTTTCGTTTTCCATGTCTCCTGTAATAGCTGCTACAAGCACTCCTCAGCTTGTTTCTGGGTTTTCTTTCACTCCAGCAGAGTGCATGCTGGGTACTGTAGTCTGCTCCCTGCTGAGACCAATGGTGCCATGTATCTCGGACTACATTTCCCATGATGCCCCTCTAGTTGCTTCTGATTGGCCCTCTGTTTTGGCCAATGGGGAGGGAAAACTAACACAGTAAATCCTCCTCCTCTTCCCCTGCTGCCAACATGAGAAGGAGGGGGAGCGAGGAGGGGAATATTGTGATGGCAGCCTGCAGATCTCCACGGCTGGAGGAGGAGAGCGGAACTGTCAGCACGGCTCTGAGGCTGAGCTGTGTGTGAGACGCACGGCTCAGCCCATGCAGCCGCCAGGTCCGCATGACACAGGCACGGCTGCATGGTGGTAGGCTAGCAGCGACAGTGGCCTGTGTTTACCCATGATCAGGCCGCAGTCGCCACTTGCCTTCCGCTGTGCAGCCTGATCAACAGGCCAAGGAGCGGGCCTGTCTGCCCTATGCCCGGTCTGCCCTATGGCCAGTCTGGGCCTGCTTGTAACCCAGAGCAGTGTATGCCTGGGTTTTATTTAATTATACCCATGCAAGCCCCTCTCAATTTGGCCTCACCCACCCATCAGTGTTGTGTCCTGTGCTTATATCGGCTTTGTCCTATACTTTGCCCTCCATATTTGTCCCAACAAGGGACAGATTTTCTATAGTAATGTTTGAAGATTATTGCACACTTTTGTAGAAAAGGCAGCAGAGCCTGGCTCTGAGACTCTTGGAAACTAGACTGTATGGCTCCCTGTAGACTGAACCCCGGACATCTGAGAATGGTGGGGACAGGTAAAATACATTTTAAGATAACTACTAAACCCACTGTTAATAGTATATTCCTAGTTCCACCCATGACAGAACTAGTTTATTAACATAAGTCATTTTAATGTCTGTGCCAGACTGAGCATCTAATGCACGGCTGTTATGGGCTACAGTAACATTTTGGTATCTGATCCTGCAGAGCACAAACATTAACTGGCTGTTTGGTACATCTGTCAGATTTATGTGCTAAATGGGGGAATTGTGGTAGCAAATGTGACTGTATAATCTGTTCTGTTTCAGGTGTTGTGATAACTAAGAATATTCACCCTTCTCTCCAGCAACAAAGAAAATTAGAATTGGAGATGAATAGAGAGACTCACAAGTGAGTGATCGGCACATACGTTCTCTGTATGGTGAGAGGGGGTTGTCCATTATAGGACAGTTCATTTTCACTCGCATCTTGCTAATGACAAAACTTCTGCTCCAGCCTTCCTGCTGATTGTTCTTTAACCACATCAATACTGGGCACTTTCGCCCCCTTCCTTCCTAGACCAATTTTCAGCTTTCATCGCTCTCGCACTTTTAATAAGAATTGCACGGTCATGCTACGCTGTACCCAAATTACATTTTTAGAATTTTGTTGGCACAAATAGAGCTTTCTTTTGGTGGTCTTTATATATATATATATATATATATATATATATATATATATATATATATATATATATATATATATATATATATATATATATATATATATATATATATATATATATATATAGCGATATAAGCAAACCGAAATTTGGAAACCTTTTCTTCATTAAAAAAAAAAAAAAATGTTTTCATAAATTTAAGTCAATGTATTCTGCTACATGGTTTTTGTTTAAAAAAAATCCTGTTAAGTGTATAATTGGTTTGTGTGATCATGGACATGTTAGGCAAATGATCATTGGGACATGTGATTTTACTGTTTGTATATGTGGGAGCTGTGTTTTTTACTGTATGGTGACAGACTGGTGATCAGTGAGCAAAAAGCTGTAAACGGCTTGTACTCACTGATCACCAGCTGGCTGCAGAGATCCACTCCACTCCTCAGCGACAACTTCTGTGAGAGGAGAGCTGTGTCCAGTCTGGTTTTTCCTGGTTGGAATTGATCACTGAGAATTGGGCCAGTCTGGCAGTAAGGTAGTATCTATGTAGATGTGGGAGGCCTAGCCCGCCTTGTTTTCATTTGATTCATTTTGATAGTTTGGGGAGGCTCAGGGTATAGTATAAAACAAACAAATTTTAGAACTTTTTGCTTTGGAAGGAACGGAGATGGTCCTTCCTTAGTGGGATGGGGAGGGCTTCTTCTGGATCGCTAGCGTCTCAATAGCTATGGTGAATAGTGGGGATAAAGGGCAGCCCTGCCTTGTGCCTCTAGCAATGTGAATTGGGGCAGATATCCCTGTGATGTGATAAAAGCTGTTGGTGTTGTACAGAGCTTTTATGATTCCTATAAAACGCTTGCCAAACCTCCATCCTTCTAAGAGTGAATATATACTGCCAGGACATGGAGTTGAGCGCTTTTTATATATCTAGGAAATGCCACATATCCTGTTTGGAGCCTCCAGGCCAGTTAGATTGTAAAATTGAAACTGTCAATGGTTTGTCTGGTTTGGCCTCTAAAGTTTCTGCTAATGTAATTTGGTCTTCCATGATAGCGTTATGTTTTTCAGAGTGTGGGGATGGGGGAGGGTGTTGGAATTGTGATATGGAGCTGTTAGTGCCCTGTTGGTTGTCTTTATACAATTTGCTATAGAATTCCTGAAAAGCCGAGATTTTGGTGGGGTCTGAGGCTGTAATCTGTGTCTGGATCTAGAGGTCGACCGATATGGGTTTTCCTCTGGCCGATATTTAGAAATCGGGGCAGCCGATGGCCGATATATGAGGCCGATTTTTTTTATTTTTTATTTTTTCCCCAATCGTCTTTCAGGACAGCCACCTTAGAGAGACACCGGCTCCTCCCCTCTGAGGAAACACCGCCTTCAATTTCATAATTTAAGCCTCCTCCTCCCTTCGTTCCTCAGTTATGGTGTTTCCTCCGGCGAGACATCGCCAAGGAACCTTAAGGCTAAATTCGGTTGGTGAAACTGAAGCCATCCGAGCGGAGCCCTGGCCCCGTTCGGCTATCTGACCGTTCGTCGCTCGGTCCAGGACAGTCCTATCAGCGGGGAGCTGAAGTGTTCGTACTGTCCATATACCCTAAACTCCGCTTGGGGAAAGCGGGAAGTTTATGGGGTCGTCCGTTCGTTCACCCGCGGGGGTGTCAACGGAACAAACAGTCCAGTCGGCTGGGGAGGCTGAATACTCGACTGACCTTTACACGCACTCCAATCTTCGCTTGGGGAAAGCAGGAAGTCTTTGGAGAGGTTCATCCCTGCGTTTCGCCCAGTGGGGTGCTGAACGAAGGCGTCCAGGGCCCCCCTGTGTACGCAGCCGGCTGGGAGCTGGAAGCCGGACCGGTAGGCGGGCAACGTCAGTTCCGGTGGGGGCGGACCCCTTCGTTCGATCCGCGTCTTCCGGTTCCGGACGCGGCACGTGAAAGGGAACCTAGCGTTCGGCTGGTGCAGCCTCTTTTCACAGTTGCACAGGTAGCTGTTAGAGGCGCGTTCGTACCACGCTTCCTCAACGGGAGAATGTCCGAGGCAGAGGCTTCAAAAACTCCTGGAGATAATAGCACCAGCCACTCGAAAGTAAGAGGAAACCTGGGGAGGTGTTCCCTTACTTGTATCCAGTAGCTCCACTGGTGTTCCTCCTTGGTGGTCGGGGGGAAGGGTAGTGTCTGGGATCCTGGTGATGGTTGATCCTAGGGGGGGCACTCCCGGTGGTCCTCTATGTAGCGCTGGTGTTGCTGTTTTTTAGGCTCATGCTGCCCCTTCCTGTGTTTTGTGTCTTTCAGAAAGCCACGAGCAAGTCCCCCCATGGTTCTAAGAAGTGCCCTTCATGTAGAACGTCTATGGGAGACTCTTGGTCTAAAGCTATTTGCAAACAATGTATTGAGGATTTACTTAAGGAACAGGCAGTAGAGCAGGGTGCAGATCTGGTAGCTTCTATGAAGGAACTCTCTGGTACCTTTCAGTCCTTCCAAAACTTTTTTTCCAGTTTTCAGTGGCCCCAGCCTCCGAGCACTCCTACACCAGCGCAGCAGAGTGTACCATCCAGCCCTGTGGATGTTCCTCCTGCAAGGGGAGAGAATTCAGAGGGTCCCAGGGAAGAGGCTGAGGAGGAAATTGACAGTGTCGCTTCAGACTCCCAGGGGGAGTCTGACGCAGAGGTGTTGGATGGGGAATCCAGCAGAATCTCGCGATATAAGCTTTCCCTGGAGGATGTGGATGAGCTCTTGGGAGCGATTCATACCACTTTAGGCATTCAAGAAGAAACTAAGACATTGTCACTCCATGATCGGATGTACAAGGGCATGGGGGAACAAAAGAAGCGGGTGTTCCCAGTGCATAACGTCTTGATCGATACCATCAAGAAGGAATGGCGGGATCCCGAAAGGAAACCTTTCTTTTCTGGGGCATTAAGACGTAGGTTTCCTTTTTCGGAGGAAGAGACTCTCGTCTGGAATAAATCTCCCAGACTAGACGCTGCTTTTTCCCAGGTGTCCAGACACACTGATCTATCCTTTGAGGATATGGGGGTACTGTCTAACCCTATGGATCGAAGGATGGATTACCTTCTTAAGAAGGCCTGGGATTCGTCACAGGGAAATCTTAAGCCAGCCATGGCAACTACGGTGGTGGCCCGCAACATGGAGTATTGGCTCACCCAGATTAGCGCACACATTGAAGCAGGGACAGCAAAGGAGACTATTCTATCCTCCTTTCCCATGCTTCTTAAAGGGATAGCCTACATAGCGGACGCTTCGGCGGAATTCGTGAGGATGTCGGCAAGGTCCTTGGCCCTGACCAACTCTGCCAGGAGAGCCTTATGGTTGAAGACCTGGCCTGGAGACAATGCATCCAAACTTAAACTTTGTGGAATCCCCTTTACAGGAGATCTACTGTTTGGACCAGGTCTTGAAACAGTGCTAGATCGCACAGCAGACAAAAGAAAGGCCTTTCCTGTTAAAAGGAAATTTGGGGAACAAGCCAAAAGAAAGACTCGTCCCCAGAAAAGGGTTGTACCACCCCGTACGGTTCAGCAGAAGTAAAGTTGGGGACTCAAAAGCAAGGGCCCCGGGGGAGCAATTTTTCGCCCTCCTGAACAGCCCAAAAAATCGCAGTGACAGGGTCACGGTGGGAGGAAGATTGGGGGCCTTCCTCCCACAGTGGGAAATGATTTCCTCCAATCAGTTTGTCTTGGGGATCGTCAGAGGAGGTTACCATTTGGAGTTTTCGGAACTCCCTCCTCTGAGGTTCCTTGTCACCGAGCTGCCAAAATGCGCAGAAAAATCATCTGCCCTTCTTTCCTCTCTTCAGGAGTTGGAAGAACAGGAGGTGGTAGTACGGGTTCCAGTAGGAGAGACAAGCAGAGGCTTCTACTCTCACGTCTTCGTGATTCGCAAGCCTTCGGGAAAGTTCAGGCTCATCCTGAACCTGAAGCCCCTGAATGTCTCAGTTACCTACAGAAGGTTTCGGATGGATTCGGTTTACTCAGTAAAAGCACTCCTACCTCCGAACTGCTTCATGGCATCAATAGATCTGAAAGATGCATACCTGCATATTCCAATCGCAGAGTCCCACCAGCGTTTTCTCAGACTGGCAGTGAGAACCCCAATGGAAGTACTACACCTTCAGTTCAGAGCGCTTCCTTTCGGACTATCCTCTTCCCCCCGAATCTTCACCAAAGTGATGGCAGAAGTTCTGGCATTTCTGCGTCTCAGGGGAATCTCGGTGATCGCATATCTCGACGATCTCCTTCTGTTTGCCCCTTCCCCAGCACAATTAATTCAGGATTTACAGGTCACAAGAAACCTGTTAGTAAGCCTGGGTTGGCTCCTGAACCTGGAGAAATCCAACTTAATCCCTTCCCAGAGGGTCACTTTCCTAGGGTACGAGTTGGACTCTACAGTACAAAGGGTCTTTCTTCCTTTGGAAAAAATTCAAAAGATAGACAGGGCTCAGTGGGCAGGGTTACATTACCGCCCTCTACAATTATTTGTGCTGAAGGTTTGGGATCACAGCCAGGAATCTTTGGATTCTCTGGTTTCGATTCCAGATCAGGTAAAGAGGTCCCTCTGGTGGTGGAGGAAGGGAGCAAATTTGTCCCAAGGTCTAGAGTGGGTCATGCCAACCTCCAGGGTGGTCACGACCGATGCAAGCAGCTCAGGTTGGGGGGCACACCTAGACTCCCAATTAATACAGGGTATTTGGGAAAAGAGGGACTCGAGGAGATCCTCGAATTGGAGGGAGCTGAGGGCAGTAGATCTAGCTCTCAGAACCTTTCAGAAGGAGCTCCGGGGGAATCACGTAAGGGTAAGGTCGGACAACTCCTCGGTGGTAGCTTACATCAACAGACAGGGGGGCACCAGGAGCAAGTCCTTATGGGCCCTAGCGGAAGCCATCCTCAGATGGGCCGAAGCAAATATCCTGTCCCTTTCAGCAATCCACTTGAAGGGAGAACAAAATCAGGTGGCAGATTTTCTCAGCAGGAGAACTCTGAGAGAAGGCAATTGGGTTCTCAAGCAGGAAATATTCGAAATGATCACCCGGAGATGGGGGATTCCTGCAATAGATCTCTTTGCCGCAAGGGAAAACGCGAAGGTAGCAACGTTCTTCTCCATAAACAGGGGGGACGGGGCATTGGCGGTGGACGCACTAGCACAGAGTTGGGGTTTCTCCAGGTGCTATGCTTTCCCCCCTCCAGTGCTCATTCCAGCAGTATTAAGGAAATTTCAAGTGGAGAATACTACCCTCATTCTAATTGCACCTCACTGGCCCAGGAGGCCGTGGTTCTCGATCTTGAAGGGCCTGTCTGTAGAACCCCCCTGGATTCTCCCAGTGCAGGAGGATCTCCTGTCTCAAGGTCCGGTGTTCTGCCCTCAGGTAGGACGATGGAACCTGGCAGCGTGGCTTCTGAGGAAGAATTGCTAAAAGCCAAGGGCTTCTCAGACCGGTTGGTAGCCACTCTTCTAAACTGTAGGAAAAAGGAAACCCAGTCCATTTACTTAAAGGTATGGAAACGGTTTAACAGCTGGTGTTCAGAGGGTTCCTTCAAGGTGCATAGCCCTATAGCCGTTCTAGAGTTCCTACAGGCAGGGGCGGATAAGGGGTTAGCGCTTGGAACACTAAAAGCTCAGGTTTCCGCTTTGAGCGTGTTTTTAGAGAAACATCTAGCGTCAGATCCTTGGGTTGTAAGGTTCTTCAGGGCCCTAGGTAGGCAAAGACCAGCTTCAAGCTCCCCCTTCCCGGTTTGGGATCTTTCTTTAGTTTTACAGGTTCTCACAGGGGAACCTTTTGAGCCGTTAGAATCTTGCTCATTAAAGCTGATCACTCTAAAAACTGTGTTTTTAGTGGCGATCACTACAGCAAGAAGAGTAAGTGAACTCGAAGCCCTTTCTGTCAGGGCTCCCTTTTTTCAGGTTTTTCCGGATCGTCTGGTTTTGAAGATAGATCCGGCCTTTTTGCCTAAGGTAGCCTCTAGTTTCCACAGGATGCAGGAGATTGTGCTACCTACATTTTGTTCAAATCCAGTTAGAGAACAGGAACACATGTTTCACAGACTAGATGTTAGAAGATGTGTTCTTTATTATTTAGACTGCACAAGTCAGTTCAGAAAGACAGATTCACTTTTTGTTTTATTTTCAGGGGCCAGGAAGGGTTCCAAAGCCTCTAGACGTACCATAGCTAGATGGTTAAGGTTAGCCATTGGGCAGGCATACGTGGCAGGGGGATTAGATCCTCCAGCTGGCATTAGAGCACACTCAACCAGGGCCGTGGCAACTTCTCAGGCAGAGTGGGCTGGTGCGTCTCCGGAACAGATCTGTAGAGCTGCAACGTGGTCCAGTTTTTCTACGTTTGTGAGACACTATAGACTGGATCTTCTGTCAGCCAAAGACCAAGCCTTTGGTCGTAAGGTGCTACAGGCAGTAGTCCCACCCTAAGGTAATATACTCGCTTATCCTCTCTAAGGTGGCTGTCCTGAAAGACGATTGGGGAAAAATGGAATTACGTACTGGTAATGTCCTTTTCCAGGAGTCTTTCAGGACAGCACCGGTTCCCACCCAAATTGTTGCAGATCATCGGGAACTCATTACATGAGATCGTCAGGTAAGACTTAAAAAGTTTATTTGTTTGACGTGTTCTTGTGTCTCCCCAGTTTGGCCGGAGGTACTCTGGAAGAACCTAGGAACGAAGGGAGGAGGAGGCTTAAATTATGAAATTGAAGGCGGTGTTTCCTCAGAGGGGAGGAGCCGGTGTCTCTCTAAGGTGGCTGTCCTGAGACTCCTGGAAAAGGACATTACCGGTACGTAATTCCATTTTTTTGTCCTTCCTTCATTTCATTAAATCTAACAGTTTAGTTAAATAATAAAGGGATACAGAAAATTGCTTAAATTAACCATTTATTAAACAGAAGTACACAACAAGCCTCCAGTCAGTGCACATGTATATCATTTAGATAAAAACATAACTATGTATCTTAAAAATACACAAAAACAGTTAAGGTAATCAACTTTTGAAAGAAATCAACGTAATCAACAGAATAGATAGTAAACAATAGAAAAGTGCAAATTTTCTTTAGTTTTAGGCTTTTTGCTTCAGTTCGTTCTCGATTCTCTTCACCCACATCCATCACCTAAAAGTTCTCTTGTACTCCCAGTTTAAGAGCTTCAGGTTGTAGTTCAGGAAACGGTCTCTCTGCATTTTCTCCTGTGAGCCTGCTCCTCTTCTTGTCATAGATGATCCCAATCTCACTGAACACTCTTTCACTGGGAACAGAAGAGGCAGATGGACAGAAATTTTCTTGCCAGTGGTGCAAGGTGACACAGGCGGGATGCATTCTGTTTCCACCATTCCAGTGGCAGACCAGTCCGTCTATCAGTGGCTCTCGGAGGTACTTTTTCCAACTGCTCAGAAATTAAGTGCTCATCACTCTCTTCAGCAGGAGTTCCATGAGCCCCCAAAATGTTTGCTTACATTTTCTCCAGAAGACCAGAGGGACTGGGTTCCTCCTTCTGTTCTACCCTTGTCCTGGTCTGGTTTTTGTTCTGGCTCTTCATCTCCACTGGTGGCTCTTTTTTTGTTCGGACACAATAGCATTCTCTTCTCGCAAATAATGAATATAAAGGGGTGGGTCCTGCGCAAATCGTGCCACTCAAATAAAATACACAAATTCAAAATAATATAAATATGTGCATACATACAATGCCGTGAAAAAAAATATAGTCCAAAAAACAGCACGCATAAAAATATATAAAAAATATATAAAAAAATGGAAAAAAGGTTTAATGATAGAACAATAATAAAATGTCCGCTACTCAAGGCTCCCAGAACTCTCACCTTTAAACGAAGTGAATAAGCAAATCAAACAAACTCCAGGATTCTCTTATTTCATTCATAAATAATAAATAATAGCCATCAGGAAATCCAAAGGAGGGATGCAATGATACAATTCCGCCACTAGAGGGCCAGTCCCAGCTTCCAGAACAGGTGAAATGGATCTTCACTTCTATTTCACAGTGTATGGCTCAAAATAAGAGAGAGGAGGGGGAGAGAGAGAGAAACAGGAGACTTCCATAGTGTAGTAGTTTAAAAAACGGCAGGTAGATTTATTAAAAAGCAGTAAAGACTCTCACATTTTAATTGCAAAAACAAGCACAATCAGGAAGAGGGTATAATGACCACTTCCTCCCGCCTTACTCTACTTCCGGTTCGTCCTCTGGCCAATCCCTACGCGTTACGTCATGTGACTTCTTCATGGGGATCTCTATTTGATAGTTTGTGCTCACTATTTTGTCCTGCTGCATTTTTTAGTTGGCATTTGCACTTTATATCACTCAGGCTCTTTTTCACAGCATCTGTGTTTCATTATATCTGATTTTGGATTTTGTTCCACTTTAGTCACTTATTACCACTTAGCGGCGCGAAGGCTGACCACTTTTATTCTCTTCTCGCAGCCAAGTTTTTGCTTTGTTCAGTGTGTCCCCTGCAAATACATGAGCCTTGTACCAAGGAACAAGCAGTGTTGCCAGCACCAAACATTAGGTATCTTCATTGTGAATCATCTCTCCAAGCTTTGCCACATGGTTTCCCGTGTTTTGATCCTCCTTGTGGTGTGACCCTCTGCCTGAAGCACCATCTTCAGTACAGCAATGCATGGGATGATGCAGGAGATGGAGGCCTCTTCCTTGCTGATATCCAAAGTCACTTCCTCAACAGGGCCCAGTGTATCTATCAAATTTGAGATGATATCCCATTGTTCTGCTGGAGGTGTGGTAAACTTGCCATGTTCTGCTACATAGAGATTCAGGGCACGCTTCTGCTCCAGCATCCTCTGCAACATATGTAATGTGGAGTTCCAGCGTGTGGGAACATCCTGAATGATGCTGTGCTGGGGGAGGCCAAGATCTTTTTGGATGGCTCCAAGACGCTGCTTTGCAAGCACAGAGTGGCTAAAGTGTGTAGCACAAGTCTTTAATTTGGCAATGATGTCCCCCACTACTCGCTGATGCCCTCTTTCACCACAAGCTGTAATGTGTGTGCGCTGCAGCTTAAGTCTGGTATATCTGCCAGTCTGAGGCCTTTAATCGTGTTGGCACCACTGTCTCGTAGCACAAGCACCACTCTGTCTTGGTTGATGTCCCATTTATTAAGCATGCTAAGGAACATCTCCCTGATAGTCCCCAGTATGGGAGCCAGACATGGCCTTGACATTTTAGAATTACCTGTTTCCTTTCCCAGTTACTGTCTATAAAATGACATGTTAGGCTCATAAGTGATTCTGCTTCACCAGACCAACAGTCTGTTGTGAAGGACAAATGGGGGCCAGCATTCTTTGTTGCAATTAGTGTCTTAATCCGCTGTGTAACCTTCTTGTACACACTTTCCAGCATGTCTGTGCGGTAGTATTTTTCACTTTTGATTGAATATCTTGGTTCTATGGTTGCCAGCAAGTTTTGGAAGCCAATATCTGCAACAACTGTAAAGGGCTGGCTGTCTGTGGCAATCATTTCTGTGATTAGGGTATCAATTTTCTTGGACCGGGGATCAGTATTTTGCCATTTTCTTTTAGAATCAAACATCTGTACTACAGTGGGCTGAAAGTTGGCTGAAGAAGCTGCATCTTTCTCCCTCTGTGCGCCTTTATAAGCTTGGAGGTGGTGGACTTTCAAATGATTCCACATTTGTGGTATTTTTTAGCCTTTCCTTTTTCTGCTCCCATGCTCAGCAATTTCTGGCAGATATTGCACTTGGCCTTCCCTGATGTTGGCTCACTGAAATACTGCCATACTGGGTTTGATTTCTTTTCAGCCGTCATCAGACTGTAATTATTAAAAAATTTAAAATTACAATCTTAGTCATTTTAAAGGAGGGCACAGCAGTGGCGGCTGGTGCTAAAACGTTTTTGGGGGGCGCAAACAAACTGAAAAAAAACACACCCCATCAAACGCAGCCACTGTGCCCCATCAAATGCTGCCAGTGTGCATCCCCGTCTGCCCTGCACTTACCTTGTCTCGGTAAGGCAGCGGGTCACGGCGGTGTGCTCCACAATCCTCGATGTCTTCTCCTGTCCTCTTTATAGGCGTCCAATCAAAGTGACTGTTGTTTCAGCCAATCAAATGACAGGTAACAGACCCGAGCACCTGATTGGCTGAGAGGCGGTTCAGGGTTAGGAAAGTGAATGAATTGGTTTCCTAACACAGCGCTGAGTGAACAGCGAGCGCCCAGCACCTTTTTGGATGCCTATTAGAGCCTATGGCTCTAATCGGGTGCTTCCAAAAAAAAATGCCATGCGTGAACTTATGGTGATAGAGATGTGACAGGAGAGAGGCGCTGGCGCCTGTGTGCCCCTTATGGATGCACCTCCACTTGGGTACAGAGAGGTGGCTGTGGAGGAGGGGTTGCAGAGAGGTGGCTGTGGAGAAGGGGTTGCAGAGAGGCGGCTGTGGAGGAGGGGGGGGTTGCAGAGAGGCGGCTGCGGAGGATGGTCATCCGTTTTCTAAATGTCAGCCTCAGCCAGGTTTCACTTTAAAAGGATATTAAAGTCTGCAAGGGGGCACAGTAGCACACTCCATTTTTGTGACTTACCGTGCATACATATCTGCATGCACCTGATAGGGCTAGGTGCATGCTGATGAGCTGACCAGCCAATCGCATAGTGAGCTAGAAGCAGCCAGCAGGCTCTGCCCCTGCAGGGAAGGAAGAGGAGCTTAGCTAGTGCTGGCTACGATCTCCTGCAGAGGCTTGTGATAGTCTAAATGATGTTCCTCTGTGTGGCCAGCCGCACGGGTGAAGGATCGAGGATTAATTTTACATGCTGCTGCAGCGGGGACACGTCTGTACTGGAGGCGGCCGGGTATAGTGTTACCCGCAAGTCGGCATGGTCTGCACAATCTGCCGATTTCATAAAAACGGATAAATATTGGTCGACCTCTATCCGGATCTTAAGGATAGCTCTAAGCCTTGTCCTGGGGTTTAGTTTGTTGGCTAGCATTGAGCCTAACCTGTCTTTTTGTGAATAAAATTTGGCCCCGCTCCATTGTAATTGTTCTCAGCTCATGCTGTGAGCTAGGTTTAGTTCTAGCCTAGCCTGGCGGTGTCAAGTTGAGACGTGATTCTGTGTGAGTCTTTTGTGCTGAGCCCAAAGGGTCACATAGGTTTTCAAGTTTGCCTCTTTTCCCTTTTTTTTTTTTTTTTTTTTTTTTTTTTTTTTTTTTTTTTTTTTTTTTTTTTTTTTTTTGTGAAGCTAGTTGTATAATTTTTTCCCCTGACTGTAACTTTATGGGCTGCCCATAAAACTTCTGCCGAGACATCCCCGACTGTGTTTTAATAGAGATGTATTTTAGTAGTGCTTTGTTGATCTCGATCATCCTAATGGGGTCTGCTAAAATGGACTTGTTTAATCTCCGGTGGAAGTGCTTGGGTCTGTGGAAAGAGTTATGGAGTGGTCAAAGTGTCTATGATCTTGGAGTTTTCTACATTGGGTAGGTGATGTGTGGGCAAGAGGATGTGATCTATCCTGGCATAGGATCGGTGGGGGCTAGAAAAGTGGATGTAATCCCTCTTCGTTTGGTTGGCTTCTCGCCAAACATTGACATTCCCTGAGCATGAATCGGTCTAGCAAATTTTAGGCTAGCTTTGGTG
This sequence comes from Lithobates pipiens, assembly GCF_037356315.1. NCBI lineage: Eukaryota > Metazoa > Chordata > Amphibia > Anura > Ranidae > Lithobates > Lithobates pipiens. The sequence continues at coordinate 594,594,621 of NW_027507748.1, read as the reverse complement.
GGGCAAGTTAGCGTGATTTTGGTTGGGTTGGATTTGTCCAACCCTTGGTCTAACTCCCCAAGAATGGGAGTCCCTTCCAGGAGGGAATTTAGGGTTGACATCATTGATTGGAAAAATTTGTGTTTGTCCTTTTAAGGCATAGTATGATGCAAAGAAGTATACTTGGCCATCTATATTGACCCTTTGACCAGGATGAATCTCCCTTCTGGGTCTTGGTATTCTGCCAGGCGAAGTTGCTAGTTTTAGAAAACAGAATTGCTACTCCTTTTTGTCTCGCCCTCTTGCTAGGAAACAGTGGGAAGTGGTGGTGCAAGTAGTTGGGGCTGTACAGTTTGGGGAAGTGAGTTTCTTGAATCAAAACCATGTCAAATTTGAGGGACTTGTAGCTGTTGAATAACCTTCTCATTTTGAGGGGAGAATTCAGTCCCTGGGCGTTATGAGTGGCTTTTTGTGCCCTTTTGGGGGGGGGTCAGCCATGGTGGAGATGCTGCCAAACCGTGTGTCTGTCTGTGTGTCTGTCTGTGTGTCTGTCTGTGTGTCGGTCTGTCTGTCTCTCTGTGTGTCTGTCTGTCTCTCTGTGTGTCTGTGTGTCTGTCTGTGTGTCGGTCTGTCTGTCTGTCTGTGTGTCGGTCTGTCTGTCTGTCTGTGTGTCGGTCTGTCTGTCTCTCTGTGTGTCTGTGTGTCTCTGTCTGTGTGTGTGTCTGTGTGTCTCTGTCTGTGTGTGTCTCTCTGTCTCTGTGTGTGTGTGTCTCTGTCTCTCTGTCTCTCTGTCTCTCTGTCTCTCTGTCTCTCTGTCTCTCTGTCTCTCTGTCTCTCTGTCTCTCTGTCTCTCTGTCTCTCTGTCTCTCTGTCTCTCTGTCTCTCTGTCTCTCTGTCTCTCTGTCTCTCTGTCTCTCTGTCTCTCTGTCTCTCTGTCTCTCTGTCTCTCTGTCTCTCTGTCTCTCTGTCTCTCTGTCTCTCTGTCTCTCTGTCTCTCTGTCTCTGTCTGTGTGTCTCGATAAATGATTGAGAATACTAGATGATGGACAGGGAGGTGAGAGAAGAGATCGGGGGGGGGAGAAAGGAAGAGGGAAGAAAGAAGGGGCCATAGGAAGCCACCTTGTAAGTTTTGGACTAGCTCCCTGGGAACCTAACTGTACCCTGGGTGCTACGCCTACAAGAAACATATGCTCAGCTAAGGGCAGACAACCCAGACCAGATTCTTGGTAATCTGCGGGACATGCTGAAGCACATGCACAGCACCTTAGCACCTATGGTTAATATTTTAACCCTTTCATGACTAAGCCTATTTTTGGAATTTGGTGTTTACAAGTTAAAATCCATATTTTTTGCTAGAAAATTACTTGGAACCCCAAACATTATATATATTTTTTTAGCAGAGACTCTAGAGAATAAAACGGCGATTGTTGCAATATTTTATGTCACACGGTATTTGCGCAGTGGTGTTTTAAACGCAACTTTTTGGGAAAAGGGACACTTTCATGAATAAAAAAAAAAAAAAAACAGTAAAATTAGCCCAATTTTTTTGCGTAATGTGAAAGATAATGTTACGCCGAGTAAATAGATACCAAACATGTCACACTCTATAATTGCGCGCACTTGTAGATTGACGACAAAGTACGGTACCTAAAAATCTCAATAGGCGATGCTTTAAACATTTTTTACGGTTACCAGGTTAGGGTTACAGAGGAGGTCTAGTGCTAGAATTATTGCTCTCGCTCTGACGATCGCGGCAATACCTCACATGTGTGATTTGAACACCGTTTACATACGCGGGCGCGACTTCCGTATGCGTTTTCTTTGCTTCGCGGGGACGGCGGGCGCTTTAAAATTTTTTATTTTAAAATGACTAAATTGTTTTAAAAAAAAATAAATAAAAATTGATCACTTTTATTGCTGTCACAAGGAATGTAAACATCCCTTGTGACAGTAATAGGTGGTGACAGGTCCTCTTTATGGAGGGATCGGGGGTCTAAAAGACCCCCCACCCCTCCTTTACACTTCAATGTATTCCGATCGCCGAAAACGGTGATTCTGAATACCGGATATTTTTTAAAACCGGCGCCATTGGCAGCCGAGTAAACGGGAAGTGACGTCATGACGTCGCTTCCATGTTTACGATGAGGAGACTGGAACGAAGCCGATTACGGCTTCGTTCCAGTTCTTCCGCAGCAGCAGGAGGCATCGGACACGGAATCGGTGCTCCCGATCGAACGGTAGCAGCGGCGAGAGGCGGCGGGAGGGGGGGGGACGTCCCCTCCCGCTCCTCCGGCATAACAGCCGAGTGGCTTTTAGCCGCATCGGTTGTTATACCTGGATAGCCAATCGCCTGCTGCAAAAAACGGTACCGGGATGATGCCTGCAGGTGCGGGCATCATCCCGGTATAACCCCCGGAAGCAGAGTACGCATATCTGCGTACGCTCGGCGGGAAAGGGTTAAAAGTCCTAAAATAAAATATAAAAGTAAACGCTTGAACAGAACTTTTAAAGAAAATGCAACACAGTGATCATCTTAAGAGGGTTGTTTCAGTTCCTCTTTGAGTACCCTTATTGGGTATTCTCCTCTGTCTTCCCTGGTAATGAGACGGCCTATAAACCTTCCTGACTGTGCCTCCGTTGGAGCAAAAAACAAGATCGCTGGAAAAAAACAGGAAGCAACCTGGGATCTAGGAGACTATGGTCATAGGAAGTCCTCTTAGTAAATTGGAGGAACAGTGGTTATTTAGGCTGATCTAGTTGGGAAATTACCAAGTTTGGACCTGCTTCCCCCAGAGTCTGACCCATCTGAGGTCAGTGGAGAAAAGGGGTTGTCCATGGGAGGACCAGATATGTTCTGGTGAGTCAAGGGGGATATAACTTGGAAAGTGGGGGAGCTATGGCTCCTATCAGTGGGGGAGGAAGTCCCTGGGGATTACTCCTTCTTGGAGTAAAGAAAAGGTGGTATTAAGTTGAGTAGGTGATATTTCTGCGCTCAGGTCTGAGTGTTCTTCTTCTTTTTTTTTTTTTTTTTTTTCTCTTTTGGCTGCTGCTTGTTCCACAGGGTTATCGGGCTAGTTGGGGGTGGTCGTTTAGCTGAGTTGTATGGCAGGTTGCAAGTGTCCATGTCTGCTTCCCGTGAGATTAACTTCAAGGAAAGGAGGGTCTTCTCTCCATCTTGGAAACTGGAGAATGAGTAGTGTTTGCCCCTGTGTTGAAATTTGATAGCGAATGAGAATGTCCACCAGTATTTTATTTTTGGGCTAGCACCAACGGAAGGGGTTTCAGGGCTCTTCTCTGGTTTGTGGAAGGGGGACAAGTCTGTTAAGATTTGTATAGGGTGAGCATGACGAGATTTTAGTCACTCTGGACTGCTTCATTATCTCCTCCTTGACCAGATAGAAGTGTGGCTTGGTGATGTCTCTGGGAGTCCCATCCTTTCTGGGAGGTCCCAGGGCTCTGGACTGACCAGTTTCAGACTATGCTGTGGTATGTTCAGAATCAGAAATTTGATTATTTCCTGGGTTGCTTGTGACACATCAACAATGGACTCCGGGAGGCCTCTGATCCTGAAATTGTATCATCTGGATCGGTTTCTTTATTGTACATCATAGGACAGTCTCAAGTAACTACTTGGTGGTTTAGAGGCCTACCTTCAGGTGTTGACACTGGTATAACCAATACATGAAGTTGACTCCGCTATATAACCCCTCCTCCTTCCAGGAGCACTTGTTTTTTTTTCGCCAATGTCTAAGGTGTTGGTCACGAGTGAACATGTGCTCTAAAGGAGCTCCAGGAGGGATCCATGCTGGATTTAAAGAAACCTCCACAATCAGATCCATCCTCACCACTGAGGCCATAGGATGGTACCTGGACCTCGAAGCAAGAACAAGGTTTTGCCTGTAATGCTTCTCTTTGAGAGCTGGACCCTAGGAACCAGGAAGCTTTTTGGTCTTGCTAAATTTCCTAAAGTTGGCCTGAGGGGTGCTATACAAGGCCCAAAGGAGCGGAAACACTTTTAAAAGGTCCCCAGTCTTTAAGTGTGTTTAAACGCAGCCTGCCGTGATGGGTGGAAGTTAAATCTGTCAAATTAGCAGTATCCTACATCTATGAATGATGTGTCTTAGTGCAGCTCTGTCTCAGAACATGTGTGGTCCCAGTGGCAGAGGGGGTTCTATTTCTCTGCAGAGGAAACAATACTTAAAGTTCCCAAAGATCCCTAATTCACAATCTGAAGTACAGAGGCTAGCAAAGATGGTTTGCTCTACTTGCATGCTACCCCTAACAGTTAGCTGAAGGGCAGGTCTCTTGTGTTCGTTGAAGCCTTTACAGCCTTTGCATGCGTTTCCCGTCCACACATTACTAAAAAAGCTTATTTATACTGAATGGCATCATCCGGATAAGCAATTTTTTTTTTTTTTTCCCTTTCATAGAGACTCGCAAAGCTCTATCCTATAGAAGAAAGAATCACTAAAAGATGGAGAGTTCCAGCAGTTGACACTGCGAATTCCAATGTGTGGAAATCCCCCCCCCCCCCTCCCCCATGGACAATGCGCTTATGCTTAAAGATCCAACAGATAAGTTGGAAGGTCTGTTAAAATCCTTTTTTCTTAGGTACTATTGCTCAGCCTGAAATTGCAGCTATAGGAATCTGTCGGTCCTTAAAGGACCAGTTCAGATGCTCTCAGATGAGCTCCCTGCACAGGAACTGGCCGAGCTACCTAAAGCTTTATGCTTTGCTGTAGACGCTATGAAGGATTCTATTCACCAGGCATCACGCCTTGTGTTTGTACTTGTACATATGCGAAGTACCCTTTGGTTAAAGGGTTGGTCAGCTGAGACGCCTTGTAAGAACCTTCTAACTAGTTTCCCCTTTAAGGGAGAACGATTATTTGACAATAGTTTGGATGAATACATTCAAACTATTTCCAGTGGAAATTGTACTCTTTTGCCAGTCAAAATAAAATGTAAGTGCCTTTCATTTAAACTGTTTGGCCTCTGCCATCAGACCAGGCATAAAGGAAGACCTGGGGCTACAAGTCTGCAAAGCAGAATACATGACCTCCTTATGAAGAGGCATCTCCCCTCACCAAGGTGGGGGACTTCTGATGTACTCAGTAGTCTGGCAAAGGGAGATTCGGGACAAATGGACTCTCTCCAGTGTCTCTAGGATACAAGCTAGAGCTTTGAGAGTTTCCTCCATCTCGTTTTCTGAGATCAAATATTCCCAAGGATTCAGGAAAAAGGCAATCCCTGTTGCAAGCATTAGACCGATTATTGGCTCAAGGGGTGATCAGACAGATTCCCAAAAAAGCAAGGTTTGAGGTTCTACTCAAACCTAATTACGGTGCCAAATGGGGATATCAGACCAAGTCTAGATCTATGTAATCTAAATCGGTTCCTGAAAATCCGCTCCATTTTGCATGGAGTCAATCAAGTCAGTTGTTTCCATCCTGCAAGGAGAAACTTCTGGCGTCCATCGACATCATAGATGCATAGCTGCTTGTCCATATATTTCCTCCTCACCAGAGGTTTCTGCAGTTCAAAGTAGAACACAAGCATTTTCAGGTAATGGCCTTGCCCTTCAGGCTTGCTACAGCACCTCAGGTATTCACTAAGGTATTAGCCCCACCTCTAGTCAGGTTAAGGGCACAGGGCATGACAGTCTTGGCTTACTTAGACGATCTATTAATGGACCAGTCAGTGGCTTGCTTGAAGCAAGGTGTAGCCATCACAAGCGGTTACCTTGAAGGTTTGGGTTGGATTCTCAACCTAAAGAAATCCTCCCTAAAGCCACTAAGGCTGGAGTATCTGGGCCTGATCAGACACAGCCCAGAAAAGGGGTGTTCTTGCTTCCTGCAAGGATCAGCTCCATACAGGAGCTGGTGAGGATGATCAGGTCGAAGATAAATCCTTCAATTCGCCTTTGCATGAGGTTGTTGGGGAAGATGGTAGCTTCGAAGCATTTGCCTATACTCAATTCCATTCTAAACTGAAAGCAGTATTCTGTCTGCTTGGAACAAAACGATTCAAGCTTTGGACTTGCCAATGTGGCTGTCCCATGAGTGTCCCAAAGCCTCAGTTGGTTACTATCTTGGAACCTGCTGAAGAGAAATTCCTTCAGATCAATTATCTGGAAGGTAGTAATGATGCCAGCCTTTTCTGGCTGGGGAGTAGGAGCCTTGCCCATCAACATCCTAGAGATTCTGGCAGTGTATCTGACTCTGGAAACCTGGACCTCCAGGTTAAAGAATTGTCCTGCCAGGATCCAGTCCGACAATGCCACAGCTGTGGCATACATCAATCACAAGGGGTCGCCAAGAGTCTCTCTGCTCAGAGGTAAACCAGATTCTAACTTGCCAAGAAGAGAATGTCCCATGCCTATCAGCAGTTTTCATTCTGGGAGCAGAGAATTGGCAGGCGGACTATCTAAGTCGCCAGCAATTATTCCCGGTGGAATGGTCTCTTCACCCCAATGTGTTTCAGGCTGTTTGCCAAAGATGGGGGACTCCGGACGTAGACCTAGCGTCCAGATTCAACACTAAGCTAGTCAACTTTGCATCCAGGACAGGTGACCCACTCGCATACGGAACAGATGCGTTGGTGACCCCGTGGGATCAGTTTTTACTGATCTATGCACTCTTCCCCCGATTCAGTTGCTACCTCAAGTTCTTTGCTGGATCAAGCTGGAAAGAAAATCTTTAATACTGGTAGCACCAGCATGGCCCAGAAGGTTATGGTACGCAGAGATTGTAAGGATGGCAGTGGAGGGTCCAGGGCTCTTCTCACTAAGGCCAGACCTGCTATCCCAGGGGCTGATATTCCATCCTACTTTACGAACACTAAATTTAATGGCTTGGCTATTGAGACTCAAATTCTGAATAAACGTGGGCTTTCCAGGTCAGTTATCTCTACTTTGATTAATGATAGGAAGCCAGCTTCTAGAGCTATATATTATAGAGCCTGGAAAGCCTATGTTTCCTGGTGTGAGTCCAAGGGTTGGTACCCTCGGAGATGTATCCTAGGCAGAATTCTTACCTTTCTACAATTAAGCATAGAAATGAAGTTGGCCCTGAGTACGATTAAGGGCCAAGTCTCAGCCTTATCAACTTTTATTTCAGACTGCTTGCTATGCATTCTTTAGTCCAGGGTTTCATGCAAGGAGTGCTGTGGATTAATCCACCAGTTAAATCACTTAAGCCCTTGGGAGTTAAATTTTTAGTTTTGTCAGTGTTAAACAGCCATTTGAACCATTGCAGCATGTTCTCATAATCCAATTAGGATTTCAGAATTTGCTGCTCTCTTGTAAGGAGTCATATTTGATTATTCATGAGGACATTGTTGTTACACCCTCGTCCAGGTTTTTTGCCAAGTGGTTTCAGGCTTTCATCTGAAGACATTGTCCTGCCAGGGTTTTTTACCAAGACCTTGTTCCAGGGAAGAAGGGTCACTACATTGTCTTGATGTAGTGAGAGCAGTGAAAAGGTATTTAAGAAAACTTCTCCGATTTTGTAAGACTGTCTTATTTTTTCTGCCAGAGGGTCCTAAGAAGGGACAGGCAGCTTCAAAATCCACTGTTAAAGAGGAAGTAAACCCTGATGGGTTTACTTTTTTTTTTTTTTCCCTGCAAAGGTAAAGCATAATGGACTACTATGCATCGCATAGTAGCTCATTATGTGTCACTTACCTGACACAGGAGCCAGCGAAGTCGCCGCTGATCCCTGTAGTCCGCCGCGTCCATCTTGCTGGTGGCGTCTCGCAGCTCCGACCAATGACAGCGGCGAAGCCGCGATGACATCACTCCCGCGCATGCGCACGGGAGTCGCGTCTCGCAGCTCCGACGCTGCCATTCGGCGAAGCCGCGATGACGTCACTCCCGCGCATGCGCACGGGAGTCGACAAATTAGGCAAATCCATTCTTGGACTTGCCGCATTTCGTGCGCCTGCGCGCCGCTGTCTACGGCGCATGCGCCGTAGACAGCGGTGCCCATTTTCGGGCAAATATCTCCTAAACCATATAGGTTTAGGAGATATTGCTTGGACCTACAGGTAAGCCTTAATCTAGGCTTACCTGTAGGTCAAAGTGGTTTGAAGGGGTTTACTTCCTCTTTAAGTGCATTTGGCAAGTTATAATTCAAACTTATGATTTTAAAGGGAAAGATTCCCCCTTTTCAAGTTAAGGCACACTCTACCAGAGCTGTTGGTGCTTCTTGGGCAGTGCGTCACCAGGCCTTCAGGTCTCAAATCTGCAAGGCCGCGACTTGGCCTTCAGTACATACATTTGCAAAATTTTATCAAGTGCATGTAAGATGGAATGAGGATATCTCCTTCGGGTGCAGTGTGCTGCAGGCAGCAGTATAAGTCCTCGGGTCTGGGGGTTACCCTACAGGTTGTCTCTCTCCCCTCAAGTAGCATTGCTATTGGACATCCCACCAAGTAATTACGTTAGACTGTGTCCTATAATGTACGATACAGAAAATAGGATTTTTAAAATGGCTTACCTGTAAAATCCTTTTTCTTGGAGTACAACATAGGACAGAGCCCCCGCCCCTCTGTTTTATGGGGTGAGAGTATATTACTTATATTGCTTGGCTACAAAAACTGAGTGCTCCTGGAAGGATGAGGGGTTATATAGGGGAGTCAACTTCCTGTATTGGTTATACCAGTGTCAACACCTGAAGGTAGGCCTATAACCCACCAAGTAATTACTTGAGGCTCTGTGTCCTATGATTTACTCCAAGAAAAGGATTTTACAGGTAAGCAGTTTTAAAAATCCTATTTTTTTTTTTTTTTTCTAGTTCATCGATTCTCAGTGTGGTCCAAGTTTTGGTTGGTGACTGCCATGTCAAGTTTATGCTGAATAGCTTCCATCCTGGTTCCTAGGTTTTGGAAATCTCTCCTGTTTTTGCTGCAGTGGATGCAAGACCCCTTACTAGTAGAGCTGACAGTTTCAAGAGGAGGCCATCTGGATGGGGGCCAGTCTCGGAGTGTATGCTGGGGAAGATTCCCCCCCCCCCCCCCCGTAGTGGTGTTAGATTCAGTCCTACTGGAGAGAATGCGGGGTCTCCGAAGTTTCTGCTGAGCAGTGATTCAGTGGATGCAGGCATTGGTGTAATGTGCTGCATGATCATGCTCTGGTTAGCTGGCGTGTATGTGAGGGAGGCTGGGGCTATCACTTGCCTTTGCTCCATGTGGCTCTCCTTCCCTGAGGCGTGTCGCTGGGCCGCAGCAGCCGTCTTGGTACACCTGGGCTGCAGCGCCCGTTCAAGTTGCGGACCTGGTTTCCGGACATGCGATGGGCTGTTGGGGGGTGGGGGTGTGTCTGGCTCACCCGCTGAATCTCACCAGGGAGCAGTCTGTGTTGTAAGCGATGTTGGGGCTCGGTGTGGCGCAGCTCCCACTCAAGTGGCCACCTTGGGTACTCTGAATGCGCACTGAGTGGCTATATTTTAAAGGGATTGTAAAGTGAAATTTTTTTTTTAACAAACCTGTTATACTTCCACTGTGCAGCTCGTTTTGCACAGTGGCCCCGAACCTGCTCTTCTGGGGTCCCTCAGCGGGTGTCTTTGCTTCCTCCCGCAGGTGCTTCTCACGTTCATGCAAGCACCCTCGCATGGTGAGAAGCATCTGCGGGCACGCTCCCATGATACAGCCGGAAGCTATAGCCGCTCACTATCACATGGTCCCGGCACTCCTCGTCAGTGGATGTGATTGACAGCAGCGTGAGCCAATGGCTGCGCTGCTTTCCATCCATCCACTCCAGCCAATCAACGGCCAGGCTGAACAGTGGAAAGGACGTCGGGACGAGCGTGGGACATTTGAGGGGTGAGGTAAGTAAAACGGGGGGCTGGGGGCGCTGACACTGTCAGATGTTTTTTCACCTTAATGCATAGAATGCACTAAGGTGAAAAAACATTTACCTTTACAACCCCTTTTTAATGTGTTTATTTTGGGAGATTACTTTTGCACTTAGTAATCCCTGCTAGTCCTACCCACAAAGATGTAATGAGCTTTTTTTTTTTTTCTCCCCCATAATGAAACGCCTACAAAATGGATCAGAATCACTTTGGATCATTTGTTATGTTGAATGCTTCAAACATTCAGATTAAATTTAATTTTTCATTCTGATAACAATTTTTTTTTTTTTTTTGTGCAAACTTTTTATTCTAATGAAACAAATTGCACGTGTCTGTATATGCACTCATTCTAATGATGGCTCTAAGGCATTTTTCAGGGTAACTTTCCTGATGGTGGACTAGTATGTGCAAATTGGGGTTCCTATGGGTACAAACAAATATACAGTATCTCAAGAATACACCCCTTACCATTTATGTTTTGTAAATATTTTATACTTTTTATTTTATTTTTTTTATTTTTTTTGTGACCACTGACTTTTCTACAATGTAAAGTAGTGAGTGTACAGCTTGCATAACAGTGTAAATTTGCTGTCCCCTAAAAAAACGTAACACCCAGCATTAATGTCTAAACCGCTGGCAACAATGCGTACACCCCTTAATGAAAATGAACAAATTGGGCCCAATTGGCTATTTTCCCTCCATGTCATGTGACTCCGTGTTACAAGGTCTCGGGTGTTAAATTTGGTGTGTTTTGGTCTTTCTGGTCACTGAAAGTTCAGCCTAGCACCTCATGGCAAAAAACTCTGAAGAAAATAATTATTGCTCTACATAAAGATGGCCTAGGCTATAACAAGATTACCTATAGTGATGGACAAACTTCTGACGGGACGTTTCGCGAATGCGGCCAAAAGTTCGAACCGCAAGGTTTGCAGTGGACCCCATTGACTTTAATAGCAGGTGAACATTAAACTTCCGGGTCATATTTTCAGCCACAAAATACTAGCTGTGCACACACAGTCCCACAACATGGACACTGACATAAAAAAGTATTAAGGGGAAACTGGGATCAACAAGTTTTTTTTTTTTTTTTTTTTTTTTTTTTTTTTTTTTTTTTTTTTAAACCTGTGAAATTTTGACAATTCAGGAGCGCATGAGGGCCATGGAGGAGAGGCCAGGATATGAAGGGGATGCAGGAGATCAGTGCCACAGTCAAAGCAGCGCAGTCCTGTGCTTGAGCACCTCCCTTTGCCCAGCCCTTACCCCCACCTATGCAGGGCTCCACTGCAGTGGTCCGGGGGTGCCAGTCCAGTGCTGATCCTCAGCCATGGTGCTGGCACTGCCTGCTGATTGGCTTCTCCGCTGCTCTCTCCCTCACTGTCTGAAACCAGCCCCGCAGTAGAGACTGAGCACTGACACCACCACCGTGATGGAGAGCACTGAGACCAGCAACTCGCTGCGGGACCCAAAAATATGACGCAGCTCAACCTCTTCAAACTGGAGGGTATGGGCATATAGTACGGTGTGCTTTTTTTGTACAAGGAAGTAAGCCAAATGTAGAAAAGTCCGTGTGCTTGATTAAATAAATAGTTTATAGAGTTATGCATATACATGGTCTACTGGTCACATCTGTTTAATTCATCCGAGATCCATGCCTCATTCATTTTTATAAAAGTGAGGTAGTCAACCCTGTTGTGAGCTAGGTGAGTGCGCTTATCGGTCACTATCCCCCCTGCTGCGCTGAACGTCCTTTCGGACAGGACACTGGACAAGGGGCAAGCCAACAGTTCCATTGCAAATTGGGTAAGCTCTGGCCAGAGGTAAAGCCTGCCCACCCAGTAGTCCAGGGGTTCATCACTCCTCAGAGCATCCACATTGGCCGTTAACCCAATGTAGTCGGACACCTGTCGGTCTAGGCGTTCCCTGATGCTGGATCCGGATGAGACCTGCCGATGGGTCGGCTGAAAGAATGACCTCATATCAGAAGTCACCAACACATCTTCAAACCGCCCTCGCTGTTGGATTGGTATCTGCAACTTTCTCTGGGATGGTAATTCCTCCTCTGCCAGCGCACGCAAAAGCAGAAAGCAGAATTTCTCTAAGCAAGGCCTGAAAGTGCTCCATTCTGACAGCCCTCTGTGATGGTAGTAACCTTTCCGCCATTTTGTGTTTGTACCGGGGGTCTAAGTACGTTGCCACCCAGTACTGGTCCTTGACCCTTATGCTTTTTATACGGGGGGTCCCTATTAAAACACTGGAGCATAAAGGCCCCCTATTTGCACTAAACTGGAAGCAGTGTGGTGGCCTGGCTCCTTCTCATCATCCAGGATAACGTCGTCCTCGTTTTCTCCCCATCCACGCATAACGGGGATCCCAGAAAGGTTTAAAGCATGCTCTTCTTGCTCCTCATCATCCACCCCAGCACCATCCTCCTCTGACTACTCTTCAGACACCTGTTGACTTCTTGGAGTAGCCCCCCCTGGGAATTCATCCAGCATTGCAACTTCCTCATCTTCCTGCTCCATGGCTTGATCAATGACACGACGCAATGCGTGCTTCATAAAGAAGGCATAAGGTACGATGGCGCCGTGGCTGCGACTGACCAGTTTGGTGATCTCATCAAATGGCCACAGAAGTCTGCATGCGTCGCGCATAAGCAGATGTAAAAAAAAAGCTCCCCAGAACCTGTTCTGCTGCAGATTTCGTACAGGTTATCATTGATCTGCTCCAGCAGAAACGTGCAGTTCTCAATCGTATAGAAGTTTGAGTTCCATCGCGTCAGACAATCGCAAATAAGACGTCTGACCGGCAGATTGTGTTGCCGCTGAATGTCAGCAAGGCGAGCCATGGCCGTGTAAGATCTTCTGAAATGGGCCGAGATTTTCCTTGCCTGCTACAAGATGTCCTGGACCCCAGGGTATTTGACAACGAATCGCTGCACGACCAAGTTTAAGACGTGTGCCATGTATGGCACTTGCGTAGTTTTGCACTGTTTCAATGCACTAAGCAGATTGGCACCGTTGTCACACACCACTTTACCAACTGTCAAATTGAGCGGTGTTGGCCACTGATCTGCCTGTGAACGCAAAGCGGAAAGGAGTGCGGGGCCAGTGTGGCTCTTGGCTTCCAGGCACAACAGATGCAGCACAGAATGGCAATGTCTCAACTGCCATGTCTCTGGGGATCTTGCGCAGTGGAAGAGATGCTAGCAGTGGAAAAAGTCAGCCGAGAAGAGGCAGGCCTGCATGCAATCCGTGGCGGTAAAACCAAATCTACACGGGTGCCACGGGTTACATGCTTGACGGCCGTCAGAAGGTTCACCCAGTGGGCAGTAAATTTTTTTTTTTTATATATCTTCCCTGCCCATGTTTGCTAGACCACGTGCCTGGTCAGATGTATCTTGGCACCGATGCTGTGTGCCAGAGATGCATTCACTTGCTGCTGAACATGGCCATATACCTCTGGGATGCTCTTCTGTGAGAAATACATCCTTCCTGGGACCTTCCATTGTGGTGGTCCAATAGCCACAAATTTTCCAAAGGCCTCCGAGTCCACCAGTTTATATGGCAGTAGTTGGCGGGCTATCAGTTCTGACAAGCCAGCCTTCAACCGTTGAAAGAGGGTTATCCGGTGTCATCTATTTTTTGGAGGACAACTGGAGAGAGAAGTAGAAGATGAGACTGGACGGTGAGGGCCTGGAGTGTGGCTTTGTGGGTTCAGTTGCTCCCACTGGGCTCGGTGATGGCAGCTCATGTGTCTTAAGGCGGTCGTCCCTAGGTGAGTGTTGGGCTTACCGCAACTTATGCGTTGACTGCAAAGGCAGCAGATGGCAACACTATTGTCAGCAGCGGACACGTTAAAAAAAAAGCCCACGCTGCGGAGCCATGTGCTGGCGTCCTGGGAGCGCCAGATGTGACCGTACATGGTTGATGCCTTGCTCCTGATACATAAGCAGTCTGGTTTGTTCTACCTGTTTGGTCCATATCTCCCACTGAACTCCCCTCTTCCTCTTGTGGGCACCCACGTGACATCACTGGACAAGTCCTCATCGTCCCCTTCCCCACCACCATAATTGGATCTTGGAGTAGGCAGCAACACCAGGGACCAACCTCCTCCTTGGGCTGATCTGGGTACTGTCGTCGGACTACTGAGTGGCGGTTGTTGCTACCTCCTCTTCCTGATCCAATGCCAAGAGTGGCTGCGCATCGGCAATGTCTTGTGATGAATCGGAAAATTTCTGTGACTCAAGCGGAGGGTATATGGTGGTGGTAGTAGTGTCTTTGGGGGTGCACACAGCACAGTGAAGAGGGTGCAGATCAAGAGGATGAGGGTGCAGAAGAGTAAGGCTGAGTGAGCCACTCAACCAAGTCTGGTGCTTCCTTTGACGTAATCGACTGCACCTTCTGCAATTTCCCACTTTGGCTCAAGCCTTTTCCTCCTGCCCTACCCCTACCACCCCTGCAGAAGGGTCTGCCTCTTCCTCCTGCATGTCCTATATGTGGTGTTTTATTTTTTATTTTTGACCCTGTGACAAAAGTCTCTAGAGAAGTGCAGTATGTATGTGGAAGAAGGTATATAACACCCCACTTCAATCTGTCATTTTGGGGGGCCACTAGTCTATCACACCAGTTATAATTTTTTTTTTTTTCTAAATTCCGTTTGTCACTCTTTGTAGTATTGCTGCAGGACCGCTCAGCAGTCAATGCTGCACAGTGGAAATGCACTATACTATGCTTTCTATATTTGCAAGTATTTTTATACGTGTATTACACCGCTATATACTGCACACCAAATGGTACACCTATACCAGTCCTTAAAAGGAACGTTGTGGACCTAAAAGTAGCTAGCTAGTGAATTGCAGACTGTCCCTGCTCCAAATGCCAAACTGTCCCTCCCTACACTGAGAAATGACAGCTGCAGAATCTGACAGCAGTGCACTATAATATATTTTCTTTCAAATATACAAAGCATATTATACATGTACAACTCTATATACTGTACACTATACCAATCATTAAAATGACCTTTTTGTGGACCTAGTAGCTGGTGATTTGCAGACTGTCCCTGCTCAGTACACCAAACTGTCCCTCAGTCCCTACACTGATAAAAGACCGCTGCAGAATTGGTCAGCAGTCAAGTATAATGGGCTTTCTATATTTGTATATTATACGTGTACAACCCTATATACTGTACACATATACCAGTCCTTAAAAGGACCTTTGGACCTAATAGTAATAGCTAGTGCTTAAACTGACCCTGCTCCAGTGTCCTGTCCCTACACTGACAAGACAGAGTAAAATGGCCGCCAGATCAGGTCCATTTATAAGGTGGGGGATATGTCCAATTGTCATGTGCTGAAATGTCTCAATTGGCTGTCCTGTACCTTTATAATATAAAAAAGTGTAGCGCTTCTCATAACATCAATCAATAAATCTCATAGATCCTACATATAAATGTAAGAAAAATAGTGCTCAAGATATATATATATATATATATATATATATATATATGTGTCAAAAATCTATATAAGTGACTCAAAAAATGTCCAAGTGAAAAAAAAAAAATCAACCAATGGAAGAACAAAGTCCCAAAACACAAAGTCTTTAGTGTGTGATGTCTTGGTATGATCCACAAACGTGAAATAAATTGCACCTCCTTTCAAAGATTCATATATCAATCGTGTAAAATTCCCATCACCAATTGAATTGGAGGCTTACCGGAGATGTTGGATCCTCACAAATTTACATTTGGGGGATCATACAAGCTTTTGCAACTATATGCAAATCCTCACAGCAGTAGTTAACCAGGAGGACCCCAAGTATGGATGATCTCTTCATGGGTTACATTTTAACTCCAACCAGATATATCCAAAAACGGTTTAGGAACCTGAGGGGAAAATGTGACATATTTTCCTCTCAGGTTCCTAAATCGTTTTTGGATACATCTGGTTGGAGTTAAAATGCCTTGTAACCCATGAAGAGATCATCCATACTTGGGGTCCTCCTGGTTAACTACTGCTGTGAGGATTTGCATATAGTTGCAAAAGCTTGTATGATCCCCCAAATGTAAATTTGTGAGGATCCAACATCTCCGGTAAGCCTCCAATTCAATTGGTGATGGGAATTTTACACGATTGATATATGAATCTTTGAAAGGAGGTGCAATTTATTTCACGTTTGTGGATCATACCAAGACATCACACACTAAAGACTTTGTGTTTTGGGACTTTGTTCTTCCATTGGTTGATTTTTTTTTTTTTCACTTTGAATTTTTTTTCACTTTTACTTGGACATTTTTTGAGTCACTTATATAGATTTTTGACATAAATTATATATATATATCTTGAGCACTATTTTTCTTACATTTATATGTAGGATCTATGAGATTTATTGATTGATGTTATGAGAAGCGCTACACTTTTTTATATTGTTTATTTTACACTTGATACCCCGGTGATGTGTTAGCAGCTCTTTGTGGTTTTTTACTCACTTTTGAATAAAGAATAGCGCAGTGTTCTGTTACAAATTTTATGTCCTGTACCTTATGATAGGTGTCATGCCTCAAAGTTCTTCACAATGTAAAAGCATATGTCTGCTGCGCAAACAGCACTTGAAGTCAGCCAGTTTGGCGAAAGGCAAACTAGCAAAATTAGTTGCGAACCGCAAGGCCACCTCTAAGTACCAATGTACTCTTGTTGCCAGCGGTTTAGACATAAATGGCTGTTATTTTGATGGGACAGCAAATGTACACTGTTATACAAGCTGAACACTCGCTACTTTACATTGTAGCAAACTCATTTCTTCAGTGTCACATTAAGATATACTTTACAAAAATGTGAGGGGTGTACTCTTGTGAGATGCTGTACATATATGCGTTATTGCTGCTATCTCCAGGAGCAGGAACACTTATTTTGGATTGTTCTTGGGTGGAGTGTTAAATACATTTTAAAAAATGTATTTTACAATTTTACCAATTTTCCTTTGATAAATAAAAATCAGGAGATGCCCACCATTTACCACCAAGTATTTGCAATGGTATGTACAGCTTTACTTATGTCCAAGATGCAAAACTCTTCAAATATTTAGATTTATTTAGAATGGTTGCAACAACCGTATATCGGTGTATAACATGCACATTTATTTAAGTGAAGTTTCAGGAAAAAAAATTAAAGTTGAAAGAACTTTGGCACTGACCTTTTTTACTTTACTTCAATCTACAGCCTCACCATTGCTATCAGTGAAGCCTTTTCGATGCCCATTTGCAGCCCAGAGGGGAGGGGGATGGGACAAGTGCCGACAGATGGCATACAATGTGAATCTCCTATGATACAGGACAGTGGTCCAATGGTGGCCCAGGAGACCGGACTTCCTATTACAGAAGCCAAGTAACCCGGTTCTCACTGTATGCAATCTGACAGTGCTCATCCCGCCCCCCCCTCCTGTCCCTTCCAAGATAGCCAAAATTGTTGTATTGGCGTATAACACGCACACTATTGTCACCCAATTTTCATGGTGAAAAAGTTAGAACCAAGTCAGCATTTTCTGTATTTATTGGTGTATATTAACTGGCCCCTAATTATTTATTATGTAGGTGGAAAGTTTATGCAGAAGGTGCCCCTCATTGCATTGATGTAACCAATGATGATCCACAGAATCTGCCTCCTAATGACCAGTACTCCTTCCTGAAGCGGGCCCATTTTGGTTCTACATTACAGTCCACGTATGTATCGAGCATCTATTGACCTGCAAAAAAAATCCCAGACAACATAAAATGTCAGTAAACCCACTGCCACCGATTTTTAGTATAGGGCAACATAAGCTGCAGTCTGTACTGTAGGAAATGTGAAAATATTGCCTAGTACCTTATTTTCTGCAGGTATGTGACCCTTTACTTGCCATGTATGACACCGTGAGCTCAATGGGTGGAGCACTCGGGAAAGATCCTTTTTTGTTTTTCCTGTGCCTGCACAGAGCTGATTGGCACGGTTTTGGGTTGGTAGGAAAAAATATTCAAATTGAAATGAGACTTATTAAGCAACATTTAAGCCATGTAAAATTACTTTTTTTTTTTTATTGCCAGCCTCTGTCAAACTCATGAGCCAAAATCCAACAATTGTTATGCCTACACAAACTGAAAAGCCAGGGTTGGTTGCTACAGCATTGACACTAGTAATGGAAATGTGCATTGATTAAAGGTTGAGGAAAATGGTTAGAAATCAAAGGATAAAAATGGGGTTTGAGAACCTAGGCTCAGCAGGGACCGGCTGAGATTTGAACAATCTATGGGCAGGCTGATTGTACCCAAGTTGTTCCATTGATTTGGGTAAAACCAGAATGTCAGATTTTTATATGCGGTTATTGCCAGCAGCTATAGCCTCTAGAAATCACGGTGTTCTCCTGGCAGGGACAGCTTCTTGAATTCTGCATTTGCATTTCAAATTATAGCTAAACGCCAGAGTTTTAAAATGCATATACATTATGAGTTGGTTTCCATGACAGGGATTTGTATTTCTGCCAATTCAGTTCAGAGATTAACAATGTTCTACCACACATCACAGCCATGTCAGGTAGCATATAGGAGACCTGATTTTTAACTGTTGCAGTTCTGTAAAGCCCCACCAGTCTTTGAATAGTAAGATGATGCAGCCCAATGGTGAGCTCCACTCTGTCATTCTGCTGTCTGCTTCTATCAGCATGTTCATTGCAGTACAGCCATAGCTCCAACTGTTCCTGATTTCAAGGGACTGTCCCTCATTCAGGACAATGTCCCATTTTGGACTAATCTATATAGTTGTGTGTGTAGATAGAATGCACTGCTTATCAGTTTTTCCCAGTTTCTAAGTTGCTGCATTTGTAAATTCCAGAAGCCAGTATAAAGAAATAGTGGTAAAATCACTTGTGGGTTTTACTAATCACGTGGTGTGTGTGTGTGTGTGTGTGTGTGTGTGTGTGTGTGTGTGTGTGTTTTTTTTTTTTTTTTTTTTTAACAATTCCCATCAAGGCCAATTCTGACACTTCGCTCCTCCTTTCTCCTATCAGGATGGCACACCTGAGATGAGGGCTTCTCCCTACAGGAAACACAATCACTTGACAGCTTTGTTACAAGTCCCTACCCTTCCCCTTGATCCTCAGTATTGATTGTTTCTCCCAAACACAGCAGCATGTTTTTTGCAAGACCGAAAGCAGGGGACCATCAGACCCTCCCCAGTCAGACAGGTTTTAGAGAAGCTGGGGAGAAACTCATGAATTAAAACACTAGTTAGCCCAATTTTGTATAATGTGAGAGCTTATGCCGAGTAAATAGATGGCCAACATGACAACTTTAAAATTGTCTGCTCGTGGCAGCAAACTACAGTGCTTAAAATTCTGTATAGGCGATGCTTTAAGCACCTTTACAGGTTACCAGTTTAGAGTTGCATAGGAAGGCCTGGTGCTAGACTTGTCGTGAATGTCAGAGCAACAATACCTCACATGTGGTGAGATCACTGTTTACATATGCGTACGGTAACGTATGCATTCACATTTTAAGCACAGTGGGGTGGGGACACTTTTTTTATTTTATTTTTTTTTAACAAGGGATTTACTTTTTTTTTGTACTACCTTTATTGCTATCACAAGGGACGAACATCCCTTGTAACATCTAGGTTAGTGACAGGTCCTCTTTACGGAGAGATTTATAGTCTATTGGTCCCAAAGTCTCTCCTGGCCTCCCATGCTGCCGATCACTTTCTGTAGTTCAGCACCTGGCTACACAACAGTCTAATATGATGCTGTAGAGAATAAAACCAATACATTCTACATGTACAATTCATGTCTTATTAGCAACTAACATTTGACAAAATTGTTATATCGGAGGGCACAAAAATATGGTTAGCATACGTCTGTGGTTCTCCTCACTGAGGGATTTTGGGGCCATAACCAGCCAAACAATCTTTTTGCCCCAGGGTAAGGCTTCTTAACTTCCCTGGTGTCCAAACCTCAGGATGGCTGTTACCTGGCATGTCTGGTTTATTGGCTGTTTATGGTAGCTCTGCCTCTTCAGATAAAAGATCTGCAGTGAAAGGCTGAATAAGGTGTCATTTACAGGGTACAGACTTGTGTACCAACATTATCCATCAATAACACTGGTATTAATGATCATTGTCCTATTTTCTCTTAGTGGCTTAGAAGTAAAGCTGAATGGATTTGCCCTAAATGCTGATTCATGGCATATCCTGGAAGACATCAAACTAGTGTCCTCCCTGCGAAGATCACAGTATTCAGGTATTGTAATTAAAATCTGCTTCTGAATCTCTGGTATGCTTTTCAAACTTGGTCTGTAAAAACATTATCTCTAAACTGAACTTGAGTTTTTCTCGAAGGGGCTGGGGGGAGCAACAAGTACACCCATCCTCCCCCCCACATATTCACCTTCCTATAACTACCCTTTCATCCAACAGGTGCAAACATTTTTTTTATGCACCTGATTAGAGCCATAGGGTGAACTCTAAACGCTCGGAGCCCACCTAGGTGTTAGAAAATCAAATGAATAGTCACTCTTCTAACACTGAATCTCCTCTCCGCCAATCGGGAAGCGTCGGCCTAATACCTTCCCAATCCTGTTTGGAGGAGTGGGATGCACAGCGGAAGGCACCGTGGTCCAAGCCACAAGGCGCCAGACGCTGCCTGTCTGCTTCCCAGATGGGGTTAGTGTGGGACTTTAATGTCTTGGGGGGGGGTTTGTGGCTGTTTGCCGCCCCCCCCAAAAGGAAAAAACAGCCACCACTGAGCAGCACTGTCAGCTCGGTGCTTGAAGGGCTTGGTTTAAGGTAAGTTTTAACATAAAAGTATTGGAACTGGAGAGTGCAGAGAAGGGCAATCTAGCAGCTAAGGGGCACGGAGGAGCTCAGCTGAAAGGAAAGATTAGAGGAACTGAATTATTATTATTTTTTTTTCTCTTGAGATTAAGGGAGGATATAATAATGTACAAAATACATAAGTGGTCCATATAGGTTACTTGGTGTTTGTTTACCACCACCTAAAGTGAATAACTAATCAGACGACATAATCTGTTCAGATAGTAGATAACACAGGCAGCTGATTGCTGCCTGTGAAAGTGAACTTACTGCTGTAATTCCAATGAAAATCATAATTTTCTCATAGATGTCCTGTGCGGTTGCGCAGTATCTTTCATTAATGGCAGGTAAAGTGTGCAACTTGTGTATTCCCTGCATGTCGGAATTACTGTGAACAAGCTTCCCCCTCTGAATGGCAGAAGTCTTGTGGTGATGCACTGATTCTTCTTCCTGATGCTCCCAGCACATGCATGAGTTTTCAGAGTAAGGGCGGAAGTGATTCAGTAAACTGCTCTAAAAATGGCACGGCCAATATCGAGAAATGAGAAGACAAACACCCTAAATAAGGTATTTACAGACCTCGTTTAGGGCCGATTTCAATAGATTATCCCTTGTAATGAGCTACTGAATGTTTAAATTCAGGGGGGGGGTTACGAAAAATCGTCCGTGTTTAGTCATCAGAGGACAAGGTGGCACTCTTCATGTCTAAAGGAAAAAAGATATTTTATCTCCAAATACGGAAAGGTTATCGGCTGTGAAAATGTGGAATAGACTCCCTCCAGAGGTGGTTCTGGCCAGCTCAGTAGGTTGCTTAAAAAAAAAGCCTGGATTCTATCCTAGGTGTACATAATATAACTGGATACTAACATTTACAGGTAAAGTTAATCAATCCAGGTAATAGAAAATTGCCTCTCGGGGGGGGGGGGGGGGGGGAGGAGAAGAGAGAATCTAAGGAATTTATTCCCCTGTCACAAGCGCATATACTTTGAAGGAACAGCATACCCATGCCATCCCTTCAGAGCTTTGTGCCATAGTCTATAACTGGTGACATCGTGGCTAGGCCAATCAGATGGCCGGAGCACATGAACACAGAAGGAGGTCTAAGTGAAGACTGAAGCTCTGTCAGTTGTGATGGTGCACCACTAGAGGGCTTATTTCTAATACAAGTATTTTGTAATGTGCTAGTACACTATGCATACTAGCACACTTGGCAATTGTCTGGCAGGGTTTAAAGTACAGTTTCTGATGGCTTTAAATCAGATTTAAAGGCTAAATATAAATTATAAACAGGCAGGCTCTTTATTTTGGAAGAGACATGCTGTCTCTTCAGTAAAAAATACTGTTACACCATTTAAGAGATTTTCTATATAGGCTGCCACCATCAGTGCATGCTCAATGAAGATATGGGCTGCTGTGCCATTTAAGACCCATGCTGTGACAGGTGGCGCATGTGTGGGAGTGACATCACAGCGCTAATGCCTCCTAACCCAGAAGTAACGCCGGGAAACATGTCAGCCATGGGAGCAGAGTGTGGGTGGCGCTGAAGGGCATTGTTCTAAGGTAAGCATTTCATAATGACCTAGTATGCGATACTAGTGCATTGTCTGTCTTGCAGATTTTTTGTTTGGAATATCTTTACAACCGCTTTAAGCTGCACATGTGCAGCACATTTTAAATGCCAGCAGTGTTTGTATGCCAGGATGACTGCACTCCTGCACATGCACAAGTGACTTCATCTCACATCAGCCAATCAAGATGGTTGTAGACTGGCGTACAAGACACCAGGGAGAGGATTCCTCTACCAGCGAGGGACCTTGCAGGCGTTGATGCAGTGGTGAGTAGAGATGACCAAATGATTCCCCCCCCCCACCCCCTTTCACATTAGATTTTTCAAACATTGCATAAGTTCAGAGCTGAACGAACACTATTAAAATCTATAAAACCTGTACTAGAAAGTGCCCCTTTTGAAGGCTTATATGCAAGTTATTGGGCACAAAAAGGGTATGTGGGTCTGGGTACTGACCTGGGGGACATGCATCAATAAAAAAAATTGTAGAAGTTTTAAATGAGCAGTGATTTTAATGATGCTTAAAGTGGAATAATAAAATGAGACTTGTCATTTTAATTTTCTGCAAGCTTTCTTTAAATTGTAAACAATGGCTTTGTGCCAGTCTTTATTTTGAGACCACAGTTTAGTGCACTCTGACAAAGATTAGAGCTTTTTGGCTAAATTCTGGTGTCTTTGAAAGACTTTGGATGGAAATGAGGCTTGCTTACTGTGGTATAGGGATGAGCTTGGTGTTCGTCTCGAACATCAGCTGTTCTCACGTTCGAATACCGAACGTTATGGGCCGTACGCGCTAAATTTGTGTGGCGCTCACGGCCCACAATGCGCTGCACCATTGCTGGCTCATGATAGGCCAAGCATGCACTGTGACCCCGCATGCTTGACCAATCACAGCATCGGCAGTGAAGAGAGCCATAATTTGCTGCCTGTGGCCAATTATAGCTCAGGGTTTAGTACACGCCCCACACTATATAAGACCGCCAGCACGGCGGCCTTGTGTAGTGTGTTCTGGCATGCAGGGAAAGGGCTGGATAGGCAAAACAGTGTGCTTTTCTCAAGCATCTGCAGGAGTTAAAGTGGGTGTTGTGCCTCCAGCACAGTATACACCTGTATCTACCATTTATTGCTGGTGTTCTCTCATACAGGCATCTGCAGGAGTTAGTGGGTGTTGTGGGCCTCCAGCACAATATACACTACCCAATTGCTGGTTTTCCCATCTCCCTGCAGGCCATTACGATGTCTGGAAGGCCAACAAGGAGAGGCAGACAGTCACGAGCCAATAGGAGGGCAAGCAGGCCCTGTCTAGAGACAACACTGCTGGTCGTGGACACGGTGCATCGTCATTCAGCACGTGGCCATGGGACATGCTTGTCGTCATTTTCGGCAGCTGGACGTGTTGAGCCGTATCATGCTAGGGTACTAGCAAAGCAGCTGCCAACACGTCCTCTTCCCTCATGTCAGTGTTATCAGTTTACTCCTTCCCTAGACCCACCATGTCCTGAGTCCCCCGAACTGTTTGAGCACAGTGTTGGGTACATGCTCCAGGAGGATGCCCAGCTAGAGGAAGGCAGTAGCGTGAGCGCAGAGAGGGGATGCTCAAGAAGGACTGCAATCTGGCAGTCATGTTCCATAAGCTGCAGCATACTGCCAGGTTTGCTCCAGTGATGAAGAGGGAGGGGATGAGGTCACTGACTCCATGTGGGTGCCTGATAGAGAGGGGGCACAACAGAGGCAGGAGGCCCTCCAGGGGCCAGCTTAGGGGCAGCACACAGACTGAATCACACTGCAGAGCTCCACCTGTGCAGGGCGCTGCCTTTGTGCATTATTCCAAAAGTTCTTTGGTCTGGGCCTTTTGAGACCAGTGCGTCAGATCACACCGCTGCACTGAGAGGAATGAAGGAGAATTAGGTGTCACAGCCAAGTACTTGCGGGCACTCTGCTAGCAGTACACTGATGTCCGATTGTAGCAGGCAAATTTCCTTGCCCCAGCTGCTGGACCGTCAAAAGATCACTCCCAGCGGTTGAATGCTAGCTTGGCTAAAGTGCTAGCACTTCAACTGCTGCCTTTTCAGTTGGTAGACTCGGCCC
The DNA here is from genome assembly GCF_037356315.1 of Lithobates pipiens. Lineage (NCBI taxonomy): Eukaryota > Metazoa > Chordata > Amphibia > Anura > Ranidae > Lithobates > Lithobates pipiens. The sequence continues at coordinate 594,570,302 of NW_027507748.1, read as the reverse complement.
CTTTACATGAGTTTATGCAATGTGCGGTTCCTTAGTGGCAGGTCCCCAAATGCCACTTCTCACGGAAGGCGATTTTGGCTCTCTAACAGCATGTAGCAGGCAATGTCCTTGCCTCACTGGACAGGGCGGTCAGCAGTAAGGTGCATAATTACCGCTGACTCATGGTCCAGCAGGCATGGACGGGGACGTTGCCTCTTTCCCGGCCCATTGGGTCACTCTTCTGGCAGCTGGGTAGGATGCAGGACAAGGTGCAGTAGTGCTGGAGGTTGTTCTGCCACCATGCCTCCAAAATGCTAATACTGGTTGTGACACACCTCTCCTCCACCCCCTCCTTCTTCCTCCCTGGCCTCTTCCAGTGCTGTCCTCGGAACCAGCGGTGCTCCATAGGCATTCAAGAGGCTATGCAAGTACGCAGGCAAAAAGATGCCATGCCGTGCTTGCACTAGTTTGGGGGACAGGAGCTACACTGGGCCAGATATTTTGTCAGCTCTACAGGGGCAGGCCGAGAGGTGGTTGACGCCCCGCTGGCTTAAGCCAGTAATGGTGGTTTGCGACAATGGCACCAACCTCCTCTCCTCCCTCTGACAGGGACAACTGACCCATGTGCCCCGTGGCTCGCGTCCTTAACCTGGTGGTAGAGCAGTTCTTGGGCAGGTACCCGGGCTTACAGGATGTCCTGAGACAGGCCAGGAAAGTCTGTGCATTTCCGCCAATCATTTAATGCCAATGCTTGCTGGCTGAGCTCCAAAAGGAGTTGAACCTGCCCAAGAACCTCCTTGTATGTGCCATGGCCCACCAAGTGGAACTCAATGTTGGCCATGCTGCATCAGCTGCACATGCAGCAGAGGGCCATCAATGAGTACCTATGCGACTACGGCACCAGGACAGGGTCAGGGGAGATTTTTTATCTTTTTTCTCTCACCACGCCAGTGGGGCATGATCGGGGATGTATGCACTATCCTGCCTCCATTTGAGGAGGCCACGAGGATGGTGACGGTGCATGCATCAGTGACACTGTACCTCTTGTCCACCTGTTGGCGCATGGAATAATGGACAGGGCACTTGAGGCAGGAAGAGGACTTCCTTGCCTCTCATGGCCCCCTTTATCCAGACTGTTCCTGCTGTCCCACCCATCACACAGGAAGAGGAGACTTGTGTCAATATGGAGGTGGAGCCTGGCACTCATCAGCAGTCTTTTAGGGATGATTAATAGTACCAAGAAACACGTGGACTTGTACATGGCTGGGAGGAGGTGGCTGCGGATCATGTTCTTAATGACCCAGAGGACCCCAGACCAAATGCATCAGCTAACCTACACTGCATGGCCTCCCTGATCCTGCAACACCTGCGGAAGGATCCTTGTATTCTGATCAAGGAGAGGGACCATTACTGGCTGGCCACTCTCCTTGATCCACAGTACAAGGGTAAGGTTGCAGACCTCATCTTGCTGTCGCAGAAGGAGCAGAGGATGAGACCTCTCTGGGAAGCCTTGCAGAAAAATAATTTGGCATTGACCCATGTCACCTGGTGCAGGAGCCGGGTCCTCAAACCCTTTTTAGGACAATATCTTGCATATTGGCTATTAATATTGGCACTTTTTATTTTGAATGTTTGAGTCCCATAGACTTCAATGGGGTTCTAAAGTTCGCACAAATTTTTGGTCCGTTTGAAAGTTCTGGTCTGAACCGGGGGGTGTTCGGCTCATCCCTACTGTGGTGCATAACTTGTGTGAAGAAGCCAAATTATAGCACACTCAGGCCCATGGGGGAACATGATTTCCAATTTGTTTCAGTTTTCCTCCCTCTCTGTAGGCTCATGTTCTGCCTTTCTCAACCTCAGAACCAGCATCAGAATCAAATGTCTGCATCGTCAAGAAGCAAGTAGCCAATGTGTTCAATTAATTCAGCTGACTTCTCCATACATGAGCTTGGGGCTATGGCAGGAGTAGCTGTGGACAAGGCAGAAAAAAATGTGTTGCTCTAGCAGCTGTGATGGCCTGCACACGAGTCTCTGCTTGAGTGATGGAGGATGAGGACAGTTTAGTAAGCCAGTCCACCACCTCTGCATGCTGTGGCTGGATGGCATGGGCAGCATCACTAAACAGGAAATGATGCCCTGCCTGAGGACAGATCATGTCCACCATTGAGAGGGCCAGCAGCATCTGTGTCCACAGGCATAGTGTCATGGGAACATCTGCCTCTTGCTGGCCAAAATGTAATGGGGAGGGGGGCCTTATTAACAAAATGTAATAGATAGGGAATTGTGTACTTGGATACACTTTAATCAATGGAAAGTTCTGTTTGGTGCAATTTTAATTTGAGGACTCACTACATACCTACTCCTGACATACTTCAATATACTACAGTAAAACTGCCCTAGCACACTTCAATATACTGCAGTAAACCTACCCAGACACACTAAACTGACACTAAATTGAAAAATAGTGCAGTGTGACCATCACTATATTCACACTACACTCAATAGAATAACAATGGCACACTAACTTGCTAGTAGCAATGAACAGCGCCCTTTTTCTATCTCCACTCCAATAATGCACTGAAAATGGCTGCTCTGGGAAGGAACCTTTTTTAGTGTGGGGTGGGTCAATGAGCCATGATTGGGCAGTGTCATTACTTTCTCCAATCATGGCTCTGACAGTGTTCTGTGCCCTGATTGGGCAAAGCCTTCATTGCTTCAGCTAATCAAGGCTTCCAGTGCACTGTGCAGCACGCAGTGCATTGTGGGGTGCTCAGGCTGAACAAACATCCGAATTCCCTGACAATTTTAGTGTTTGCCAAATGGGCGAACAGCCAATGTCAACTCATGCTTGGGCCGAACCATTCACCCAACACTACTGGTGAGTGTTCCTGCCTTTTTAGTTCTATTTAAAGCCACTTGTACACTTGACAACCCACTAGCTGCTGCTTTTATGCATCCACATTTTTAACTCTTGTATTTCAGATATAGTGAGTAACATATGGAAGGAGGATTCTTTCTTCGGAAGCCAATATCTGAATGGACTCAACCCCACGATGATCAAGAAATGTGTTCAAGTTCCAGGCAACTTCCCAGTCACTGACCACATGGTGGCCCCATCCCTGGGGGCTTGCACAAATCTAAAGAAAGAACTCCAGGTGAAGTTGTTATCTGGTGTGTTGATATGGATTTAAATTGTACAGTCTCAATTCCCAAAAAGTTAAAACCCTGTGTAAAATCTACATAAAATGCAATGTTTCAAGTCTCATAAACCCATCTTCTATTCAAAATGGAAAACACCTCAAATGTTTAAACTGAGAGAATGTACCACTTTAAAAGAAAATGGGGTAAATTTGAAATTGCCAGCTTTGTTGCCCTGTCCAAGCTTTGAGATGTGTTGCTGACATCAAAGTGATGCTAACAAGGAAGAGCTGGAAGAACATTTTACAGCTAATGGGTTATTGGCAACAGGTCAGTAACATGATTGGGTATAAAGAGCATCTTAGATGAAGTGTTTAAACACTTCAGCCCCAGAAGATTAGGCTGCTCAATGACCAAAGCCTGTTTTACAATTTGGCGCTGCTTTAACTGGTAATTGCACGGCCATGAGTTGTTGTACCCAAATGAAATTTGTGTTCTGCCACCTTAAGAGACCTTGGCTCCTCCTTTCACAGAAAATGCCACCTTATCTTCAAAATTTAAGCCCCTCCTGCCCCACTGGGCCCTAAATTTCAGGGTTTCCTCCCACGGGGAGACATCGCTGGGGAGGTTGAAGCTGGTTATTGGGGAGGGAAGCCCACCTCACTTTTTTTTTTTTTTTTTTTTTTTTTTTTTTTTTTCTCTGAACCTTGGGCCTTAGGGAAGGTACTGTTCGGTCCACTGCTTGGCAACCCCAGCTCTCCTGAGGGTGAGGAAGAAGCTTTGGGTGCCCTGCCCTCATTCTGTCCAGGGGAGCATCGGAAGTGCATCGTTCCTCCCTGCGTTCGGTGTGGCCAGTGAGGGAGCCCGAAGCTGGAACACAAGACAGAAGTCACGTCTGTTGGGGGCATGCACTTCTGCCGGGGCCGTGACTTTTGGTTCTGAGGGCCAGGCTCTGGCTGGTGCGAGCCTGCAAACACTGTAGATGTTGGCAACCAGCTCAAAAGCAGGACCACCACAATCCTCAGTGGGAGATGGTAAAGGTGGCCCAGGCTACTCATGGTAATGCCAGTACCAGCCACTAAGGTGAGAGGGACCCTGGAGTGTTTTTCTTTTTACCCAGTAGCTCCATGGGTGTAGACCCCTCCAAACCCTCAAGGGGTTGGGAGGTGGCAATTGGACCTTGGTGGTGGTTGGTCCTAGGGACACTCCTGGTGACACTCTGCTTAGGGGTATGGCTTTGCATTTGGGTTTTAAAAAGTGAGCTGGAGGACAGCAATGCCCAGCTTGCCCTTTGTGTAGTAAGCCTGAAGAACTGCAATTCACAGCATGCCCCTTCAGTCAGGTTCAGCCCCAGGCTGCCCCCACCAGTTCAGCCGAGTATTGCACCTGCTTGCTGGTCTTATCCTCCACTAATGGAGGGGCATCAAGGTTCACTAGTGACAAGCTGAGGAGCCAGTTGGTGCTTCTTCAGGCTCCCAGGTGGATTCATAGGTAGAGGGGTTGGGTGACGAGCCCTCTAGACCCTCCTTGCTACAAACTTTCCCTTGAGGGGGTGGAGGATCTCTTGGGAGGCATCCATACCACCCTAGGAATCCAGGAGAAGCTGTTATCACTCCATGACCAGATGTATCTGGGATTTGGGAAGCAGAAGTTGTTCCTGGCCCAGGAAGGTCTGGTGGAAGCCATCAACAATTGTCAAGATCTGGGGAGGAAACCCTTCCTTTCAAAGGCCCTGTAGCCTAGGTTTTATTTTCAGAGGATCAGTCGGTAGGGTATCCATACTGGAAGCAGCCTTCTATCAGGTTTCCAGGCATACAGACCTTACTTGGGAGAAATAACATGGGAAGGAGGATGGATCCACTCTTGAAGGACTCTACCTAGGGGCAGGGACAGACAATCTTGTGCTTTTTGCAGGGGGTGTCATATAGTGCAGATGCCTTGTCACTGCATATGTCTGCCAGATCCTCAGCCCTAGTTATCTCAGTTAATGCTTGGCAGTAGGACAGTGCGTCCAAGGCTAAGCTCTGCGGGATTCTCATGGAGGGCTTGTTTTGGTTAGGTGCTGACCTGTAAACCATTTAGATCAGATGGCTGATGGGAGAGTCCTTTCCCATCTGGTGTTGATGGGGGAAGGAATAAGTCTCGCCCTCAGAATTCAGGGTCCCAAAGACTGACATTCCAAAGAGGTCTTGGGGTCAAAGGGGGGGTTTGTCCTCTTGAACAGTCCAAAGGAAGATTGGGGGCCTTCCTCCCATAGCGGGTAGTGGTCTCCAATCATTTCTTCTGGTTGGGTTACAGATTGATTTTGCAAGCCCCCCACCCCCTGGCCACTCATCACCAGTTTACCAAACTGCATGTAAAAGCACCAGCCTTTCTACCCTCCCTGAAAACCTAAACATTGTATCAACAGTGGCTTAGTGACTAGCACTCCGGACTTGCAGCACTCAAACCATAGGTTCAGTCTCTGACAGGTTATCGCCTTCTTGGAACTTGAATAGTAAAGGGCCTAGTTACCAGTGCCACATCAGTAGGTTTTTTAAAAAGGGTGTTCCTGGTCCTGGAAGCTTGGGTGGAAGCTGTCAAAGGATGGCAAGAGGAGGTGAGGAAATCCTTTTCAAGGCAAGGTAGAGGAGCTAGTTGGTGCTTCTTCAGGCTCCCAGGTGGAGGTAGAGAGGTTGGATGGTGAGTCCTTTAGACCCTCTCACTACAAGCCTTTCTTGGGGGTGGAGGATCTCTTGGGAGCCATCCATGCCATGCTGGGAGTTCAGGAGTAGAAGCTATTGCTCTGACCAGAGGGATTAAAGTGGTGGGACAATGGGTCAACATTTCTGCCTACCAGCACAGTTTCTGGGTTTGCACACCAAGCATGCCACTTCATATAGAGAAGGCCGGTTCTTCCTCTTAAACACAACTCCTGACTGAGGGACTTTCCTAAATTCAGGGCCTGGGGGAACAGTAGCTACAGAAGGCTTTGTATAGACTCGGTTCCCCCTCCCTCCAAACTGCTTAATGGCAATCAGACATGAATGACTTATTTGCACATCCCTATGCCGGAGAGCTTTTAGTTTCGCAGGCTGATGGTAGAACCAGGGAAGGGGTGCGACTCTGGGGCATTTTAATAACCACCTAGCTAGATTACCTGCTCCTATTTATCTTCAAACCAAGGTTGTCTCCTGTTCTCATTGCATCGTATTGGCCCCGGATGCTGTGGTTCCCTAGCCAGTATGTTCTGGATACTACCAATCTGGGGGGACCTTCATCTCAGGTCTTTTCTGCTGTCCCCAGGTGAAGAGGTGGATTCTACCTGCATGGCTTCTGAGGAGGCATTGCTAAATGCAAGAACTACTCGGATGAGGTGGTGGTCCTGCTAAGTAGCAGGAAAAGGAAAACCCGCTTCATCTACCGGAGACATTTTTCAATAGCTGGTATGCAGAGGGCATTCCTGATCAGGGGTCCCCTTTTCTAAAAATTTCCATACCAGGGGTTTTCTTTAAGAGGGTACCCGCAACGTTTCAAAGGCCAAGAAATTTTGCCAACTTTCGGTTCAAATCCTGTGGGTGAACATATGTTGGATGGTAAAAGGTTGTAGCACCTAAACCAAATGCTACAGGTTGAATCTGTGGATCATTAAAGTCCTACAAGTGGTGGTCCCACCCTAGGGTTAAGTGCTCATTTATCCTCGGATGGCTGTCCTGAAAGACTTCTAGGGAAAATCAGTTGCGTATCGGTAATGTATTTTTCTAGGAGTCTTTCAGGACAGCACCGATAGCCACCCAAAAAGTGCAATAAGGAGACTGCCCATTGGTTAAGTGGGTAGTAGTTCCGTCTAGCAACACTGGGGTTGCTGGTTCAATTCCTCAACATTCTAATAGAGCCCCTGACAGAACAGTCAAAAGGATTAAGCTTATATGTATGACAAGTCGTCTCCCCAGCTGGCCGGAGGTACTCTTAGACTGAGAGCCCAGTGGGGCAGGAGGGGCTTAAATCTTTACGCTAAGGCTGTTTCCTGTGAAGGGAGGAACTGAGGTCCCCAAAGTTGGTTGTCCTGAGACTCCTAGAAAGATGTACCCCTTTTAGCAAAAAAAAAAAAAAAAAAAAAACAGACCGAATATTCAGGAAAAATATTTTCTACTTTATAAGAAAAATCCAATAAACTCAATTTTAGTCGTGGATTTAGGCCAAAATGTATTCAGTCACATTGTCTTTGGTTAAAGTCTAAGCGTGTATTGGTTTGTACAAAAGTTATAGCGTCTAAAAACTATGGTACATTTTCTGGAATTTACGCAGCTTTTAGTTTGACTGCCTAATTTCTTGAGGTGCTAAAATGGAGCAGGACATTACACCCCCCCCCACAACCCCATTTTTGTAAAGTTGGCACCCCAAGGAAAGTTGGGGCTAGTTGAGCCCATTGAATATTTTTTTTTTTTGTCACATGTGATTGTGTAATTTTGTCATTTTTCAAATTTGTCACTAAATGATTGCTCACACATGCCATAGTTATATGTGGAATTACCCCCCCCCCCCCCAGAATATATGCTGCTTCTCCTGAGTCCGGTAAGATCACATGTGATACTTTTTTTTTTAGGAGCCTAGCCGCATACAGAACCCCAAAAAACAAGCACAGCCTTTCAGGATTTCTAAGGGTGTACATTTTTGATTTCACTCCTCACTATCGGTTTTGAAGGCCATAATGCCCAGATGGCACAAACCCTCACCCCCATGACCCCATTTTGGAAAGTATTCTGGATCCATCCTCGCCACTGAGGGCATAGGATGGTACCTGGACCTCAATTCAAGAACGAGGTTTTGCCTGTAAGCTTCTGAGAGCTGGACCCTAGAAACCAGGACTTTTTAGTCTTGCTACATTACATAAAGTTGTCCTGAGGGGTGCTATACAAGACCCAAAGGATCAGAACCCCCTATTAAAAGGGCCCCAGTCTTTGAAGGTTTAAACTACACTGCTCACCATGATAGGTGAAATTTGGATATGTCTGTTAAATCAGCAGTATCCTTCAGCGAGCAGAAGGTAAGAGAAGAAGCTATGCTTTTCCTTCAATATGCCTTAATGTCTTAGGAGGGGTCTTAGTGCAGCTCTGTCTTAGAACATGTGTGGTCCCAGTGGCAGAGGGGGTTCTTGCTATAGATCTTGTGGGATTTGGTAAAAATACAGCAGTTACTAATAGATGTGTATAAACGTCTATGGGCAGTGGCTGAATGGTTGACACAGCCGCTTTAGCTGCATGGTTTAATTACAACCCAGCCCTTCCACCAAGTAACATTGGAAAACTCCCTGTGCCTCTGGTTTTAAAGACTATAAATTTGCTGCCAGAACCCCTTCCCCCTCACCTCTTGTAGAGGTGTATATAGTGCGTCCACAAGTTAGCTACTCGCCTTACTTTGTGGAGAGGCAGTCTGTCACACTAACACACCAGAGCGCTGGGCATGTAAGGGTGTAAACGGGGAATTTCCACAAAGGGGAAAAACTATTGTTGGCAACTAAACTTTTTTTTGTGACCTTATCTTTGCTGGAACTGTTAAGCAAATATTGTGTTCCTCTGCTTTGTGCTTGGCACCGTAAAGGTGACGCGCCCCCCCCCGGCGCTTGAAATCCCAGTTATGCCTCCATACTGCCTCTTTGGAGAGATCAGACATGGCAAGCCAGGGTGAGTCATTGGAAGCTAGCGGTGGTGCAACTGCTTCACACACTTCAGCCCCTGCATATGTGACTGAAGATGCATTTTCCTCTGCCTTGCAAGGCTTAGAAGGAAGATTAGCGGCTTTAATCGCATCCTCCAACCAAGTGCATGGGAAGCATCCTAGATTCCCCCTCCCCCACCTTAGACTCTTTAGTTGGTGGAGGGTCCAAAAGAATTATGGGAACAGGATGGGGTATTGCCCTCAAAAGATCAGGAGGCAGGACAAGCCAATTATTCCTCTGCAGAGGAAACAATACTTGAGGTTCCTACTTCACAATCTGAAGTACAGAGCCTTACAAGGATGGTTCGCTCTGCTTTAATGCTACCCCTAACAGTTAGTTGAAGGTTCGGTCTCCTCCTTGGGTTCCTTGAAGCCTTTACAGCCTTTGCATGCGTTTCCCATCCACGATTTACTAGAAATTGATACTGAATGGGATCACCCAGCTAAGCATTTTTCCTCCCAAGAGTCTCAAGTCTCTATCCGATGGAAAAAAATTCACTAAAAGATGGAAAGTTACAGCAGTTGACGCTGGGATTTCCAATGTGAATACGTTTTTAACTTGCCCAGTGGACAATGTGCTTATGCTTAAAGATCCAACAGATAAGGTCTGTTTAAAATGCTCTTTTCCTTAGCAGGTACTGTTGCTCAGCCTGCAATTGCAGCTATAGGCATCGGTCAGTCCTTAAAGGACCAGTTCACAGAAGCTCTCAAATGAGCTCCCTGCACAACGAGCAGAGGAATTGGCCGAGCTACCTAAAGAATTATGCTTTGCTATAGAGGCTATGAAGGATTCTATTCACCAGGCATCACGTCTTGCGCTTGTACATATGCAAAGGACCCTTTGGTTAAAGGGTTGGTCAGCTGAAACGCCTTGTAAGAACCTTCTAACTAGTTTCCCCTTTAAGGGAGAACAATTTGGCAATAGTTTGGATAAATACGTTCAATTTCCAGCAGAAAGTACATTTTTGCCAGTCAATAGAAAATAGTGTCCTTCATTTTAAACTGACTCCCCCCGTGCCAGGGTCATCCACCTCCAGGCAGGGGCGATGGCCTCCGCCATCAGACTCTACGGGAAGTGCCCCGGTTCAAACCCAGGCACAAAGGAAGACCTGGGGCCGCAAGTCTGCAAAGCAGAATACCAAGACCTTGTCATGAAGAGGCATCTCCCCTCACAAAGGTGGGGGGGAAGATTTCTGAGGTACTCAGAAGTCTGGCAAAGGGAGATTCAGGACAAAGACTCTCTTCAGTGTCTCTAGGATACAAACTAGAGTTTCGAGTTTCCAGTCTCCTTTTCTGTCAAATGTTCCCAAGGATCCAGGGAAAAGGCAATCCCTGTTGCAAACATTAGACCAATTTTATTGACTCAAGGGGTGATCAGACAGATTCCCAAACGAGAGCAAGGTTTGGGGTTTTACTCAAACCTATTTACGGTGCCAAAGCCAAATGGGGCTATAAGACAAAGTCTAGATCTAAGGAATCTAAATCTGTTCCTGAAGATCTGTTCCTTTTTTGTATTGGAGTAAATCAAGTTAGCTTCCTGCAAGGAGGAGAACTTCTGGCTGTCCCCATGAGTGTCCCAAAGCCTCAGTTGGTTACCATCTTAGAACCTGCTGAAGGGAAAGTCCTACAGACAATTTATCTGGAAGGCAGTAACGACAGATGCCAGCCTTTCAGGCTGGGAAGCAGGAGCCTTGCCCATCAACATCCTAGAGATTTGGGCAGTGTATCTGGCTCAAAACCTGGACCTCCAGGTTAAAGAATTGTCCTGTCGGGATTTAATCCAACAATGCCACGGCTGTGGCATATATCGATCACCAAGGGAGCACCAAAAGTCTCTGGGCTCAGAGGTGAACCAGATTCCAACTTGGCCAGAAAATGTCCCATGCCTATCGGCAGTTTTCATTCTGGGAGCAGAGAATTGGCAGGTGGACTATCCAAGTCACCAGCAATTCCCGGGGGAATGGTCTCTTCACCCCAAGTGTTTTGGGCTGTTTTCCAAAGAGAAACTTGGGGTCCAGGACAAGGGACCCACTCTCATACGGAACAGATGCGTTGGTGACCCAGTGGGATCAGTTATCGCTGATCTATGCATTTCCTCTGGTTCAGTTGCTACCTCGATTTTTATTGCAGGATCAAGCTGGAAAGTTGGTAATACTGGTAGCACCAGCATGGCCCAGAAGGTCATGGTATGCAGAGATTGTAAATATGGCAGTGGAGGGTCCATGGCCCCTCCCACTAAGACCAGACCTGCTATCTCAAGGGCCGATGTTCCATTCTACTTTACGAATGCTGAATTTAACAGCTTGGCTATTGAGAACCACGTTTTAAAGAAACGCAGGCTTTCCAGGTCAGTTATCTCTACTTTGATTAATACCAGGAAGCCAGCTTCTAGAGCTATAAGTCTGGAAAGCTTGTTTCCTGGTGTGAATCCAAGGGTTGGCACCCTCGGAGCTTCATTATAGGCAGAATCCTTGCCTTTCTACAATTGGGCGTAGAGATGAAGTTGGCCCTATCGGTTTTATTTCAAATGTTGCTTGCTACGCATTCTTTAGTCTGGGGTTTTATACTAGGGGTGACGTGGATTAATCCGCCAGTTAAATCGCCTTTAACCCCTTGGGACTTTGTCAGTGTTACAAAAACCGCCATTTGAACCATTACAGCATGTTCCCTTAGTCCTGACTAGAAAGCTATATTCTCAGCAAGGATGGTTTCAGAATTCGCCGCTCTTGTAAAGCGACATATTTGATTATTCATGAATACAGTGGTGTTGTGCCCTCATCCAGGCTTTTTGCCAAAAGTGGTTTCAGGCTTTAATCTGAGGATCTTGTCCTATTCCCCCAAGACCATGTTCCAGGAAGGAAAAGTCACTACATTGTCTTGATGTAGTGAGAGCAGTGAAGATCTAGTAAGAGAACTGCTCAGATTCCTAAGACTGACGTCTTATTCTGCCAGAGGGTCCTAAAGGACAGGTCCAGTCGAAATCCACTGTCACTAAGTGGATTCGGAAAGTTAGAATTTTAAACTTACTGATTTAAAGGGAAAGAGTCCCCCTTAAGTTAAGGTGCACTCTACCAGAGCAGTTAGTGCTTCTTGGTCAGTGCATCACAAGGCCGCCATGTCAGATCTGCAAGACCGCAACTTGGTCTTCAGTACATACATTTGCAAAATGTTATCAAGTGGATGTAAGATGGAATGAGGATATCTCCTTCAGGCGCAGTGTGCTACGGGTTGTCTCCCTCCCCTAAAGTAGCATTGCTATGGGACATCCCACTAAGTAAATACTTGAAGCTCTGTGTCCTATGATGTATGATTAAAAAAAATAGGATTTTTAAAATGGCTTATCTGTAAAATCCTCTGAGTACATCATAGGACACAGAGCTCCTGCCCCCCCCCCCCCCCCAATAAAACTGGCAGGAGCTTTGTGTCCTGATGTACTCCAAGAAAAGGATTTTACAGGTAAGCTGTTTTAAAAATCATTGTACTAAAAGCAGAATAAAATGGTGCTCTTCCTGGCAGCTGCAGGGTTTAATCTGTGAGAGTCTGTTTGACTTTGTTGATGGTGACCATAAGCATGTATTCCTCCCTCTTACTCTGCCCTAAGTGACAGTGTTCTGCTGTGTAATGATTCCGAACAGTTGCTTGGCTCCCCACTGCTATGAAAGTTTGCACCCCCTGTGCCTCAAATGCTGCCCAGTGTTTATGGGGTTATTTATTTGGTCTCATCAGGCTGGAGCTCCTTTTTTGGAGTGACCTGTGTGGATGGCTTTGGGACACAAGCCACCTTCTCTCATGCACAAGTCTCCTAATTGGTCTCGGTAACAGGAGAGGAAGTATGGCTGTTTCAGTCTGTTCACTGTAGGAAGGTTGAGAGGATTGTAGATGGCTGGCTGCTCCTTTTTCTTGCCCAGACTGAGGGCAGATGACTTCTGCTGCTTTGCTGTGTTTTAGGTGGACTGATCATTTTAATTTCGATTATTTATTTTTTTTGGGTGGGTTTACAACCACATTAACCCCTTCCTGTCGGCAGCCAGGAAGTGGTTCTATTAGCCTGATTGGGCATCATATGACCTCTAGCAGGGGCATGCAGCACAGTGATCAGTAGTGCGGTGTGTTGCTCTGACACACCATCTCTGATTTTGGTGAAAACCCTGAGTTAAATGTAAGCTTTTTACAATGTGATCAGATATGTCCAATCACAGCTGATCCTATCGTAACCAGGAAGTGCTGGTTATCAGCTTTTCCTCTGTTCATGCTGAAGAGGTGCGAGTAGAGGAGAGCTGATGAGCATCTGACAGGTCTAGGCTGATAATCGGTGCATTGATTACGTTGGTGCCTGTCGATGAAGGAGAAAATTTAACTTTTACAACATTTTATAGTAGAAACAAATTTTTTTTACTTGTCATGTTTGTAGCGCAAAAATGAAAAACAGTGGCTATTAAATACAACTGAGTTCTATTTGTTGGGGTCGATTTTCATATGGGTTAATTGTTACGTGAGCACAATTGCCATTCAAAGTGCGACGGCTGAAAACTGGCCTGGGTGAAAAGTGCCCCATATTGAAGTGGTTAAATTTGTGTGCACCTGTGAAATGCTGTCAAACTTCAGTACTCTATTTTCTATAGGTAACACTTCAAAAAGCCCCCTATAGCCTCTGTAACCCACTAACAGTTCAAATGACAGATGTGAACAATGGATGGCTTCCTTGCAAGCCATTTATCGTGTACAAATGTGTTGCTAGCTGTGATTGGTCTCATCTGTGCCATGTGCTCAGCTTTGGCACAGCTAATAAAAATCTATTTGATTCAGTAAAATGCTTGTATGAAATTCATGGCTATATGCAAATGTATTAAAAAAAAAACTTCCCCAGAATAAAAAACAAAATTCCAGGAAATTTACCCTAGTTTGTAGATGCTATAACTTTTTTGCACAAACCAATAAATATACGCTTATTGACTTTTCTCTTTGGTATAAAAAAAGTGGCTGAATACATGTTGGCCTAAAATGTGATAAAAATTTAGTTCATTGGATTTTTTTTTTTATAACAAATTGAAAATCTCAATTTATTACAAAAAATTGAAGAGGCAATCAAATACCATCAAAAGAGCTTTATGGGAAAAGTGCAAATTTTGTTTGGGTACAGCATTGCATGACTTGCAATTGCCAGTTAAAGCAGAGCAGTGCCAAATTGTAAAGTGCTCTGGTCATTAAGATGACAAATTTTCCAGGGCTGAAGTGGTTAAAATGGCCTGTTACCAAGTGGAAACTGTTCTGTGATCGGACAAATCCAACTTTGACATTCTCTCTTTGGCAACCATGGACTAAAGAGGAGAGGGACCTTCTGGCTTATCAGCACTCTGATCAGAAGCCTGCATCTCTGATGGTATGGAGTTGCTTTAGTGCATATGGAATGAGCAGCATGCACATCTGGAAAGACGCTCAGTGCGGAATGATGTATAAAAGTTTTAGCGCAGCATATGCTCCCATCCAGATGTATTTTTCAGGGAAGGTCTTGCATATTTTAGCAGGACAATACTATAGTGCATCCATTACAACAATATGGCTTCATAGTAAAATCTGGGTGCTTAACTGGCCTGCCTGCAGTTCAGTCTTTTCACCAAGCAGGGCTGGTGCTACCAGTGCCAGGTGCTTTTCAGTGCCTTGTTCGCTACCCTGCTGTGTCAGTTGTGATGCCGCTGGCAATCCTTTCAGGGTGCCCTGCAGTTCTGTGGAGGAGGCACTGGGAGCTTGTTGGTTCCTTGCTCTCTATCCTGCTGTATGACAGGAGTGGCTCTGCCATTACTACTTTCATTTGGGTAGCTGGTGAACGTGTCATAAGAACTGCAACAGCTGTTGGCGGGAGAAGGTGAAAGCAAGAGGAACAGGCCTGTGGAAAATATCAGTGACGGTGCTCCCTCTCCCTGTACTGTGTTCCTCCCCCTCCTCAAACCCATGTGTCCTGTACAAAGACCCTATACAAAGCTCAACCACTCACTGGAGAGCCCAGAGCCAGCATCTGGACTTGGCCCACCGACTTGATCCACTGAGCTGGAGGGGAGTGCTGGCCTAGCAGCTGTGTGCCTGGGCACTGATGGGAGTATAGATCTCAAGGGATGGCCAGAGACTATTAGATATACAGGAACATCATAAAAGGGAAGTTTAGGAAAGGCCTCTCTGAGTATTAGAAGTTCAAGGCATCAGCCTGGGGGGGGGGAGGCAGCTCAGTGATATCATATACTTCTATGTGTATATACTATGGACTTGGGGACTCTGATGTCTTAGTGGTGGTAGGTACCCTAATATATTTTAGCACTGGCATGTAATGAGAATAACCGTGTATGGTGTCACTGGTAGGTGCCCCAGTATCCGGTAGCATTGCCATGCAATCTACCTGACAGTGGTAGGTACCCTAATGTCCTTTACCTTTTTGGCACATGACAAGGATGACCATGTGTAAGATGTAATAAGTAGTTACCCTTGAGTCTGATGGCATTGCCATGTGATAAGGATGATAGCCTTAGATATCCCAGTGTCCGGTAGCATCAATATGTGATCTATCTGGCTGTGGTAGGTGCCCTAATGTTGTGTATCATGTGTATGATGGCAATGGTATGTACCCTGAAGTCTTCTGGCATTGGCATGTAGTCAGGATGACCATCTGCATATCCTTGATGGGTACCCTGCAGTCTTATAGCATGGTAAAGGTGACATGAGTGGGTATCCTAACTTCTCATAGCACTAGCGTGAGGATGACCATGTGTTTGGTAGGCACCCTGAAATCTTTTAGCATTGGCATGTTATAAGGATGGCAATGGTAGGTAACTTATTGTCTCAAAGCATTTCTATGGATGGCATTGGTAGGTGCCCTTATGTCTGAGGATGACAATGTGCATGATGGCAATGCTACAAGTCTTTAGGGTTGCTACCCGTGCTATGTAATCTTGGCAGTGTTAAGTAGCCAAATGTCTTGAAGCATTGCCATGTTATAGGTGGCAGTTGTAGATACCCTTATGGTGGCATTGCTATTTTATAAGGCTAGCAGAGGTAGCCCAATATCTGGCAGCATTGTCATATGGCAAGGATGGTAGCAGTTGGGTCTGTCATGTAACATTGTGATGTGCATTAGATGGCTATATGTGCCCTTAAGTCTGGTGGCGTCATGCCAAAGATGGCAACAGTTGGTACTCTGTCATGTAGCATTGCCATGTAAGAACTGTGGCCATGTGTTTAGGAGTTAAATCAACACCTACAGTTAGTGCCCATTCACACAGGGGTGACGCGACTTGCAGCGCGACTCAGACGCGACCTGCACACGACTTCAGCAGCGACTTGCAAAATGACTTCTGTATAGAAGTCAATGCAAGTTGCCTGAAGTCGCCCTGAAAATACTACAGGAACCTTTTTCTAAGTCGGAGCGACTTGAGTCGCTCCTATTAGAACGGTTCCATAGTACAGAACGGAGCGCGACTTGTCAGGCGGCTAAGTCGCCTGACAAGTCGCGGTAGTGTGAACGGGCACTCAGGTCGCTGCACTATGGGTGAGCAGGATCTTGGGTAGCATTGCACCTGTGTTTTTAAACCTTTTTGGGGGGTTAAGGGTGCCAGTAGCTGGGCTTGCCTAGGGCACAAAATAGTCTAGCACTGGCCCTGTCGCCAAGTGCAAATATTTGGTGCATGTTGAAACCAAACATGACAGATACCCAGGACTATTGAGCAGTTACAATTCTGTAATAAAAATATCCAACAGTTTGCACATTGCTTTACAAC
Organism: Lithobates pipiens; assembly: GCF_037356315.1. NCBI lineage: Eukaryota > Metazoa > Chordata > Amphibia > Anura > Ranidae > Lithobates > Lithobates pipiens. The sequence goes on along the minus strand of NW_027507748.1, from coordinate 594,553,725 downwards.
ACGAGGGCAGACTGTACAGTTACTATACAATTTAATACACAAGGAATCTGAGGGCCCTGTTAAAGCTTACAATCTAGGAGGGAGGGTCAAGTCTTACAAAGGGTAATAGCTGTGGGGGATGAGCTGATGGAGAAAATAAAAGTACAGTTGATAGGTGGGGGAAGAGTAGGCTTCTCTGAAGAGGGTTTTCAGGCATCTAGAAGAGTAGGCGATGGTCGGACAGATTGGGGTAGGCAGTTCCATAGGATAGCAGAGACTTTGGGGCGGACCTGGAGGTGAAGATGGAGCTAGAGAACAGGAGGTCATGGGAGGAAGAATTGGGTTGGTCATTTGAGATTCGATTGGTGATGTAGCTGGGGGCCAAGTTTTGGATGGCTTTGTAAGTTAGAATTTGAATTTGGGTGAGTGGAAGCCAGAGGAGGTATTGACAGGAGTAGCAGACACTGAATGTTTGAGGTGGATGAGCCCAGCATTCATGATGGAATGAAGTGGGGATAGACCATATAAAGGTAACCCTATGAGGAGGGAGTTACAGTAGTTGAGGTGACATGACAAGGGAGTGACTGATATCCTTGGTTAGGAAGAGGCATATTCTGGAGATTTTGCCGAGGTGCAGGTGTTAAGATTTGAACAGTGATTGGACGTGGGGCTGAAAAGGATAGGTGTAATCCTGGAATCTGAGCTATCAACTTGGCATGTGGGGTAGGGCTGATGGTTGTACTATTGATCTTGATAGAGAAATTGTGGAAAGAGGCACATGGGGAGGAAAGATTTTGAGCTCGGTTATGGATAAAATGGGACAACTCCAGCAACTGGTCTCAGTTCTCAGACATTTACAGTGTTTCCAAAAGGTGATGCTACACTGAACATGGCCCTGTCCCAATTTGAGGCATGTTGCTATTTTCAAAATTACATTTTTGTTTAATGCATTTTTTCAGTTTAAATATTTGGTACATTTCTGTTGTGAATAAAATATGGGTTTGAGATTTGCAGATCATTGTATGTTATGTAGATTTTACAGTGTACCAACTTTTTTAATTTGGGTTGTAAAAGGAACTGGAATTGCATGTATAGCCAATACATGGATACAGTAGGAAGGGAATAAAATCATTGTCTCTCTACTTTTTGCTGTCTGTGTGCCATTGGGGAGATTTCCTCAGACAAGAGAGGAGAAATCTGACACTTTAGATTATAATCTGTGTTTTATAACCAAAATACATTTTCTCAGTCTTTGTCCTACATGACAAAATTATACATTTGCTTTTGTGTCCGGCAAGACTAAGTTAATTCATTTCATTGCTGATCAGATTTCCTAATTACCTTTCAGAATGGTCACATTTTCCTGGCAGATTATGAGGTTCTCCAGGGTGTTCCCACCAATACCATCAATGAAAAGCCTCAATACATTGCAGCCCCTATGTGTCTACTGTGGAAGAATCCTCAGGATCAGCTTGTCCCAATTGCCATCCAGGTATTTTTCCTTTTTGTTCTCCAGATACAAATCTTCATAGACTGAGGTATAGTTAGCATGGGGCTTTTGCTGTAGCCACAGGAGCCAGATTTGTTTTAGGTTGGTCTGGGAGTTTGATTACCTCCACCTGACTCTGAGAAGCTTCTGGAGATTGGGGTGGGAGGATGCCAATTCCTGGCCTTAACCTTGGGGAGGGGTGCCCAGATGCTGGATAAGTTCCTAATTAAATAGGCTGGAGTATAGAGGAAAGGGTTCTCTCTTGTGAGGGAACTGATCTGAGTTCCAGGGGCTGTTGCCCTGGAGCACTCCTTGGCTAGACTTTTCCTTTTGGGGGGTTGTGCCCATGGGTTGTGAATAACTCCGTGTAAAACCTCTTGAGGCATATAGACCAAAAGTCACACACATGTACATTTTTAGTGTGGGTTTTTTTTTTGCCTCAGAACAAAGGTTCTGAGGGTTAATTGTGTAGCTAGGCCTTAACACCAGTCTGGCCAGGCTGAGTTAGGACGTTCTGCCTGGTCATGTGAACGGCGAGGTGCACATGACAGGCCAGAACCAGGTCTGGTTGGATGTTTAAGTATCGGCCTTCTCGGAGCCAATCAGTGGGAGTGCCGGGGCCCGCTGAGGAGTCTGGGAAGGGGTACTTAAGGGGGTGTGGTCACGTGTTTGAAGTTCTGGAGTTGTTCGTGTGACCCGTGTGGTCTGTTCTGGTTCCAGGACCAGGGTAGCCCCCGTGAGGGGTCCCAGTCACAGGGGGGGTTCAACACCCTGCAACATGTTCCTGTCAGTGGCCCCTGATAGACCTGCCTGCTCTGGGGTAGGGATCAGTCTGTTCCCGAGTCTCGGAACCTGCTGGTCCGAGGCGCAGTAACTGTGGGAGGGTTCAAGGTGTAAGGGTGTGCCCTCGGCTTGGAGGGACATCACAGCTCATGGAAATGACGGTGGATGACTCTTTGGAGGAGGGCCGGCAAGTGGCATCCTGAGAAGTGCCTGGTTAATGAGTTGGGAAACACATTGACAAATTCACACATTTCCAGTACAATTGAGGAAACTGGAAACGTTCCGGGTACAGTGGAAAGATTCCTTTTCACCCTTAGTTGATCATTCAAGTTCTGAGTCAACGTGCTGACTGCCACAATCTGTGGCTAGAGATCTGTTCAGCCTTGAAGTACCCAGCTGCGAGTGGCTACTCTCTGGGTGGAAATAGACTTTTAGACCTGCAGTTCAAGGTGCCTGAGTTCTTCACCCGTGCCCTCTGTTCCCTAAGACTGTTTGAAAAGTTCTACTGCAAAATGAACTTTTTTTAAAAGGACTTCACAGGCATTGAAACATGGACTACCTCAGTCTTGCTCTTTGTGTTCTCATCAGGTCTGTCTGTCTAAAAACACAATGTTTTGGTTACATTTTTATGGCCAATAGATACCATGGTTTTTTGTTTTTTTTTGTATTCCAGTTATCTCAGACTCCTGGAAAAAATGTCCCCATCTTCCTGCCCAGCGACTCGGAATATGACTGGGTATTGGCCAAGATGTGGGTGCGTAATGCTGATGTCCAGGTGCATGAAGCCAACACTCACCTTCTCCATACCCATCTGTTAGCTGAGGTCTTCTCAATTGCAACTATCAGGCACCTTCCAATGGGGCACCCAGTGTATAAAGTAAGTAAAAAGTCCAAGAGAAAATGGTCTGGTGTTGCCAGTGAAACACACATCCATCCCAAAATTAAATTCAACAAAGAATGGCGCCCATGGGATTTTAAATGAGGCGAGCACAAAGATCAATAAAAGTAAACAGTTTATAAATGTATTAAAAATGTATAACATTTATCATATATGGGATGCATTAATGTGCCAAACCACTTGGCAGTGATGCATGCAACATACCAAGTGGCCACATGCATAGATATTGGAATTTTTTATATAAAATACTACACAGGCTTCATAAAAATTTTGTTTTCATATCAACAATTCCAATATTTGTATGTATCACTGAAAGTATAACAGGGATGGGGAAGTTGACGCTACCCATGTGGGGAGAAGCGATCTAGCAAGTCACGTTGTTTGGCCCAAAGGACTCTACAACAAATGTGGTATAGGTCTACACCCTACATGAGGGGTATGTGTGTGGAGGTGCACCTAAAATAAGGGCAAACCTCTGCCTAAATACCACAAAAGGGTGAGTCCTACAGTGATGGATATAAAATATACCAGTGCCCCAAAATGTGATCTGATAGTTCACTTTATATGGCATGAAAAAATGGGTCACAGTGATGTAATAGACCTGCACCCTACATGTGGGGGTGTAAGGGTCGGCCTATTGAAGACAAACCTATATCTTGACCTTGGAGATGAGTGTGCATTGGTAATCCTACAACACCCATTTAAACATACTAAATTAAAAAAATAAAAATAAAATTAACCAGTGATATTAAGCCATATAAAGTGTGACCTGCTAGATTGCTTTTCCACACATGGGTAGCACCAACTACCCCATCCCTGCTATACTTTGCCTCCCCTAAAAAGCTCCCATAGGAGAGCCCTTGAGAGAAGTGTCTCTGTGTCTCTGTGTCTCTGTGTCTCTGTGTCTCTGTGTCTCTGTGTCTCTGTGTCTCTGTGTCTCTGTGTCTCTGTGTCTCTGTGTCTCTGTGTCTCTGTGTCTCTGTGTCTCTGTGTCTCTGTGTCTCTGTGTCTCTGTGTCTCTGTGTCTCTGTGTCTCTGTGTCTCTGTGTCTCTGTGTCTCTGTGTCTCTGTGTCTCTGTGTCTCTGTGTCTCTGTGTCTCTGTGTCTCTGTGTCTCTGTGTCTCTGTGTCTCTGTGTCTCTGTGTCTCTGTGTCTCTGTGTCTCTGTGTCTCTGTGTCTCTGTGTCTCTGTGTCTCTGTGTCTCTGTGTCTCTGTGTCTCTGTGTCTCTGTGTCTCTGTGTCTCTGTGTCTCTGTGTCTCTGTGTCTCTGTGTCTCTGTGTCTCTGTGTCTCTGTGTCTCTGTGTCTCTGTGTCTCTGTGTCTCTGTGTCTCTGTGTCTCTGTGTCTCTGTGTCTCTGTGTCTCTGTGTCTCTGTGTCTCTGTGTCTCTGTGTCTCTGTGTCTCTGTGTCTCTGTGTCTCTGTGTCTCTGTGTCTCTGTGTCTCTGTGTCTCTGTGTCTCTGTGTCTCTGTGTCTCTGTGTCTCTGTGTCTCTGTGTCTCTGTGTCTCTGTGTCTCTGTGTCTCTGTGTCTCTGTGTCTCTGTGTCTCTGTGTCTCTGTGTCTCTGTGTCTCTGTGTCTCTGTGTCTCTGTGTCTCTGTGTCTCTGTGTCTCTGTGTCTCTGTGTCTCTGTGTCTCTGTGTCTCTGTGTCTCTGTGTCTCTGTGTCTCTGTGTCTCTGTGTCTCTGTGTCTCTGTGTCTCTGTGTCTCTGTGTCTCTGTGTCTCTGTGTCTCTGTGTCTCTGTGTCTCTGTGTCTCTGTGTCTCTGTGTCTCTGTGTCTCTGTGTCTCTGTGTCTCTGTGTCTCTGTGTCTCTGTGTCTCTGTGTCTCTGTGTCTCTGTGTCTCTGTGTCTCTGTCATTTTTTGCTACAACGTTGCCTTCTATTTCTAAATCTGTATGTATCACTCCCACCTTTGTTTATGCATCCCATAATTAAGATTTAGACATTTATAAACTTTCTACTAGGTATACTCTTATTGACCTTTTTTGTGCTCACCTCATTTAGTCTCACGGGCGCTATTCTTTGAGTCTGAACTTGCTGCTTTTTATGGAGATTGACTGACTGGATATTTTGCTGGAAGAACTGCTGGCAAATGAGCCAGTCATTAGAATCGCATGAGGCAGATCTAATTTTGGTGCAGATATTTTAGTAAAGGTTTATAGGCACCTTTTTATAGGTGCTACAATAGTGAAATTGCAGCGACACACAAGTATAAAGGTATTCCTTATGTGTATCAAACCATGTAACAATGATGGTGCAAGCTAAGTGTTCATCCTTAAATCAGATTGACTCTATCTATATATCTTATTCATAGTTTGTGCGATCTTCCACCATGCAAATGTCTGTTGGTGGTTTTTCCATCACTCGTAAGTAGAAAAAATTCAAACTCCCCACAAACTGAAAGGGGACCTCTCACATGGTGCGGTTTGCTGGAAATTGGCAGCATTTGGTTCTTTGATGCGCCTAAAGAGTTTTCATACACTATTTGTGTGGACGTGAGATTTGTTTTGGTGCACATGTTTGTTTTTTTACAGTACTACCACCTCAAAAGTAATGTTTGCAGTGAATTGCATATAATGTATATTCATAATTCTGTTTTTGGCTAAAGTTTAAGGTTAATGTTGGGGTTTAAAATTATAGTAAATGTAGCGATGAACCCCAGAAGGAGCTGCTGGATGTATAGGGTGCCCTGTTCTGTTCTGTGCACCACACACTGTCCCATCTGGGTGGGCAGGTGTTTATTGCTGGTAGAGAAAAAAGAGGAAGAGAACTGCGCAATCCCTAATATTTCTATTATAAGAAGCACATCCTTTTTAGGGTGGCTCATATCCTAACTATAAAAAGTTCAAAAACAAGTCTGATAACTCAATGTGACATGAATATTGCCTACAGCTTGTGTATTAAACATATCTATTAACCCTTGTTAACCACAAATCCCGAAACAATTAAATGATACTGGGTCTGTGGTACCAGGAGTTCAAAAAGAAAACCTATATAATCAAGTCCAAAAAGACTACAAAAGTGAAACATAAATGTGAAAAATATTATAAAGTCTTTTTATGAGTCCATATAAAAAAAAAAACACCACGTGTGAGACGGAAATGGTCCAATCTAAAACCTTTAGGGGATGACATAAAACGAGACCAGGTGTACCTCCACCAAACAGATAACCCTAGCCCCTTACCAGATGCCCCAGTAAGGAGCGCTTTATAACATATCAGGTCAGAAGATGGGTAAATCTTGAACCACCCTAATGGAACATTCTATCGTGAACCAGGTTTGAGGGATACGCCAGCCTTGAATCATCCAAACCAGGGGAAAACACTTGATGGAGCAGAACTCATATGTATTTCATTGGAGAATCAATAAGAGGTCCACCATGGAAAGGAAAAGATATTCCAAATAGTGTAAAAACGTTTAATAAAACCATAAAAGTAATAAAAAAACACTTACAAACGTAAGAACACAGGGCATATCGTCAAAAATGGGTAAGCGTCGGCCGATCACGAACTCCACATGATATCCCTTCCGGTACCTTCAATTGGGGCAAGAAAGCGTCACACCACCCAACGCGTTTCGTGAAAGAGTCACGTCTGGGGTATGGGTGACACGCCAAGTTGCCTCCATTAAATGAGTGACTAGCACAAGCCACCTCCTCCGTTACAGGAGCCTAAATCACTTCCGGGATCAACCCGGAAGTGAGGCATACACGTAGTGGGTCTATAGATCAAATTCGTACAATAATTCGAGTGGATACAATAGACTTTAAACAAGGGATGGCACTAATCGGTATAAATCCTAAAAGGAAAGCTGAATTAAAACACAAATGGGGCAGTGTTACTATCGGCCGGCGTGCCGCCTCCCTCCGTATCCACGGAGAGGAACCAAGCCTCACTTCCACGTCCAATGGCGTGCGGGGGACTAAGCCTCACTACCGCTTCCAATGGCGTGCGGGGTCAAACAACCAGGGCGGGCGGACGTGACGCGCACCATGCCGTCGCTCACCTCTCTATAGAATATAAAAACACCGTTAACTATGGGATAGGAGGGGGCATCAACTGCTATGATACAGTAACCCCGATCACCATTACACTACCTAAATCCACAGAGTATGTTTGGAAGCTGACTCTAACAAAAAAAAACTCCAAAGTCCATCACCTTGCCTAAATCCCCAGAACCCAAAGTTACATTGGGAGCTGACACTATCTATTTGTAAACAACTCTCTAAATGTTTACAAAAAGACAGGTTTTTAATACAAAAACAAGTGTAACAGATGGGGAATGTGTCAGAGACCACACAGAGAGGATAGGGGCCAAGGAGTGCCAGTCACTATAGTGCCTGATTAGAAGATAGTGAATACTTTCACGTATATGTCATCAAATAGGCAGGAGCATCCATTAGGCATTATTAATAAATGCATTAACATCTGTATCGATGTTCATACCAAAAGGGGTATAAGTCTTTAGCCTATGGATCCAAGCCATTTCCAACCGTGAAATCTCTCTAACCAAAGCACCGCCCCTCCAATGGGGTTGATATTTATCAATCCCCATATATAAAGTATTGGACGGATCTCTACCATGTTTTTCATCATAGTGCCTGGAGAGAGGATGTTTATCAAAGCCCCATTTAATGTTGGCAATGTGCTCATTCAATCGGACCCTGAGGGCCCTCTTAGTTCTCCCCACATACTGGAGCCCGCAGGGACATTGGATGAGGTAAACCACTGCCTCTGAAGAGCATGTAATAAACGGCTCTACTGTGTATCTCTTCTGGGTGCTAGTAGAGACAAATTCAAGGATCTTGGAACTTTTGTTTATATTATGGGAGCACACTTGGCAATTCTTACATCTGTAGAACCCTTTGAGGTTCTGAAAGAAGCATCTGTCCTTATCAGGAGGGTTGTGCACGCTGGGGGCGACCTTACTACCTAATGTGGAAGCTCCTTTAAAGATCACCCTAGGGACTTCCGGCAGAATAGTTCCTAGAGTCTGGTCAGTGGTCAAAACATGCCAGTGTCTGCGGATAAGCTGTTTGACCTTCTGATGTTGCATCGAAAATGTGGTAACGAAGGGTAATGAAAGCTGTTTGCCCTCATCATTATTCTCCCTGTCAACCAACAGGCTAGGCCTGTCTCTTCCGTGCGTTGGAACAGGCCTCAGATAGCACATCTGCCGCATACCCTTTTTCCAAAAAACGCTGAGATGATAGTTCAGCTTGCTCATCAAACTTGGCAATGTCGGTGTAATTTCTCCTTAGGCGCAAGTATTGCCCCAAAGGGACCGACTTTAACCAAGAGTCTCTAGATGGCAGCTGCCCAAAGGGATATAAGAATTCCTATCAGTGCATTTGAAGAAAGTGGAGGTGATAAAGCTATCACCACTAACCCTGATGTTTAGGTCTAAGAAATTTACCCCTTCCTTACTGGCTTCATAACTGAATTTGATGCCTCTCATGTTGTTGTTTAGCCCTTCCATAAAGACATGGAGCTCCCGTTCATCGCCATCCCAAAGGAGGAGGACGTCATCGATGTATCGTGCCCACAGCACTATCTCCGATCGTCTGGGAGAGTCGATGACGTCCTCCTCCCACTTGGCCATAAATAAATTGGCCAAGCTGGGAGCATATTTAGCTCCCATGGCAACCCCTTTGTCCTGGCGGTAAAACTGGTTGTCAAACCAGAAATAATTGTGCTTTGCTGCAAAATCTAAAAGGGCTAAGAGTCAATCTGGATCTGAGTCAAACTGGAATCTCGCTCCAAATAGAACCTAGCGGCTTCAAAACCCAGTTCATGGGGAATAATAGTGTAAAGTGATGCGACATCAGCTGTCACAAGCCATAGACCAGGTGTTGCTTTAATGGTACTTAACATATTAAGGATTTGCTTGGTGTCCTTCACATATGATGGGGTTTTCTTCACAAGTGGTTGAAGAAAGAAATCTATATACCTGCCCACCCTGGATGTCACTGAATCAATGCCACTGACTATAGGGCGACCAGGGGGGCAGGTAGTGCTCTTATGCAGCTTGGGGAGATGGTAGATGACCGGAGTTCTGGGGGCCAAAGGTATGAGGAAAGATTTTTCCTTCTCCGTGAGGATCCCTCTACGGAAACCTTCATCAACTAACCCTGTTCTTTCTTATATTTAACCACCGGATCCCTACTCAACAGGAATAGGTCTCCCCATCGTCAGTAATCCGATGCAACTCCTTGAGGTAATCGCTCCTATCAAGGATAGCGATACCCCCCCCTTATCTGCAGGTCTAATGACAAGGGACTTGTTGTTACAGAGGGAATCCAAACCCTTCTGTAGATCACCCCGAAGTTTATATTTTTTCACCTTCATCTCATCCAAATCCTTAAGTACCAGATCCCTAAAGACCTTAATACTAGGAGCCAGTGTGCCCGGGGGATTGAAAAGAGATGCATTGGCCAGACCAGAATGTTGAAAAACCGGTCTAGGCCTGTTATTCTCCTGGATGGGGTTACTCAACATATACCTCCTAATATTTAATCTGCGAACAAACTTATGCACGTCCATGTAGGTCTGAAATTTGCTCAAACACCTGGGTGGAGCAAACTTCAGACCCTTATCCAAAAGACGTTTTTCAGAGTCAGAGAGTGTCTGTGTACTGAGGTTAAAAATACCCTCACCTAGGGCCTTCTTCGCTTTAACTGATTGTATCCGCCTCCCCCCTCTGACTCCCCTCTTGGTTCTATAGGCCTTTTCAGGCCTCTGTTGTCCCTGGGAAAATCCCACCTACGGTTATTACTAGGGTCCTGGCTGGGTTGGGAGGGTCTAAACCCCACGTTATAGTCCACCTCTCGTGATCTATTCGGGTGGGGGGCTTGCTGAAAGACGTCCTCTATCTGACTCCCTGTGTAAGGGGCTTCAAAGTCTGCCAACGGAAAAAAACGATTTTGAGTCAGAACCCCCCACGGTTGATTTCTCCTATTAGAGTAGACCGATCTCTCTTGGTCAAACCGATGGATAGAACCCCATGCTGGGTGGTTACCTGATCCTTGAGTTGGGGTAAATCTCTGATGGTCACTCTGATGGGAACCCTTATTGATCGTATTCCTGTTCTTATTATTTTTATTTCTCCTATTGGTGGGTCCCTTCCCCCTGGCTGTCCACAAAGGTCTTGAAGTTGGCAAAAAGGAAGTGTCACCTAATGGCTGCCGTGGAATTATACCCGTATTACCCGGTGTATCTCCCTGCACCCATTCTGTGGGGTAATGAACTATATTGTCCCTTGGGACCACGCCAGAGGGACCCATCTGAGCGTTATTAGGGGGAACAGGGGGAAGAGTATCCATCTGTTCCTTTTCAATGGCCAGTTTCTTCTGCCACAAAAAACAAAACCGGACTGGTAGTCCTCCTTGTCCCTAATAAACTTCTTTTTCTTAAGCTTTTGCTCTTTCTCCTCCTTATGGGAGAATGATGAGGGCAAACAGCTTTCATTACCCTTCGTTACCACATTTTTGATGCAACATCAGAAGGTCAAACAGCTTATCCGCAGACACTGGCAGGTTTTGACCACTGACCAGACTCTAGGAACTATTCTGCCGGAAGTCCCTAGGGTGATCTTTAAAGGAGCTTCCACATTGGGTAGTAAGGTCGCCCCCAGCGTGCACAACCCTCCTGATAAGGACAGATGCTTCTTTCAGAACCTCAAAGGGTTCTACAGATGTAAGAATTGCCAAGTGTGCTCCCATAATATAAACAAAAGTTCCAAGATCCTTGAATTTGTCTCTACTAGCACCCAGAAGAGATGCACAGTAGAGCCGTTTATTACATGCTCTTCAGAGGCAGTGGTTTACCTCATCCAATGTCCCTGCGGGCTCCAGTATGTGGGGAGAACTAAGAGGGCCCTCAGGGTCCGATTGAATGAGCACATTGCCAACATTAAATGGGGCTTTGATAAACATCCTCTCTCCAGGCACTATGATGAAAAACATGGTAGAGATCCGTCCAATACTTTATATATGGGGATTGATAAATATCAACCCCATTGGAGGGGCGGTGCTTTGGTTAGAGAGATTTCACGGTTGGAAATGGCTTGGATCCATAGGCTAAAGACTTATACCCCTTTTGGTATGAACATCGATACAGATGTTAATGCATTTATTAATAATGCCTAATGGGATGCTCCTGCCTATTTGATGACATATACGTGAAAGTATTCACTATCTTCTAATCAGGCACTATAGTGACTGGCACTCCTTGGCCCCTATCCTCTCTGTGTGGTCTCTGACACATTCCCCATCTGTTACACTTGTTTTTGTATTAAAAACCTGTCTTTTTGTAAACATTTAGAGAGTTGTTTACAAATGGATAGTGTCAGCTCCCAATGTAACTTTGGGTTCTGGGGATTTAGGTAAGGTGATGGACTTTGGAGTTTTTTTTTGTTAGTCAGCTTCCAAACATACTCTGTGGATTTAGGTAGTGTAATGGTGATCGGGGTTACTGTATCATAGCAGTTGATGCCCCCTCCTATCCCATAGTTAACGGTGTTTTTATATTCTATATATTATATATTTTTTATTTTGGTGTTTTTTTTTTACCGTTATTAAAACACTGTCATATAAACTTGAGGGGCTCTATTATATAGTGAGCCCAATTAAGTTTTTGTTATGTACTTTCCAAATTGTCATTTGCTATTGTTATCTTTGTATATTGTGACTGTGTGGACAAGTCCACTCCTCCATCTGTTGTCTTTTTTAGCTTTTTACTCAATTCGTTGTGCTGATTTTGTTTTTATTTTTTATTTTTGCTCTATGCGATATATCTGGCATAGCTGCCCTTTGATGCTACGCCTCACTTACATTACAAGGATAGGTTAGCAGATGGAGCGCTATCACTTCTGTGACATTAACTCAATTTCGCTCTATTTTTGTAATAAAAGCGAGGCCTGGCATTAGATGGTGCGCGCGCACTTCCGGGTTGGGGGTAGCGCGCGCTGTCCATCTACCTACTGCGTACGGCGTGTCGTCACGCCGATACAGGAGGCGGTGTTTTGGCTGTATACCAGAGAGGGGTGAGCGACGGCATGGTGCGCGTCACGTTCGCCCGCCCTGGTTGTTTGACCCCGCACGCCATTGGAAGCGGTAGTGAGGCTTGGTCCCCCGCACGCCATTGGACGTGGAAGTGAGGCCTGGTTCCTCTCCGTGGATACGGAGGGAGGCGGCCCGCCGGCCGATAGTAACACTGCCCCATTTGTGTTTTAATTCAGCTTTCCTTTTAGGATTTATACCGATTAGTGCCATCCCTTGTTTAAAGTCTATTGTATCCACTCGAATTATTGTACGAATTTGATCTATAGACCCACTACGTGTATGCCTCACTTCCGGGTTGATCCCGGAAGTGATTTAGGCTCCTGTAACGGAGGAGGTGGCTTGTGCTAGTCACTCATTTAATGGAGGCAACTTGGCGTGTCACCCATACCCCAGACGTGACTCTTTCACGAAACGCGTTGGGTGGTTCAAGGTGCATCAATGCCAGGAGGGACAGCAACTTAAATAGCAAATGGTATATTGCAACAGGGAAAACCAAAGCCTATTTATACTGTAATTAGAGGTAAAATAATTATATTGCAATGGGTAAAATAACATACTGCAACAAAGTTACCCCCAACATTTCATATTCCTGATATGTGGCTGCTGTACTTGTATGAGAAAGTATCCTGTTTTCCTTGTATTTCCTTTGTGTGAAATCCCTTGCATTCCTGCTAGTCCCCTGCTTTCCTAATGAATACGGAGTTCCCAGCATACCACCATGGTGTGCTCTCCAGCTTAGACTTGTCCTAACGCCCCCCTTGCACAGCTTGCTACTGGGAAGCTCAGTGTACTTCTCAGCTGCATAAGAGCTGGGGGAGGAGAAGCAGAACAGGAAGTATGATCACTTATTAAAAGGGGGGGGGGGGGGGAAAGTACACAGTCCTGAGTTATGAACAGGTTAGGGACTGCCTGCTCTGAAGTCAGATTTGTTTGTAATCCGGACGCGCATGCGCAGAGCAGTTTTTCCGCTGTTATCCAATGTGCCCGGCACCACCTGCCGTTCGTAAGTAGGAGTCGTTTGCAAGTTGGATGATCGTAACACGGGGACTCCCCATAGAGGGCAAGTCTTTTAAAGTGGTTTTGTACAGAAAATTGCAAGTTCATCTTATTCAAATGGCTTCGGAACATAGATGCAGTTATGACCATTGAAATAAAATATGCAGTATTTACCTTTTTTTTATTTTTATTGTTTATGCCGACTTCTGGGCTCTCCTCCCGTGGGAGTAGGCGTGTTTATCGGCTTCACAATGGTCCCTGGGAAGTTTTTTTAGCTATTTCCCAGGAATCAGTGGGGGACACAGTCATGCCGAAATCTCGTGAGATTTCGGAAGGAGGACGCCGGTCACGTGACGAGGGCATGTCTGAAATTGCCATTTTGAAAGTGGGCAGGCAGCTCTATCTGCCATTACCACTATAGCACACGAGGCAAGAAGAAGGAAAACAAAGAGGACCCTCAATGAGCATGATGGAGCGGTGGATGCTGGGAGCTCAGCGTCATCGCATCCAGGAAGTAAATGCCTGTGGGCTTCAAACGCCCACAGTGAAAATAAAAACCGCCGGACTGCTTTTTAAAAAGTTTTCCTTAGCAATGAAATCGTCACGCCGGGGGTTAAAAAAGATGCCGATCGTGACTGCAAAGACACCGTAGGAATCGCCCACCAGTGACACAGGTAAAACATTTTTTAAAAAAACGGCAGTGGAATCCCGCTTTAAAAGCGCTCGCGGCTATAATGAATTGTCTGCTCCCCATAATGAAGAAAACGGTCATTGAAAGTCATTGATAAAAAAAAGCTTTGTATTCCCCCAAATTCAATTACCAGGCCCTTAAGGTCTGGTATGGATTTTAAGGGGTACTCCACACCAATTTAAAAAAATGGCGTGGAGTTCCCCCAAAAATCCATACCAGACACTTTATCCCTCCTGAACCGTACCAGGCCACATGCCCTCAACATTGGGAGGATGCTTTGGGGGTCTGACCCCTCAAAAGCGCCACATCCCAATGTTGATGGGGACAAGGGCCTCATCCTCACAACCCTGGCCCACAACACTATTCTCTGTATTGCGGGGTGCCGACAATTTGTTTTTAGACGCGAGTACTTTTAAATGACTTTTATTCCTGCAGAAATTACACTTTGTGCAGGGACAGTTCTAAGCACAGGCAACATGCGCCCCTTTACAGGCATACTATACACACCCCCCAGGTATGAAATTTAAAGGAGTATTACACTTTTTTATTGTTTCACTTTAAGCATTCTTAAAATCACTGCTCCCGAAAAAATTTCTGTTTTTTTTTGTTTTATCATTGATGCATGTCCCCTGGGGCAGGACCCAGGTCCCCAAACACTTTTTTTTTTTTTTTGACAACTTGCATATAAGCCTTTAAAATTTGGCACTTGAAATTTCTTCTTACAGGGTGTTCCGTGGCTTTTTGAATTTGCCGCAAACACCCCAAATTGTTCGGTGACTGGGTGAACAGGCAATGTTTGAGTCGAACATTAGTTTGATTTGAACTCTAGGCTCAACCCTAGCAGGGACTACTCTAACAAGCAGGAGGAAGGCAGCGCTGGATAAACTGTTAGATTTGGTGAAGCCTATGTATCCCATGGCAGACAACTATTTGAAGGCCAAATTTAGTAGACTAAGGACCACATATAATGGGAGTGCAAGAATCTCCAGGATTCCCTGAGATCCAGAGCAGCAGATGACTTGTATGTCCTCAGACTGTGGTACTAAAACAGACTGCGTTTTTGACTGACCAGATGGAATCCAGGCCATCACTCTCGACACTTCTTCCACATCAGCTGAGTCTCCTGAAGTCCAACCTGGGCCTTCCCCCCAAGTAAAATGTGGAGGAGCCCAGCTTGACCCGGGTATAGCATTGTTGAACCTATTTCTTGACATCTTGAATCATGTTAACTAGATGTTCACAAATTTCTGATTTAACAAAGTGGTTTACATATCAATACAGTAGTGGCTAAAAATGATTTGGGGCAACAATGAAAAATGCTGGGGTCAGAATGATGGTCTATTCTATTAGCTTTCAATTTGCAACAGTCATGATATCAAAATTGTGTGTGACCAAAAAAACTATGTACCATTTTCATACACAGGATAGTCTCAGCCAGGAGGAGGCTGTGGCAAGCAGCCTGAGTGAATCCCAGATTCCCCCCCCCCCTCTGCCCTCCAACCAAAAGTAACAGAAAGGCAAGGAACCTGGAGGAGTCTGTGGCTGCTTTCCTCAAACGGGCTACTGTCACTTTACCACGACACCTGGTGCCCACAAGTCATTTGGATGTGTCGCTGTGAGCAAACTAGAACACATGGAGGGGGCCAAAGCATGATCTGAAGAAATAATTCTTCTGGCCCTAAACAATGGGGCGAGGGGCCAACTCTCCTCAAACCCACCTCCCTGAGTTGGACCACACTCCTCCACCTCTGGCAACACCACAGCCACCCAACCCACCACAGCAGCATGGAAGGAAGTGTTGAGTGATGGCCTGGGTTTGGTGTGGTCTGGCAAAAAACGCAGGCTGTTGCAAGACCACTGCTTCCCATGTCTGAGTTCTGGGCCCTATTGTGTGCCCTATTAAATTGACTCCTTAGGTTCCCAATTTTGACATTCAAATGTCTGCCCTGGGGTACAAAGGCTTTACCAATTCCAACAGTTTCTCCAGCATTGCCTTCCTCTTTTTATGACCCTATGCTCCCTATTTAAATTTAAAATGTTGGTTTTGACAAATACTTGGCTATGTTTTACTTCAAAAAGGACAGTTTGAGTAGGCAGGTACATTTCATTAATACAATGTCAAATTAACAAGGGACACCAACATAGTTGTATCTTTTGAGGTTGAATACAAGATAATGAACTAGCCAGAAATTCCGGGTTCTCCTCTCCCTTGAGCCCCCTCACCCCTATGCGAGACAACCCAGATTTTCCCCCGGACTTGGGTAACCCTTTGCTCACACTGTCTAATCTGAGCAGACCGCTTTTGGCGACTAATTGTTTCCTCAACAAAAAGATGATAGACTTTGCTCAACTCAAATTGGACTGTAGCATGCCACATTTGCCTATGTGGACATACTTCCAATTGCGCAGCTACGTCAATGCCACTAACCGTAGGCCTCACTTTGAGAGACCGAACAGACTTTGAATCGGTGTGTTTAAGGGGAGAACCAATCCCGAAGACCACATCGCTTTCCTATGCCTGGTTACAATCATTGGGTCCGTGGGAGGACCATAGACTCAGGGAGCGATGAATTCAGGAACTGGGACTACCGATCTCGGACGATCAGTGGTATAGGGCTTGCATTCTTTCACAGATGTTCTCTAGGCACAAAAAATGCAGGAAGCGGCCTACAAGGTCCTCACTCATTGGTATGCCACCCCAGTGAAAATTCACCGGTGGTACCCGCATTCGTCTGATAGGTGCTGGAGATGCGACACTGAGCGGGGCTCTCTGTTTCACATATGGTGGAACTGTAAGTTGCTGAAGCCATTCTGGACAGGGGTTAGGAATTTGATCATCCAGATCACTGAGACCAGACTTGGGTTAGACGCTGCTTGCTGCATGCTACATGTGTCACCATGTCTTTCAGACAGTACAAACATTCTCTCACGAGGTACATGTTGAATGCAGCCAACTCCCTTATTCCACTTTTCTGGAAATCTAAAGCCACACCCACCTTGAAGGACTGGTTAAACAGAGTATCCATCTGTGAGATGGAGGACACAGCGGCTCAATCTAACGAGCGAGTGGAGCGCTGCCATAAGACCTGGACTCCGTGGTTTGTCTTTAGATACTCCCAGACATATCGGGACATGATGAGTTGGGAAGGAATGCACATGTGAAAGTCAGTAGCTTACGCTGGTCCTGTGTCTCGGCTGAATCCTTCAGATATCTCCTGACCTAGGAATTACAGATTATACATCTCATGTACTAGTTAGCCAGTGATGTGTTACCTTGGTCTACTTGGTATAGGCACCCCCCCTCTCTTCCTTCCTCTTTCTTCTAGATGTTTACTATACCCTGCTCCTTCTTTAGTCTATTACTCTTTCTACCTTCGTTCCCTTTTCATATATTGGACATATGTGGGAATAGTTTGAATTGAGGTGTTATATGATGACCGAGCCTCCAAGGGCTATTTAGGCCTATTCTGGAGGAATCTGATTCTTCACAGGCAATACCTCCTGTTATAGTTCATGTAAACAATGTTGACATGTCTACGCTTTATCCTGGCTTGTAATCACTCATTTGTGTCAATTATGCACCCATGTTCTTTGTGTTTTTATTCATGCAAATAAACGTTTTCTTTAATGATAAATACAAGATAATGTGTTAACTTGACACACAACTAACAACTTATGGAGATCACGAGAAGTAGTTTTGTCATAACTCTGAATAGCAGCGAAGCAACTTCATTATTATAGCATTATAAAGAGAATGCGCTGCATTGGGAAATTTCATAATTTGCTGTGTCACAAATGTGATATCTCCATTACAAACGCTAGTTTTACAAAACTGAGCGATTCCGGCTCGTACTTGATTCTGCGAATGCGTGAACTTTTGTGCGCCGACTTGTGTACACACTATCAGAAAGTCCGACAATTTTGTTGGTGGAAAATTTGAGAACCTGCTAGCAAACATTTGTTGGCAGAAAGTCCGACAAATGTTCGCTGGAACATGCACATGGTCAGACTTTCCACTAACAAGCTCACATCCAACATTTCCCGTTGGAAAGTCCGACTGTACGCAGCATTACTGTAGTTCTTACAGAAACTGTTCTACTTTTAGCAAGGTGTAATGCAGGGTTGGCCAGTGACCTCTCACCACTCTGTCAGCAGGGGATCTACTTCTGCTTACTGGCAGTGTACCCCAGTCAATGTCCTTGCCACCTGGCTCCTCAGTTGGGAAGCAGGCTTAACCGATATTCATGGCTTTCTCCAATGCCCCAGAACAGGAGGACTGACACTGTCCCCTTTTTTTATTCAGGTGCAGTGATCCACTCCCAGCCAAGTTTCTTCAAGTTGTTGCCTCTTTTCTGGCAGCTTACACCCCCCCCCGGATGAAAGGCAGCTAACACTGGCTGTTCTGTTTTTGTCAGCAGCCACAGTTTGTCACTGATAAGACACAAATCTCCCCAAGCATAAGCAAGAGAAACGGTGTACACAGGGAACGATCGGTCAGGTTAATCTTACTCTTGCACTGCCAGTTCTGAAAACTGGGCTACACAAATGATACCTGTATTCGCCAAAAGTAATCCATACACAAACTACTTAATAAAAAACACAAATAGTACTTAATCATCCATACACAAAAACTAACCCTGCATGTTAGTTGCGGTCACTTGTATTGCCCTATGCACCCTACAAAACCCCATAGTCCTTAATCCGTCTCAGGAGTGAACAAGAGTGAATGCTTGCATTAAGGCTGGGCTTACACTATTGCAAATTTGATGCAGGTTTCCCCACATCCAATTTGCGTGTCAGGAGCCTGTGACCAGCTCAATGGAGCCGATTCACACAGCTCTGGGACTGCTGCAAAGCGCATTGCACAGGAGTCCTGTGCGTCTTCTGGTCCATTTTGGGCCCAAATTCAGCCAAAAATTCTGACTGAAGTCAGACCTGAAATGGTGAACAGGGATGCACTGGGCCCCTGCTGTGAGCCCCTTCCACACGGAGGTGTGAACCGAGCCTCAGACACAGTGGGGCCATGGAGAACAAATTGGATTTCCTGCTGAAGGAAGGCTAAATCACAGGGTTAAAAAAAGTATTTGGATGTAGCAGTACCCCTGTAGGGGCTGGCAAGTATTGTGGCCCATCTGTCACCCTGCCCGGCACTCACTTCCCAGACAAACAGTCCATGTGCTTTGTGTTTTTTTTTTTTTTTTTTTTTTATAGAGGAAATTTAACTTGGGTGGGGTAAGGGACATGTGGGATGCCCAGTAATTGCAACTTGATTTGTGACAGAACCATATACACTCTGTACATACAACTACTTCAGTCTCTTCCAGCACTTTCCTTGCTTGCAGACTATTCCTCTTCCTTCCTCCTGCACATCTCTTGACTCCCAAGAGTAGCTAACACATGTTGGGCCTGACACTCACTCAGTCAGGCCTTAGCAGTTGCCTATTTCAAGCAGGGACTGCAGACCCCTATAGTGTAGCAAAATGGAAAATAGTCTCTAGTGCCAACTGTCATACAGATGTAGTACTGCTCCCAGTCAGCCCTATTCAGGCAGTGCCTGCCCTCCTGACTGCAACTCCACTGCCCATGACACCACAGTCCACTCCACTGGCTCTGCACCCATCCCCAGGCTGCATGCACCCAGTCCTCTCAGGTATGCCTCTCCAGTCCCCCCAATTATGAATGCCACTCACCAACCCTCCTGGCTGTAACCTGTTCCTCTCCTTAAACTTGCCTGGCAATGTTATTTCTTGCTCCTCTTGTTCAGAGCCTTCATGACTTCTTGAAGGGCTCCGTCCTGCACCCGAGCCTCAGGCCCAAGGTCACCCCCCCCCCCCCCCCCCCTCCAGACTGGAGAGTTCCCTCAAAGGCCCGACAGCCTAGCATTCCATCTTCAAGCTCTAAAAAAAACTATTCCAACTGCTCCCCAGCTGGGCTGACCATAGGTATTTGAGGCCTGCTCCCTGTCAATCCAAGTTGGGGATTGGTTATGGCTCCTTGGAATACCCCAGACAGATCCACCTTCCATCTCCTTTTATTTCTAGTACTTTCCAGAAAGCTCTAGAAAAAAGGTCTTGGGGATGCTGCCCATGAGTCACCAGCTGCTTCTGAGCCACTCCCAGCTCACACAAACAAAACAGGCCTAGCTGCTGGCCTGCCTAAATTAACCTCGCCTATCACAAAAATCTTATACTAGCACCTACCTAAGTAAAGGTTGCTATACTGGGAAGACTGAACAATAGAAGGTTCTCTCCTTCAGAAATGTCCCTCTAGAGGGGGATCACGGGTCCACACAGCGGCGTGATCCAATGCACTCACCCGGACACGGAACATCTCCGATCGGCCTGTGTGATTGGCGCTCCTGATCACATGATGGCCATGTCCAATCACAGCAGTCATGTGATGTAAACAGAGCCAGTTGCTAGGCATGTCCCCAAAACGCATGCCCCCAAATAAACACCTGTCTCCCACTAAAATCACAACCCAATGATTGTCTGCACACATATCCATGACCACTAGCGTACATCTGTCCATGATCACACAAACCAATTATAAACTTACCAGATTTGTTTTTTTTATCGTGAATACCACAAAGAGCACTATTTGTACAAACAAAATGATAAAAATCTCATTTGGGTACAGCGTACCATGACCATAATTGTCATTGAAAGTGTTAGAGTGCTGAAAGTTGAAAATTGGTCTGGAAAGGAAGGCAGCGACAGTGCCTGGTATTGAAATGATTAAGATGAGGATCAGACTTGAGGCTCGTGCACACTGCAGCTAAAAACTGCTTTATATATATATATGCTTTTTCCACAAACCCTCAAAGTGGGCACAAGTTGGATAGAAGCTGCTTTTGTAGTACAGGAAACTTTGTTAAAGTTGGAGTTCAGTAGTGCGAATTAAGACCGCTCTTATTGACTAAAATGTTTTTCGTTTTTTATACTCCGTTGTGACAGAACGCTACTTGTATTGCAAGACCTCGCTCATTTATAAAATCAAAATGTATAAAAAAAGCCTTTTACAACACTCAGACCAAGTTACTCACTCACAATCCAAGGTTGTACTGTAGGAACAAAACATGCACTCTAATGCCTACCTCTAACATTTTTTCCAATTGCTTTTTTTTATTCTATCCTCCCTTTACTATAAAATTATTCATCAGCTTGTAAAATGTTAGAGGGGGTATATAATTTAACTAGTAGGTACTGAATGGCCTCACCATTCTGAAAAATGGGCATGTAAGGTCAAGTGTATGGACCAAGCAACTTTCCTCTTAAATGTGCCTCTCATGCCATTGTGTTGGAAGCTGTACAAGTACTTTGGAAGTTCAGCTATTTGACTATAAATACGCATGTCTAGCTATTATAATTTTCTTACCTTAGTGATTGTAAACCCCAAGTCATTAACTCTGACCTGGACACCTCTATCTGCAGTTATTAATTTCTGTATAAAGCCTCAATTCTTGTCTTTCTGCTGCTCCATTCCTGTTATCGGCATAACCTCTGCCAAGTTCTCAAATCCAGGAGAGAAAAGCAGCTGGAAATTTTGAGGCAACTTACAAATACATTGGCTAGTCTATTCAGTTCAGCTCTGCATGTTCCTTCATTCCTCTGCCTATGTGGAGTGGGGGCATGCCTTTCTGCCAATCAGCTGTCAGTGCGCACCCACTGCTGGAAGAGGAAACGTGTGTAGCGCTGGCTCCTGACGAGCATACACTGTTTTGGAAAGTTAATATTCCTGAAACCACAGTTGGGTTTTAGGGCTAATTTTACTAAATTATGACTTCAGTACCAGTCCAGTTGGTTTGCGCTAGGTTCTCCTTGACCGCAGGTGTTTCACCGCCAAGTGTGAGAATGCAGTTTAGCTGGGTGTATTGAGTGCCATTTTTTTTTTTTCTCTGAACCAGTCCAGTGGAAGTGTTCTCCTGCTGTGCATTGTGGGATGGGGTATTTAAGGTACTGACATCGTGTGCTACGGGGTTCCGTGCCAGAAGATTTTTCTGTCTGTTTGGTTCTGGTCCTCCTGACCAGCCCCCATGGCCCTCCTGGCCTGGGGTGCGGTTCCATGCATTTCCAAGTCTCGGGGCTGGCTAGCTGGACGCAAAGCAACTGCAGGGACAGGCCTGAATGGATATCGGGGCCTGCTGTTTCAAGAGTGGTCCGGTGCCATCTCATCTAAGGAGAGGCCCAGCAACTGGAGAAGCATCCAGGGGAGGACACTTCGGAAGGCCATGCGCAAGGCTGGCTTCTCTGAAGCAGTCTGGAGGCTCAGTTGAAGGACACTTCATGGATCTACACTCATATGGTATCGCCAAACTGCCTGAGACACTGGTACCGTATGATAGCTCTTTAAATTTGTCTGTCCCTCAGTTATGCTCAAGTCTATGGCAGAGCCTTTTCCTTAAGTATTCTACATTCAAGTCTAGCAGAGACTTTACTTGGCACCCCACTGGCTGCTAGGCCTAGTGAGGAGATCTATCCGGGGGTTTTGTGAATCCAGCTGGATTTCTTCTGTACCGCCGGCTCCTGCAGAGCACGCGCTATGTTTTTGAAATTTAAAGTTACACCTTAACTGCAGTTTGGTTTGGGTATGATTACAAATTTTGACCTCAGCATCAGTCTGACTGGACTATGGGGTGTTTGGCCTGGCCATGGGGGGCACTGTCTCCTCTGGTAGGCATGGAACCACAGTCTGGTTGGGTGCTTTTAAGGTTACTTTCTCTCGGAGCCAACACAGTGGGAGTGTCACTCTTGGTGTCTTCTGGGAGAGGGTACTTAAGATGCAGATGTCACATGGTTTGAGGTTCCGGTCCAAAAGTATGTTCTGACTCCATGTTCCTGGTCCGCCTGACCGACCCTCGTGGCCTGGGGTGCGAATCCATCCATTTCCGAGTCTCGGGGCTGGTTAGCCCGAGGCGCAGTAACAGAGGGTTCCAAGGTGGTCCGGTGCCATCTTGTTTTCGGAGAGGCCCAGCAACCAGAAACACAACTGGAGAGGACTCTTCAGAAGAGGGCCACGCACTACATGAGCTTTTCCCCTAATGAGACACTGTTTTGTTCAACATTTTTTGCAAATAAAAATCCATAGTCAGTCTCTGCAGTTCCTTGGGCCATCTACCTCTGGAAACCCCTAGATGCACACGAAGTCAAGAAGGTAACGGTAAGCCCATTCATCTCAGCCGCTCCTTCGGGGGCTACACTTCAATAAAAGATTTTCCATTTTTGGCAGTCCAAAGTACCTGAACTTCCTCCTAACCCTGTACCCTAAACTGAGATTCTGTTTCTACTTCAAATAACCTAAAAGATTCAGTGTCAGTTTCTAATTTCTTTGGGCCATCTACCACGGGAAACCCTAGACGGAGACTAGGTCAAGAAGGTAACAGTAAGCCCAATAAAACCAGCAGCTCCTATGGGGGGTCAGTGCTACACGTGATTTCTAACATGATCTGCACTTAGAAGGAGATCTATATATATTTCTCAAATTTGAGCATGAGTAGAAATTGTAATACATCCCAGGCCATATGCAGTAATCCACAGCCAATGTCCCATACTGACCCCACCTGTAGGGGTAATTCTGTGTCTGCTTTGTACACTGCTACTTTAACTTGCTACAAACTTGGTTTGCAAAGGCATTTGGTGTACACAAAGTGGATTTACATCCTTTGTCTATTGAACAATATATTTTAATGAGGTTTTGTGCCTGGCATTCAGCTTTAAGGCATTGTGTGGGCATATTACTAGGCTTGCAGCATAGGCAGTGTTTGCCCTACATCTGTTATCTGACACAGCTACAAGATCACTCCTAAATCCCTGGTGTGAATTGACCTTATTGCTACTTATCCACTTCAGCCCTGGAGGATTTGGCTGGCCAAAGACCAGAGCACTTTTTGTGATACGGCACTGTTTCGCTTTAACTGACAATTGCGCGGTCGTGCGACGTGGCTCCCAAAATAACTTTTTTTTTTTTTTTTTTTTTTTTTTTTAGACAAATGGAGCTTTCTTGGTATTTGAGCACCACCTGTTTTATATTTTACATTCTTGAAAAGCAGTATTTAATTTTTGCTATAATATCCCCAAAAGTATATAATACTTTTTTATTTTTTATTTTTTTTCCCTCAGTTTAGGCCGATAAATATTTTTGGCAAGAATCACAAGCGCTTGGTTTGCGCAAGTTGTAGTGTCTACAAAATGGATAGATTTAAGACCTTTTTATTTTTTACTAGTAATCGCAGTGATCCCTTTTTTTTTTTTTTTTTTTTGACCTGTGACATGGCGTACAGACCACACTTGGTGCCATTTTGGGACCATTCACATTTATACAGCAATCAGTGCAATTTAATACATTGATTACTGTGTAATAGTTACTGTAGTGAAGGGGTTAACCAGGAGGGGCACTGCAGGGGTTAAGTGGTTCCTAGGGATTTGGTCAAACTGGTGGGGGGGTGGGCTATGTGTGACATGACACTGATCACCGCTCCCGATTACAGGGAGCTGTGATCAGTGTCCTGTCACTAGGGCAGAACAGAGAAATGCTTGTTTACATCAGCATTTCACCCATTCTTCCTTTCCGTGAGACGACTGCAGGTATCCGCATGGACATGCTATCCAAGCCCTGTGAGATCACGTAATGTGATTTTTGCACAGCAGAGCCAACTTGCTGCAGTAAAACTCTGGCGGCTGGTCCGCAACCAGTTAAAGCATGGTGAACGTTTCCAAAAGCATTCAATTAAGGACTGGGAAGTGATGCCTAATGCTAGTGAAACAATGCTATATAGGTAGATTTCTCATGGTGGTTGAAGTTCAGCTTTTAAATTGTTAGAAGGCATTAAGATACCTTTAAAATTTACCTATCCTACAGCAAATGTCAAAGCTGGATTTCTTAAACTAATGTGTGTTTTTGTGTTTTTTGTTTTATCCTAGCTGATAATTCCACACTTTCGCTACACCCTAGAAATAAATACCTTTGCAAGGACGAGGCTCATTGGACCAGGTGGCATCTTTGATCAAGTAAGGACCAAATCGCTGGCTATTTTTTTGCTGGTCAGCCTGTTCCATTATTGCCTGGCAAAGTGATGTCAAACAGAGCACAATCGGTAAAATACACACTTCGCTTTTGTGCTTCAAGAGCAAAGTACCCAATTGATCAAAAAATAGAAAATGCAAGAAAAATGTTACTGTTCTGGTGGTTGGGAGATGGGGTGGGGTAAAGAATTTGTGGATGGAGACTGAATCATTGCTTTGTGCCAATGTCTGCCTATAACTATTTTTGTTAATTAATATGCTTTATATTTAGGGCTTTATTTTCTTTCCATACTGCCTAGGCACATGTAAAAGATGTTTGTTTTCCCCTTTTTTGTTTTCAACAATTGTACGCAATTGTTACTGAACAAAACTAAAAGATTGTAATCTACGTTGCATACAACATACTGCCATCCAAATTTCCAGAGTGTTCTTTTGCACCTCCAGTCCCTCAGGCTGGGTTCACACTTATGCAACTTGGATATGGGTTTCCCCGCATTAAATTTGCATTACTGGAGAGTGACTGGCTCTCAATGGAGCCGGTTCACCCATCTCTGGGAGACAGCCGCAGATCGCACTGCAGAAGTGTCCTGTGCGTCTTTGGATTTGTTTCAGGTCTGAATTCAGGCAAATATTTGGACCTATTTCAGACCTGAAGTAGTGGACAGGGATGCACAGGACCCCCTGCTGTGCACCGGGGCTACACGTAGTGTGAGCCCAGTCTCAAAGTGGAATTGAAGCCAAAACCAAAGATATAATATATTGCAGCTTACCAGTCTTTAGATGTCTCCTTGTTTTTCACCCACCTGGTGATCCTGCCAGTAACGCCTCCCTTGTGTGTTTTTTTTATTTATTTTTTTAGTACCCCCATTCTAAATGAAGGGGCACAGGGGGCATATTTGGAAAGCAGCTGTTAGTCTGGGGGCAGAGGAATGCTATCCTACTCGAATGTACCTAGACATTACCTTCATCACAATAAGAACCCATATGGTACTCAATT
Organism: Lithobates pipiens; assembly: GCF_037356315.1. Taxonomy (NCBI): domain Eukaryota; kingdom Metazoa; phylum Chordata; class Amphibia; order Anura; family Ranidae; genus Lithobates; species Lithobates pipiens. Next base: position 594,527,810 of record NW_027507748.1, on the reverse strand, counting down.
TCAAATCATTTAAGTTTGTTCCTCACTGGAGAGGCGATTCTAGCCTGAGGTGTCACGTCTTGAGACATTCTGGCTTTGACTAGAAATCATATTTGCCTAATGGCATGAACATTGACTGGGACATTAACGCCTTCAAGCATAATGCCCCCTTTTTTTTTTTTTTTTTTCTCATTTGAGATTTTATATAGGTTTACAGGAATGGAATATGGCTGTTAGCAAATGTTAAACCTATATTTCAAATTTTGTCATGCCAATGTGTATACCTAACCCTTTGTAGAAGTATTTACTGCTGTGATTGGACCTGATGACTCTCTCTATCCTTGTCGCAAGGCTTAGATTTTATACATGGAGGTCATGTGATCTGCATCTCTTCACTCATGGATGTCACTCTGCTCACCGGCATTCAATGGGAGATGTGGCATGCATGCCATCCATCATGCTGGACAGGCATCAGTGCCATGAATGGATTGATGCCAAATTGATTATACGATTATTTGTAACTATATATGCGCAGTGTAGGGGAGCAGGATCATACCCCAGTTGAAATCCTGTAAGACAAAGTGTTGGCTTATTGCTAGCTAGCTCTACACATTGGTTTTTGGATATCTCTGGTGATCAGTGATTTTTATTTTTATTTATTTTTTTTTTTTCTGTACACATCATTGTGATGTTAGTATTTTATATTAAATGAACCTATGTTTTTCAATCTGCACTGTGGAAGCTTTTTTTCACGATTCGATTTACCAACCTTTTTGCTTGACGTGAGTTCCGTGGGTGTCTCTTGCTGTTCCGGTGGTCAAGGTCTAAGATCCTGTATCCATTCCTAAGCTTGTTTGACCCATTGCTGCTGGTGTCAGTCCACCACTTCTGGCAAGAGTACTTACCCTTGAGTGGTGGATGCAGTCCCTGGTGTTTCTTCTACAGATAGTGGTTCATCTTCATTTGTATAGACCAGCCTTTCTCAACCTTTTCAATAGAGGAACCCTTGAAGTAACCTTCTGGTCTCAGGGAACCCCTGATAAAAATTGCACATGTACGTCTGATCACTGGGAAGAATGCTCCTTATTTGTGGTCATTGAAAATAACCCCCCCCCCCCATTTACAGATAGCTAAAAGGATAATTGGTGTCAGTGGGAAATTATCTGAGCGACAAATTGCTCAAGGAACCCCTGGAAACCTCTAGAGCAGGGACTTGCTATTAGGGGACCTTCAGCTCTTGCAAAACTACAAGTCCCATCATGCCTCTGCCTTTGGCTGTCAGTCTTGCTATGCCTCATGGGACTTCTGCAATAGCTGGAGGTCCACTAATTGCATATGCCTGCTCTAGAGCAGGGGTCTCCAAACTGGGCCAGATGTGGCCCGTGGGGGGAATGTTTCATCCACTGATACTAACAATGGGACATCCCCCCCCCCCCTCCCACCACCACCACCAATGAAGGGGCACAATTTCTCCCAATTGCACCAAAGATGGGGCACTATTCCCTCCCCCCTCCCATGATGCCAACTATGGGGCACATTTTCTCCCAATGACGTGGCCTAATTCCCCCAATAATGGGGAACAATTTCTTCCAATTACACCAATGATGGGACAATTCCTCCAAGTGATTCCAACAATGGGGCACAATTCCTCCACTGACACCAATGATGGGGCATACTTGGCCCACTGAGACAAACAACCTTTTCTACTCCCAAAGGTCAGTCCGGCCCCCTAAATTCTGAAGAACGGTAAACTGGCCCTTTGTTAGAAAGTTGGGAGACCCCTGCTCTATGAAACCCTGGTATAGACTGCACTTCTCATTCATATCTGTTTAGTGGGTTGAGATTCATTCCAACACGAATGTTGGTGGACTTTCCTGTTTTATCCATATTTTAGAATTGTAGTTCGTTCTTCCTTCATCAGCATTGATTTGCACAATTATAGCTAGCACTTTATGACACCTGCTGGACAGATGGTTCTGTTGAAAAATAGACTTGCTGACCAGCTCATCAGGTGAAAATAAAAAAACCTAACGGAAAACGAACGCAAGCATCACATCTAAGATTTGCTAAGCTGCACTATAATACAAATTTGCTTTTGGATTTTTTACCGCCTTAAAGTGTGTGCAAAATACACAAAGTACATATCTGCCATATGTGCACATTGCAATATATTTTCTCTTCAAATACAATGCAAGTACAGAAAAATACCTGATCTGACAGTAATCCAGTGAGCTTACTTCCTATTTGGACTGACAACAGTGCTTGTGCTGCACTGAAATTCTAAGCAGTGCTGTCAACCCTGCCTGCTGTGCCTTTCCACATGCTTGCATTGATTTCACAAAATTAATGGAGTCTTTTCATTGCCAAGAGCTTGCTCACTAGTGTGTAGGTTAAGGGCTCTTGGGATTTGTAGATCCAGGGGTATACCTATGCAAGACCACTTTTTTTTTATTTTTTATCACCTTTGTAAGTTTTCTAAACTCCGTCCCATTCTTTCCCTTCCAAATGCCAAAAAGTTGGTACATGCTTTTGTCTCCTCCCAGGCTGGATTACTGTAACTCTTCTCATTGGGATTCCTAAGTCTGCAGAGGCTTCAGTACATCCAAAACGCTGCAGCAAGGATCCTGATGAGTGCGGAAACATGAGCATATTACCTCCATTGTCTTCCTGTCTCCGCCAGGATTGAGTATATGGTTTCTCTCCTCACATACTAATGCATACATGGATAGGGGGGGGGGGCCCTATCTCAAACTACAAAATACATCACGTTCTCTCCACTGTACTCATTCAAAACTTCTTTAAATACCTAGAACTAGACTGAAGACAATGGGAGACAGGGCTTTTTGTGCAGCTGCCCCACACTTGTGGAATGCCCTACCTGACATTTTGAGAGCCCCTCAATCTGACGGTTTTAAAAGTCTTAAGACATTTCTTTTTAGCGAAGTATTTTTGTTCTTTTTAGATGTTCGCTTTGTTGTATGAACTGTTTTTTAACCTGTAGCACTTTGAGATCTTTTGATGAAAAGGTTGTTTTTATAAATTTTTACACATTTTGTTTTTTTCTGTATTCCCTCCTCAAGGCTTTTGTGACTGGGAAAGGAGGGATTCCAGTTCTTATGAAGAAAGCAATGGCTGAGCTGACCTATAGCAGGCTTTGTCTTCCTGATGATATAAAGGGAAGAGGAATGGAGCACATTTCCAACTACTTGTATAGAGATGATGGCATGAAGATCTGGGCAGCTATGGAAAGGTAAAAATCTTCCATATTCAAAGACAAGAATGCTTAGTCTACAACCATCTGCGGTCCTACCTCACTGAAATCAACCTTCGTGCTTGAAGCACTCCATAGTAACTGCCCTACTAAAACTCATTTACGAACTTTTAAAACCAATTGCCATTACTCCATACTCATTACTAGACCTCTCTGCAGCCTTTAATACTGTTGACCACTCGCTCCTTCTCAAACTCCTCTTTGTTGGCCTCCAAGATTCTGCTTTTTCCTTTCTATCATAGCGCTCCAGTGTTGCCTATAACTGTCTGCTCCTCTCCACTTCCTCTTTCCATAGGGGGTCCCCCCCCCCAAGGCTCTGTTCTTGGACCCCCTTCTCTTCGTACACCTCTCTTGGTCATGTGATAAACTCCCACAGCAGCTTTCAAAGCCATCTCTACACAGATGACACCCAAATCTCTGCTCTTCAGATCACTCCTCCAATCTCCTCACATTAACTGATATATTAACATGGATGTCACATCACTTCCTAAAACTTTCTAAAACCACCCCTGTGAAAGTTCCACCCTGCTTGTTCCCTTCAAGATCAATAATACAACTCAGTCCCTCACCTCACGTCAGAGTACTACCGGTAGGTATACTCCTAGACTATGATCTGACCTTTCTAATCCAAATCTCAGTCCAAAAGCTTGTAGACTTCACCTCCTTAAAATCTTTACAATTTGCCCCTTTTTAACCACTTAAGCCCCAGACCATTTTGCAGCTAAAGGACCAAGCCCCTTTTTGCGATTCAGCACTGTGCCGCTTTGGCAATTGTGCAGTTGTGCGACGTGGCTCCCAAACAAAATTGCCATCCTTTTTTCTCCACAAATAGGGCTTTCTTTTGGTGGTATTTGATCACCTCTGCGTTTTTTTATTTTTTGCGCTATAAATAAAAATAGAGCGACAATTGAAAAAAAAAATGCAATGTGTTTTACTTTTTGCTATAATAAATATCCCCAAAAATATATAAACGCTGTTCCTCAGTTTAGGCCGATAAGTATTCTACATATTTTTGGTAAAAAAAAAATCACTAAGCGTTTATTGGTTTGCACAAAAGTTGGTGTCTACAAAATAGGGGATAGTTTTATGGCATTTTAAACTTTTTTTTTTTTTTTTTTTTTTTTTTTTTTTACTAGTAATGGCGGCAAATATATGTATGGTATACAATTTTGACACATTTTTGGGGATCATTGGCATTAATACAGTAATCAGTGCAATTAAAAATGCATTGATTACTGTAAAAATTTCATTGGCAGTGTAGAGGTTAAGTGTGACCTAATGTGTTTTTCTCAAGTCATCTTCCAGGACGGCACACCTGAGATGAGAGGCTCTTCCCTACAGGAAACACAATCAATCTACAGCTGTTTTAAGTCCCCACCTTTCCCCTTGATCCTCGGTTTTTGATTGTTTCTCCCTACACAACGAAACTTTATTTTTTATTTTATTTTTTTCCCCAAATGACCCGAAGCCTGGGGCTGGTGGTCTCCCCCTGGGAGCCGGACCACAAGCTTCGGAAGCATCCCAGTCTGGTAGGATATTCTTATTCTTCCTGGGGGGGTCCCCCCTTATCTTTTCCTCAAGTGGGCAGCAGAAATTGGAAGAGCCCCCCCGAGTGCCGACGGACCCTGGGTACAGTGATGTACCCAGAACTTCAGGGGCAATGCTATCTCCCCTCCTTACCTGTCCAGGGGGCTGTTCAGACGGGGGTACTGGCCATTGGTTCTTTCCAGGGGGATCGTGTCCCCGACACCTGGGATCCAGGTAGCCCTCGTGGGCTGCTGGAGAGGGCGTTGTGATAAGCACCCGCATCATTTTCAAACTTCAGGAAAATGGCGGCGCCGTTCTTACCCAGGAAGGAATGCTGAGTCAGCAGGAACAGGTTCCCACATCCTCCTTTCGCTAGAGCAAGGAGGCACCAGTTTACTATGGTGGATGTCTGCCTAAACCAGATGGAAATAAGGAACGGAAGGCATTGCCCCGCCCATGTGTATATACTGACTGGTACAGTGCAGGACACAGCCTAACCTTGCACCTCCCTATGGGGACAGCAGTGGGGGGGGGAACTTTGGCGGCTATCCTCCTTTCGTGTGGACCATAAGGATGGAAAAGCAAGCCCAGTGGCTGTGGCAAAAGGGGATGATAACGGTGAGTACTTTCCTTTGCCTTGGGAATGGAGCTGCAAAATCCCCAATTCCAGCCAGAGGCTTTCTGGGCATTTGAGATAATCTCCCCTGGGGTCTGGATTCAAATGGCCCAGAAGCTTCTGCTAAAAACACCAGCCACAGCTCCCTTACATCAGACGCTGTATGGCGGACAGGTGGTGCAGAGGAACGAGTGTGCCTAAACCACCTCAGATGGGAAAGAGGTAGGTAAGGCATTTCTCCCTTTTGCCAGTGTGTATATACTGACTGGTGCAGTGCAGAACCTGGGGTCAGGATACAAATAGCCCAGACGCCACTGCTAAAACCACCAGCCACAGCTCCCTCTTACAGCAGAGACATTGTGGTTATTGCAACAGTAGGTTGCCAGCCTCTCCCTACATGCCCAGTTGTGGTACATTAGGGACAAATATAGCATACAGAGGGGACCTGGTAGATGAAAAAAGTTACAGGCCAGGTATACCACGGAACAAGTTATTGGGCAGTGATTGGTGGATTCAGAAGCTCCCCTGGTCAGCAGGTGCACTAGGTTACTGGCCCTATTAGCCCAGCTGCTAGGAATCTGAAGTTGTTTCAAGATGCTTGAAAGCTGGCCTAACATTCAACTATGGGCAGGGAACAAGCTTTTGTGTGGCACAGTAGGTTCCCTTGTGACAGATCCTCCTTTTGGGTGTTGCATGCTATAGGTAACGTTCATAAGCTCCAACCTCCCACTCCACCTTTACACTGTGGTTATATTATAGTGTAGGAGGTAAGAGAAACTTTTTTTTTTTTTGGGCTGCAATCCACTCAGTGGCAGATCTAAAAGGTGATTTACCATCGCTTCCTACATCCTTTTAATTGAGGATTTTCTGTGCAAACCTATGCAAGAGCTACATTGCTTGTTCTGAAGCCTGCAAGTAGCTATTTACCCCCAGGCTAAATTGTTAACCACCTCTTCTAGTGGCTGTCTCAAATTGGTCTCTATGGCTGGGCTTATTGAGACTTTAGTTGCTAATCAGCTCCATCTGGGTATGAGCTGGCTAGTGTTTGCTCAGTCTATGTAGGTAAGGTAGGACAACTACTATAGTAGGGTGTCCAGTCATTTTAGGATTTTTTCCTTCACTGGTGGTGAAGGTTTAGTATCTACAGCCCAGGCTATGCCTATGAAATTGCCCCTGTTATTTCATAAAGGGATACAGCATGACGACTCATTGGCTGCACACCAGTAGACCTCAGTATTGAAGGTTTGTCCTTGCTGGGATGTTTTTGTGGCACAGCAGAAATGCACATTGAGATTTGTGACACCTCTGCTCATAAGAGCTATACTGCTATGCATCAGAAATGCACTGAAGCTTGTTTGCTGTCCTTTGTATCCTAAAGCTACTGCTTTGGCTACAGATCAGAAAAATACAACAGTGAAGGTGGTCTGTACTTTCTGGTTTTGTGCTGCACAGCAGGAATTCACATCATTGAGTCTTGTGACATCTCTGCTCATAATGGTTATATTGCTGCACATCAGACATACACAAGATTGAGGTCTGTATGTGGGGCTTTGTGTCCTGTATTACTGCCTTATTGGTTACTTATCAAGGCAGCAGGGAAGTTTGATGGTCATGATTTGTTGCACATTGAACCTGGGCAAGGGGTAGTACATATACTGCCTTTGGTAATCGGTGCACCACCGCAAAGTGGCGTTGATTCAGACAGTGCTATTAATGGCAATGGCTGACTATTTTAAGCATGCAATTTGACATGTTGAGTCGCATGACAAATCCTTTGAATAGAGAGCACATCCATATTGAGAGTATTTTATTGTTGCACATCAGACATGTACAAGATTGAGGTCTGTCTGTGGGGGTTTTGCGTCCTGTATTGCTGCCTTATCAGAAAGGCAGCAGTGAAAATTCATGGTTCGGATTTGTTGGGTTACATAGCAGAAATACAAATTGAACTCCTGCCAGGGGTAGTACATATACTGCCTTTGGTAATCCGTGCAGCAACACAAAGTGGGTGCTAAGTGAATCCAGTCTTGTGGGTATTGCCAAGCTGGCTGAAAGATCCAGGTATCACAAAAGTGTTCTACAAGTTTGTTTCCTGAATGCTCTACAACAGTCTGTGGCAGACATATTCCTGTATGTTCTACAACGTCTGTGGCAGAGACTCGTTCCTGAGTAAAGCACCTTGTTGGCTGCTAGGCCTTTTGAGAGAAGGACTATCCAACTTGAGTAAACATACAGTTGTGAATGGCTATTCTCTGGATTTAGTCAAAGAAAGTCCTTCATCATTGACTTTGACACTAATGTCGCATACACACGATCAGAATTCTTGTCAGGAAAAGCTCTGGTGGTTTTCCTGACTGAATTGGGCTCAAGCTGTCTTGCCTACATAGTCATACCAAATTCCGATCATTTATAACGCGGTGACATACGACGTGACTAGAGAAGTTCAATAGCCAATAGCTTCTTTCTCATGGTTGAATCTGAGCATGTGTGATTTTTGCCGTGTCGGACTTGCATACACACGATCGGAATTACTGATAGAAAGTTTTTCCGTCAGGAAAATTGAGAACATGCTATCAATTTTTGGCTGGCAGGAATTTTGACAGCTAAATTATGATGGGAACATACACACGGTCGTATTTTCCGATGAAAAGCTCTCATCGGTCTTTTTCTGGCCGTAATTCCGATCGTGTGTACTCAGTACCTGAACTTCCTTCCTAATACTCTGATCCTATTTTAAGGGACTGTTCATGTTTTTGCAAATAAAAATTCCTTTATGCGGATCTGTAGTCAGTCTCAAGTTACTGGGCCATATACCACGGGAAACCCCTAGACACAAATCGAGGAGAAGGTAACGGTAAGCCCAAACAAACCAGCAGCTCCTTCGTGTCTTTGTGTGTGCTTTTCTGTGCTCCCCTTTCTGTCACTTAAATATTAAAATGTTGGTTGTTAGCACATGGGCACTGTGGCATGAATGGTTCCTTATACTGCCTCTCCCTCCCCCAGCATAAACTCTACTGTACAATGAAACACAAGTGGCCAATACCAGTTCAAAATCTTACACTGCTTTTATCAAAAAAGTCTTGATGAATACAATTCTGCATTCATCTGTTTTTCTATCTGTTTGGACTTGGCTTTCATGTGCATCTCCCTGAAAGTAAGTTAATTGTTTTTCTTTTCAGTTTTGTGTCCAACATAATTAATTACTATTATACAAGTGATGCGATGGTCAAGGAAGACCCTGAACTTCAGGCCTGGGTAGCTGAGATTTTCAAGGAAGGATTCCTCCAAAATAAGTCTTCAGGTATACTTTCACTCCAGTGTTTACGTGCCTTTAGTCAACACTGACTAATTTCTTAAACATGAGTTCTATTGTCCATGTAAAGATGTGGTACAAACAACCATTCAGGTGCCTCTGAATCTGGTTAAGTTTAAACTGGGTCTCTTTTACGATGAATTTATGAAACATTCTCCAGTATGCTGTCATTTCAGCCATCAAATGTCCCCTCACTTGCATTATTTTGAGTATTATAAATTCAGCTGCTTGCTTTTGCCTCAATACTGGACAAGATCTGTTGGTGAAGAAAAGATTAGCAGGTGGAACATTGACGCACATCCCACCACTGTTTTTGAATTTGCATTACATTTAGGTAGCAACTTCATATTTCTGAGCGCAACATCTTTACCTGTGTTGTACATGGAAGCAAATATTTAAAGTTTTTAGTCATGTTTTGTGGTGAATGCATATTAACTGATGTTAAATTGAACCTGTGACCAGCCTGCTCCAGATATTTATAGATTAACAAGCAGCAAATGGACTTTAAAAATGGCATGTGTAGCTGCAGGCACTATGGAGCAATTCATCTTCAAATTTCACAACAGAAAGCAGAAGTACTGCAACTGGTCAAATGGTTCTCTGCAGCTCAGTTTACCCTTTAATGGTGTGACTCGTTACCAGCTTTGCGCTCATGTTTTCCCTCCCAGCTGTGTATTAATGGGCTTCTAGACTTATAAACAGAGTAAAAAGTATCTCTGTCCCTGTGGGTTTCCTCAAGGTGTTCTAATTTGACCCACTAAAGATTAAAAAATGTATTTTACAAAGAATCTTTATTTAAAAACCAACCAGTCTATGGGCAGCTTTAGCAATTTAATGGGTTAGAAAACCTTGTTAACCTCTCCCTGCCCCTGCTATAGCTGAAAGACTGCTACAGCACGGGCCTAAATTGCCGGAAGGGGGTCCATGCATGTCCTCCCATGCATGAGTTGACTGTGTGCCCGCTGTGAGGCTCGCAGGGCGCTCTCTGTGATCAGTGAGTCAATGAGACTGCTGACCGGAGTAAGGGGCTGATCCCAGCCCTTATTCACGTGATCAGCTGTCAGCCACATGATGTAAACAGAAGATCGTAATCAGATTATTATATATTTTTTTTCCCCTCACGCTAACAGCGTGAAGAGGAAAAAAGAGGAACATCGGTCCTGCGCTAAGCAGTGCTCACCAGTGTCGCCTCATCAGCACACAGCAATGAAGGTGAAATTACCTGTTTGCAACATTTTATAACTGTTTTTTTTTGTTTTTTTTGCTTAAAAAGATCATCAAAAGAGCTTCATTTGTGTGAAAAAGATTTAATTTGGGTAGAGTGTTGCATGACTGTGCAATTGTCATTCAAAGTGAAAATTGGCCTGAGCAGGAAGGGGGTTTAAGTGCCCAGTAAGCAAGTGGTTAAAGAACTATAGGCAAAACTTTTATTTTGGATGGAGTAAGGGAGGGTTCTAACCTTCTTCTTTTTTTTTTTTTTTTTTTTTTTCTCTTCTGCCAGTCACAGGAAGTGACGGAAAATCCTTGCAAATTAAGGGATTATCCCTGCAAATTAGGGGCATTTATTTGGGACCCCCGGTTCACATGAACTAGTGCCCCAATTGGATGATTTTCCCTTAATTACTTTTCTGGGGATAACCCAGAATTTGAGCTTTTTATTTTACTTTCATTTTTAATGTGTTTGGTAAACAGGACAAATAAAGGATGAATCTCCCTAACTGGGGCACAGACAACAATACAAACTGACAAGCGTTCCAATCCATTCTCCACTCTATCCAAAACCAAAAACGTTTGGTCTGTAGTTATGCTTTAAAACGTTCCTATTTAGGCAGTAGCACAATGTAACATAAACATTTATGTCTCTACAGCATTCATGTTTAGAGGAAAATCTGTGCCTGAAAACTTTTGAAAGCTTGTCAGATCATGCATTCACATGTAATTGTTCTCCAAAGTATATGGCCTATTGTCTTGTATCCATTCTGAATAAGCAGAGGAAATCACTTAAACTTGGTTCTCTTTCCTGACAGAAGTCCCATCTTCCTTGGGAACGAGAGACTCTCTGATCAAATACCTGACAATGGTGATCTTCAGATGTTCTGCTCAGCATGCAGCTGTCAATAGTGGTCAGGTGAGTATGATTGTACTGTCCTTGTGCAAATAAATTAACAATCCAGAATCAGAATTGCATAAGTTTAGCCAGTTACAAGCATTTGGCCTTGGAGACCCCCATTGTATCAGTGTCCCTCCACCCCTTTTAGAGACTTCCAGAGAGCAGAGACACCCCCACCCCCTATATCAACGCCTCCTGCCCTCTTTAAGACCTATTCAGATTGCATTACCAGTGGGACCTGGAAGCCAGTGCAAGCACAGAGGAAAGTGAGAGCCGAGCTAAGGGCGCAGAGCTGGGAGTTGGAGCTGCTCTAGGGCTATATACCTCCCACTGTGCAGCAACCAAGGTGTCATTGGTTGCTAGGACACCAACCAATGACCGCAAAGGAGATCATCGCAGCAGTTGGTGTGAGGTGCCAGATTGTGCAGTACTGAAGTCAGAGAGGCGCAGCCAAAAGGAATCCTCACTGGGTTAAGGATAGCCTATTGAATGGAGTGCAGTGCTGGAACCTGGTTTGACATTGGCTCCATCCCCAGAAGTCAGTACCGACTGGATCCATCCAGTAAATGTCCTGTGTCCTCGGAACCCGGGTGACTGTGTCCCAGAAACATAATGGGTCCACAGTTCTGCGGGTCGCAGGAGTAAAATTATTCAACAGCTGGTCTAACATATCCATTAAATGTCACAGGGATCAAACTAAGAAGGTTCGGATGTCGTAAGATAAAGGCAGCAGTTTCTTTCTCCTTTTTTTTTTTTTTTTTTTTTTCTCCTTTTTTGTTCTCCCAGGAGAGGTGGTTTGATGTCGTCATCCTGAATTCCAAACAAAAGTTGTAACAGGTTTTCATTTAAACCAATCTATTCTTCCTCCTTTCTCCCCAGAGCCTCAATCTAAGGAAGAGAAGGCACTACGTTCCCTTGATGTAGTAAGAGCGAGCAGAATCTATTTAACTAGTTGCTGACCACCGGCCGTCAAATGACGGCTAGGCGGCGCACCTATTGTAGCGGGAGGAAGTCATATGACTTCTTCCCATTTTAAACAGGGAATGCGCATCCCTGTTCCTTCGGTGGTGGCGTGTCACGGAGACGCCATTTGCCACGGGGGGTGAACAGCCGTTGGGTATGGCTGTTTATCACATGATCGGCCGTGATGAAGTCACGGCTGATCAGATGGTTGCACTCCCACTGTGCACGGTGCGAGCATGTCGGTGGCGGGGTGTTCCTGGGAACACTGCTCGTCACCGACGCTGGTAAACAGCCATTGGCTGGCTGTTTTACACAGCCGATCAACGTGGGTAAACGGCGGTAATGAGATGTTACCGGGTTCTCCTCGCACACCGATCGTGTGTGAGCAGGAGATTGTGGTAACATCTCGTTAACACTTACAGTACACACATCACACGGATTGCCCCCAATAAAGAGGACCTGTCGCCATCCATCATACTGCCTGGCGCTCGCAGTCTATCCGAGTGCCTGGATATTTGTCACCAGCTCATGCCTCAAAGAATATACGGTGGGGTGTTTGCTTTCCAAAATGGGGTCATTTTGTGGGTAATTCCATTGTCCTGGTGCTCCAGGACCATCAAAAGTGTGATGGGTAGGAATGACATGAGATGTCGTTTGTTCTCCTAGAACGCCTGAAAGTACTACTTCAATATTCGGCCTCTGTATGTGGCCAGGCTGTGTAAAAGTCCTACACATGTGGTATCACCATACTCGGGAGGAGTAGCAGAATGTTTTGGGGTGTAATTTTTGCTATATACATGCTATGTGTTAGAAATATCTTATAAATTGTCAACTTTGTGTAAAAAAAAAAGGCATTTTTCCAAAAACTTCTGGAAAACGAACCGTTCAAGACTCATTATGCCTCAGATTATACGTTGGGGTGTTAGCTTTCCAAAATGGGGTCATTTTATGGGCAATTCCATTGTCCTGGTACTCCAGGGCCTTCAAAAGTGTAATAGGTGGCTGTGAAATGTGTCATTTTTGCTCGTAGAACATCTGAAAGTGCCACTTCAATGTTGGTGCGCTGTATGTGGCCATGCTGTGTAAAAGTCTCACACGTGGTATTGCCTTACTCAGGAAGAGTAGCGGAATGTATTTTGGGGTGTAATTTGTATGCATATGCTGTCGGCGCAATAACCTGATTGGCACCATAGTTTGTAGACTGTACAACTTTCACAAAGACCAAATATACACTAATGTGTGTTATCTTTACCAAAGATATGTAGCAGTATAAAAATTGGACAAAATTTATGAAGAAAAGTTACTAATTGGCAAAACGGGCATTTTTTAAGTTTAATATGGGTACAGTGTGGCATGACTGAGTAATTCATTCAAACTGAGTGCTGAAAGCTGAAAATTGGTCTGGTCAGGAAGTGGGTGTAAGTGCACTGTATTGAGGTGGTTAAAGGCGACCGCTCGGGTTTGCAAAAACATGTTTTGTTTGTACTGCCAGAGGGTCCAAAATGTGTATAGGCAGCGTCAAAATCCTTATGTTGGAGCACACTCATCCAAGGCGATTTAGTGTCTTTTCGGTGGTGCATCATACCTCTATGGCTCAGATCTGTAAGGCTGCGACTAGGTCTTTGGTTCATACGTTTCAGATTTAATCAATTTTAAAGGTCATGAGGATATTTCTTTTGGGCGCAGTATACTGCAGGCTGCAGTATGGGTCCTCTGGCCTCCTGTTTGTCTTCTCCCTCCCTTCAGTTGCCATTGCTATGGGACATCCCACATATTAAGTACTATGGCTCTGTCCTCTGATGTAAGACAAGAAAACTGGATTTTTGAAAAGGGCTTGCCTGTAAAATCCTTTGATGTACATCAGGGGATACACAGGTCCCTCCCTTCTTGGTATACACTTGTATTGCTTGGCTACAAAACTGAGGGGTTATATAGGGAGTATACTTGCCTTGGGGCGTGCCAGTGGCCCTATATCCCATATAGTAATTACAATGGCTCTGTGTCCCCCTGATGTACCGTATATACTCAAGTATAGGCCGACCCGAATATAAGCCGAGGCCCCCAATTTACCCCCAAAAAAACTGGCAAACTTATTGACTCGTGTATAAGCCGAGGGTGAGACATGCCTGTCCATCCCTGTGTGTGTGTGTCCGTCCATCCATCCCTGTGTGTGTGTGTCCATCCATCCCTGTGTGTGTGTGTCCATCCATCCATCCCTGTGTGTGTGTGTCCATCCATCCATCCCTGTGTGTGTGTGTCCATCCATCCATCCCTGTGTGTGTGTGTCCATCCATCCATCCCTGTGTGTGTGTGTCCATCCATCCATCCCTGTGTGTGTGTGTCCATCCATCCATCCCTGTGTGTGTGTGTCCATCCATCCATCCCTGTGTGTGTGTGTGTGTGTGTGTGTCCATCCATCCATCCCTGTGTGTGTGTGTGTGTGTGTGTGTGTCCATCCATCCATCCCTGTGTGTGTGTGTGTGTGTGTGTGTCCATCCATCCATCCCTGTGTGTGTGTGTCCATCCATCCATCCCTGTGTGTGTGTGTGTGTGTGTGTCCATCCATCCATCCCTGTGTGTGTGTGTGTGTGTCCATCCATCCATCCCTGTGTGTGTGTGTGTGTGTGTCCATCCATCCATCCCTGTGTGTGTGTCCATCCATCCATCCCTGTGTGTGTGTGTGTGTGTGTGTCCATCCATCCATCCCTGTGTGTGTGTGTGTGTGTGTGTGTGTCCATCCATCCATCCCTGTGTGTGTGTGTGTGTGTGTGTGTGTGTGTGTGTGTGTGTCCATCCATCCATCCCTGTGTGTGTGTGTGTGTGTGTCCATCCATCCATCCCTGTGTGTGTGTGTGTGTCCATCCATCCATCCCTGTGTGTGTGTGTGTGTGTCCATCCATCCATCCCTGTGTGTGTGTGTGTGTGTCCATCCATCCATCCCTGTGTGTGTGTGTCCATCCATCCATCCCTGTGTGTGTGTGTCCATCCATCCATCCCTGTGTGTGTGTGTCCATCCATCCATCCCTGTGTGTGTGTGTCCATCCATCCATCCCTGTGTGTGTGTGTGTCCATCCATCCATCCCTGTGTGTGTGTGTCCATCCATCCATCCCTGTGTGTGTGTGTGTGTGTGTGTGTGTGTGTCCATCCATCCATCCCTCCCTGTGTGTGTGTGTGTGTGTGTGTGTGTGTCCATCCATCCATCCCTCCCTGTGTGTGTGTGTGTGTGTGTCCATCCATCCATCCCTCCCTGTGTGTGTGTCCATCCATCCATCCATCCCTGTGTGTGTGTCCATCCATCCATCCCTCCCTGTGTGTGTGTGTGTCTCCATCCATCCATCCCTCCCTGTGTGTGTGTGTGTCTCCATCCATCCATCCCTCCCTGTGTGTGTGTGTGTGTCTCCATCCATCCATCCCTGTGTGTGTGTCCGTGTGTGTGTGTGTGTGTCCAGCCTACCTGTGTCCCGAGCCTCCGTCCCGTGCCGTGCCTTGCCTCCTTGCCTCCGTCCCGTCCCGTGCCGTGCCTTGCCTTGCCTCCGTCCCGTGCCTTGCCAGGATCGCCGCTCTTCGTCGGCGCCTCGGCGGCCATTCTAAAATTCAAAAGCCGCGCCTCCGCCTTCGCCTGTGATAGGCGGAACACTGAATTTCCCAGCAGCCTGTGTTCCGCCTATCACGGACATCGTCTCATCCTCGTCCGTAGTACGAGGATGAGACGATGTCCGTGATAGGCGGAACACAGGCTGCTGGGAAATTCAGTGTTCCGCCTATCACAGGCGAAGGCGGAGGCGCGGCGTTTGAAGGGTAGAATGTCCGCTGTCTGTCTGCTCGACACGCTGATCGAGCAGGCAGACAGCGATGACTCGAGTATAAGCCGAGGGGGGCACTTTCAGCCTCAAAAAAGAGGCTGAAAATCTCGGCTTATACTCGAGTATATACGGTACATCAAAAAAGGATTTTACAGGTAAGCGGTTTTAAAAAATCCTGTTTTTTTTGCCTCTTCAAACAACTGCAAGGTGAGCCAGTTCCCCTCATGCTACACTCATCCATTAGCAGAGGGGATGGATGCCTGGACCCATCCCTGGGTTGTGCAACTGGCCTATGCCTTCCCTCCAATTTCTTTAATCCTGAAATTCCTGAGATTCCAGAATTTGACAGTCATCGCAGTATTGCCTTACTGGCCTCAGACTATTTTCTCTCTGGCAATGGATCTCGGCATGTGCCCACCTCACTATTCTCATGACTCATCTCCTGTTGCAAGGACAGATCCTACAATGATCCGCAACCATCATGACTGGCCTCAGTGGCCTGGAGATTGAAACTTTACGAACTCTGTTACAAGAGTTTGTAAAGTTCTAATGGCCTCTAAAGAACATCCCGAGTCCCAGAAAGGGGTCAGCCAATGCAATCTACTCTAGAATATGGAATAGGTTTACAAGCTTTGCAGCTGGATGTCAGTTTGACCCTAGTGACCCAAATGTATCTCAAATCCTGTCTTTCCTGCAATCCAGATTGGATTTGGGGCTTGGGCTAAGTTTGGCCTAAGGTGCAAATTTCAGCCATCTTTGCTTTTACCCAAAAGAAATGGTCAGAAATCCTGCTGGTGGAGCACTTCATGAGAGCGGTGCTTGGACTACGCCCTCCCAAGAGAAATGGGTTCCCTCAATGAGACCTGGAAGTAGTTCTCAATATTCTAGCAAACCCTCCTTGTGCTCTGCCTGTTCATTATGGGATATTACCTTTTTAAAAACAGCTTTCCTAATGGCCATAACTTCAGGGTGAAGGGTGTCATACTCCAAGAATTTGGGGCAGCCAAACCTTATTCCATTTTATAGAAGAATTGGGTCTTGGACTTTATAGGCACAGTCGACAGTTAATACAAAAATGTTTTAATCACAAAGTATACATATTTAAAAAAAAAACACATTAATGGTACCATACAAAGTGACATACAATACCGCTACTGCATGAAACACATTTTGTCTACTAGAGGATGAAAGACAAAATTGTTCCATATAATGTAGATGCCCATAAAGTATAGTTCAGATGTCAGATATGCGGTGTGATGGTATAGAGTAGTATGCTGTGCTCTACCGGTTATACGCTGTATTGCGCTTCTTCAGGAGCATATATCTTTGGTTGAAAATATGGGATAAATGGGTACATATAGCCATCAATAAAATGGTGGCAACCACGGAAATAAGCCAAGCCAATAGATGGAAAGAAATGGCATAGCTGAATGGATACCGTATGTAGATGGCGTACTAAATATAAGTACCAGGTTAATCCAAGGATGGCAAATGTGGAGATTCAAGGTGTCCAACATAAGTGGTGAGCTTCTCTTGATCACTAGCCCCACAGCTGATCTTTGTTGTGATGGTGTTGTACCTTTTTTGATTACATTTCAAAATTGATCACTGAGAAATCTCCTCTGCTGGACAACATTCTGTTGCTGGACAACATTCTGTGGCTATTTACTAACCTGGGGGGGCTACATTTTATACGCCCTATTTTATTACTAGATTTGGCACTCTTAGTGAAGCTTTGCCACTATTAGAAATTCCCCTCACTCAAGTTGGACACTTTGAATCTCCACGTTTGTCATCCTTGGATTAACCTGGTACTCATATCTACTACGCTATCTACTTATCTATATCATCACACTGCTCATCTGCCATCTGAACTATAATTTATGGGAATCTACATTATATGGAATGATTTTTTTCATCCTTTTTGTGCTCTAGTAGACAATGTATTTCATGCAGTAGTGATATGGTGTCACTTTGTATAGTACTGTTAATGTGGTTTTTAAAAATATGTATAAAATTATTTTGTGATTAAAATTTTTTTTTTCAAGAAATCTTTATTGGAAAATGGAAAAGGAATACAAATACTGTACAGAGTGAGATACATTTGTACATGTATAGAACCAGGCCATTCTTAATAAAGCAACTACATGCATATAGTAGTATTTCAGTCAGATATCAATCCAGTGCTAAGGATTATATAATTTATTCATGGTGTCGAAGTGCTCAGGTACATATGGCGGGTTGGTGAGGCTTTGTTGCAACTCAAGGAGATGGGATGGGGAAGGTACTAATGTTACAGCCTCAGCCCCCTATGTTGTCACATTTATGTTGGTTTTCCTGTCGGTTGTGTTGGATGAATAGTGTTTTTTAGCTTATGGCTTCAGCTGCAGTTGCATGACTGTGTTTTCAAGCATGCGGCAGCGCACCATCTAAATATGGCCTAGTCAAGAGGATGGTTGGGAGAGAGAGGGGGGTGGGGTACGGTATCCGGGGATAAAAAGGTATGAAGTGTGGGTTTTGTCATAGGTTGATTGGGGTGTGTTATGTTTGATTTAGGTTGCCAAGTTGGGGGTGTAGTTTCTCCACCTGGAGGGTGAGTTTGTTGACGAAGCGATTGATTATTTCATTTTGAGCACGACCAGATGTTATGGGTGTGAATCGGCGACTCCGTTTTTCTAGCTTGTAGGAATATCATATTTTTAGTCTTTTTTTCTAGGTACTCTTTTGTTGATTTAAAGTGAAACCAGCAGGCCCAGAGCGTAGTAAATTTGTGTTGGATTGTTTTGTGATATTTTGATCAGCTCCTCCATTTCTGCAATTTTGTTCGTTTGTACCAGTCTGAAATGGAGGGTGCTCTGGGTGTGCCCCACAACAGGGGTATGCTCATTGTGGCTGCGTTGATTAGCATCATTCCTAGTGTCCTGAAGTAGGGTTCGTCTGGTTTTTGGAAGTGTATTAGGAACTGGGCAGGTGCGTAATCTAGCTTGTAGGTGGTGTTTTTTTTTTTTTTTCTAGACTATTGACCATTTTCCAAAAGATCTGTATGTTGGGACAGGTCCACCAAATGTGTAGGTCGCCCTGTTCCTATTGGCATCTCCAGAATTTGTCAGAACGGGATGCATCAAATCGGTGTGGTACCACCTAGAGATTATTTTGTAGTTTCTCTTGGATGGATACGTTCATGGATCCTTTGTGTGCGTTTCGATATATTGTATCCCAAGAGTCCCTTGTCAATCCTATGTTTAGGTCTTTGTTCCAAGCCTTGCAGGCTATTCCCTCATCCGTCTGTGTATTCCAGAACAGTTTTTGTATTTTAGAGATAGTGTGGCACTGTGGTGTGCCGCTTAAGCATACGTTTTCAAAATCAGTTGGTTCATTCATTCAAGTCTGTTTTGCTTTTTATGCTGTTTATGTAGTGCAACAGTTGCCAGTAGTTTAGTGTGTTTAATGTATGCTTAGTCCATATTGCTTCTATCTGCTCTTTAGTAAGTTTCCTTTGGGTTATGTGGTGTATGCGTAGGCCTATTTCTGGTTGCTTATCGGAGAGTGGGTAGTGTTCCAGACCTGGTGGGAATTGTGGGTTGGACAAGATAGGCGATAGGGGTCCGGTTGTCTTGGATAGGCCAAATTTTCGATTGGCCCGGCCAAAACATTCCATTGTGGAGATTATCATTGGGGGGCTCGTAATATCTGGAAGGGGGTTGAGTTTGGTCCACGGGGTCCCTGTGATGGGGATTGGGGAGGAGTTTTCAAGAATCGCCCAATCTTTAGTCTGTTGATGCGTGTGCCAGTCTACAATTCATTGAAGATGACACGCCCAGTAATATTGCTGTATGTTGGGTAGACCTATTCCCCTTTGGCTTTAGGTTTGATTATCTGGTTGTGGCTAATTCTGTTTTTTTTTTTTTTTTGTTTGTTTTTTTTGGGGGTTTCATATAAAGTTTTTGTTGATTCTGGTAATAGTTTTTAGGAATTGCATAGTTTAATCTTGATCGTTTGTAGAAGGTAGAGTATACTTGGTAGTATGTTCATTTTGATAATGGCCGTTTTCCCAAACCATGAGAACTGTGCTTTGTTCTGTTTTATTATTTTATATTTTTTTTATTTATTTTTTAGGTCCTCTAAAAATGAATGAATGAATTTAGGTTCTGTGTTTGTCTCCTCTGCAGTTTGACTTCTATTCTTGGATGCCTAATGGCCCCATGACTATGAGAAGCCCCCCACCCAGCACCAAAGGTGTCACTACAATGGAGACTATTTTGAAAGCATTGCCGGATGTAAACAGTACAGCTGCTGGTATAAGTGCTGTGTGGATTCTCAGCAATGAGCCCATGGATAGGGTGAGTGCCTGGAAGTAGTGAGAATACACACATATGCCTTGGGCCTAAAAACTGTTTGTATGTCAAATAGAACCTAACAATCTAATGCATTTTCAGGGTCTGCTATGGCATACAGTGATTATTTAATAATGCAAGGTCTCCTCCCTTTGCAGAGGCATCTAGCAGAATATCCCGATGAACGTTTTACAGAAAAGACCCCACAACAGTTCATTAAGAAGTTCCAACAGCAACTGTCTGAGATCTCCAAATGCATCCAGGAGAGGAACAAGACCATGCGTCTGCCCTATCCCTACTTGGACCCAAGTCAGATAGAAAACAGTGTCTCCATTTAATGGTGATGGATCTGCTTTCTGTCCTTTTTTCAGTGCTTTGCATCCCTTCTTTCTATGTGTGGTATCATTGCAGACTATAATTAAGGATAAATGTGAATAAAATCTTTTCTATCAGCGATATATAGATTTTTTTTTTCAGTGAATATCCTTTTATGTAAAAAAATATTTACCATCTCTTCGCTGCTGTTCCGCTCAGCAGTAGACCAGCATTTGTCGCCACTGAACATAATGGTTAGGAAAACATATATGGCAGGTACACATGCATGGTTTGCCTTTTACATTTTGTTCCTTCATTCCACGGCTAGGAGATGCTCTGTATAGCTAGTCCCATCCTCTTTTCTGTGTCTTTTAGTTTGTTCTGAGCACATGTAATTGCTGGAGAAAGGTAAAAAAAAAACATAGTAAGTTTATCTGATGTTCATCTGTTAAGATCTGCACAAGTTTTGAAATTTAACGCTATCTGCAAGATGTCATTTGAATCAAGTCATAGTCTCAGTAAAATAAGACAGTAAGTTGCAACTATCTTGCCACAACTGGTTCATTTTATAGAGATCAGTTCTGCTTTTCCAATCTAAGCACTGAACATGGAGTATATACATATAAGAACTAGGGACACAAAGCACAGTACAAAAGTTGTTTGAAAACTGGCAGATACTTTTTGTGTTTTGCATAAAATGCACAACATGAGATTCTCGGGCCCATTTTGAAAAATAAAAAGCACTATTTGCCAGATTTCCTGAATGAAAAAAAGTGGTGCTGATGATCTTTTACACAGCTTTTAGACTCCTTTCACACTGAGGTTTTTTTCGGGTGCTTTTGGGCTAAAAATGGCACCTGAAAAAACAGCACCTCCAGCAAGCCGCATCTTTGGAGCGAAATGAAGGGGTAGCATCGGCAAACCGGTGCTTTGCAGGTTGTTTTAACCCCTTTTTCGGCCATTAGCAGGGGTTAAAAACTGTAAAGCACTGCTAAAAACAGTGGCGCTTTACCGCCAATGCCCCAGTGTGAAATCTGCCTAAAACATACTGAAATGACCTGTATTTTACAGCAGGTCACTGCAGGGACATATAGAAATTTTAGTGTTTTTTTTTTTTTTTGTTGTTTTTCTGTCTTGTTCACACCAACTCTGGTGTCATGTGCAGTGTGGTGCACTAAAAGGCTAAATGTATGCAAGCGGAACTGCCCCATCCTGTACAGCAGGGATATGCAATTAGTGGACCTCCAGCTGTTGCAAAACTACAAATCCCATGAGGCATAGCAAGATTCTGATAGCCACAAGTATGACACCCAGAGGCAGAGCATGATGGGACTTGTAGTTTTGCAACAGCTGGAGGTCCACTAATTGCATATCCCTGCTGTACAGGATTCCCTTCCCTCAGCTCCCTAGGCCCTCTTTGGCAGACATGTGGATGGGGGGGGGGGGGGGGGTGTACACGCTTCCCCTCTCCTCCCTAGCCAGATGCTGCAGGGGGATTGTTTCAGGAAGGGGTATAGGGAGTGGTGAATGATCACTCACTGTTTGTTTATAATTAGTGTTTACTATGCTTCAGTTTGAGCAATTGGGTCCGCAGGACCCACGATCACACCCTGCAAACCAGTTCTTAAAGGGCAGCATACAGGTGCCTGTACATTCCCTTCTGCTGTAGTATCTGCGTGAGGCGGTCGCCAAGCGGTTAAAGACTTATGCAAATTATTGTCATAAAGTGGGGACCTGGGTCCTGTCCCAGGGAACATGTATCAATGCAAAATATTTTTTTTTTCTTTTCCTACATCAGGGGAGACACAGCAATAGTAATTACTATGTGGGTTATAGGGCCACTGATGGGTGATGAACACTGTCACACCCTAAGGCAAGAAGTGTACACACTATAGAACCTCTCACAACTGGTAAAGATGTGCTGTGGTGAGTTCCACTGAAGCTTCCTTGCTAGGGCTAGCCATGCTGACCAGATCTGTTCTGATGTCCTTTTCATGGGCTGAATGGATGGTACCCGGGCCTCATGTCTGAAGAAACACGTTTTTGCTTGAGAATGATTCTTTTAGAGAGCTGGACCCTGGGATCCAGTACTTTTTGGTAGTAGGGCCATAAAGTTTTTGCTGGCAGGGTGCTGTTGCAGGTCCAGAATTGTGGGTAACCTAAAGTTCCCCTGTTCCTGAAGGTTTCCTAAAGGTCTTGGAGCCCACTGTGAAGTGTGAAGATTGGGGTTTTATCCCAGATAAACCCTTCTGCGAGGAAAAGGTAAGGGAGATTCTCAGGCATGACCACATTATACATAAGAGAAATTCCTATGCCACAGCTGTATTGAGCACTCACCAACCTGGCATTGGAAACGGTACAAAAGCCTGTAATTTCCTCCTCCTCCTCCGACCCCAACAGATCCTCTGGTAAGATGGGGGGTCTGGTCCTCCTCCTTCACCCCCAATCTTGATCTTTTTCTCCTTTCGGGATTGATATAGAAGCAGTTTTTCCTTTTTCGTAAAAAAAAAATGCATGGCCGTTCAGCAGAGGATTTACCCCACCAACATCTTGGCTGTTTTTCCAGGATGCCTGAGCCGCCACTCATGCGGGAAAACACTTTCCTTGGAAAGGAGGGGCGGCATGGCTAATGGCAGACGCTGGCCACACATGGAGGAAGTGTAAAGCGCTGTGTATGTGTACCTGGCTGTGGAGAGACCGAGCAGGAGGATGGCTTATTCAGGTTAATGACACAGGCATTTCCCTTTTGAGACATTATATTTTACCAGGCTAGGATTAATGGCGCTGGACTATAGCCTAGCAATGTACATTCTTTTGAGTGCCTCTGCTTTACGATTCAGGCTATGAGTGGTAATAGGACCAGGAACTCCTGAGGCTGCGTACACACGGGCGGATTGTCTGGCCAACTAAGTTCGTCAGACAATCCGACAGACACTCCGTTCAAAATTTGCATGAAAGGACTTGACCACACACGATGAGCAGACAGTCCGCTGAAAGCGTGCGCGATGACGTCTACAGCACGTACGACGGGACTAGAAAAACGATGTCCTATACACTGCAATGCAACCTTCGGCCGTGTAAATCCTTTCTGAGCATGCGCCATACTTAGTCCGTCCAACTTGCCTACACACGAGCGGACTGTCCGCTGAAACCAAGTTTGAACGGACTGTCTTACGGAAATTCCGTAAGACTTTGTTCGTCAGATTGTCCGCTGAAGCCCACACACGAGCGGATTGTCCGCTGAAACACGGTTCAGCAGACTAAGTTGGACAGACAATCCGCCCGTGTGTACGCGGCCTAAGGGTTCCATCAATTGATGCTGCAATCACCTCAGTGAGCAAGAATGTTAAAGGATCCAACAGATAAAAGTTGGAACTCCTGTCTAAAAAATAATGTCTTTAGCAATTTCAGTAGTGCAGCCAGTTCGTGCTGCAATTGGTGCATCTCAGTCCATTAATGAACAGTTTGTGGAGATTCTTAAAATTCTGCCTGATCAACAGGCCCAGCAATGGGCTGTTATATAAAGACGCACTGTGTTTCACAGTAGATGCTATGAAAGACTGTAATTTAAGCCTCATGGCTAGGGATGAGCCGAACACCCCCCGGTTCGGTTCGCACCAGAACTTGCGAACGACCCCCGCGTTCGGTACGAACGTTAGAACCCCATTGAAGTCTATGGGACTCGAACGTTCGAATTGGAAAGTGCTAATTTTAACGGCTAATATGCAAGATAGTGTCCTAAAAAGGGTTTGGCGACCTGCCTCCTGCCTCAGGGGACATGGGTCACTGCAAAAAAAAGTTTTAAAAACTACCGTTTTGGCGGGAGCACTGATTTTAATGACGATTAAAGTGAAATATTCCTTTAAATATGGTGCCTGCGGGGTGTCTGTAGTATGCCTGTGAAGTGCCACGTGTTTCCCGTGTTTAGAACAGTCCCTGCACAAAATGACATTAAACGGAAATAACACCATTTAAAACTGCTTGCGGTTTTAATGTTATATCTGGTTCCTGCAATATGGTTGAAAATCATTGAGAAACATGGCATGGGTAGCCCTCCCTGCCCATTACCAGCCTATTTGGGTCTTGTACGCATATTAAGGGGAACCCCGTACCCATATTAAAAAAAGGAAATGCGTGTGGCCCCCAGGCCCTATATACTCAGAACAGCAGTATACAGGCGGTGCAAACAAGACAGGGACTGTGTAGGTTTGTTGTTAAGTTGAATCGGTTTGTCATTTTCAACCGGTACATTTTTAAAGTGTAGCTCCAGTCAAAAAAACTATCTTTAAGCTTTTTGGAAAACATAGGGAAGGGTTATCACCCCTGTATAATTTGTTTTGTCGTCCATCTTTTTTTATCTCACTTGCTGCTGTCTCCTTGCGTTTGCAAGTAGGAGATGTTTGTAAGTTGGATGTTTGAAAGTAGGGGCCTGCCCTATATTATAGCGGTATGTACTGGGTACAGAGCACGCAGACAGCACGCACTATCTCCTAACACTACTGACTGCAAGCTCTATTATTAACCACTTGTTAGCCCAATGTTTGCATAAAGTGAAAGATGAAGTTATGCTGAGTAAATAGATATCAAACATGTCACTCTTCAAAATTGCACATGCCCGTGGAATGGCGCCAAACGTCGCTACTTAAAAAATCCCCATAGGCGACGCTTTAAATATTTTTTTACTGGTTACATGTTTTGAGTTGCAGAGGAGGTCTAGGACTAGAATTATTGCTCTCGCTCTAACATTCTCGGCGATACCTCACATGTGTGGCACATGCGAGCACATGGGGACATGGGCGCTTTAATTTTTATTTTTATATTGTTCATTTTACTTTATTTATTTTAGTTTGACATTTTTTTTCCCAAAAATATATTTTTGATCACTTTTATTCCTATTACAAGAAATGTAAACATCCCTTGTAATAGGAATATGGGGTGACAGGTCCTCTTTACAGTGAAATCTGGGGGGTCAATATGACCCCACATCTCACCTCTAGGCTGGGAAGCCTGAAATAAAAAATAAAAAAAAGATTCTGGCTTTGATCGTACTGGCGAGTTGGTAGAAGCACCGGAGGGCGGTGAGGGGTGGGGGGCGTCTATGGCTGGGTATTTCAGGGTATCACCGAGTATGGCTGGGTATGGCAGGGTACTACAGAGTATTGGCGGGGTACTGCAGAGTATTGGCGGGGTACTGCAGAGTATTGGCGGGGTACTGCAGAGTATTGGCGGGGTACTGCAGAGTATTGGCGGGGTACTGCAGAGTATTGGCGGGGTACTGCAGAGTATTGGCGGGGTACTGCAGAGTATTGGCGGGGTACTGCAGAGTATTGGCGGGGTACTGCAGAGTATTGGCGGGGTACTGCAGAGTATTGGCGGGGTACTGCAGAGTATTGGCGGGGTACTGCAGAGTATTGGCGGGGTACTGCAGAGTATTGGCGGGGTACTGCAGAGTATTGGCGGGGTACTGCAGAGTATTGGCGGGGTACTGCAGAGTATTGGCGGGGTACTGCAGAGTATTGGCGGGGTACTGCAGAGTATTGGCGGGGTACTGCAGAGTATTGGCGGGGTACTGCAGAGTATTGGCGGGGCACTGCAGAGTATTGGCGGGGCACTGCAGAGTATTGGCGGGGCACTGCAGAGTATTGGCGGGGCACTGCAGAGTATTGGCGGGGCACTGCAGAGTAATGGCGGGGCACTGCAGAGTAATGGCGGGGCACTGCAGAGTAATGGCGGGGCACTGCAGAGTAATGGCGGGGCACTGCAGAGTAATGGCGGGGCACTGCAGAGTAATGGCGGGGCACTGCAGAGTAATGGCGGGGCACTGCAGAGTAATGGCGGGGCACTGCAGAGTAATGGCGGGGCACTGCAGAGTAATGGCGGGGCACTGCAGAGTAATGGCGGGGCACTGCAGAGTATGCACTGGTATTGCAGAGTATGCACTGGTATTGCAGAGTATGCACTGGTATTGCAGAGTATGCACTGGTATTGCAGAGTATGCACTGGTATTGCAGAGTATGCACTGGTATTGCAGAGTATGCACTGGTATTGCAGAGTATGCACTGGTATTGCAGAGTATGCACTGGTATTGCAGAGTATGCACTGGTATTGCAGAGTATGCACTGGTATTGCAGAGTATTGGCAGGGAATTGAGGGGTTAAATTCGGTGAGCAGCGATGTGGGCACTGCAGATGCAGCCCACATCGCTGCTGACACCGATCTCTTTCCCCTCCGCTGTACCGATCGGTACAGAAAGGGGAGGGAGGAACAGGCGTCATAACATGACGCCGGTTTGTTTCCAAGTGATCACTCCGTCATTTGACGGAGCAATCACGTGGTAAACGGCCGCTATGAGCGTCCGTTTACCGTGATGCGCCGGGTCCTATGGACCCGGCGGTCACGGATGCTCTCGAGTGCGCACACCTCGGGGCACGCGAGAGCAGAATTCTGGGAGGCCGTTAATTAACGGCCTCTCTGAGTTAAACAACCGCCCTGAAGCCGTTAATCGGCAATGGGCAGTTGTTAAGTGGTTAAAGCTAGATCACTAGCTATATAGGTGAGGTGAATATAGTGGTGTATACTGCAGTCAGGGCACAGACAACAACCACTACACAGCAGCAAGATAGGAAATCAGCCAAAAACGATTGGTGTGTACTGTGTTGAAGGTACACAGAACACCCACTGCTTCAGATGCAAAGTAACACACTACAGGAGGCCGCCTTAAAGGCGGCCTTATATAGTGTGGGGCGTGCACTACACAGCCTGAGCTATGATTGGCCACAGGCAGGATGCCTGTGGCCAATCATGGCTCTCCTCGCTGCCGGCGCTGCGATTGGCCAAGCATGCGGGGTCACAGTGCATGCTTGGCCAATCATCGGGCAGCAATGCACTGCGCCAACGCAGTGCATTGTGGTCCGCGCGCGCGTCACTCGAATTTTGACGCGAACGGCCAAAACGTTCGGAATTCGCCGAACGCACGAACAGCCAATGTTCGAGTCGAACGTACGTTCGACTCGAACACGAAGCTCATCCCTACTCATGGCTTATGCTTGGACTAGTGCATTCTCGCAGAGTTCTGTGGCTGAAAAATTTGTCAGCTGAAGCACTGTGTAAAAAGCTTTTATCCAGATCATCTCTAAATAGCCAATTTTCCCTTTCACAGTGAATGGCTAAGTACGTCCAAAGGATCTCTAATGAGAAAAGCTCTTTTACCAGTAAAGAAGTTGTTCAAATATCACCTTTTAATTGTGCTGCCTCTCCTGCGACAGGGGCATTAGCCTCTAGGCAGTCTCGACTGCCTCACCGCCAGGTTCAAGGGCAAGTCCCCAAGGACACCACCAGAGTCAGAAGGGAGCTTTGGGCAAAAAGCATACTGCTTTGTGGGCTAAAACCTCCTCATGACGGGGTGCAATTCTTGATCTTGCAGGACAGATGGGTGGCTTCTGCAGTGTTTTTTTTTTTTTTTTTGTTTTTTTTTTGTTTTTGTTTTTTTTCTCTAGGTTATGGCTAGAGTTCTGAGAGTTTCCGTTTCCTCATTTTTTTTTTTTTTCTAAGGGAAAATGTTCCCAAGGATCCAGAGCGTCTTTCTGGCTTTGGATCATCTATTATCCCAGTCGGTGATATCCGAGGTTCCCTTAGTGCAGTGTTTCTCAAATCCAGTCCTCAGGCCCCCCCAACAGGTCATGTTTTCAGGATTTCCCTCAGATAAAACGGCTGTGGTAATTGCTAAGGCAGTGAAACTGATCAAATCACCTGTGAAAAATGGAAAACCTGAAAACATGACCTGTTGGGGGGGCCTGAGTACTGGATTTGAGAAACACTGCCTTAGTGGAACAGAGCACAGGTTTTGATTCAAACCTTTTACGGTTCCAGAACCAAATGAAAATAAGACCCATTCTAGATCTGAATCAACACTTAAACATCCGACCCTTTCGCATGAAGTCAATCCAATCGGTTGTGTCCATCCTGCAAGGAGGGGAGTTTTTTTTGGCTTCAATCAATATTAGAAATGCATATCTTCACGTGCCAACATTTTCCTGCTCACCAGAAATTTCCACGCTTTGAAATATTAAATCATTTTCAATTGTGGCCCTGCCATTCGGTTTAGCCCACAGCACCACGGGTGTACTGAGATTCTGGCACCTCCTTTAGCCAGATCATGAGCTCAAGGCATAACTGGTCCTATCTATTAAAAGGTAGATTGTCTAAATAGGCTCATTCAGTCTCAGGTCTAAACCAGAGTTTCACAGCTGTAACTATCTGGAATCCCTGGGTTGGATACTCAGCCTAGAAAAATCCTCCTTAAAATCAAGGAGATTACAGTACTTGGGGCTGATTTTATAAGATGCCATACAGAAGGTATTCTTACCCCAGAAAAGAATCCGTTCCATTGTAGGACTAATTCAACTTATCAAAATGAGGAAAAATCCTTCAATTCAACTGTGCATGAGATTGTTAGAGGAAAGGGTGGCCTCCTTTGAGGCCATCCCTTGTGCAGTTTTCACTCAAGTCTGCTTCAAAACACCATCCTGTCAGTCTTAAATAAAGATCCAGGCCTTTGTTTTTTGTTTTTTCCAATACGCTTGGCTTCCAATGTAGTCAGAGCCTAAACTTGTGGTTTTCAGCAAAAGGGAAAGTCTTTTCTACCTGTATCCTGGGAAGTATTAACAGATGCCAGCCTTCTAGGCTGGGGAGCAGCCCTGGAAGAAGATTCTGTCCAGGGGACATGTTAGAGGACCTTGCCTATCAACATTTTGGAAGATTCTGGCAGTGTCTGGCCCTAGAATCTTGGATGGTCAGACTACGGGACTGTCCTGTCAGGATTCAGTCCAAGGCCACGTCGATGGCTTACATCAATCACCGGTGGGGGGGCACGAGAAGTCGTGCTGCCCAAAAAGAGGTGAATGTTCTAGCTTGGGCAGAACACAACACTCCTCGCCTATCGGCAATTTTGAGTTGCCAAAAATTATTCCGGGAGGATGGTCTCTTCACCCCGACATCTTCCTAGACATTTATGTCAGAGTTGGGGTATTCCGGACATGGACCTATTCCCGTTGAAAATAAAAAAAACAAAGTCGACAACTTTGTAGAACAAGGGATCCGCTAGCAGACGAATTTATTCTTTCCATGGGATCAGTTTTTTACTGATCTGTTTCCTCCAGTTCTGCTACTTCAGCGCCTTCTCCACAAGATCAAGCAAGAACGAAAGGAGGTGATTCTGGTGGCCCCAGTGGGTCCCACAAGATCTTGATTCACCAAGATCATAAAGATGGCAGTAGGAGTCTTTTGGACTCTGCCATTATAGCCAGTCCCTTCTCGCACAAGGTCCGGTATTTCATCCTATCTTACGGATGAAAAATTTAACAGGTTTGACTGTTCAATCCCACTTTATAAAGGATTGTGGGTGATCTCCTTCGGTAGTGTATACTTTGATGCTGTGAAGCCGGCTTCCAGAATCCATTTTACTATAGGGTCTGGAAGGCATATGTTTCTTGGTGTGGATCCAGGGGTTGGCACCCCAGGAAGTATGTCATAGGCAGGATCCCTGATTCCTGCAAATGGGAGCTGAAATGAAGCTGGCCTTGACTTCTATCAAGGCCCAGATCTCAGCCTTGTCAGTGTTTTTTCAATGGCCTCTTGGTGCGTAGCTTATTCAGGGGAGAACACAGGTTATTCCCCCTCTCAAGACCAAAATTTAAATCCCAAGGATTTAGGAGGTGCCTTATCAGATTTGCTGAATCAGCTGTTTGAGCCTTTATGAGAAATTCCCTTGGTTCTTTTAACAAGAAAGATACTCTTCTAGCAGAAGAAATGGCAACCAGAAAGATTATCGGAACCACCAGCTCTGTCTTGTAAAGAGCTGTATTTGATCATGCATAAGGATGAGGTGGTTTTATGTCGTCCTCCTGAATTCCTACCAAAAGTGGTAACAGATTTTCATTTTAAACCAAGATATAATATTCTTGCTTCTTTCTCCCTAGAGCCTCAATTGAGGGAAGAGAAGGCACTACATTCCCTTGATGTAGTAAGAACAATCAGTCTATTTAAAGGCGACCGCTCAGGTTCGCAAAACGCACGTTTTGTTTGTACTGCGTGAGGGTCCAAAACATGGACAGGCAGTGTCAAAATCTACTATTTTCCAAATGGATTTGTCAAGTGCTTGTTCAAGCTTTGACTTGGGAGGGAAGCATTTTCTTCTTTATGTTAGAGCACACTCAGCCAGGGCCCTTGGTGCCTCTTGGGTGGTGCATCATCAGGCCTCTATGGCTCAGATCTGTAAGGCGATGACTTGGTCTTCGGTTTATACATTTACCAGATTTTATCAAATCTATGTTAAAGGTCATGAGGATATTGCCTTTGGGTGCAGTGTACTGCAGGCTGCAGTATGAGTCCTCTGGCCTCCTGTTTTTAGTTTTTGTAGTAATTACTATGGCTATGTCCCCTGAGGTATATCAAAGAAAATGATATTACAGGTAAGCAGTTTTAGAATTCCTGTTTTTTTGAAACTGACTTTTTTTTTTTTTTTTATTATGCTTAAAGTGAAGCAATAAAAATGAAATATTCATTTTAAATATTGTGCCCGGGGGGTGTCTATAGCAGCCTTTCTCGACCTTTCCTGGTTGAGGATCACTGGTCTATAGCAGTGGTCATCAACCCTGTCCTCAGGGCCCACTAACAGGCCAGGTTTTATGTATTACATTGGGGAGATGCAGACTAGAATACTGCAATCACTGAGCAGCAAATGAGATCACCTGGAATGTATTTCAGTTATCTTGCAAACCTGGCCTGTTAGTAGGCCCGGAGGACAGGGTTGATGACCACTGGTCTATAGTATGCATGTAAACTGGCTCACTTTTCTTGTGTTTAGAACAGTACCACAGCAAAATCCCATTTTATAAAAGTAATTTAAAACTGATCGCGGCTGTAATGAATTGTCTGGTCTCGGCAATATAGATAAAAAGAGCAAGGGGTCTCCCCCAGTCCATTACCAGGCCCTTTGCATCTGGTATGAATATTAAGGGAAACCCTTAAAAATTAAAAATCCAGACCAGGTCCTTTGGGTCTGTTATGGATTTTGGGGGCACAGGGTTCCCCTAAATTTCCATAACAGACCATTCAGGTCTGGTACGTATTAACGTAAATTTTAACTTGACTGTTGCCGCCCTCTGCCAAATCATGGTGGGATAGTGCAGCTCTTGTTCTGGGACACAGTTTGGGTATGCGGCGATCGTGCTGTGTTGCTAGGACATGGTGCGACCCCCCGATCTGTGTAAAGAGCCATGGCCGCAGCTCTTTAACCATGATCGGCTGTGTCCAATCACAGCTGGTCACAGGTAAACATGTAGATTCCGGTTATCAGCTCTCCTTACCACTCTGTCAGTGTGAGGCTTTGGGGGCAGGACCACCCAGTGATGTACCTGGGTGACCCTGCTCCCTCTGATGCCACAAGAAATCTATAGGGAAGTCCCTGTGGTGTCAGAGTGGGTGGGGTCACCCAGGCATGTCACTGAGTGGCTCCATCCTCAGTTGTATAAGAACTGTCATCGAAGAAGCGTCACACTACAGGAGCCTCCCATAGACATAGAGGTGGGTCGGCTGCAGATTTTTTTTTTTTTTTTACTTTTTCGGTCCATCATGGTGTGAAGAAGATAAATGGACCTCTTTATTTTTTAATAAAGGACTTGTTCCCAAGCTGTGTATTGTCGTTTATTGTATTGTCCTTTGTAATATTTTGACACTTTTTTTTTTTGGTGTGTGAAATGGTAGGGGTACTTGTACCTCGTTACTATTTCACAGGGGTGGGAGGCTGGGATATGGGGGTCCTATGATGGCAGTAGGCAGTAGGAGTCTTTTGGACTCTGCCATTATAGCCAGTCCCTTCTCGCACAAGGTCCGGTATTTCATCCTATCTTACGGATGAAAAATTTAACAGGTTTGACTGTTCAATCCCACTTTATAAAGGATTGTGGGTGATCTCCTTCGGTAGTGTATACTTTGATGCTGTGAAGCCGGCTTCCAGAATCCATTTTACTATAGGGTCTGGAAGGCATATGTTTCTTGGTGTGGATCCAGGGGTTGGCACCCCAGGAAGTATGTCATAGGCAGGATCCCTGATTCCTGCAAATGGGAGCTGAAATGAAGCTGGCCTTGACTTCTATCAAGGCCCAGATCTCAGCCTTGTCAGTGTTTTTTCAATGGCCTCTTGGTGCGTAGCTTATTCAGGGGAGAACACAGGTTATTCCCCCTCTCAAGACCAAAATTTAAATCCCAAGGATTTAGGAGGTGCCTTATCAGATTTGCTGAATCAGCTGTTTGAGCCTTTATGAGAAATTCCCTTGGTTCTTTTAACAAGAAAGATACTCTTCTAGCAGAAGAAATGGCAACCAGAAAGATTATCGGAACCACCAGCTCTGTCTTGTAAAGAGCTGTATTTGATCATGCATAAGGATGAGGTGGTTTTATGTCGTCCTCCTGAATTCCTACCAAAAGTGGTAACAGATTTTCATTTTAAACCAAGATATAATATTCTTGCTTCTTTCTCCCTAGAGCCTCAATTGAGGGAAGAGAAGGCACTACATTCCCTTGATGTAGTAAGAACAATCAGTCTATTTAAAGGCGACCGCTCAGGTTCGCAAAACGCACGTTTTGTTTGTACTGCGTGAGGGTCCAAAACATGGACAGGCAGTGTCAAAATCTACTATTTTCCAAATGGATTTGTCAAGTGCTTGTTCAAGCTTTGACTTGGGAGGGAAGCATTTTCTTCTTTATGTTAGAGCACACTCAGCCAGGGCCCTTGGTGCCTCTTGGGTGGTGCATCATCAGGCCTCTATGGCTCAGATCTGTAAGGCGATGACTTGGTCTTCGGTTTATACATTTACCAGATTTTATCAAATCTATGTTAAAGGTCATGAGGATATTGCCTTTGGGTGCAGTGTACTGCAGGCTGCAGTATGAGTCCTCTGGCCTCCTGTTTTTAGTTTTTGTAGTAATTACTATGGCTATGTCCCCTGAGGTATATCAAAGAAAATGATATTACAGGTAAGCAGTTTTAGAATTCCTGTTTTTTTGAAACTGACTTTTTTTTTTTTTTTTATTATGCTTAAAGTGAAGCAATAAAAATGAAATATTCATTTTAAATATTGTGCCCGGGGGGTGTCTATAGCAGCCTTTCTCGACCTTTCCTGGTTGAGGATCACTGGTCTATAGCAGTGGTCATCAACCCTGTCCTCAGGGCCCACTAACAGGCCAGGTTTTATGTATTACATTGGGGAGATGCAGACTAGAATACTGCAATCACTGAGCAGCAAATGAGATCACCTGGAATGTATTTCAGTTATCTTGCAAACCTGGCCTGTTAGTAGGCCCGGAGGACAGGGTTGATGACCACTGGTCTATAGTATGCATGTAAACTGGCTCACTTTTCTTGTGTTTAGAACAGTACCACAGCAAAATCCCATTTTATAAAAGTAATTTAAAACTGATCGCGGCTGTAATGAATTGTCTGGTCTCGGCAATATAGATAAAAAGAGCAAGGGGTCTCCCCCAGTCCATTACCAGGCCCTTTGCATCTGGTATGAATATTAAGGGAAACCCTTAAAAATTAAAAATCCAGACCAGGTCCTTTGGGTCTGTTATGGATTTTGGGGGCACAGGGTTCCCCTAAATTTCCATAACAGACCATTCAGGTCTGGTACGTATTAACGTAAATTTTAACTTGACTGTTGCCGCCCTCTGCCAAATCATGGTGGGATAGTGCAGCTCTTGTTCTGGGACACAGTTTGGGTATGCGGCGATCGTGCTGTGTTGCTAGGACATGGTGCGACCCCCCGATCTGTGTAAAGAGCCATGGCCGCAGCTCTTTAACCATGATCGGCTGTGTCCAATCACAGCTGGTCACAGGTAAACATGTAGATTCCGGTTATCAGCTCTCCTTACCACTCTGTCAGTGTGAGGCTTTGGGGGCAGGACCACCCAGTGATGTACCTGGGTGACCCTGCTCCCTCTGATGCCACAAGAAATCTATAGGGAAGTCCCTGTGGTGTCAGAGTGGGTGGGGTCACCCAGGCATGTCACTGAGTGGCTCCATCCTCAGTTGTATAAGAACTGTCATCGAAGAAGCGTCACACTACAGGAGCCTCCCATAGACATAGAGGTGGGTCGGCTGCAGATTTTTTTTTTTTTTACTTTTTCGGTCCATCATGGTGTGAAGAAGATAAATGGACCTCTTTATTTTTTAATAAAGGACTTGTTCCCAAGCTGTGTATTGTCGTTTATTGTATTGTCCTTTGTAATATTTTGACACTTTTTTTTTTTGGTGTGTGAAATGGTAGGGGTACTTGTACCTCGTTACTATTTCACAGGGGTGGGAGGCTGGGATATGGGGGTCCAAAGGGGGCAGATTCTGATAAGGCCCCGCCCACAGACCCCCCCCCCCTAACCACCGTACAAGGGTTGAGGGGATGAGGCCCTATCCCAAAGCACTCTCCCCATGTGGAGGGCATGTGGCCTGGTACGGTTCAGGAGGATGGAGCGTTCTCCCTCCCTCCCTCCCTCCCTCCCTTCCCTGCGGCCTGCCAGGTTGCATGCTCCGATAAGGGTCTGGTATGGATTTTCTTTTACATTTTGGAGCAGTGTTCTTAAAATCCATACCAGACCTGAAGGGTCTGGTAAGTATTTTGGGGGTGGTACCTACGCCATTTAAAAAAATAAAATTGGTGCAGGGTTCCCCTTAACCACTTGGCATACATAGGCCATCATATGACATACTCGGCATCATTCAGATATAACCCCACAGACATCATTCAGATATTGGCATTTTCAGCCGGCAATTCTCTATACCATAAGAATGATCATAGCGGCTGTTCTGCCACTTGATCATTCTTACGGGCGGCGAAAGGGGACGTCCCCCCCCCCCGCCTCCATCGGTGAGTCGGACAAAGGATCTGCCGACCCCAGATGTTGATCACAGAGCTTTCTGGTGGACCAGATGGTCGCCGGAGTCTCTATGAAGGCCGGGCATGATGTTAAGGTGTTGCGCTCGGCCTCTAAGGTAAAAAAGAAAAAAAAATGTTTTATTATTTCAGGCTTGCCAGCCTAGTGGTGAGATGTGGGGGTCTTATTGACCCCCACATCTCACTGTAAAGAGGTCCTGTAATGTCATATTTCTATTACAAGGGATGTTTACATTCCTTGTAATAGGAATAAAAATTATAAAAAAAAAAAAATTTAAAGTGTAAACATTATGTAAAATTAACAATTTTTTTTTTTTTTTTTTTTTAAAGTGCCCCTGTCCTCGTATGCTCTTACACAGAAGCAAACGCATACGTAGGTCCCGCCCACATATGAAAATGTTGTTCAAAGCACACATGTGTTGTCACTGCGATCGGTAGAGCGAGAGCAATAATTCTAGCCCTAGACCTCCTCTGTAACTCAAAACACGTAACCAGTAAAAAAAACATTTTTTTAAAGCATCGCCTTTGGAGATTTTTAAGTACTGAAGTTTGGCGCCATTCCACGAGCAGAGGCAATTTTGAAGTGTGACATGTTAGGTATCTATTTACTCGGCGTAACTTCATCTTTCACATTATGTAAAAAAAAATTGAACTAACTTTACTATTTTTGTTTAATTTTTAAAGCATGAAACAGGGTTATTTTTTTTTTTAAATGTGTTTGAAAAAAAATTACTGCGCAAATACCGTGCAAGATAAAAAGTTGCAATGACTGCCTTTGCATTCTCTAGGGTGTCTGCTAAAAAAAAAAATATATATATATATATATATTAGTGTTTGGGTGTTCTATGTAATTTTAGAGCAAAATAATTATGATTTTTACATGTAGGAGTGAAATGGTTAATTTCCATATAATATATATATTATACCCCATGCTAGTTTTTTTTCAATGAGTTTTATCTATATGGCCGAGACCCGACAATTACAGCCACAATCAGCTTTAAATTACTTTTTTCCTTTAGAAATTGAATTTTGTTGTGGTACTGCTCTAAACACGGGAAAAATGCGCCAGTTTACAGACATACTATAGATACCTTCCCAGGCATGATATTTAACCACTTTCAGACCGGACCATTTTGCTGGTAAATGACCAGAGGTCTTTTTACACTTTGGCACTGCGCTGCTTTAACTGGTAATTGCGCGGTCATGCAATGTTGTACCCAAACAAAATTTGCGTCCTTTTCTTCCCACAAATAGAGCTTTCTTTTGATGGTATTTGATTGCCTCTGCGATTTTTATTTTTTGCGATATAAACGTAAAAAGACCGCAAATTTTGAAAAAAAATGATATTTTCTACTTTTTGTTATTAGAAAAATCCAATAAACTCAATTTTAGTCATACATTTAGGCCAAAATGTATTCAGCCACATGTCTTTGGTAAAAAAAAAAGTCAATAATTGTATATTTATTGGTTTGCGCAAAAGTTGTCACATCTACAAACTAAGGTACGTTTTCTGGAATTTACGCAGCTTTTAGTTTACGACTGCCTATCTCATTTCTTGAGGTGCTAAAATGGCAGGGCAGTACAAAACCCCCCCAAATGACCCCATTTTGGAAAGTAGACCCCCTAAGGAAATTGATAAGAGGCATGTTGAGCCCATTGAATATTTTATTTTTTTGCCTCAAGCGATTGAATAATGACAAAAAAAAAAAATTTTTTTTTTTTTTTTACACAAAGTTGTCACTAAATGATATATTGCTCACACATGCTATGGGCGTATGTGAAATGACACCCCAAAATAAATTCTGCTGCTTCTCCTGAGTATGGGGATACCACATATGTGGGACTTTTTGGGAGCCTAGCCGCGTACGGGGCCCCGAAAACCAAGCACCGCCTTCAGGCTTTCTAAGGGCGTAAATTTTTGAGTTCACTTCTCACTACCTATTACAGTTTTGAAGGCCATAAAATGCCAAGATGGCACAAAACCCCCACAAATGACCCCATTTTAGAAAGTAGACACCCCAAGCTATTTGCTGAGAGGCATGTTGAGTTCATGGAATATTTTATATTTTGCCACAAGTTGCGGGAAAATTACAAACTTTTTTTTTTTTTTTTTTTTTTTTTAACAAAGTTGTCACTAAATGATATATTGCTCATGCATGCCATGGGCATATGTGAAATGACACCCCAAAATAAATTCTGCTGCTTCTCCTGAGTACGGGGATACCACATATGTGGGACTTTTTGGGAGCCTAGCCGCGTACGGGGCCCCGAAAACCAAGCACCGCCTTCAGGCTTTCTAAGGGCGTAATTTTTTGATTTCACTCCTCACTACCTATTACAGTTTTGAAGGCCATAAAATGCCAAGATGGCACAAAACCCCCACAAATGACCCCATTTTAGAAAGTAGACACCCCAAGCTATTTGCTGAGAGGCATGTTGAGTCCATGGAATATTTTATATTTTGCCACAAGTTGCGGGAAAATTACAAACTTTTTTTTTTTTTTTTTTTTTTTCACAAAGTTGTCACTAAATGATATATTGCTCACGCATGCCATGGGCATATGTGAAATGACACCCCAAAATAAATTCTGCTGCTTCTCCTGAGTATGGGGATACCACATATGTGGGACTTTTTGGGAGCCTAGCCGCGTACGGGGCCCCGAAAACCAAGCACCGCCTTCAGGCTTTCTAAGGGCGTTACAGTTTTGAAGGCCATAAAATGCCAAGATGGCACAAACCCCCCCCAAATGACCCCATTTTGGAAAGTAGACACCCCTAAATTTAGGGGTACACTAGTGAGACTAGGTAATAAATGGCGGGTGCCCTGAAACTATAAAAAAATAACTAACCAACCAGCGTCACCTGTAACAGTTATATGGTGATCACTGGTGAAAGGGTTAACTAGGGGGCAATCAGGGGGCTTTATGCGGTAGTATATGGGGGTCCCTGGCGCTATAAAAAGCTGCAGCGAACCTAAATACCTACCTGCCTAACTAGCGTCACCTGTGACACTAATACAGCGATCAGAAAAACGATCGCTTATTAGGCTGGGTTCACACTGGAGCGATGCGGGAACGCCACGAATGCGCGGCGGGTTCCCGCATCGCATGCCTCCCGGCGGCAGTTCACACTGCCCTATGCGAACTGCTGGGAGTGTCAGTGAAATGTTACTGACACCCCCAGATCAGTTCGCATATCGCAGTGCGATCTGCAAACTCGGATCGCATGGTGTGAACACCCATGCGATCCGATTCTGCTGCGGGCCAAAAAAAGGGTCCCGTGCGAATTTGCGGCGGGTGCGGCGGGTGTGGCGGGTGCGGCGAATGGCTGAACTCGAATCGCACAGAGATCGGATGTGATTTGCACTGCAGTGCGGTGCGAATCACATTCGTTCTCATAAACCGCTGCAATGTGAACCCAGCCTTAGTGACACTGGCGACGGGGGGTGATCACGGGGTTAAACCTTTATTGGGGGGGTTAGGGGGGTACATTAGAACTAAAGGGGGCTAACTCTAACTGCCCTAACAGTTATTACAGTCACAAATGACACCAATGCAAAAAAAAAAAAAAAAAAAAAAAAAAATGACATTGGTGTCACTGTGACTGGGGGGCAGGGGTAATTGGGGGGGTGATCGGGGGGTAAAGGGGGGGTGTGAGTGTGCCTGGCATGTTCTACTGTGTGTGTGAGTGTTGGTGCAACTTACTGATCCGTTCTCCTCCGTGTCGGAACGAAAAATACCGACACGGAGGAGAGAATACATCACTTCCTCTCCTGTGTTTACATTACAGGAGAGGAAGTGATGTCACCGGGGATTTCTATTCGTCGGGAGCGATCGCGAGGGGGTGGCCATGAATGAATGGCCGTCCCCTCGTCCGGGATCGCTCCCGTACGAATTCCGACCGCCGCAGGCACCGGGCGGGGGCCCGATCGGGCCCCCGACCCGCGGGAGGCAAGGGACGTACATGTATGTCCTTATGCCTGCCCGTGCCATTGTACCGACGTACATCGGCGTGCGGCGGTCGGCAACTGGTTAAAGGAATATTCCATTTTTATTGGTTCACTTTAAGAATTAAAAAAAAAATAATAATCACTGCTCCTGTAAAAAATGTCCGTATAAATAAATTGCATTTATACATGTCCCCTGGGGCTGGACTGCAAACACTTTTTATAACAATAAACTTACATATAAGCCTATAAAATGAACACTTTTTTTTTATTTTGTTTTTAGAAATTCTTTATTTTTTTTTAACAAGGATAATAACATAACATTGCATGTGAATACAACATCTTATCTATTTATCACATTCTTCCTCTCTTCCTTAATTACTATAACGATGTTGTGTTATCTTTGATCTGCTTCATTGGTTATTCTCATTTCCATATAATTCCCTCTACAACGACTTCCTTTCTATCCTTCTTCCCGTTTCCTTCCTCCTCTATCTGAAAATAACATACAAAACACGAAGAAGAAGCATCCCCCACCATCCGTCGTCCTGAATGAGCACCCCAGGATTATTTGGTACTGACCCATTCCGACAATTTTATTTAGGTATTTTGTTCCCTATATTTAATATAGGTCGTCCAGACTTTCCAATATTTTATCCTCCTGCTCTCTCAGCATCAGAGCAAGGTTTTCCATTTGCTGGATTTCTGGTATTCTACCAAGCCATTGTGATCTAGTTGGAGATGCAGTATTTTTTCCAGAGAACTACATGCTTTTGCTGCCGTCCGCAAATGCCTCGAGGGAGTTTTTGTATTTTTCAATAGATACTGTAATATCATTTAGTAAGAAAGCTGCTGGATTTTCTCCAAGAGACACTTCCGTGATTTTCTTAATTGTTTCAGAGACTATCTTCCAAAAATGTTTAAATCTCTGACAGTGCCAAAATATGTGTACCATAGTGCCCTCTGCCCCTGGCATCGCCAACATAGATTCGATACCTGTGGGCATATCTGGTTCAATACTGTTGGGGTTCTGTACTATCTGGTCAGAATTTTATACCCCCCTTCTTGGTATCTAGTAGCCATTGAGGCCTTATGCGTAAACGAGAGAATCTTATTTTTCTGTGCTTTAGAAAATGTTACACCTGGAGGAGCTAAGTGAAGCTGCTGAGCTGACAGACATGGATGCTTAGAGCTCTGCTGTCACCAGGACAAAAGTGGCCTTCTCTTCTCGAGTCACGGACGATTACTGCATCTCCACGGTAACCTGCCTACTTTATAGCCTGCAGGCCACAAGCACATATAATGTTTAATGGGAAAAAGACAAAAAACTTAAACAACTATCAGGCAAAGAAAACCTGACTAAAAACGCTTTTAAAATGGCGGCAGCACAATCCTGCCGCTCTGCATTACCTCAGAAGCAGAAATTGAAAGGGCACTCTAACTCTTCTCCCTGACAATATATTGACTCTTAAGGCCCATACACACGATCAGACTTTTTGACAACAAACATGCGAATTAGCTGTTTTGGAGCAACATCCGACCGTGTGTACGCTCCATCGGACAAACTTTTTCGGTTTTCATCAGACTTTTGTTGGCTATGCGAACAGACAAACTTTCTGGCAACAAAAGTCCGATGGAGCAAAGTCTGATCGTGTGTACAGAAAACCATAGGACTTTTGTACAAAGTACAAACATGCATGCTCAGAACCAATGCAAAAGATCAGACAACAATACAGAAGTTGACCAAAGGTGGCGGTAAAGAGCAGAAAAACCACATGATTTGGTGAAAGTTGGCTGAAAAAGTCCTGCTGTGTGTATGCAATACAAGTTCTCGGCCGATGCCCTTTGTACAAAAATCCACAAGAAAGTTTATACAAAGTCCGATCGTGTGTATGAGGCTTTATAATGAATTCAGAATGACCTCTATAACATTACAGAATATCTCTAATGGCTCAGATATTCTTAGTCAGTTTAAAGGTGTCTTACAAAAAGCCCTCCAAAATACCTCAGACACAATAACTGAAAAACTGAGAAGGGAAATTTGTGAGGTAGGGTGCCACACATCAATATTAGAACACAACATGGAGGAAATAAATGATATCACCAATACTCATGCTAATGAGCTAGAAGCCCTTAGAGAAGAAAATTCTTCCCTTTACACACGCTTAGAAGATTTTGAAAACTGAGCCAAGAGATCTAACTTGCGACTCCGTGGTATACCAGAAACCATAATAGATCTACAATCAACAGTAACAGCACTCTTTTAGGAGTTAGCTCCATCAATTCCCATTGAAAGCTTGGAGATGGACAGAATCCATAGAACTCTGGCCCCCAAAAAGGAAGATGCCACCCCCCCCCCCCCCCAGGATATTGTAATAAAATTACATTATTGCAGAACAAAGGAGCAACTAATGGAAGCAGCACGCAATAAGGATGCATTGACTTTTCAAGGTCATCATTATCAAATATTCCAGGACCTTTCACAACAGACTTTAGCCTCATACACACGATTGGACTTTGTACAAACTTTCCCTTGGATTTTTGTACAAAGGGCGTCGGCCCTGAACTTGTATTGCATACACACAGCAGGACTTTTTCAGCCAACTTTCACCAAATTATGTGTTTTTTTCTGCTCTTTACCGCCACCTTTGGTCAACTTCTGTATTGTTGTCTGATCTTTTGCATTGGTTCTGAGCATGCTTGTTTGTACTTTGTACAAAAGTCCTATGGTTTTCTGTACACACGATCAGACTTTGCGCCATCGGACTTTTGTTGCCAGAAAGTTTGTCCGTTCACACAGCCAACAAAAGTCCGATGAAAACCAAAAAAGTTTGTCCGATGGAGCATACACACGGTCGGATGTTGCTCCAAAACAGCTAATTTGCATGTTGTCAAAAAGTCTGATCGTGTGTATGGGCCTTTTCTTCAAGAGAAAATAGATGAAACCACATCTACAGATTGACAATTCCAGAAAACACAAGAGAAGGATCCAAACGCAGAGCATCGTCAAAAATCACCCAATACTCAGTAAGAAAATCCCATTCAACAAGCCCTCTCCAGTACCAACAAGCAGAGTAATTTTGCATCACCTCCACCAAATCCTGGAGAACAAATGGACTGAAATCTTCTATGATGATATCGCACATATGAAACTTCTTACTTATTGTCACTAAATGAATGGTGACATCCTAGGTAATCTCAAAAGATAAGATCAAATAATCTTTCCCCTGATGAGAGCTTTATCCTTACAAATTCATAAATTTAGAAGTGTATTAAGTTTATTGTAATACTCCACAGATTACCTATCTTTAATGCACCAACACCTTTCTAGGTTTATTAAATTTAATATACTCCCTTTGCTTATAGTGTATGAAATAACGCAGAGTTACAGGTAAACACTCCTATTAAATGTTCCTAATAATAACAAATGTATTATTAGTGACTCGTATTGTTTTATAATTGTTTGTATAACCTTTGAGGAGGCTGCCTTTGTCCTGGAGACAATCTACAGCACCTCTCACTTGATCCTCGAGTAGCCGGACTTACTGACCGAACACTCTTTGGACTATTTGTACCCACCGGCTGGTGATATTTCACCACCCCTTGGAGACTAGCTCCACATATGAGCTACATTCCTCTATATTTCATAACAACTTCTCTTCTGCAGTTCTAAAACCAGAAATTACTCTATTTAAAGCTCTCTTCATCTCTTTTTTTCCCCATCCTTCCTTACCCCCCCCTTTTTTATTTATTTATTTTTACTTATTTTTTATTTATTTTTTTTTGCTCCAGAGTACTACCCTGTTGGACAATAACTTATTAAGAAGTTTTTATTATTCCATTCACGTTTTATAAAATGTCTTTAAACGTACTAACTCTTAATGTCCAGGGTCTCAACTCACCACAAAAAAGAACAAAAGCCTTTCACTCTCTCGTCACTTTCTGCACATGTAATATGTCTGCAGGAAACACACTTCTCAACACAATCTGCCCCTAAATTTATAAATCGCCAATACCCTCAAGTCTATATGGCTTCGACCTCTACGAAACAAAGAGGGGTGCTAATTGCATTTCATAACACTACCCCCTTCACTCTACATAAGGAAATAAAGGATCCTGAAGGAGGTTATATAATAATTACTGGTCTTCTGTTAGACAATGAAATACCCATAGTTTCATACTATGCCCCCAATAGAAATCCTCTTTCGTTCCTCTCACATCTGTTCTCAGTAGTGGAATCACATAAAAAGGTACCCTCATGATGTGTGGAGACTCAAATCAAGTAATATGCCCAATTCTAGACAAATCACCTACACCACTACAACCTCAATGCCTTGATTTCCGACAGCTCCTTAAACAACATTCTCTTATTGACTCTTGGCGTGAACAAAATCCTAAAAGAAGACAATATACATTTTATTCTCATCCCCACAAAACATTTTCTCGTATAGACCACCAATTTGTCCACTTTGGCACTTCACCACAAATACAAAATCCCTTAATCATCCCATGTGTATGGTCAGACCAGAATGCGGTCATGAAAACCTTCTCATGCTTGATCCCAAGGCCTAATTACCGATCCTGGAGTATAAAAGACAATTTATTAGTTGACCCAACATATCTTACCGCTGCAAATTAAAACAGCAAATTTACAACAATTTAGAGGAAACTTTTTATAAAGCATCTGAAGAGTTCCAAAATGTGCCTTCTTAATCTACTAAACTAGCCTATAATACAGCAAAGTTAGAACTGCACCTCTTTTTGACAGACTCGGTGGTACAGACTCTTCGCAAAACAAAACATACACTATATATGAAAGCAAACAAACCAACCACATTCTTAGCATTAACACTACGCAGAGCTGACCACATTCCGAAACTGATTCGACTACAATTAACCAAATACACACATTCTAGTAATCCACAGAAAATATTAAATGAATTCCGCAGAAAACTCAAAGATTTATACCAAAATACACATATATTCGACCCAAAAAGCTTAGATACTCTAATATCCTCTATCCAACTTCCATCCCTTTCTGCTACTCAACAAGAAAACTTATGTCTCGTACACACGATCAAACAATCCGGTGGGAAAGTCCAGCGGACTCAAGTCCGCCGGACAAACAGCCCGTGTGTAGGCTCCGGCTGACTTTTTTTTTACCTAAAAGTCCGGCGGACTAAGAAAGTAGTTTTGCACACCAATCTGGCCACCGGACTCGCATTTCGGCGGACAGTACGGCCGTGTGTGTGCCAATCCGCCGTACTTTTGAAATGAATGGACTTTTCCCGCCCAGAGAAAAGTCCGCTCATTTTGAGCGCGGCTCCAGGTAGCCTGGAATGGACTTAGAGGGGAATCCCTATGCCGAAAAATCAGCGTGGGGGTCCCCCCTAGGTCCATATCAGAC
The DNA here is from genome assembly GCF_037356315.1 of Lithobates pipiens. Lineage (NCBI taxonomy): Eukaryota > Metazoa > Chordata > Amphibia > Anura > Ranidae > Lithobates > Lithobates pipiens. The sequence continues at coordinate 594,483,277 of NW_027507748.1, read as the reverse complement.
CCTTATCCGAGCACGCTACCCAGCCGGTCAGGAAAGGGGGTGGGGATGAGCGAGCGCCCCCCCCCCCCGAGCCGTACTAGGCCGCGTGCCCTCAACATGGGGGGTGCCTTGGGGAAGGGGGGCCGTGCGGCCCCCCCACCCCAAAGCACCTTATCCCCATGTTGATGAGGACAAGGGCCTCTTCCCGACAACCCTGGCCGTTGGTTGTTGGGGTCTGTGGGCGGGGGGCTTATCGGAATCCGTGAGTCCCCTTTAATAAAGGGGCCCCCGGATCCCAGCCCCCCACCCTATGTGAATGAGTATGGGGTACAATATACCCCTACCCATTCACCTGTGAAAAAAAGTAAAAAAAAAAAAAAACACAACACACAAGGGTTAAAATAGTTTATTGCACAGCTCCGGGGGTCTTCTTCCGTTTTCGGGGGTCTTCTCGCCGGACTCCTCCGCTATCTTCTGCTCTTTTGCTAGCTCTTTCACTAGCGGAGGTGCCCGGCTTTCTTCTTCGGCGCCGACCTCTTCTTCCGACTTACTTCCGTTGCATTCTCTGGTCTCTATGACAGGACATGCGGTGCACGTCATAGTGACCGGTGTTATACCTGAAGGGTTTTACATGTACTGCCACTTTAAGGCTGGCTCCACCCAGGAGTGATGCCAAGGGTCAAGGGGTATAGTAGCCATCTTGGACACATGTAAGCAGCTTAATAAGATGTACTGTCCTGAGATGCATGTTGCAGTGTACAGTGAGTACTGGAAATAAACTTCCATTGTTCCAGACCAGAGTCTTGTGTCTCTCACAACACAGAGGATATAACAGTGGCGACGAGGATGGGATTTACAAAGTGTCTATCAGTCTGAGAGAGAGACAAAGACATTGTGGATTGTTACCTGGATAAAAGCAATCACAGATCCCAGCAGGAAAATGTCATTGATCGGGACATTAAGTGAATTTGATGGAGAACAGACATCCTGGAGTTCCTGGGTGGAGAGACTGGAACAGTATTTCAGTGCAAATGGCATCCCAGGTGAAAGGCAAGTAGCAGTATTTCTGACAGTGGTCGGTGCTCAAACATATGAAACTCTCAGGGATCTCCTTTCCCCTGTAAAACCAGCAACTAAGACATTGGCAGAGCTGCTGACACTGTTAGAGGGTCACTTCCAGCCTAAACCACTAGAGATTGCAGAAAGATTTCGTTTTTATCAGAGGCAGCAGCAGCCAGGTGAAGAAATGAAAGCTTATGTGCTCGCCCTTCGCAGACTAGCCTCTACCTGTTCTTTTGGGGAGTACCTACCTACCGCACTGAGAGATAAGTTTGTCATGGGACTGAATTGTGACTCTAGCCAAAAGAGACTGTTAACAGAGAAAGACCTTACCCTTGCAAAGGCAATTGATATAGCTTCAATGATGGAAATGGCTGTGAAAGATACAGAGGAATTGAACTCTCAGGGCAGAAGAGAAGAGGTGAAACAGGAAGTTTTCAGAACAGCAGTCAAGCCCACAGTTGCAAACTGGAAATACAGACCTCCACCAAGCCGGGGGTCAGCTTGCTACCGTTGTGGGAATACAGACCATGATCACAAAGTCTGCAGGTTTAAGGATCAGACCTGTCATAATTGTGGTAAAACAGGACATCTGAAACGAGTTTGCCGGAGCAAGAAGGTGCGAGATAAACAACCTCTGAACCCCAAGACAAAGACCTATATGGTGGGAAGATATACATCATCATCTGAGTCAGAGGATGAGGAAGTGCTCCACAGTTTAGACATACATCATATGCATTCAGCACCCTCTGCAATGACTGTAGAGGTAACCATTGAGGGAAAGAAACTAAAGATGGATGTAGACACAGGAGCAGCAGTTTCAGTTATCACTCAGAAACAATGGAGACAACTTCAGACCCGAACAACTGTCCGCCCAACGCCAATCAAACTGCAGACATACTCAAAGCAGATACTCCACCCACTGGGTTATGCAAAAGTGCAGGTATTGTACAAGGGTCAGACAAAGAGACTGCCATTATATATACTAGAGAATGGGGGACCCCCTCTCTTTGGGAGAGACTGGATTGCTCACTTTGGTATGCCAGACATCGCCATAAATCCCTGTAACACTGTGACAATTCCATTAGGAGATAATGAGGGATGGGTGGTGTCCCTGAAGCAGCGGTTCCCAAAGATCTTTGATGACCAGTTGGGGAAAATAAAGCATGACTGTGTGAGACTCAAGCTGAAACCCAACGCCCAGCCTAAGTTCTTCAAAGCTCGCACAGTACCTTTCGCACTCCGAGCAGGAGTGGAAGCAGAACTAAGTCGGCTGGAGGATCAAGGTGTCATCTCAAAGGTAGAGCACAGCGAGTGGGCATCACCTGTTGTACCAGTGAAGAAAGCGAATGGGGACTTGCGCATTTGTGGCGATTTCCGCATGGCACTGAACTCCCAACTGGAAATAGACCAGTATCCTCTACCCAGAGTAGATGACATTTTTGCCTCTCTTGCAGGGGGTCAAAAGTTCACCAAGCTTGATCTCAAACAAGCATATTTACAGTTTGAGGTCCATCCTTCTTCCCGCAAGTTTCTGACCATCAACACCCACAAGGGACTGTATGAGTACAATCGGATGGTGTTTGGTGTAGCCTCTGCCCCAGCCATTTGGCAACGGAAGATGGATGAGATTTTGGCGGACATTCCTTTCACTCAGTGCCTGTTAGATGACATGCTCATCACGGGACGGACGGACCAGGAACACAAGCAAAACGTGGAGCTTGTGTTGGAAAGACTCCAAGAGCAGGGTCTGAAAGTGAACTTAGCAAAATGCCAATTCATGGTGCCGAAATTGGAGTTTTGTGGCCACCTTGTGGATGCAGACGGTATACACACCACAGAAGCCAAGGTTGATGCCTTAGTCAAAACTCCTGCCCCAACCAATGTCCAGCAGCTGCGATCATACCTTGGCTTGCTGAACTATTACCACAAATTTCTGCCAGATCTGGCACACACCTTGTTTCCGTTGAACAAGCTTTTGGAGAAACACTGCAGATGGGACTGGTCGGCTGCATGCCAACGCGCTTTAGAAGTCTCTATGCGGAAGCTGTTGGCGTCACGCATGCTTGTTCACTATGACCTCCAGAAGCCTCTGACCTTGGCTTGTGATGCCTCACCCTATGGTCTGGGGGCTGTACTGTCTCACATCTTACCTGATGGGTCAGAAAAACCAGTGGCATTTGCCTCCAGGTCTTTGACAAAAGCAGAAAGCAATTACTCTCACATTGACAAAGAGGCTCTTGCGCTGATATGGGCTATTAAGAAGTTTCATCTTTACCTGTATGGTAGGGAATTCACCATACTGACAGACCATAAACCACTCCTTCAGATCTTTAGCCCTGACAAAGGCATCTCTCAGACTACTGCGGCCCGCCTCCAACGCTATGCCCTGTTCTTGGGAGCGTACAGTTATAAAATCCAGTATCGCGGTCATGATGCCAATGCTAATGCGGACGCAATGTCCCGACTGACAGGGAGGTCAATGGACTCCTCTCCACCGGTCAAGAGTTGTCGTTACACCAGCCTGTCCTTCTTGTCTTCTGGGGAGATAGCAGCCCATACAGCCAAGGATACCTTTCTGAAAACAATACTCTCCTGGGTACGGTCCGGTTGGCCTGCAACCGTCACACAGGATTATGAACCTTATTTCCGTAGGCGTATGGAATTAACTGTGGCTGGTAACTGTGTTTTATGGGGAGACCGAGTGATCATTCCACAGACCCTCCGGAGACACATTCTGGACTTGCTACATACTGGTCATCCCCGGGGGCACATGTATGAAACAAAAGGCCCGAGGCTATGTGTGGTGGCCAAACTTAGACTCGGATATCACAACATATGTGAATGCTTGTGCTGGATGTGCACAAACTGCAAGAGACCCTCCTCGAGGGTGCGTCCAGCCCTGGACTTGGCCCACGGTTCCTTGGTTTCGACTACACTTGGACTTTGCAGGTCCGATCAGAGGACACACCTTCTTGATCGTAGTGGACGCCCATTCAAAGTGGCCTGAGGTCATTCCTGTTACTCAGCCAACAACTAAGGCAACAGTTTCCATACTGTTACATCTCGCTGCTACATTTGGATACCCCAGAGAAATCGTCACAGACAACGGTGCACAATTCACCAGTCAGGAGTTTCAGCGTTTCTTGACTGCCCACAACATCAAGCACAAGTTGACCGCACCTTACCACCCAGCTACAAATGGTCAAGCAGAGCGGTTTGTGCAGACTTTTAAACGCTATTTCAAAGCTACAGTGGCTACAAGTAAACAGCAGTCCCTGTCACCCCAGCAGCTGGACTCCTTCCTTTCTGCCTACAGAAACACACCACATGCAACCACTGGGAAAACTCCAGCAGAACTCCTTCTGAGTCGGCAGCCATGGACTGTTTTGGACATGCTCCGCCCACAAACAGTCCAGGAACATGTACTGCAGTCCCAAGACAAGATGGTCAAACACCATGAGATCCCCCGATTCACAGCCCAACAAAAGGTATGGGCCCGATCTTATGGGGCTTCCAACACCCGTTGGCTTCCTGCTGTCATTGCAGAGACTTTGGGACCCAAGATGTATAGGGTCTGCCTGGAAGATGGTTCCATTTGCAGAAGGCATGCGGACCAACTGCGCCCTCGTTTTCAACTGCATGAATCCCTGACGCCGGCTGAACCACCAGTGTTGCAAGGAACTGCTCCCAGCGGATCAGGATGCATGGGAACTGATGATTGGGGGGACTCTATTTTTGAACTCAGCTCCAACAGAGCCCTCCAGCCCTGGTCCGGAGGTTGGTTCACCCACTGAGCTGGGGGATCCCTTCTTGGCACCGCCAGTGCCCATTCCAGTCGACCCTGTTTCCTCCGATCCCGAGTCGATGGGTGCCCGCCCTCAACGACACTGTCGCCCTCCTGACCGGTTTCAGTTTCAAGACCGGTTACGAGACTTTAGACGGGGCCACCGAAAGTGATCCAATGACATTGTATCCCCGCAACTGTCCCTGGAATCTTGCTCTCACATCTGGATGCAGGAAAAGTCCTGTGCATCTCCTGTGTTTGGAGGACTGTTATTAGTTAATGTTTTGTGCCTTTTCTCGTTTTGTTTTTGTTTTGTTTTTTTGTTTTGTTTTTTAGGGATGGATGGAAGGTGTTATACCTGAAGGGTTTCACATGTACTGCCACTTTAAGGCTGGCTCCACCCAGGAGTGATGCCAAGGGTCAAGGGGTATAGTAGCCATCTTGGACACATGTAAGCAGCCTAATAAGATGTACTGTCCTGAGATGCATGTTGCAGTGTACAGTGAGTACTGGAAATAAACTTCCATTGTTCCAGACCAGAGTCTTGTGTCTCTCACAACACAGAGGATATAACAACCGGAGACAGTGACGAGGCAACATCTCCAGAAGAGAAGAACAGAAGACGGCGACAGCCACCGCTTGTAAAAGAGCTAGAAGAAGGCGCGGTGGCCCGGCAAGAAGACCTGAAGAGGGGGACAAGACCCCCGAAGAGGGGGACAAGTCCTCCGACATCGGAAGAAGAGGGCGGCGGTGAAGAAGAAAGCTGGGCTCCTCTGCTAGAGAAAGAGCTAGCAGAAGATAGCGGAGGGGTCCAGAGAGAAGACCCCAGAAGACAGAAGAAGACCCCCGGAGCTGTGCAATAAACTATTTTAACCCTTGTGTGTTGTTTTTTTTTTTTTACTTTTTTTCACAGGTGAATGGGTAGGGGTACATTGTACCCCATACTCATTCACATAGGGTGGGGGGCCGGGATCCAGGGGCCCCCTTTATTAAAGGGGGCTCACGGATTCCGATAAGCCCCCCACCCGCAGGCCCGACAACCAACGGCCAAGGTTGTCGGGAAGAGGCCCTTGTCCTCATCAACATGGGGAGAAGGTGCTTTGGGGTGGGGGGGCCGCGCGGCCCCCCCTTCCCCAAGGCACCCCCCATGTTGAGGGCACGTGGCCTGGTACGGCTCAGGAGGGGGGGCCCCTTTCGTTTGCCCCTCCTTTCCTGGCCGGCCGGGTAGCGTGCTCGGACAAGGGTCTGTTGTGGACTTTGGGGGGACCCCCACGCCAATTTTTTTCGGCGTTGGGGTTCCCCTTTAAGTCCATACCAGGCGGCGGGGCCAGCGACGTCTTCTTCACGGGCCCCGCCTACCTGGAGATCCGCTCGAAATGAGCGGACTTTTCTCTGCGTGTGTGGGCGAGTCCGTTCATTTCAAAAGTAGGGCGGATAGTACGGCGGACTTAGTACGCCGTATTGGTCCGCTGAAAAAGTGCCGTGTGTGGGCAAGTAGCCCGTTCGGAAAGTCCGACGGACAGTCTGGCGGGAAGTCTAAGTACGTCGGACAGACGGCTACGTGTGTATGCGGCTAAACTTCTTGAAATATTATTATGCTTCACAATTAGCACAAATAGCTAAGTACCATGCCCCAAAAGAAATTCCTCTTTGGGTAGCAATAGAATTGGTGGACTGTGATCCTCTTTCCACATCAAATCTATTATGGCTTTCATTATACCAACGTCGATCAATAACAAATTCAGTCACAAAACATAGCCTCTCCATTTGGGATAGACTCAAATCCCAGTTTGGTCTCCTATCTCCACTTAACCCACTACTCTCCTTTTTACACAATCTCTCCTTCTACCCACCTTGGACTTTACCTTCCTCCTTCATGGCCTGGATAAATGTAAATCTTACACGAATACATCACTTCTACGAATCTGATAAAATCATAACATTCCCAACACTAAACAAATCTCACAATATACCTAATAATGAAACATTTAGATATTTACAAATTAAAAATTTGTGTCCCAAAATACCTCCACAAACTTGACAACTCCAAACTATACTACCTTTGAACGAGCTTGTATATCAGATCCACACAGACGAGGACTTATCTCAGACCTATATGCCCAACTGCTTTCACATACAACCTCCTCTCCCCCATCCTCTACTTCTAAATGGGAGGCTGATTTAAATCTTCCTCCAGACACATTGGATTGGGCACAAATCTGGCAAAATCCAAAATCTGCCACACCAAACATAGTAGCCCTTGAAACAAATTATAAAGTTATTACCAGGTGGTACCTAGTGCCAGCAAGAATATCAAAATTCCTTCCCCAATACCCCTCTCAATGTTTTGGAGTGACCCAGGTACACATCTACACATTTGGTGGACTTGTCCCATAGCCCAGACCTTTTGGTCAAAAATATTTAATATTCTCTCTACAATGTTTGATACTACTTTACAACTTGATCCATCAGTGGCTCTCGTAAATAATAAACCATGAAAGATAACACAACGCCAATTTAAACTCCTACTATATGTCACAACGGCAGCAAAACAATCTATAGCTAAAGCCTGGAAGTCAGACAAGCTCTGTGAAGTGTCGGTAAAACAACGTGCAACACAAGCTATGATCCATGCCAAAATGGAGGCAATCATACTTGATAAACTTGTTAAATTTGAAACACTATGCCTTCCATGGATAACGCACATTCTACCACATTCTAGAACATTATTAAACTTCATTTTTAGATATGTATAATAGTGGGAATGTATTATTCCATTCTTATATTGAATTACTCTTTGGAAGAAAGTAAATGATCAGTTTAGAAAAAAATCTACCCAAAGTTATGTTGGGGATGTTTTGGTGGGGCATCCATTCATTCGGGGAAAAGCCGGGCCACATAGCCGGACCTTGGCCCTGGTTGGGTGGGTGTCTCTCCAGGACATCCCAATACAGACCGATTTATCCAACATAGTTGTATCTCTATGTCTAATTCTTTAATAATATGCCATATATAAATTTTCCTTTATGCAAATTATACTAGGTTTATTAATTGTTATGATTATATTCTTCACATATATTTACTGATAAAAGATTCCCATATTACTCTCTATACATTAACTTTACTATTGTTATTCCAAATTAATAACTGTGAAGTTCCTTTATTCAAGTTTGATAGCCCTATACAATGTTAAATCTTGTATTATTAACTTGTATTGTATCATTCTCAATAAATTATTAAAAAAAAAGGAATGTTACACCTAACTCCCTTTGCCATGCTTGAACAAAGACCAGTTCTTGTGGGGCTTGCAGCTCAATTAGCAAGGAATATATTAATGATAATGCATGCCTCACTGGTTCCCCCTTCAAGCATAATTGCTCGAACTTCGATGGTGTGCATACAACCGCAGTTCGTGATGTTATTACATGAAGGAAGGCTTTAGGCTGTGTTCGTCTAAATAGGTCTAGTTCCTCTCCAAACACCTGTTCAATCTCCTCATTAGTCAACATATGGTTGTCTAATTCTACCAAACCACGTAAAGATTTCCTTATCCCATTGCTGGAAGTCTAATTGAATCTGTCGTGCCAATGGTACAAAATTTAATTTGAATAATCTACTTAGTTGTTTGGTATTTTAGTCCCTAAATAGCATATGTGGGAGTCTGTCCATCTAAAAGCAAAGTATAACGATAACTGATTTTGAAAGTCAGCACTCACTCCCACTCTCATCGCTTCTGATTTACCATAATTTACCTTAAAGTTGGACATTCCTCCATATATGCGTATTTCAGATATTAAAGATGGGTGAGATATAAGTGGAGAAGTTATAAAAAAAATAGAAAATCGTCTGCGTATGCCGCCAATTCGTGTTCTTTTCCCTTTATTGCAATACCCCTAATATCTGGGTTGGCTCGTATGTTAAATGTTCAATGTTAGAATAAAAATTATAGGCAAGAGTGGACACCCCTGCTGCGCCCCATTACGTATATAAAAAATAAGCATGAATAAGCAAACGTGTTCATTTTATATTATGTCCCATAGACTTTTTTTTTTTTTTTTTTGTAGTTTCAATCTTTTTTTATTAAGATTTATCAAGAGAACATACAAATAATGGACAGTATCAGTTATAAAGTTACATAATAAGAACATGAATAGTCAAAAGAGTGGTTACAGGCAGATTCAGGGATACAATCACACTGCAAATACTTAAGTTTGGAAGTTGTATGACACCTCGCATATACCTGAGGGTCATATGATGACAGGTCCAGGGCCTATGACACTACACCAGCCCTCGCAGACACCCCTTGGTAGCAGACTGTGTCTTGGGAGAGGTGGGAGGTAATCTGCCCCGGTCTCCCATCGACCCATTCGAGAAAAGACATTATATCAGGCGGTGAGGATTTGTCATGGCATACTGAGTGGTTTTCGGGGACTATCCTGGGCTGTTTTCAATGCTGTTTCCATTTGGTCTGGTGTCATATCAAAGGAGCGTCCAGGTCAATTTTAAGCTGCTAGGATGTGCTAGCCAAGGTGACCATTGCTTGCTGAATTTGTGACCTGCCAGATTCGTTTTAGAGAAGAGATATTCCATATGACAGTGTTCATTGAGTGTGTTAATGAGAGACCTGGTGGTTGGGGGAAGTGGGTTTTTCCAGGCTCAAGCTATTACTAGGCGTGCTGCAATTAAAATATGTTGTATAAGTGGCAGGCTGGTTGTAGGCCAGTGTTGGGGATCCATCCCGTAGAGAGCCATCTGCGGAGTCAGGTGCTGGGAAGTATTAGTCGTATCCTTAATTAGAGCAGAGACTTGTTTCCAAAATGGAGCAATGATTGGGCAGTCCCACCATACGTGAAATATGTCTCCTAGTTCAGCACAGTTTAGCCAGCATTTTGGGGAGTGAGTTGGGAAAATGGTTGTTAGTCTGGCAGATGTGTAGTACCATTTATGGTATATCTTCATCAGGGTTTCCCAGTGGGTTACATTTTTGGATATGTTGGTTGGTATACGAAGCGCTCAGTGCCATTCCTCCATGGGGAATGAGGCTTTCAGATGTGACTCCCAGTAGATTAAATTTGTTGGTTTATGCGTTGAGGTTGGTCGAGATAGCGAGAGCGTAAGTGAAAGAAATACCTTTTGATTTTGCCGGTCTGGAGAGTGTAGTATGTGAGCAGGCCCCTGGAGGTCGTTTCTGTGGTGGTAGGTATCTTTGAGAGAATATGTTGGATCCTAAGATAGATATAAAAGTCCTTGTTTGGTATGCCAAATTCCGTGGTCAGTTGTTGGTAGGTTTTGAGGTTCGATTGGAAATATACATTTCCAATGGTCTTAAGTCCAGCTACATACCAGTGATGGATGTTTAAATTTGGAGACGGGAGTTGCAGTGTTAGAAACGGTAGCTTTTTCAAGGTATCTCCATGTATTCCTTGGTGGGCATGGCTAAGAGCCTTCAATTGTGCTACACATGCGTTTACTGTTGGGAGGTATGAGTGTGGGACATGGTGGTTCATCCAAGTTGCTGAAATTATAAGTTGTATGGTGTTTGGTGATGCCGTTACCTCTATTTGGAACCACATAGTGTTGGAATGCTGGGACCACCATTGTTTTCCTTGGTCCAAGACTGTAGCTTTATAGTATCATTTGACATCAGGCGCACCCATGCCTCCATAAGTGGTAGGGGTACACAGCATTGCAAAATTTAAATGTGGCTTGTGGGCTTCCCAGATAAAGGAGTTGAGGGTGTGTTGTAGTTTGGCCAGTTCACTTGGCAGTGTTGGTAAAGAGAGCGTCCTAAAGTAGTACAGTACACGAGGGAGAGAAGAAACATTTTGGTCCGGGCTATCCTTCCAACCCAAGAAGCCTTGATGGATGACATATCCGAGATTAGAGTGTTTAATTTCTGATGCAGGGAGGCTAAGTTAGTATGAAGAAGCGTGGATGAGGGGGTTACCAGTTGTATGCCTAAGTACTTCATTGAGGAACAGGGAGCCCAGGAGAAGGGGGAGACTTTAGAGATCTTGGTTTTGAGTGTGGGTGACACATTAATGCCAATCATGGATGCTTTATATGGTTTAATTTATACAATGAAATTGCACTAAAGTTCTCTAATACTTGCGTTAGAATGGGGAGGGAGTTTACTGGGTCAGTGAGCGCGATTATGACATCATCTGCATAGAGGCCTATTTTGTTGTAGGTATGACCTACTAAGATCCCGGAGATGAGGGGATGTGCGCGGATGGTCTGTGCTAGGGGCTCCATCACCAAGGCACAGATCAGGGGTGAGAGTGGACATCCCCGACGTGTGTCATTGGTGATTGTGAAGGAATCACAGAGAATGCCGGAAGTGCGGACTTTAGCACTAGGTGATGAGTAAAGGTCTAGGATGGCTTGTAGAAAATTTCCCTCTATGCCAAATTTCCTTAGTACTCCCTCAAGATATCCCCAATGGACTCTGTCAAACGCCTTCTCTGGGTCTAAAGAGATCAGCAGAGAAGGTGTCTGGTGATGTTCTGCCCAATGTATAAGATCTATGAATCTGCGGGTGCCATCTGAGGCCTGGCGTTGGGGGATGAATCCCATTTGATCTGGGTGTACAAGGTGGGTCATGTGTTGTGATAAATGCGTGGCTAACAATTTGGCATATATTTTTAGATCGGTATTGAGAAGCGAGATGGGGCGATAGTTAGCTGGATCATGGGGGTCTTTCCTGGCTTGTGGATGGTGGAGATAGTAGCTTCTAAGGATTTGGTTGGGATTTCTCCGGTTGTAAGGAATCTGTAAAATGAGTTGCGCAGGTGTGGGAGCAGTTGTTCGCAATATGTTTTATAATATTCATTTCCAAAGCCGTCCAGGCCTGGAGCTTTGTGCAGCGGTAGTGCTGTGATCGCGTCTCGGATTTCTTGAGTCGTGAAGGGTTGGGCGAGTTCTGCGGCTTGTGTGGGAGTTAAAGAAGGGAAGAGAGGGAATTTTGGATATTTGTGTCAGTAGGTCGTGTCTCAGTGGGAGAGTCTTTTATGTTGTATAATGTGTGATAGAATGAGCTAAAACAGTCGGCTATGTCTTTGGGGTTAGTTAATCTGTGACCATTAGAGTCTTCAAGGTATGGGATTGCGGCTTGTGCTGCTTTACGTTTATATTGTCATGCTAGGGTTTTCCCTGCTTTATTTCCCTTTGAGTACCAGGTAAGTTTTAGTTTCCGTCAGGGCTGAACTGGGACAAAAATTTGGCCCTGGACTTCATCCAGACTGGCCCACTTTAATTTTGCAAACACACACAAAAACAGTATATAAACTATACGCAATTGCGCAAAAAAATAAGTAGAACATTCCAATGTAAGTTTAAAAGGCTTTTTTTTTTATTATTTAGAGAAAAAGATGCATTCCAACATTACAGATACCTTTAGAATGAAATGTTTAAGTTACACTCCGTTCAATGGCAGGTGTCATAAATAAGGAAAACAGTTATAAATAGCATCTTATGTTTGAATATAATATTAACAAGAAACAGTTCAAATAATAACTTGTGGGAATCACAAAAATAGACAGGGAAATATCCACTGTAACATACAATGCGAATTACAAAGGCAGTATAAACGGCTAACCATACAAAAAGGTCCAAAATCACTGTTAGGGCTTATAGAAGAAGCTTAGAAAACAATTCAATTTTCTCTGCAACTTTGTCAATGGTCACTTCAGAGTCAAGAGAGCAGAGGATGTCCTTTTCTGTTGACATCAACATAAAAGCTTCCAGATGCTCTTGTGACAGCTTGGTTCTGAGTCTGCTTTTGATGAACTTGAGTGTTGAAAATGTACGTTCACAAGCAACCTGAGTGATGGACAGGGTGAGTAGGAACTGGTATGCAAGACCTAGGATGTGGTAGACATTTGACATTAGAATGAACTAGGCTTGTGCAATTCGTTTCAGAACGAATCGAAATTCGGCCGAATTTTGCATCTTTCGGACATTCGGATGCATCCGAATGTCCGAATAAAAAAACAACAAATTACAACGAATACGAAAGAAATATAACGAATGAATTCGACATGATTCGAAATTATTTCAACCGCATTCGAAATTATTTCAACATGATTCGACATTATTTCAACCACATTTGAAAATATTTTGTGACCCGACTTTAGGGCCATGTATCTCGGGGTCACTTGGTGACACTTCAAATTTGGATATGTTGTAGTGCTAGTATTATTGTGTTTGCATACCAAATGTGGTATGCAAACACAATAGTACTAGCACTACAACATATCCAAATTTGGAGTTTCTAGCAAATTTGGAGTTTCTAGCACCAAGTGACCCCGAGATATATGGCCCTAAAGTCGGGTCACAAAGTATTTTCGAATGTGGTTGAAATAATGTCGAATCATGTTGAAATCATTTCGAATGCATTCGAAATTATTTCATTTCAACATGATTCAACATTATTTCAACCGCATTCGAAAATATTTTGTGACCGAATTTTTCAACCGCATTCGAAAATATTTTGGGACCGAATTTAGGGCCATGTATCTTGGGGTCACTTGGTGCTAGACACTTCAAATTTGGATATGTTGTAGGGCTAGTATTATTGTGTTTGCATACCAAATTTGGGGTTTCTAGCTATAAGTGACCCCGAGATATGTGGCCCCAAATTCGGGTCGCAAAATGTTATTAGTTATTAGAGCAGAGAATAACATTTTGCGACCCGATTTTGGGGCCACATATCTCGGCGTCACTTATAGCTAGAAACCCCAACTTTGGTATGCAAACACAATAGTACTAGCACTACAATATATCCAAATTTGGAGTTTCTAGCACCATATGACCCCGATATATATGGCCCTAAATTTGGGTCACAAAATATTTTCGAAAGTGGTTGAAATAATGTCAAATCATGTTGAAATCATTTCGAATGCGGTTGAAATGTCGAATCATGTTGAAATCACTTTGAATCCGTTAGAAATATTTTCGAATGTGGCCGATTTTTTGAATTCGGTAGAAAACTAAACGAAATCCGAAAACGAATTTAAGGAAGTTAACGAATATAACTAAACGAAATTAATGAATTAACGAATTAAAACGAAACGAAACTAAACACATTTTTTCCTTTTGCACATGTCTAGATTGAACCTCCTGAGAATCTGGTAGCAACACAGCAGGCATTCTTTACATGAGGAACACTTCTTACATTGGATTTCAACTTGCTCGTCTTCACTCTCATTCTCCAATGTTTTTACCTTGTATTCATCTAGTGGAGACATTTTTAATCTTTCCCACTGAAGAGCAAAACTGCTTAATTCACTCTGAAGATTCTCAGCACTTGCTTCACTGTCAAACTTGACAGACATTTGCTAAGTTCTTGGAACATAAGTGGTGAAAGAGACGAGGACTTTAACTGAACAAAGTTTCTTGGGTCCAGAAATGCAAGGTCAGCATAGAGTGTACCATGACTCGGGAATCTTCTGTGAAGTGTCTCTGTAGCTGTGTCCATTATCGGATTGTGCACTGTGACTTCATAAGCCTTTTCTGGACTTGTGATCGTTTCAGCATGAGCAATCTCTCCAGGCATGGTTTTCTTCTTCCTTTTTCTTTGTGATGGCAATGTAGACTGAACTTCCAGTTCTATCTCTTTGTCCTGCTCCTGCAATTTTTTATTTGCCCACAGAACAAATTTCTCTGCAGCTACGCTAACTAAGGCAAAATCTCTAGACATATTTTTAAGACTTTCATGTGTTGCCATAACCATTCTATGAGCAGACAGTATATCCATCCCCTGCGTTTGAAGGTATTTGGACAATGGTGAAGTCTTCTTAAATATCCAGAGGAAGGTTTGTGCCGTCAGTATCATCTCATACTTCAGCAGAGCTTCTACAAATCCTCGTGCTTGAATGCGAGCAGTCATTTTTAAGGTAATATTTTCTTGTATTGCTGTCAATGCAAGAATGACATCCACGTAGAGACAATTATCTGGATTTGCAAATGATCCAAACACTTTCCTGAGAGCGTTATCCTTGGCCCACCACTGTGTCTCTCCAATTAGTGAGAGTCGTCTCTGGTGCTTGTCTTGGCTCTCACTTTCCCACACATTCATCCTTTTATATGACTCACGAAAGAACACTGCAATGTCATTAAGCACTGAAAAAAGTGATCCACATTGAATTACCGTTTGGGTTGTGTCAGCCAGAACTAGGTTAAGAACATGGGCATAGCACCAAACATGCACTTGATTTGGTGAAAATTTGGACATCTGAGTTGAAAAGCCTTTGTATAGCGGCCTTGCATGTTAGAGGCACCATCTGTAGCATGTCCAATGCAGTTGCTCAAGTCTAAATTGATCTTCTCTGCAAGCTCTGAAACAATATCCACAAAATATTGTCCAGTAGATTCCTTACACTTGACAATGCTAATAAGCCTTTCATGAATGGTGTCTGTAACATATCGCAAAACAATAGAACACTGGTCTTGTGTGGTGTCATCTGCACCGAGAACATTACGACATTCTTTATGTCTCTCACAATGGTCTCCTGAATAAGGTGCTGAATGGTTTCAATTACAGAATTAATGGTTCTTGCAGACAGTAACGTAACCAGGGAACCACTGCCTTTTGCCCCAGTCTGATGTAGCTTCTTAGATTTTTCAATGCATTCTTTTAAATGCTCTTTCAGACAGACATCATACTTGCTTAACAGAAGTATAATCTCTAAAAAGTTGCCATGATCAATATTGCTGTCATCAAGCATGTATGCAGCCTCATTCTCTGACCTATAGCTAAGTCCTCTTTTGCCGATCAATTTGACAACATCAATTACACGCTCCAGTATTTGTCGCCTCTTTCTGATTTGTTCTCTGTGTGAGGACAGCTGACTTCCACTAAGTAAATGTTTAACGGCAGATTTAGAGGCATTTAAGAAGTATGCTTCTGCACAGGTTTTGTGTGCCATGCTCTTTTCATGTTCCTCTATGCGCTGATGCACATGTTTCCAGTCTGTCATACTACTTATAAATGGAGATTTGTCAGCTAACTTGGCAAATGCTATGCATACAGAGCAATGTAATGCATGGCGTTCTTGGCAGTAAGTAAACCACTGTCTATGAGTACCATCCTTGCACCAGAACACTTTCTGTACCAATGGATTACTTGATGTTTGTTGCGGATGATAATTAAAAAATATCTTCACGTTTTCCTAGTGGGGACGAATGTAATAATCAATGGTTTTCCTCGGTGACTTCACTTTCCTCTGTGTATGCTGCCATTTCTACACTCTCTCCTTGGTTTACATCTCCTCTGTCATCTACTCCCTCATGCGTTATGTCTTCTGCTCTCTCTAATCCTCTATCTTTTTCTCACCTTCTCTCTCTTATCTACACTCATGTTCCTGCTCATCTCCTCTATCCTCTTCACATTCAACGCCTGCCTCGTGTTCTCTCTCCTCTCCACTCTCCTCTATTGTGGACCCAGCCTGAGAATGGACATATAGTAAGTCACAACTGTAGGCATAATATGTTCCAAAAAGTCCACAAATCTTTATGTTGTTTAAAAAGGAATAAAAAATGAATGTCTGACTTACCACAGCAGTCAGGCCTGCGCTGCTCTCAGCTTTTGCTGATGTTCCAGCAAATAATACATCAAATTTTACACATTTAGTAGCATCTGCCTCAAGTGCTTGCTTTTTTTTTTCTCTTAACTTCTCAGCTCCTCCTTTACGTTTATTCTTGTGTTTTAACATGTTTGTTGTTGCACGTCACACCTAATGGGTTTAGTTAAAGTGTAATACATTATTTAAACATTGCTCTAGAATTTCAAAACTGCTTATATACTTCTGGAGTAAACTTCTATTAATCTTATGTTATTATCTAGGCTATTAAGGTTTGAACATGCAATACAGACACATATATACTTGTCGTGAATTGGCAAAAGAATTGAAAAATCTAGGACAACTAATCTGGAATGGATTGTTGCATCTGCATTTCCCCAAATACAGAAATGTACCATCTGCAAAGATTTCCTGAGACCCATTTTCAGCAGAGAGTGGGCTGAAGTCCGCTCCCTACTGATGTCACAGAAATCAGTCCAGGCACCGTGCCATCATGACATGACCCATGCATTAGGGGCATACCTCTCCGTACTTTTACCCCTTGTAATTACCCCTTCTTTCCCTCTAATAATTCCTATTACCATTATTAACTAAATTTTTACCCTCTACCCAATAATCAGGCCACACAGGAGTTGGAGTATAAATGGCCATAGCAGCCTTTTATCAACACTCTTCAAACCAATAACTTCAATCACTTTATTAAATATATATATCAACTGTTTGGTAACGGTAATTTTAAAAGAACTCCCAGTCAGTTGGTCTTTGACGGTACCACGTTCCACCTTTTAAACATAACCTTTTTCCACCATTCCACTGCGGGACCACCTTTACCATACCAGGCCTCCGGCCGTTTATAAGCCTGGAGACAACCACCTTCCCGCAATGCCACCAAATCCCGTATTCCAGCCTACCCTTCCGCTGGGATACACCAAAAGGGAGGACCCATATCCCTATGAGCTCCCCCCCACATTTCCATCATCTGTTTCCTTTTGCCCCATCAAAGACCAAAAGACACCGCCACAGCCCGCAAGGATGACCCCCTTATCCTTAAGGGCCCCTCCACCCCCGCAGGGACCGTTCAATCCCATCTTGCAACTCCAACACCCAAAGGTCAATGCCCACTGCCGACAGATGTACCCCCACCCCCCGAAGGTACATGCCCCACTTTAACCTCCAACTCCAAGTGGCCTGCCACTAAACCTCCACTACGGTTTATAAACCACCCCAAAAAATTTTTGTGAACTGTAATTCGGGCTTTGTTAAGTCTGACTACAGACCGTGCGTGCTACGATGTCCGACCAGACTATGACCGAAACCGGGAAATCCCTTCGAAGCATCCGAAAATCGCACTTCACGTCTGCAATTATATCCCGAGTAGACCTAATCCCAAGGTCATTCCCCCCAACATGGAGAACCAGCACATCAGGGAGCCTATCCAGTCTAGCGTACCGGTGTATTCCCGGTATGACCCTACCCCACTTCATCCCCGGGATACCCAACCACCTGACGCAAGCCTCTCTACGTGGGATTCCCAGCTGTCGTCCTTCCGGCCTGACATCTGCTCTCCTGGCACCCCAAAACATATGAGTGTCCAAGAATCCAGACAAGGCGTGATATTCCTCCATCTGAAATGACAAAATCAACAACCCCCTTACACAAGCCCCAAGCACCCCCGACACAGAAAACAGCCCACACCAAGTGTGGCCGAACATAGGACCTGAAACGCCCGGACTCCCACCGCCCAATCCCTTTTACCGCAGCCTCGTCCAACCCGCATCTGGCAGCCTCTGTGGCCACCCCGATGCGGAAGGAGTGCGAAGCAAACTGCGCCCCGATGAACCCCCCCCCCCCCCCCCCCCAACGTCAAACATTTGCTAAACACTGCTATAAATCGGAATTCGGACAGGAAACTTCGACCCCGATGCACCAGCAGTGGACCCTCCCCTAGTGGTCGAAGCCTCCTGAACTCCGTCACCGCCATCACCGGACAGATCTCTGAACCCGTCAATGCAGACAACCAAACGTCCACACCCTTCCCCCTTCCGGTCCGTTTTAGACCCCCGCCGTTTCAAACACACGCAACCCTCCCCCAATGCCACATCCTGACCCAACAAACCCCCCCCCCCCCCCAAACGTTCTTCGCCGGACTGACCAGCTCACCCACCCGGAAGGCCCCGAAAAAGCCAAGGAAAAGGCTGTGCGAAACAGCTGCGCTTCATACCTGACGCACACGAGCCCCCCAACTGCCGGCAAATCACCTGCAAAATAGCAAACGTCACCGGCCTCCTCCCGTCCTTCCTCAGATTACCCTTCGGGTACCCCTGCAACGCCAGCCGCACTCAGAAACCCTTCTTCGCCTCCATTCCGCCCCGCCACTCAAACCAAAATGCCAGTGCCGCCAGCTTCCACTCGATCCCTGAAACTGACCCTTCCATCTGTCTCACCACAAAATCCGAAACCAACAAACTACTGTCCGCCCCCTTACCCCCCATCTCGGCGTCCGCCAGCCGTGAAAACTCCAGCCACTCCTTCCAAACTCTACTGTACCCGACCAAGTCGACTCCCTCACCGACCTCCTGATCCATCCCGCGGCGATCCCAAAGTAATTGTCCAAAGCCCCTCCGGGCAGGGGATCCCCCCTCTCGCTGCTCCTGGAGCCAAGTCCCGAAAC
Organism: Lithobates pipiens; assembly: GCF_037356315.1. NCBI lineage: Eukaryota > Metazoa > Chordata > Amphibia > Anura > Ranidae > Lithobates > Lithobates pipiens. The sequence goes on along the minus strand of NW_027507748.1, from coordinate 594,464,199 downwards.
CTCCGCCACTGAAATCGAGACAAGGCATCGGCCAGGTTATTCTCCACCCCTGGAATGTGTACGACATACAAAATTATGATCATCTGCAGGCACCTCAGCACCAGGTGGCGCAGCAGCCTGACCACCGAAGGGGGAAGAACCCGAAATCCGGGCACCCACCTGCACGACTCCCAGTAATATCGCAATTTAACCGAATCTTAAGGTCCCGATAGGACGCACCCCACAATTCCAAAGCCCCCACCACCAGAAATAGCTACAGCAGCACCAGGGTCTTAGTCCACACCTCCTCTACCCAAGTCCGTGGCCAGGCCTCCGCACTCCACTGACCCTGAAAATACGCCCCGCATCCTGTCAACCCCGCCGCATCCGTCACCAGCTCCAGTTCGAAGATACTCACCGGCCCATCCATCCACCGGACGTCCGTTGTAATCCTCCAAAAACATGTGCGAAACCCGCAAAATCCTCCCTATGTTTTTTTGTCAAGCGAACAAACTGAGTCGAAACGGAGACTCCCGCCGTGGCCGCCTGCAGCCGTCTGCAAAACACCCTCCCCATGGGGATGCTGCGGCAAGCGAAGTTGAGCTTACCCCAAAACGACAGCGGCTCCCTGAGCTGCACCTTCCGCAGCCCCACCATCTCTCTCATCTCCGTCCGGAGTCCCTCCACCTTGTTCCTCCACCTGCTCAGAAAACTCAGCGCCTCCACCGGACCTTCCGTTTTTTTGTCCGGCGCTAGAGGGATCCCGAACTTCTCAGCAATGTGCAGCAACGTGGCCAAAAGTATCGCACACACATCGTAAGCTGGGGGGCCCACTACGAGGAAGTCATCCAGATAGTGGATGACCGAACCCCATCCGGACAATTCGCGCACCACCCACTCCAAGAAAGAGCTAAAGAGCTCAAACAGGGCGCCGGAGACGGAGCAGCCCATGGGCCAGCATCTGTCCACATAAAAGCGGTCCTGCCCAAGAGCCCCCCAGAAGACGAAAAACTTTCCGGGTGTACCGGCAGCAACCGAAACGCCGACTACATGTCCGATTCCGCCATGAGTGCTCCCTGCCCAAAATGACGCACCCAACCCCACTGCCGCGTCAAAGAAGTGTAAGACACCTTGCAGGCTGCCGGGTCAATTGCGTCAGTCACGGACCCCCTTTCGGAAAAGAAAGGTGGTGAACAAGCCGAAATTTTGTTAGGTTCCTTCTTAGGCACCACCCCCCAATGGGGACACCACCAGCTCCGTCAACAGCAGATCCAAGAAAGAGCCACTCATCCTCCCCAACGCAACTTCTGTGGCCAAGTTTTCGAAACCACCCCCGTATGTAACAGCGCGGATTGCAAGTCCCGAGCCATCGGCGGAACCACAGCCATGGAACACGGAATGTGGAAACCCACCGCAAAACCCACCCCCAACACTCTCGCCGCCTCCTTACTCGGGTACCTATTTAGGAAAGGTTGCATCCTTTTCACCCTCCCCGGCGTTGTCCCTCCTAAACGCAGCGTCCGCACCACGCTTACCCCGCTTGAAGCAACGGGACAGTGCGTGGCTCCCCCCACCATCCGGAACTCTCCAATGGCGTCCCTATAGCGAAAGAGAGCCGAGCAGTGTTCTGGAGTTTTTGCGCCGATCACGCTGGCCATGACGGCGAACGCCTACAGCCAGTTCGCGAAAGTCCGCGGGATAAGCCTACACCGCCTCTGCTCCTCGTCGTCCTTCGTGGAGTCAGCAGGCTTGACCCTATCCATATGAAATTGTGTTTCGGGGCAGCAAGGAAAATATCTCCACATACTCACCCTTGGTGATCTTATCCCGCACTTCCTGCTTCAGATGTGCGCCCAACGGCCCCTTCATAGCACCCCTATACCTCGCACTGCGCGGCGTCCGCTATCCTCACCACATCCACCCTGGGTGCCACTGCCCCTCCCCCTTCTTTTCCACCCCCGGAGTAGTTACCCCAGCGTCCCCCGTCGTCGAAACCGCCAGGGGCAGGACCACCGGTGAAGCCGCCGCCAAAGATGCAGAGCCCTCCTCTCGCGGAGTCCCCGCCGTCTGTATGCGCTTCCTGATGCGCACCCGCCCCCACCGGGGCCTCCGAAACCCGCTGGGCCCCCAGCACCCCACTCGACATGGGACACCCCAAGCTGCCCACTTGCGCCTGCGACCCCAGCCCCAGTTGTCCCCCCGGACCCCCCAACCCGAGGAGCCGCCCCCGGGTGGACCCCCGTGGCCCCGGCCGCAAACCGGTGAATCAGAACCCGGAGTCCCCCCAACAAGGATTGGAAATGACCCAGTGACCCGCCGGCGGCGGGCTGACCGCCCGCCCCCCACGGGCCCCCCGTGCCAGGCCCAACACCCCAGCAGCCCCGTACATCCCCCCCCCCCCCAACAATCCCACACAAAGCCGCATCAAAGTCACTAGGTGAGAGATGGAAAATCTTACCTGGCTGCCTGGGTCTGCTCCCGTCAGCCGCCGCACCGGATGCTCCAGCCGCCGTCCCGGATCTCCTCCTCCGAACCCGATGGCTCACCGACTGACCGCTCTCCTGCCGTAGGTAGCAGAGGCGTGCTCAGCCTGCCGGGCGACTCCACCCCAGCGGCCGTGGATCGACAACTGCTTGTAGAAGCCCGCACCCTGTCGTCTCGCCGCCAATCTTCTCCCATCCGACCGTCCGGACCTGCCCGCAGCGTCTGAATGCTGGCGCACAGGCGTGACCCTGCTTGGCGCACAGGCGTGACCCTGCTCCCCCTACGCCGGGTCCCCCCCCTGCGGCAAAGACGCCGCGCTTCCTCGTGACCGCCGTACCCTCCTGCACTGTCCTCGCCGTTGGGGAGCTGGCTCCTGCTGCACCTCCAGCCCCCGCTCCCCGAGCCCCGCCAAGGGAGAGGATTCCGCCCGGACCCCCCAGGCACTGTGGCGCCCGAACGTTGTGAGGGGGGGGGGGCGGCGGGTCCGTCACCGTGCTCCTAGGGTGGCGCTGCTCCGGCGGAGGGGCCTGTGTAAAAACGTTCCGGCGGCCGGGACCGCCGAGCGCGTGTAGTGGTCTCCCCCCCCGTTACTGGCCCCCCCCCGCCGCCGTGTGAATGGCCGCCATCCGGCTCCGCAGCCAGTCCGTCCCACGTGACGCCGCCGCATCCCACAGCCATGCAAACAGCGCGGCCAGGTCAGAAATGCTATGTTCCGCGCTGCGCCGCTCTACAAAAACCCACCCGCCGCTCGGGACACCCCCCACCGAATGCGCACAGCCCCGCTGAGTGGCCCCCGCCGTCCGCGCCGCGCCTACCGCACAAATGTGGCACAAGCCATGGAGCAGGTCCTCACTCTGGCAACTCTTGTGAACTGAAACCACGCTGCCTCCTACGCTCCTCCCCTTCCTTTTATAATGCTCCGCCCCCCTTCTTTCTCTCCACCCTCACTTCTTTAGTTATCCTCATTTTATTAACCCCCTACGCTCTTCCCTCAGCATTAGTCATGTCCGGCCCTCCACCCAGCCTCTGGCTTAATTCCGTGCCTCTCTATAAAGTCTGGACCTGCCAGGTGCTTGGACTGATACCCGCCGCCTCAGCCTCTCAGAGAGCCGCTGAGAGCCTGAGACAGCCGCTCCCCACTCCTCCACAGCTCAGCACTCCAGTGAGCATGGGGGGGAGGCAGAGCAGAGAGCTGCTGATTTACAAACAGCAGCTCTCTGCTCAGGCAGCTAAGAGAACCTGAGCCATCAGCGGTGTTTGATGGTTTGGTTCTCAGTGCAGAGGCGACGGAGGATAGATGCTGCATCCACCTAGGTAAGTATTAAAACATGAAAAAAAAAAAAAAAAAAAAAAAAAAAACACACTTCTCTTTTAATTAATTAAAAACGTAGCTGATGGTTGTTGTCAGTTTATGTTACACAGAAAGTAGCCTTTTACTCCATGATGCAGGAAGCTCCAAAGAGTGGCAGCAACAGCAATGGTAGCAGTGGCAGCTCCTTTTCCAGCCATATCTCAGCCAATATTAAAGAAGAGGACTGCAACCCAGAAGAGGAGAGTCCTCCAGAAGTGCCCTGTTCACCTATTTCCAGGGAGATATCAGCTCAGTGGTGGATGAGCACTTCAGCAGAGCTCTCAGTGCTGCTGCCAAGACTGCCAGTACTGCCACGGGTCACTGATGAATGAATGTACTGCCACTGAAGAATGAATGTACTGCCACTGGTCACTGATGCATTAATGACTGACCAATGGTAAGCCATTAATGCATCAGTGACCAGTGGCAGTTAGGGATGAGCTTCGTGTTCGAGTCGCAAGTACGTTCGACTCGAACATTGGCTGTTCGCCCGTTCGGCGAATTCCGAACGTTTTGGCCGTTCGCGTCAAAATTCGAGTGACGCGCGCGCGGACCACAATGCACTGCGTTGGCGCAGTGCATTGCTGTCCGATGATTGGCCAAGCATGCACTGTGACCCCGCATGCTTGGCCAATCGCAGCGCCGGCAGCGAGGAGAGCCATGATTGGCCACAGGCATCCTGCCTGTGGCCAATCATAGCTCAGGCTGTGTAGTGCACGCCCCACACTATATAAGGCCGCCTTTAAGGCGGCCTCCTGTAGTGTGTTACTTAGCATCTGAAGCAGTGGGTGTTCTGTGTACCTTCAACACAGTACACACCAATCGTTTTTGGCTGATTTCCTATCTTGCTGCTGTGTAGTGGTTGTTGTCTGTGCCCTGACTGCAGTATACACCACTATATTCACCTCACCTATATAGCTAGTGATCTAGCTTTAACCACTTAACAACTGCCCATTGCCGATTAACGGCTTCAGGGCGGTTGTTTAACTCAGAGAGGCCGTTAATTAACGGCCTCCCAGAATTCTGCTCTCGCGTGCCCCGAGGTGTGCGCACTCGAGAGCATCCGTGACCGCCGGGTCCATAGGACCCGGCGCATCACGGTAAACGGACGCTCATAGTGGCCGTTTACCACGTGATTGCTCCGTCAAATGACGGAGTGATCACTTGGAAACAAACCGGCGTCATGTTATGACGCCTGTTCCTCCCTCCCCTTTCTGTACCGATCGGTACAGCGGAGGGGAAAGAGATCGGTGTCAGCAGCGATGTGGGCTGCATCTGCAGTGCCCACATCGCTGCTCACCGAATTTAACCCCTCAATCCCCTGACAATACTCTGCAATACCAGTGTATACTCTGCAGTACCCTGCCAATACTCTGCAGTACCCCCCAATACTCTGCAGTACCCCCCCAATACTCTGCAGTACCCCCCCAATACTCTGCAGTACCCCCCCAATACTCTGCAGTACCCCGCCATTACTCTGCAGTACCCCGCCATTAGGTACTGCACATTACTCTGCAGTACCCCCCAATACTCTGCAGTACCCCCCAATACTCTGCAGTGCAGTACCCTGCCATTACTCTGCAGTAACCCCCATTACTCTGCAGTACCCCGCCAATACTCTGTAATACCCTGCCATAAATTGCCATACCCAGCCATACTCGGTGATACCCAGCCATACTCGGTGATACCCAGCCATACTCGGTGATACCCAGCCATACTCGGTGATACCCAGCCATACTCGGTGATACCCAGCCATACTCGGTGATACCCAGCCATACTCGGTGATACCCTGAAGTACCCAGCCATAGACGCCCCCCACCCCTCACCGCCCTCCGGTGCTTCTACCAACTCGCCAGTACGATCAAAGCCAGAATCTTTTTTTTAATTTTTTATTTCAGGCTTCCCAGCCTAGAGGTGAGATGTGGGGTCATATTGACCCCCCAGATTTCACTGTAAAGAGGACCTGTCACCCCATATTCCTATTACAAGGGATGTTTACATTTCTTGTAATTGGAATAAAAGTGATCAAAAATATATTTTTGGGAAAAAAAAATGTCAAACTAAAATAAATAAAGTAAAATGAACAATAAAAAAATAAAATAAAAATGAAAGCGCCCATGTCCCCATGTGCTCGCATGTGCCACACATGTGAGGTATCGCCGAGAATGTTAGAGCGAGAGCAATAATTCTAGTCCTAGACCTCCTCTGCAACTCAAAACATGTAACCAGTAAAAAAATATTTAAAGCGTCGCCTATGGGGATTTTTTAAGTAGCGACGTTTGGCACCATTCCACGGGCATGTGCAATTTTGAAGAGTGACATGTTTGATATCTATTTACTCAGCATAACTTCATCTTTCACTTTATGCAAACAGTGGGCTAACAAGTGGTTAAAAAATAGAGCTTGCAGTCCGTAGTGTTAGGAGATAGTGCGTGCTGTCTGCGTGCTCTGTACCCAGTACATACCGCTATAATACTACTGCTACTTTCAAACATCCAACTTACAAACATCTCCTACTTGCAAACGCAAGGAGACAGCAGCAAGTGAGATGAAAAAAGATGGACGACAAAACAAATTATACAGGGGTGATAACCCTTCCCTATGTTTTCCAAAAAGCTTAAAGATATTTTTTTTGACTGGAGCTACACTTTAAAAATGTACCAGTTGAAAATGACAAACAGATTCAACTTAACACAACAAACCTACACAGTCCCTGTCTTGTTTGCACCGCCTGTATACTGCTGTTCTGAGTATATAGGGCCTGGGGGCCACACGCATTTCCTTTTTTTTTTAATATGGGTACGGGGTTCCCCTTAATATGTGTACAAGACCCAAATAGGCTGGTAATGGGCAGGGAGGGCTACCCATGCCATTTTTCTGAATGATTTTCAACCATATTGCAGGAACCAGATATAACATTAAAACCGCAAGCAGTTTTAAATGGTGTTATTTCCGTTTAATGTCATTTTGTGCAGGGACTGTTCTAAACACGAGAAACACGTGGCACTTCACAGGCATACTACAGACACCCCCCAGGCACCATATTTAAAGGAATATTTCACTTTTTTTTTTCACTTTAATCGTCATTAAAATCAGTGCTCCCGCCAAAACGGTAGTTTTTAAAACTTTTTTTTGCAGTGACCCATGTCCCCTGAGGCAGGAGGCAGATCGCCAAACCCTTTTTAGCACACTATCTTGCATATTAGCCTTTAAAATTAGCACTTTCCAATTCGAACGTTCGAGTCCCATAGACTTCAATGGGGTTCTAACGTTCGTACCGAACGCGGGGGTCGTTCGCAAGTTCTGGTGCGAACCGAACCGGGGGGTGTTCGGCTCATCCCTAGTGGCAGTACATTCATTCATCATCAGTGATCATGACCAGCAGTGTTAGTACATTAATTCATCAGTGACCATGACTACAAGTGTAAGTACATTCATTCATCAGTGACCATGACTACAAGTGGCAGTACATTCATTCATCAGTGACCATGACTACAAGTGTAAGTACATTCATTCATCAGTGACCATGACTACAAGTGTAAGTACATTCATTCATCAGGGACCATGACTACAAGTGTAAGTACATTCATTCATCAGTGACCATGACTACAAGTGGCAGTACATTCATTCATCAGTAACCATGACCAATGGCAGTAAATTATTCATCAATTACCGTGACCAGTGGCTGCAAATTCATTAATCAGTGACCATGACCAGTGGCAGTAAATTATTCATCAATTACCGTGACCAGTGGCAGTAAATTAATTCACCAGTGGCAGTAAATTCATTCATCATTTACTATGACCAATGACATTAAATTATTAATCAATTACCATGGCCAGTGACAATAAATTATTAATCAGTTATTGTGACCATTGACATTAAATTATCAATTGCCATGGATAGTGACAATTATTAATCAATTACCGTAACAATAGATTATTAATCAATTACCGTCACCAGTGACAATAAATTATCAATTACCGTGGACAGTGACAATAAATTATCAATTACCGTGGACAGGGACAATAAATTATTAAGCAATTACCGTGACCAGTGACAATAAATTATTAATCAATTACCGTGGACAGTGACAATAAATAATCAGTTACCGTGGGCAGTGACAATAAATAATTAACCACTTGCTTACTGGGCACTTAAACACCCTTCCTGCCCAGACCAATTTCCAGCTTTCGGTGCTCTCACAATTTGAATGACAATTACTCAGTCATGCAACACTGTACCCAAATTAATTTTTTGTCCTTTTTTCCCCACAAATAGAGCTTTCTTTTGCTGGTATTTGATCACCTCTGGGGTTTTTATTTTTTGCGCTATAAATGAAAAAAGACCGAAAATTTTGAAAAAGAAAACGCATGTTTCTTTGTTTCTGTGACAAAATTATGCAAATTATAAAATTTTCTTCATAAATTTTGGCCACAATTTATACTGCTACATATCTTTGGTAAAAATAATCCAACTTAGTGGATATTATTTGGTCTTTGTGAAAGTTAGAGAGTCTACAAGCTGTGGTGCGAATCGCACAAAATTGATCACATCTGATGTACTGGTGGCCTATCTCATTTCTTGCGACCCGAACAAGTCAGGAAAGTACAAATACCCCCAAATGACCCTTTTTTGGAAAGTAGACATCCCAATGTATTTAGTAAGAGGCATGGTGAGCTTTTTGATGTTGTCATTTTTTTCCACAATTCTTTGCAAAATTAAGATTTTTCATTTTTTTTTTTTTTTTTCCACAAAATTGTCATTGTAATAGGTTATTTCTCGCACGTGGCATGTGTATACCACAAATGACACCCCCAAAAAAATTCTGCTACTCCTCCTGAGTATTACAATACCACATGTGTGGGACTTTTTCACAGCTTGGCCACATAGAGAGGCCCAACATGCAGGGAGCGCCATCAGGTGTTCTAGGAGCATAAATTACACATCTAACTTGTTGACTACCTATTACACTTTTGAAGCACCAGGACAATGACACGTGACACTGATGACAGATGGCACTAATACATGGCAATGATGACACTTATTCGTGGCACTGATGACACATGGCACTGATGACAGATGGCACTAATATGTGGCACTAATATGTGGCACTGATGACACGTGGCACTAATACGTGGCACTGACAGTGCCATCTGTCATCAGTGCCACGTATTAATGCCACCTGTCATCAGTGCCATCTGTCATCAGTGCCACATATTAGTGCCATCTGTCATCAGTGCCACGTATCAGTGCCATTTGTCATCAGTGCCACCTGTCAGTGTCACGTGCCATCTGTTGTCAATGTCACGTGTCATCAATGGGAACAGAGGGGCGCCAGACTGAGTGCAGTATAAATCATATATTTAATAAAAACAAGTAGTAACTCACAGGTTAAATTAGATGAGTTCAGTATGCAGTGAAAATCGCCAGTCCTGGAGTCTCATAAATGTCTTCCCTTTGCAGCCTGGGGCACTGGTGTGATCTTACAGGGATCCAGAAAATGCTGGGAACCAGGAGGCAGGAAACAAGAAGCAGCTGGTCGTGACTTCACAGGAACAGGAAGTGTGATTATTCACAGTGGCAAGGCATGGTAATGCATTTCGAAGCTACAGCTTCTTCATCAGACCATGATTGGCTGGCAAACCTGGCAGTCTTATATTGCAGAGGAAATAGAAACAGAGAGATCTGATGGGCTGGCCAGCCCGTCAATCAAATACACAGATTCAAAGAGGTAGATGGCTGGAGACCGAAGAGAATGTAAATATGAGTAAGAAGCTTGCTGATTAATAGTGGAAGATAAGTTTATAACGTTTGCAGAAATCGATCAATTCACTAATTGATTAAATACATAAATATAAAATGTATAAATATACCTCAAATTTAAAATGAATACATTTTTATAAGAAAATTAACTAAAAAATGAATTAAGAAAATTATTAGCAATTTGGAAATCAATTGATTATTATAAATTATAATGAATTAATAAAATGGTGAGAATGGAGGAAAGAGAGGACTCTATGCTAGGTATAATATTAAGGTTCTAAGTTATATCATGACCAAAACATCATGTACATGTTTACAACATGCAGTTGTAAACATGTACATGTGCAACAAACGCATGTATATACGTGAGTATATACAAACATCTTTCTGTCCCAATACTCTCTAGAGGGAACATAATATTGTATAAAAAAGAGGAAGGGGGAAGAGAAAAAAAAAAAGGGGGGGGGGGAGGGGGTGGTAAAAACAAAAACAAAAAGGGGGGTGGTAAAAAAAAAAAAATGAAGTGAAAATCCAATACGTTTCCTGACGACACAGTCTTTTGAAACGTTCTGCTGGGGGAAATTTATCTGGAATTGATTCAAGGGCCCAAACTTTTAGATCCTTGGATGATTGTTTATGATATTCTAGAAAGTGGCGGGGGACACTGTGTTTAGGGAGACCAGCATCGACAAATCTGCGATGTTCCCCAAATCTGGCTCTAAGGGCTCTGATTGTACGGCCCACATATAGCATGCCACAAGGGCAAGCTAGACAGTAAACCACAAACATGGAAGAACAGTTATGGAAGGTGTTGAATGTGTATGTCTTACCCTTATGAGCAAAGGATTTTTGACCATGTTCAATATGAGCACAAGTCAGGCACAGGGATTTTTTACACTGAAACATGCCCACCAGAGGAATGAGTGTTAGTTGAATGTTATTGAATATAGATTGGGCAGATTTAATTTTGCTAGGAGCGATTTTCCCTTTTATATTTGGAGCCTTCCTATAGGCAAATTGTGGCACTGTAGGAATAGTGGTTTTTAATGAATAACCCAATATCACAACAAACACTGGAAAATGGAGAGCGTTTTCAAAAAACACTGGTCTATACTACAGCAAGACCCACACTTAAAAACCACTATTCCTACAGTGCCACAATTTGCCTATAGGAAGGCTCCAAATATAAAAGGGAAAATCGCTCCTAGCAAAATTAAATCTGCCCAATCTATATCCAATAACATTCAACTAACACTCATTCCTCTGGTGGGCATGTTTCAGTGTAAAAAATCCCTGTGCCTGACTTGTGCTCATATTGAACATGGTCAAAAATCCTTTGCTCATAAGGGTAAGACATACACATTCAACACCTTCCATAACTGTTCTTCCATGTTTGTGGTTTACTGTCTAGCTTGCCCTTGTGGCATGCTATATGTGGGCCGTACAATCAGAGCCCTTAGAGCCAGATTTGGGGAACATCGCAGATTTGTCGATGCTGGTCTCCCTAAACACAGTGTCCCCCGCCACTTTCTAGAATATCATAAACAATCATCCAAGGATCTAAAAGTTTGGGTCCTTGAATCAATTCCAGATAAATTTCCCCCAGCAGAACGTTTCAAAAGACTGTGTCGTCAGGAAACGTATTGGATTTTCACTTTGGATACTATGTCGCCTAGAGGAATGAACGAGGAGATCGAAATCAGCACTGTTATTTAATCAGGTGCTGGTGTGATTTTCCCCTGGTCATGCCTCAGTGGGTTGCCCGGTTACTGGTGAATGGATACCCAGTTTTATCCACTAAATAGCTCATTTGGGCAACAGACACAAATGTGGCACCGCTTTTTTTTTACCACCCCCCTTTTTGTTTTTGTTTTTACCACCCCCTCCCCCCCCCTTTTTTTTTTTTTTTCTCTTCCCCCTTCCCCTTTTTTATACAATATTATGTTCCCTCTAGAGAGTATTGGGACAGAAAGATGTTTGTATATACTCACGTATATACATGCGTTTGTTGCACATGTACATGTTTACAACTGCATGTTGTAAACATGTACATGATGTTTTGGTCATGATATAACTTAGAACCTTAATATTATACCTAGCATAGAGTCCTCTCTTTCCTCCATTCTCACCATTTTATTAATTCATTATAATTTATAATAATCAATTGATTTCCAAATTGCTAATAATTTTCTTAATTCATTTTTTAGTTAATTTTCTTATAAAAATGTATTCATTTTAAATTTGAGGTATATTTATACATTTTATATTTATGTATTTAATCAATTAGTGAATTGATCAATTTCTGCAAACGTTATAAACTTATCTTCCACTATTAATCAGCAAGCTTCTTTACATTCTCTTCGGTCTCCAGCCATCTACCTCTTTGAATCTGTGTATTTGATTGACGGGCTGGCCAGCCCATCAGATCTCTCTGTTTCTATTTCCTCTGCAATATAAGACTGCCAGGTTTGCCAGCCAATCATGGTCTGATGAAGAAGCTGTAGCTTCGAAATGCATTACCATGCCTTGCCACTGTGAATAATCACACTTCCTGTTCCTGTGAAGTCACGACCAGCTGCTTCTTGTTTCCTGCCTCCTGGTTCCCAGCATTTTCTGGATCCCTGTAAGATCACACCAGTGCCCCAGGCTGCAAAGGGAAGACATTTATGAGACTCCAGGACTGGCGATTTTCACTGCATACTGAACTCATCTAATTTAACCTGTGAGTACTACTTGTTTTTATTAAATATATGATTTATACTGCACTCAGTCTGGCGCCCCTCTGTTCCCATTTCTACACAGAGCTCATCGCTTCACTCTAAGGGAGCTGCCTCCAGGTGCTAATCATACAAGATCTCGGATCATTTATGGACATTATGTTTTAAACAAATGTTTTAATATCATGTGTGCTTATTCACACACATTTTATGTATACCTATATTCCAGTTGTTATATAATTTTATGTTATCACCATATCTAGCGCCGCTGTTCACCCTTGTTTTCACGTGTCATCAATGCCACTTATCAGTGCCATCTGTCATCAGTGTCATGCGTCATCGGTGCCACGTATTAGTGCCATCTGTCATCAGTGCCACGTATTAGTGCCATCTAATACGTGGCACTTATACGTTGCACCGATGACAGATGGCACTAATACGTGGCACCGATGACGCGTGACACTGATGACAGATGGCACTGATAAGTGGCATTGATGACACGTGACACTGACAACAGATGGCACGTGACACTGACATGTGGCACTGATGACAGATGGCACTAACAGGTGGCACTGGGGACAGATAGCACTAATAGGTGGCACTGGGGGCAGGTAGCACTGGGGCAGGATGGCACTGGGGGAAGATGGCACTGGGGGAAGATGGCACTGGGGCGGATGGCACTTTTTTTAATAAATTTTTTTATTTTCCCACTTACGGCCGCTGCAGCCGTTCATCTCTCCCCTCTCACACGCTGTCTGTGTGAGGAGGGAGAGCGGCGCTGAGAGATGATCTCATATGTTTACATATGAGATCATCTCACATTGGACACACCGATCGCGCTGTAAAGTAAACGGCCGCTGTGATTGGCCGTTTACGGCGATCTGTGTTTGCCGGTCTCCGGGGGACACGGCAAACACAGAACTTCCCTGATGCGAAGTAAACACCAGGACATCCAGGGACGGTCTCCCGGATGAAAGCGCCTGTTCTATAGCCGTCATTCGGCTATAGGGCGGGCGGGAAGAGGTTAATCAGTTACTGTGGACAGTGGCAGTACATTTACTCCTACCCCCTCCCCCCCCCCCCGCCATGCTGCATATCACAGACATGCCATGCAGCCTGCAGTTGATTTTCTTATTTAGTGCTTACTTGATGATACTGGTTAGGTTATGGATTACTTTGTCCCTGGACACTGACCCAGTCTGTGCTGCTGTCTGGAGTGGAATCCTACAGGCTGCAGCTGTGGAGTGTGGAGCAATGTTCTGGTTCCTCGCTCCTCGTTCCTCCTCGGCGTCGCTTTCCCTTCACTCCCAGGCCAGGCAGCTAAGCTTAAACTCCTCCCATATCCCCGGGCTACCTACGCCCTCCGGCCGTGACGTCACGGCGCTGGGACAAGTAAGATAAGGGGAGTGAGTGGCAGCATCACCAGGGGGGGGTTGTACTTGTGCGCCGGCCCAGGTGCTGTGGCGGAGCCACGGCCGCCGCCGCCGCCGGCGGTGAAAATAAAAAAGTAATAAAGCTCAAACTGACAACCGCCCCAGCGGCCCACTGAGCCAATCGGCCCACCGGGAATCTCCCGGTAGTCCTGATGGCCAGTACAGGCCTGGTTTCCGTATGTAGAACTCATGTCTGTTCTGAAGGTAAGTGCTCAGCTCAGACCTGAGTCTACTGAGTTCTTCATGGGCGGCCTCTGAGGGCGATTGCATATTATTTTTTTCTAGTGTCTTTATATTGTCTAGGAAGATGGCAAGGGTTGCATTGCGTATTTTTTCACCTGGGCTGCCAGTTTTAGTAGGGTACCCCTGACCACTGATTTGTGGGCATTCCAAAGCGTGGTAGCATTGGAAACAGAATGTTCGTTCAAGGTAAAATAGTCAGCTATCTGGAATCTGACCAGTTCCTTAAAATCCTTGGCACCGAGTAAGGAGGTATTTAATCGACATAACTTGTGCGGTGTGATAGTAGGTGTTAAATTGAGGATGATTGATATAGGGGCATGGTCAGACCATGATATTGACCCAATGTTGGAGGCGGTAATAGCTTCCCTCCACATCAGGGATCTTTTGAATGGGCTATTTAAGCCCTTGATGTTAAGGGAGGTGATTTTGAGTGACATGAGAGAAGAGTAGCAGGTGTCAAGGTGGTACTAGGGTCGATTGTATCCTGGAGTAAGAAATCCAGTAGTAAATTAAACTCTTTAAAACGTATAATTTGTTTACCATTAGTTGCAGTGAACAGAAATAAAGACCAAACTTCTATATCACAATCAAAGTTGAAATAGAGGCTCAGAATACTTAGTTGAATAAGTCCGTTACAAACAGAGAATAGTTAACAATACAGTTAATCTTAAAGGTAAGGCAGTAACTTAAAAAAAAAAAAAAATGCCTTGTGCGTTGCACACTATAGCAAAGTGGCCTGGGAAGTTCAGTGACAAAGAGCTGCTCGTCCACAATTTTATGGCAAGTAAGGTCCAGCAGAATGTGGGGACATCTTAAAAGGTTGTGTAGATATATTCAAAGAGCTAGGTTTTTTCCTTTGTTACCCACATATTGGGGATCCTGGATGCTCTCTTGTTCAAGGGGGGTGCTGGAGGCAGGTTTGGGGCAATGCCCCAGTTGTGTAACTGCTTAATCCCATCCTTAGGTGTCAGAATTGCAACTTGCTGGTGTTGGTAAGTGACAATTAGTTTAGTGGGGAATCCCCATTTGTATGCAATTTTGTGCTCCATAAGGATCGATGTCAATTGTGCAAAAGCTTTGCGCGCCTGTGAAGTAGCTGCTGAGATGTCGTTATAAAGCTGTATTTTAGAGAACGGTTCAGGGAGGTTGCGCAGGGACCTAGCGGCTCTCATGATTTGCTCTTTGGATTGGAAATAGTGGATCCTAGCTAGGATATCCCTAGGTAGCGATTCGGGCACGTGCTATGGCTTATGGATCCTGTGAGCTCTGTCTATGAGGAGGTCCTGCGGTGTCAATGTCGGTATGACTTTACGGAACAGTTGGCGGAGGTATTGGGTTATTTCAGGAGGTGTTATGGCTTCTGGTACCCTCCTGATTTTGATATTGTGCCGCCTAGAGTGGTCTTCGAGGTCAGCGATTTTGAGACGCAGCTGATGTATAGCCACTGAGTGCTCATCTTGTATATCAACCATGGTGTTATGGGCGACAGTAGCTGCTGATAAATGTTGCTCAACACGCTCCTCCATATCATCTACTCTGTCCAGTAAATGGTTAATTGATGACCTGTATTCTCTTTGCATATCAGCTTGCAGGGAGAGCAGCATGGCTTTCAGTATGTGTTCAGTCTGAGGCAGGGTTGTTATATGTGGCCAGGGAGACAGAGTGTTCATCAGCTGCTGTGGCACCACAGGTCTCAGTGCCATGCTGCCTTTTCACCAGGGGAGGCTTTGTGGAGGAATGTGCAGGAGAAACCGCAGACCTCTTACCTCTATCTGCTGAAGAGGGGTTTGGCTGCTGCTGGTGGTCCCCAGATTCCTCCATAGCTGAGACAGGCTCCTCTATCCACGCTGGTGCTGTTGATGAAGCCTGTGACGCGTGATCTCTATCACGGTCGGCGCCATCTTGTGCAGGGATCCTGGCAGGCTGCATGTAGAATTCAATCAGTTTCCGTGCTCTGTGGGCTCCCGTTCTGCTGCGGGTAATGTCCCAGAGGATGTGGGGAATCAGGTGTCAGGTGTGGGAGCTGAGTCTAGGCGATGGATGTTGCAGGAGTGCTCTGTGGACGAGCGGAGCTCCTCACTCAAGCGGCCATCTCCGTATGTGGCCAGGCCACGCCCCTGTCCCATAGACTTTAACGGTGTTCGTGTGTTCTGACAAACTTTTTGCCTGTTCGATATGTTCTGGTGGGAACCAAACCGGGGGGGGGGGGGGGGGGGGGGGTTCGGCTCATCCCTATAGACAACATGTCATACTTGTCTTCTCTGTGTAATGGTTTTGCACAGAGAGCATCCCTGATCCTTCTCTTATTGGGTCCCCCTGCCAGTACTGCTGGCTCCTCCCCCCCCCCCCCATAGGTAGACTCTTCCTATGGGGGCACTCTTGTTTGCTTGATCCCAAGCTGGGCTGTTGGGCATCTATTCAGACAGGCTGCCCTGGCCCTGCTGCTTTCAGCCAAGACTGTGAGACAGGGGAGAGGGAATAGCTGCTGCAGATGTGCACAGTGCTGGATCTATATCGGCCTCAAGTGAGTATTTTGGGAGAGAAGTGATTTTTTTTTAAAAAAATGTTAACCTTAAAGCAGGGGTGTCCAAACTACGGCCCTCCAGCTGTTGCAGAACTACACATCCCATGAGGCATTGTAAAACTCTGACATTCAAAGACATGACTAGGCATGATGGGGATTGTAGTTCCTGAACAACTGGAGGGCGTAGTTTGGACACCCCTGCCTTAAAGCATAACTAAAAATAATATATTTTTAGTTTTGGATTGAGTGGAGAGGGATCAGAACACCTGTCAGGTTTTTTTTTTTTTTTTTTTTTTTTTTTTTTGATTGCTGTCTGTGCCCCCATTAGGGAGATTCACCCCTCTCTATTTTTCCTATTAACCTAAAATTTGGGATTTTTTTTCGACTTTCTTTAATAATAGTAGTCTCTAGAAACGTAATAGAGGGGAAATCTTCCAATGGGGACACTAGTCTCATGTCCCCAAGGGATTTCCTTAATTTGTAAGGATTTCCTCACATTTTCTGTTTGGCTATGAGACAGGAAGTGACACAGACACAGATGCTCTAAAAAAATAAATCTGATGGGTTCTAACCCTCCCTTACTATTATTATTCTACTTTAATGTAAAGAATGGATTTAGGTAAACGGTTTACCTTTTACAACCACTTTAAAAGGTGAAAAACACACACAACAAAAACTACTTTAACACCTTTTAACCACTTGCCTACAGGGAACTTAACCCCTTCTTGCCCAGGCCATTTTTCAGCTTTCAGTGCTGTCGCACTTTGAATGATAATTGCACGGTCGTGCTACACTGTACCCAAACAAATTTTTTATCATTTTCTTCTCACAAATAGAGCTTTCTTTTGGTGGTATTTAATCACTGCTGGATTTTTTTAGTTTTTCAGAAAAAAAAAAAGATTTTTGGAAGAATTTTTTTTACTTAGTTACAAAATTTACTGACAGACTAATTTTTCTCCTTCACTGATGTGCACTGACGAGGCAGCACTGATAGGCTGAACTGATGGGCATTGATGAGGTGGCAATGATGGGCACTAAATAGGTGGCACTGAGGCAGCAGTAATGGGCCGCATTGATAGCCAGCACTGACTGGCATCGCTAGTGGGCACTGTGGGCAGTGGTTGACACTGATGGGCAATGATTGGTGACACAGTTGGCGCTATATTGTAATCAGGGCATTGATAATCGGTGCCCTGATTACATGTGGAGATGCCACTGATTTGCTCTCTTCACCACACACTGTCAGTGTGAGGTAGTATCTGTACTACTTTTGGTGACTTCAGGGGTGCAATTTGTATAGACATCTGTGCAGGAACCCTCACAAATGTCTCTGAAATCGCACAATTTCGTACCCACATGCCAGTCCGACTTCGGGAGCGATTTCAGAGACATTTGTGAGGGTTCCTGCACAGATGTCTATACAAATTGCACCCCTAAGGTCACCAAAAGTAGTACAGATACTACCTCACACTGACAGTGGGATTGAAATCGTGTGAGTTCAGCTGCACTTGCACAATTTCGTACCCACATGCCAGTCCGACTTCGGGAGCAAGTGCAGCTGAACTCACACGATTTCAATCCCACTGTCAGTGTGAGGTAGTATCTGTACTACTTTTGGTGACCTTAGGGGTGCAATTTGTATAGACATCTGTGCAGGAACCCTCACAAATGTCTCCGAAATCGCTCCCGGGTACGAAATTGTGAAAATGCAGCTGAACTCACACGATTTCAATCCCGCTGTCAGTGTGAACCTGGGCTCAAGCTTATTCAGAGTGTGGACTGTACCAAGTCACTAATTGTACATGAAGCAAAATAAAGGGGTTTAGAATACATTTTTAGAGAAAAGGGTTTGCATTAGTTGGTAAATTTACTAGGCTTAAGACTGTTTTGCAGTTTACTTTCACAATTCATAATTGTTCATTCAGAGCTTTACAATTCCTCTGTTGTTTATATGATTCTACATGGTGGGCATCAGACAGCCCAAATGACCTGCAATGTCAAGGAAGCACCCTGAATTTCATGTTTATTCTCAAAACACAAACCTTATTTTAAACAAAGACAGTGGCCAAAGAACAGCTTTGCAACATTATATAATGCTTAATGCAAAAAGCCATTATCTCACCTTATACACTGGGTGCCCCATTGGAAGTTGCCCGATGGTTGTGTAGTGTCGGCTCTTGAAGAGCACGCGCTATGTGTTTTGAAATTTAACGTTACATCTGAACTGCAGTTTGGTTTGGGTATAATTATTCTAAATTTTGACCTCAGCATCAGTCTGACTGGACTATAGGGTGTTCGGTCTGGGGTGTTGTCTCTTCTGGCAGGCATGGAAACAGTCTGGTTGGGTGCTTCAAGGTTACTTTCATTGGGGCCAGCCCAGTGGGAGTGTCACTCTTGCTGTGCTTTCTGGGAGAGGGTATTTAAGATATGGATGTCACGTGGTTTGGGGTTCCAGTTCAGAAGTATGTTCTGACTCCATGACCAGCCTCCAGGAGGTCTATGGGCTGGGGTGCGGATCCACTCGACATTACATCTCGGGGCTGGCTAGCCCAAGGCAGGGAAACTAAGGAAGGAATTCAGAAGTGGTCCGGTGCCATCTCAAGTTGTGGAGAGGTCCAGCAACTTTGTAGTTATTCAGGGGAGGACTCTTCGGAAGAAGGCCACGCAAGGGTTGGCTTCTTAGCAAGAGCCTGGTAAAGCTGAAGGACCTAAGTTAATCCAATATCGTGCGGTATCGCTGGACCGGCTGCAAGATACTGGTACCACGCAAGTGTTCTACAAGTTTTCTAGTTTCCTTGTTTATGTTCTACAACAAAGTCTGTGGCAGGGACTTGTTCTTGACTCAAACACCCTGTTGGCTGCTAGGCCTTGTGAGAGAGAGACTATCCAACTAGAGTGAATACATCCAGAGAATAGCCATTCACAGCTGGATGTTCAAAGTAAGAAAGTTCTTTATTACTGACTTTGACACTAAGAGTACCTGCACTTTTCACCTAACCCTCTGATCCTATACTGTGAGACTGTTGTTAACTACGTTTTTGCAAATAAAAATCCCTTTAAGCGGATCTGTCATCAGTCTCTAAAGTTTCTGGGCCATCTACCACGGGAAACCCCTAGACACGAGGAGGGAGCAGAAAAAAGTAACGGTAAGCCCATTGAAACCAGCCGCTCCTTCGGGAGTCAGTGCTACAGTTGCAATGGAGAAAACCTCAGCTATGAGACGGGTGTCAGTTTCATATACCTGGAAATCAGCATTACAAACCCAGATCTTGGCCAGTAACCAATCAAATTTTGAGTCACTGGGCAGGAATACTGGAGTATGTACACCAGGGGTCAGAGATGGCTAGGATTATGGCAATATCATATTGAACCATACCTCTTTTTAATTCCAGTTAAGGATGAGCTCTGGCGTGTTCGCACACCATGTGCTGAGCCCTCCAGGAAGTCGGCACTGTGCTGCGCTAATCACAGGCAGTGAGACATTTCACAATCTCTGCAGCTGCGTATCGGGACATTGTCTCACTGCCTGTGATTAGCGCAGTGCAGTGCCGACTTCCTGGCAGGCTCTGCACGTGGGGTGTGTGGACACTTAGGAGCTCATCCTTAATCCTAACTAATCATTCATACACACAAGCAGTCCTAAGATTCACTGTTGATTCCAGAAAAACATCTAAAGATGTATTCTCTTCATGTGTAGAGACTTTTGTAAATGAGTTTTGATTATAACAAAAGTGGGTGCTTCTGATTTGTAGGTCCCATAAGAGTTGCACAGATCTTTTTATATATATATATATATATATAATATATATATATATAAAAAAAGTGCTCAGGTGCCACTTACAAGATTCCTACTAAAAGCTTGTACTGAATTACCAACTTTGTAAATTGTGCCTCTTGTGAAATTTGAAAAAAAATGCAAAATTGTAAATCATCGATCTGAAAGTTGGATTTTCACCTAGGCAATGTGCAAATGTCCAGCTGCATTGCCACGTGTGCTCTGCATTAATATGCATTGTGGTAAAATGATGCATGCATGTTATTGCAATTAACACCCACACCCACCACACCAACACCTACAAACAACACCAAGCTCTGCAATAAGGAGCCGAACACCCCCCTGTTCGGTTCGCACCAGAACCTGCGAACAGACCTAAACTTCGTGTGAACCTTAGAACCCTATTAAAGTCTATGGGACTCGAACATTCAAAATCTAAAGTGCTAATTTTAAAGGCTAATATGCAAGTTACTGTCCTAAAAAGTTTTTGGGGACCTGGGTCCTGCCCCAGGGGACATGGATCAACGCAAAAAAAGTTTTAAAAATGGACGTTTTTTTCGGGAGCAGTGATTTTTATAATGATTAAAGTGAAACAATAAAAGTGTAATATTCCTTTAAATTTCATATCTGGGGGTTGTCTATAGTATGCCTGTGAAGGGGCGCATGTTTCCTGTGCTTAGAACTGTCCCTGCACAAAGTGTCATTTCTGCAGAAAAAAAAGTCCTTTAAAATCACTCGTGGCTATAATGAATTGTCGGCTCCCATAATACAGAGAACACTCATTGAAAGTCATTGATAAAAAAAAATAAAAAAATAAAAAATTTAATTACCAGGCCCTTCAGGTCTGGTATGGATATTAAGAGGAACCCTGCGTCAAATGTAAAAAAAAACTTGACGTGGGGTCCCCCTAAAAATCTTGGATAAAGGGTCTGGTATGGATTTTTAGGGGGACGCCACGTCAATTTTTTTTTTTTTACATTTGACGTAGGGTTCCCCTTAATATCCATACCAGACCTGAAGGGTATGGAAGCTCATCCCTCCTCTGCAATGCCTTGTAACATATGCTGTGAGTGAATGAGGTCTAGGGCACTTTGGTTCTGTACAGTATGAATGGACCTTTGTTATGTGGCTGCAGCCATCTGAAGCTGCATGCAGGCAGCATTTGTTACTCTAGGTCAGGGGTCTCAAACAGGTGGCCCCCCCAGCTGTTGCAGGACTACAAGTCCCATGAGGCATTGCAAGGCTGACAGTTACAAGCATGACTCCCACAGGCAGAGGCATGATGTGACTTGTAGTTCCACACCAGCTGGAGGGCTACCAGTTTGTACAGCTGCTGCATCCACCTGCAGCAGGGGACTCAAACACACTTGTCAGGGTCATTTCCAATGAATGTTTGCCATAAGCAGCTTGTCGGACCCTGATCAACACTATTTTTTTTCAGGGATGCCTAGGGAAGTTTGATATACAGTAAGTTCATGGTCACTGAAGCAGTCAGGAGCTTATATCTGAAGGGGAATACAGCTGCGTAAGGCATACTGACCTGGCCAGCTGCAACTGGTTCTGTACCGCCGTATCTCTTCCATCAGTGCCAGCAAAAATTAAAGTGTAAAGCGTACACACGGTTGGATTTTCCGACGGAAAATGTGCGATCGGATCATGTTGTCGGAAAATCTGACAGTGTGTGGGTTCCATCGGACTTTGTGGGTCGGAAATTCAGACTGAAAAAGTTTGAGAGCTGGATCTCAAATTTTTCGACTACAAAATCCGATCGTGTCAATTCCAATCATGTGTAGCCTAGTCTTACGCACAAAGTGCCAAGCATGCTCAGAATAAATTACGAGACGGAAGCGCTCGGTCAGGTAAAACTAGTGTTCGTAATGGATATAGCACATTCGTCACGCTGCAATGTTAAAAATTGTTTAATGCAGCGCATTCTCTTTTTCTTTATAATGCTAGAAGGATGAAGTTGTTTTGCTGCTCATATTCACACAGACTTCTCCAAAACGTATTTCTTTATTCTTTCCTGATTTCATGAATAGAATATTTTTATTCGTCAGATCTCCTGAATCATTTTGGATTTTTATCTTTTAATATTTATGATAAATTTTGTGGTTGCTTTTTTAATCAAGATCTCCTTTTTTTTTTTTTTTTTTTTTTTTTTTTTTTTTGGTCATCTTCGTAATTTTTTGGGTGTTTTGTGTCTCAACTTACCACAACACCATTATTATCTTTTTATTTTATTGTTTTATTTTTTAATCTCGAGGAGGTTGTTTGGTGTTGGTGTCCCTTGTGAATTTCACATTGTATTTTAGAAATGTACCTGCCTACTCACAAATAAACTGCCCTTTTTGAAAAGTAAAACACATAGGCAAGTATTTCTTTAACCAAAAAAAACCTTTATGAGGTGTCATAATCAAATAAAGAGGGAAGGCAACGCTGGAGAAACTGGTGAAATTGGCGAAGCCTTTGGCCCCCAGGGCACACATCAACTATTTAAAGGCAAAATTGGTGGTCTGTGGAGTCTATATCTAAGGGAGTACAGTCTGGTCCAGAGGTCCAAGAGATCAGGAACAGCAACAGATGACATCTACAGTGGTGTGAAAAAGTGTTTGCCCCCTTCCTCATTTCCTGTTCCTTTGCATGTTTGTCACACTTAAGTGTTTCGAAACATCAAACCAATTTAAACAATAGTCAAGGACAACACAAGTAAACACAAAATGCAATTTGTAAATGAAGGTGTTTATTATTAAAGGTGAAAAAAAATCCAAACCATCATGGCCCTGTGTGAAAAAGTGATTGCCCCCCCTTGTTAAAACATACTATAACTGTGGTTGTCCACACCTGAGTTCAATTTCTCTAGCCACACCCAGGCCTGATTATTGCCACACCTGTTCACAATCAAGGCATCACTTAAATAGGAGCTGCTTGACACAGTAAGGTCCACCAGAAGATCCTTAAAAGCTACACATCATGCCGAGACCCAAAGAAATTCAGGAACAATTGAGAAAGAAAGTAATTGAGATCTATCAGTCTGGAAAGGGTTATAAAGCCATTTCCAAAGCTTTGGGAATCCAGCGAACCACAGTGAGAGCCATTATCCACAAATGGCGAAGACATGGAACAGTGGTGAACCTTCCCAGGAGTGGCCGGCCGCCCAAAATTACCCCAAGAGCGCAGCGATGACTCATCCAAGAGGTCACAAAAGACCCCACAACAACGTCCAAGGAACTGCAGGCCTCACTTGCCTCAGTTAAGGTCAGCGTTCATGCCTCCACCATCAGGAAAAGACTGGGCAAAAATGGCCTGCATGGCAGAGTTCCAAGGAGAAAACCACTGCTGAGCAAAAAGAACATCAAAGCTCGTCTCAATTTCTCCACAACACATCTTGATGATCCCCAAGACTTTTGGGACAACATTCTGTGGACCGATGAGACCAAAGTGGAACTCTTTGGAAGGTGTGTGTCCAAGTATATCTGGCGTAGAAGGAACACTGCATTTCATAAAAAGAACATTATACCAACAGTAAAATATGGTGGTGGTAGTGTGATGGTCTGGGGCTGTTTTGCTGCTTCAAGACCTGGAAGACTTGCCGTGATAAAAGGAACTATGAATTCTGCTGTCTACCAAGAGATCCTGAAGGAGAATGTCCGACCATCTGTTCGTGTACTCAAGCTGAAACGAACTTGGGTTCTGCAGCAGGACAATGATCCTAAACACACCAGCAAGTCCACCACCGAATGGCTGAAGAAAAGCAAAATTAAGACTTTGGAGTGGCCTAGCCAAAGTCCTGACCTGAATCCTATTGAGATGTTGTGGTATGACCTTAAAAAGGCAGTTCATGCTCGAAAACCCTCTAATGTAACTGAATTAGGACAATTCTGCAAAGATGAGTGGGCCAAAATTCCTCCAGGACGCTGTAAAAGCCTCATTGCACGTTATCGCAAACGCTTGGTTGCAGTTGTTGCTGCTAAGGGTGGCCCAACCAGTTATTAGGTTTAGGGGGCAATCACCTTTTCACACAGGGCCATGATGGTTTGGATTTTTTTTACCTTTAATAATAAACACCTTCATTTACAAATTGCATTTTGTGTTTACTTGTGTTGTCCTTGACTATTGTTTAAATTGGTTTGATGTTCCGAAACACTTAAGTGTGACAAACATGCAAAGGAACAGGAAATGAGGAAGGGGGCAAACACTTTTTCACACCACTGTATGTCCTCAGGCTGTGGTCATATAACAGCCTGCATCTTTTGTCAGACCAGACTGAACCCAGGCCATCACTTTCTGGTCTTCCTTAGACACTTCCTTCCAGGCTGTGGCTCTGCTGTTGTAGTTGTGGCAGGAGGTGGAGGAGGAGGAGGGCGATGGTTGACCTACTGGCTGCCACTTGCCACAGCCTCCTCCCGGCTGAGGTCTTCTGGTGTATGAAAATGGGACATAGTTAGTTTTTTGTTCATCAATCACTCAATTTTGTGCTCACGACTGTTGCAAATTGTATGTTAATAAATGGAACAGACTATCATTCTGAGCCCAGCATTTTCCTTCTTGTCCTAGACATTTCCAGACATTTTTGTTCACTACTGTCTATTGATATGTAAAACACTTTGTTAAATCCGATCTTAATGATCAATAATAACATCTAGTTGTCATGGTTATGCAATAGAGTTTGTCTGCTTACCTGTCTCCATGTGTTCATCTCTAGAGACCAGCCAACCCTCACCTGACTGCTTTTGTAATTCATCCTCTGGCATGGATCCACCCTAGCTCCTATCAGAGAACTCTATATTAACCTGTGCACTGCAGGCCAACCCTGCTGATAAACCTTTGTGTGTTTGGCTTCATGTTACCTACCGTGTGCTCGTCTGTTGTTCCGTTACCGACTTTGGCATGTCCTTGACTATCCCTGTTTGCCTGTGATCCTGACCTTTTGGCGTGTCCCTGACTATTCCTGTCTGCTTGTGGCCCCGACGTTGGCTTTGTCCCTCACCATCCCTATCCTCCTGTTGCCTACTGTGGGTGTGAGCTGGGGGACCCCGGGGGTCGCGACCTGGAGCCAGTTGCAGCCCAGTCCATCCTCACCACTAGAGGCTCTGGTGAACACCTGCTGGCTCTTAGACTCCGCGCCCCAGGGAATCTTACACTCTAACCCCGGTGGGATCCGTCTTGGTGTTCCACTGGCTTCACCAATGCAAGCAGTTTCTCCAGTGCTGCCTTTCTCTTTCTTAGGTTCTTATAAAAGTGGTGGTTCACCTGCCACAGGCAGGGCAGCTCCCTGAACATATCAATGAAGATGGGTAGAAATTGTGTGCAGTTGAATGGATCCATATTCTCTGCAAGGCACAACACAAGACAAACCCTAATGTCAGCCTAAACTCTTCTAATCTTGTCCTAATATAAGCCTCAATCTAGAAGCAGTATAGGCCAGTGATGTACCAAGTTAAAATTGTACCTTAGTTCGAACGATCAGCGCTTCCGTTACTCCTTTCTCCACTCACAGATCGTACGTACGAAATGTCCCGATCCCGGAGGAGAAGATTTAAGGCCTCAAATATGTCCTTTGTAGAGCTGGTGGACATATTGAAGAGGAACGACTATGATGGGTAGTATGGACCTTACCCAAACCCAAATGTTAGCAAGGCCAAGATCATGACTAAAGTTGTGAAGAGTCGGCAGCAGAATTTTGGGGTACGACAAATCAAGGGTCAACTAAGGAAACCTGAAACTGAGGGAGCACGATCAGTACAGAAAGATTAAGTGAGTTCTTCAAAAAAGTAAGTATTTGTCCTGTGTTCATATTATTATTATTATTACGTTTGTGCTGCTCCATGTGCTTTTCTTTACTGCTGCACAGTTTAAAATGGCCACTTTCGTGTTCATGGGTTCAATCGTTCGTAGTAAACATCGTTCGTTCGCTCAATTAAAATATGATGTTTTGTGAAGTTGCGGTTAATTACATTTGTTCAGGCCTATTTCTAGTCAAAGTGAGTTTGTTGTCTAGAGGGGTTTGTAACTAGAATGAAATGCAAACTTGATTCAGTGTAAAGGAGAGGACATTCAGCAGCTGTTTACACATCTGGACTCAGGAGCACTAGTGTGGGACACCAGAACACCCTTTTTATTATTAGGCTGTCCCACACACATGCTCCAATGGATACTATAGGGTAGTGATGGCCGAACGTTTCGCCCGGCGGTCGTTTCGCGGCGAATTTCCGACTTTCGCCGTCCGCGGGTTCGAACGCCTTTTTCCGTCGTTCGCCCCGGCGGACTTACGTGTTTAATGTATACAAGAACTTTAACCTTTCGTGACACGTTTATCATGTGTTACAGGACAACCAATTGAGACATGACAGCTCATGGACACTTGGACATTCCCCCTAACCTATAAATACACCCGATCCGGTGGCCATTTTACATTCTTTCTTCTGTCACTGTAGGGAAAGGATCCTGTGTGGAGTAGGGACAGAGAAAACGCTAGCTATTTGGTACACAAAAGTTCTTTTCAGGACTGGTATAGGTGTTAGGTCAGCAGCCTGAGTTTCTTTTGTCAGTTTAGATAAAGGGACAGAGCGCTGTATGCTGCTATTTTAGGGACAGCTCAGCCAGATTAGTCTTTCTTCATCATCATCATCATCATCATCATTAGCTGTTACTATCAGGTCCACAAAAGAGCTATTCCAGCTAATCGTTCCAGCCTACTCTTTTTTGCCAATTTGTATAGGGACAGGCAGGAAGCAGTGTGTCAGGCAGTGAGGATAATTTTAAAGACTTGCTGTTACTATTAGTTCCACAAAGGTTCTTTTCAGGACTGGTATCAGTGGTACGGTAATAGGCTTGTACACGTATAATATTCTTTCTTCCAAATATAGAAAGAATATTATACTTGACTGCTGCCCTTCTGCTGCAGTCTGCTAATCATTCACAACTCACTTGTTCCACAAAGCTCTTTATCAGGACTGGTAACTTGGTCTGTCTAGGGTGCTACGGTACATAGGCTTGGGTGCGGTACAGTCTGCTGTTCTGTAAGGACCGCTATCGGTCCACAATACATAGGGTTGCCGTGCACTACTGCTGACCGCTGCCCTATACTGCAGCAGTCCTTCAGCGGTATAGGGACTGACGCACAGTCTGCTAAACACTAACACACAACCTGCTTGGTCCACAAAAGTTTTTATAAGGACTGGTAACTTGGTATAGGGTGCTACGGTACATAGGCCTGAGTGCAGTACAGTCTGCTGTTCTGTAAGGACTGCTATCGGTCCACAATACATAGGGTTGACGTGCACTACTGCTGACCGCTGCCCTATACTGCAGCAGTCCTTCAGCGGTATAGGGACTGACGCACAGTCTGCTAAACACTAACACACAACCTGCTTGGTCCACAAAAGTTTTTATAAGGACTGGTAACTTGGTATAGGGTGCTACGGTACATAGGCCTGAGTGCAGTACAGTCTGCTGTTCTGTAAGGACCGCTATCGGTCCACAATACATAGGGTTGACGTGCACTACTGCTGACCGCTGCCCTATACTGCAGCAGTCCTTCAGCGGTATAGGGACTGACGCACAGTCTGCTAAACACTAACACACAACCTGCTTGGTCCACAAAAGTTTTTATAAGGACTGGTAACTTGGTATAGGGTGCTACGGTACATAGGCCTGAGTGCAGTACAGTCTGCTGTTCTGTAAGGACCGCTATCGGTCCACAATACATAGGGTTGACGTGCACTACTGCTGACCGCTGCCCTATACTGCAGCAGTCCTTCAGCGGTATAGGGACTAAGAGTTTTGTCACAGGGTGATTTAAAAAATGACAGGCAGAGGAAGAGGCAGGCCCTTCCGCAGGGGTGGTAGGGGTAGGGCAGGAGCAACAGCCTTGAGCCAAAGTGGGAAGTTGCAGAAGGTGCGTTCAATTACTTTAAAGGACGCACCAGACTTGGTTGAGTGGCTCACTCAGCCTTATTCTTCTGCACCCTCCTCATCCTCTCGATCTGCACCCTCTTCTTCACTCTCTGCTATGTGCACCCCCAAAGACACTACCACCAACAACACCACCACCACCACATACCTTCCGCTTGAGTGCAAATGGGGGCCTTCATGCTCCAGTGTTTTAATAGGGACCCCCGTATAAAAAGCATGAGGGTCAAGGACCAGTACTGGGTGGCAACGTACTTAGATCCCCGGTACAAACACAAAATGGCGGAAATGTTACCGCCGTCGCAGAGGGCTGTCAGAATGCAGCACTTCCAGGCCTTGCTTCGAGAAATGCTGCATTCTGCTTTTGCGTGCGCTGGCAGAGGAGCAATTCCCACTCCCAGAGAAGGATTTGCGGGTACCAATCCAACAGCGCCTGCAAGAAGAGGCCGGTTTGAAGATGTGTTGGTGACTTCGGATATGAGGTCATTCTTTCAGCCGACCCATCGACAGGTGTCATCCGGATCCAGCATCAGGGAACGCCTAGACCGTCAGGTGTCCGACTACATTGGGTTAACGGCCGATGTGGACGCTCTGAGGAGTGATGAACCCCTAGACTACTGGGTGGGCAGGCTTGACCTCTGGCCAGAGCTTGCCCAATTTGCAATCGAACTGTTGGCTTGCCCCTCATCCAGTGTCCTGTCCGAAAGGACGTTCAGCGCAGCAGGGGGGATTGTGACCGATAAGCGTACTCGCCTAGCTCACGACAGTGTTAACTACCTCACATTTCTAAAAATGAATGAGGCATGGATCTCGGAGGAATTCAACACATGTGATCAGTAGACCATGTATATGTCTATAAACAATTTTTGGAATCAAGCACACAGACCTTCTTAATTCATTTGGCTCACTTCCCTGACCCAAAAAAGCACACCGTACTATATGCCCCTACCCTCCTCTTTGAAGAGGTTGAGCGGTGTCATATTTCTACTGGGGCTGCTTATTATGAGGGGTTCCCACCATCCCTGTGCTGTGCTGACTTCCTCCTGGGGGTTCTTATTATGAGGGGCTCCCACCATCCCTGTGCTGTGCTGACTTCCTCCTGGGGGTTCTTATTATGAGGGGATCACACCATCCCTGTGCTGTGCTGACTTCCTCCTGGGGCTGCTTACGGTGCTGCTGTCAGCGCTGTATGTCACGGAGCTGCTGTCAGCGCTGTATGTCACGGAGCTGCTGTCAGCGCTGTATGTCACGGAGCTGCTGTCAGCGCTGTATGTCACGGAGCTGCTGTCAGCGCTGTATGTCACGGAGCTGCTGTCAGCGCTGTATGTCACGGAGCTGCTGTCAGCGCTGTATGTCACGGTGCTGCTGTCAGCGCTGTATGTCACGGAGCTGCTGTCAGCGCTGTATGTCACGGAGCTGCTGTCAGCGCTGTATGTCACGGAGCTGCTGTCAGCGCTGTATGTCACGGAGCTGCTGTCAGCGCTGTATGTCACGGAGCTGCTGTCAGCGCTGTATGTCACGGAGCTGCTGTCAGCGCTGTATGTCACGGAGCTGCTGTCAGCGCTGTATGTCACGGAGCTGCTGTCAGCGCTGTATGTCACGGAGCTGCTGTCAGCGCTGTATGTCACGGAGCTGCTGTCAGCGCTGTATGTCACGGAGCTGCTGTCAGCGCTGTATGTCACGGAGCTGCTGTCAGCGCTGTATGTCACGGAGCTGCTGTCAGCGCTGTATGTCACGGAGCTGCTGTCAGTGCTCTGTATCTCCTGCACCCTCTTGTTTGCCTACCCTGGTCCCTGACCTTCCCTCTCCTCCATTGCCTTCATTAGCTCCATAGTCCTGAATTGTCAGAACAATTTCCCAAATAAAAAAAAAATGCTTGTAGTTATCGATCCCAAATTCACCTCATACATGTATTATGCTATTGTCCAGGTGGTGGGACTACGTGCTACCCCCTAATAATTACCCCGTGGCCGCAAATTCGACCTAAAGGTTTGCGAAATTCGCCTCCCATTGAAGTCAATGGAGCCCGCGGCGAACGGTCGTTTTCGCGAACGTTTGTGTCCGTTCGCGTTTCGCGTTCGCGAAACGTCCCGTCGGAAGTTCGTCCAT
This sequence comes from Lithobates pipiens, assembly GCF_037356315.1. Lineage (NCBI taxonomy): Eukaryota > Metazoa > Chordata > Amphibia > Anura > Ranidae > Lithobates > Lithobates pipiens. The sequence goes on along the minus strand of NW_027507748.1, from coordinate 594,433,907 downwards.
CACTACTATAGGGGTGTCTCCATCTGTGAAACTTCCACAAAACAGGTAAGTCTTCCAGGTAGAGAAAGGGATCTAAAAATAGGATTTTTATATACAGCTTACCTGTAAAATCCTTTTCTTGAGAGTACATCACGGGACACAGGAGCTTCATTACATAGTGGGTTATATAGGCACCTCTGGTGATTGGATACTGGTTAACCCCCAATTAAGGAGAATTCCTCCCCTATATAACCCCCTCCCATATGGGAGACACCTCAGTTTTGTAGCAAAGCAATAAGAAAAACCCAAGAAGGGCGGGAGCTCTGTGTCCCGTGATGTACTCTCAAGAAAAGGATTTAACGGGTAAGCTGTATATAAAAATACTATTTTCTTGATCATACATCACGGGACACAGGAGCTTCATTACATAATGGGATGTCCCAAAGCAATGCTCAGTTTGAGGGGAGGGAGACACAGATCAGAATTATAGACTGCCTTGGACAAGAGGATCTAAACTGCAGCCTGCAGTACACTGCGCCCAAAGGGGATATCCTCTTGCCCTCTGACATCCACCTGTTAAAATCTGGTGAATGTGTGGACTGACCACCAAGTTGCAGCCTTACAGATCTGAGCCAGGGAGGCCTGGTGATGCACTGCCCAAGAAGCACTTACAGCCCTAGTTGAGTGTGCTTTCACTTGAAAAGGAGGACTCTTCCCCTTTGCACTATAGGCCTGAAAAATAACCTGTCTAATCCACCTTGAGAGAGTGGATTTTGATGCCGCCTGGCCCTTCCTAGGGCCTTCTGGCAAAATAAATAAGCAATCAGTTTTTTTTATCTGAGCAGTTGCCTGAAGATAGATACTGATTGCCCTTACCACATCTAAAGTGTGCAAAGACTCTTCTTCTGCGGACTGTGGGTCCGGAAAAAAGGATGGTAGGATTACATCTTGATTCAAATGGAATCCTGAAACCACCTTAGGCAGAAAGGACCTATTAGGACGCATTACTACCTGGTCCTTATGAATAATTAGATAAGGTTCCTTGCTGGAGAGAGCTGCTAGTTCTGACACTCTTCTAGCCGAGGATATGGCTATCAAGAAAACCAAATTTTTTAGTCAAAAGAACTAATAGGCGTCAGGCAAAGGGTCAAATGGTTGCCCCTGCAATGCCGAGAGAACCAAATTCAGATCCCATGGGCATAGATGTATACAAAAACACTGCGCAATAGCCAACAATAGAAAAATCTGGGAAAACAAAACTGGAAAGCAAGGCTGCTAGCACGCTAAAACTGGGATCTTTTTAGCTCAGAAAACGTCGAAAATGCAAAAGTGTAAGCGCCAAGCATATATAAATATTACCCTTATGATTGGCAAAAAGTAAATAAACAATACTGTGTGTATATATCTATAACGAACAAATACAGTGTGGCCCAAAATATGTAAATATCATATTATGTATAAAAAATGGTAATAATAAGTATATAAACAATGACGTCTATATAGATCAAAAAACTAGACATATATCATACTAAACAGAAGAAAATTCAATTATACTGTGAAGTAATCCCAAAAAAAGAGGAAATAACAAAGATAGAGTGAATATCCACGTGAATGTGAAGTAAAATTAAAAATGAAAAGAGTTTTTTTAGAAAAACATTAAAGTTCATACGAAGGAAAAAATATATAGAGTGTAAGTCCCAATAAACTTCGGTGTCCACAAGCGTTTCACTTCACTATGACCAGAAATGACTTCACCCGGTGAAACTCCCACCACCTTAAGAAGCGCAGGCTTACCAGATGGACGTGACCCAAATAGACATATGCCTAGAGGGTCAGAAATGGCTTGTAATCGCAGTTACTGCAACTTTGAATACGGCATTCCACCATGAAAGAAGTCCCACCGTAAAGGATTCATTCAGCGTCACGAGATGCGTGTAATCACCGTTATTATGTATATAAACAGCTCCAGTAGCAATTCAGGCATAGAAATAAAGAGATATGGCCAACATAGCGTAATAACGTTTTAAAAAGGCTTTAATAGGAATAAAGTATACAACTCACATTTCCAGTGTGATCAATAGACATAGCAAAAAGAAAACAGGCAGACCGGTCTGCCATCTTGCCTATACCGGAAGTTGGCACGTTTGTCACATGGGGGCGATTTTAAGGGTCTCTCTATGTATTATCTATATAAGGCAGTGGGCAAGTGGTTGGAGCCCACCCCAGATGATGACCTGTAGGTCGAAACGCGTCGGAAGGACTCTGCCACTGCCTGTTTTCTCTTTGATATGTCTATTGATCACACTGGAAATGTGAGTTGTATACTTTATTCCTATTAAAGCCTTTTTAAAACAATATTACGCTATGTTGGCCATATCTCTTTATTTCTATGCCTGAATTGCTACTGGAGCTGTTTATATACATAATAACGGTGATTACACGCATCTTGTGACGCTGAATGAATCCTTTACGGTGAGACTTCTTTCATGGTGGAATGCCGTATTCAAAGTTGCAGTAACTGCGATTACAAGCCATTTCTGACCCTCTAGGCATATGTCTATTTGGGTCACGTCCATCTGGTAAGCCTGCGCTTCTTAAGGTGGTGGGAGTTTCACCGGGTGAAGTCAATTCTGGTCATAGTGAAGTGAAACGCTTGTGGACACCGAAGTTTATTGGGACTTGCACTCTATATATTTTTTCCTTCGTATGAACTTTAATGTTTTTCTAAAAAAACTCTTTTCATTTTTAATTTTACTTCACATTCACGTGGATATTCACTGTATCTTTGTTATTTCCCCTTTTTTTGGGATTACTTCACAGTATAATTGAATTTTCTTCTGTTTAGTATGATATATGTCTAGTTTTTTGATCTATATAGACTTCATTGTTTATATACTTATTATTACCATTTTTTATACATAATATGATATTTACATATTTTGGGCCACACTGTATTTGTTCGTTATAGATATATACACACAGTATTGTTTATTTACTTTTTGCCAATCATAAGGGTAATATTTATATATGCTTGGCGCTTACACTTTTGCATTTTCGAAGATCCCATGGGCATACCGGAGGTTTGACTGGTGGCCTTAACCTCATAGGCCCCTGGATGAAAGCTCGCACAAGGGAATGTGATGCAAGTGGCTTCTGGAAAAACACTGACAAGGCCGAAATCTGCACCTTGATAGTGCTTATGGCCAAATTCATTTCTAGGCCTGACTGGAGGAAAGCCAAGATCCTGCTAATGACATACTTTCTAGGATGCCATCCCTTGGGTTCACACCAGGAAACATATGCCTTCCAGATTTTGTAGTAAATAAGCCTGGAGGCCGGCTTTCTGGCATTGACCAGAGTAGAAAGGACTGGCTCAGAAAGTCCACGGTCTTTCAGAATGTGGGTCTCAGCAGCCAAACCGTTAAACTCAGACTGTGTAAAGCAGGATGGTAAATTGGACCCTGCGAGAGTAGATCTGGTCGGAGAGGGAGGATCCACGGCTTGCCTACTGCCAACTTCAAGATCTCTGCATACTAAGGTCGCCTGGGCCAAGCCGGGGCTACCAAAAGAACCGACTTTGTTTCCCTCTTGACTCTTCCCAGGAACCGTGACAGAAGCGGGAATGGTGGGGAGGCATAAATTAGATTGTACTGATCCCAGGGAACTGTCAGAGCATCTGACCCCTGAGCAAGTAGATCTCTTGTCCTTGACACAAATTTGTCCAGTTTCCTGTTGAATCTGGAAGCAAACAGATCTATGTCCAGAGTGCCCCACTTGTGACATATGTTCCGAAATATGTTGGGGTGTAGAGCCCATTCTCCTGGGCATAACTGTTGGCGGCTTAGAAAGTCTGCTTGCCAATTTTCCACTCCTGGAATGAAGACTGCAGAAAGGTATGGTACATTCCTTTCTGCCCAAGCAAGTATGCGATTCACCTCTCTTTGTGCAACCAGACTCCTGGTGCCATCCTGGTGATTGATATAGGCCACAGCTGTGGCATTGTCGGACTGAACTCGAACAGGGAGACCCCGTAGTCTGTAAGACCAGTTTATGAGAGCCATATAAACTGCCTGGATTTCCAAAACATTTATGGGCAATAGCTTCTCAGTCGCAGACCATTTCCCCTGCGAGCACGTCTCTTCCAACACTGCTCCCCAGCCTGACAGGCTGGCATCTGTAGTTATAATCTTCCATGGAAGAGCAAGAAAAGTTTTGCCTTTCAGCAGATTCTTGGTCTGTAACCACCAAACGAGACTCTTGATTGTCCCTGGGGATAGACACATAAGAAGGTCCAAGGCCTGGGACTTCTTGTTCCAAGCCGCAAGCTTGCATCTTTGCAAAGGCCTTGAGTGAAACTGGGCAAATGGAACGGCCTCGAAGGAGGTGACCATTTTCCCCCACAGTCTCATACACAACCGAATGGGGGAAGATCTTCTGCCCAGTATTATGTGCACCAGATCCCTTATAGCCATGGCCTTTGGCCTTGGTAGAAACACCCCGCCCTGAGCGGTGTCGATGACCATGCCCAGAGACTCCAACCTGGTAGCAGGCTGTAGGGACGACTTTTCTAGGTTTATAATCCAACCTAGGCGTTCCAGGTGTTCTAACGTTCTGGTAACACTGTGGTTCAAGAGCGCTACTGTTTTCTCTATGAGAAGTAAATCGTCTAGATAAGCCATCACGGTTATACCCTGAGCTCTTAGGTTTGCCAAGAGAGGGTCTAGAATCTTTGTGAAGACTCAAGGAGCTGTAGTGAGACCGAACGGCAAGGCTACAAATTAAAAATGGCGCTGCTCTACCGCGAACCTTAGATACTTTTGGTGTGCGGAAAAAATTGGCACATGAAGATATGCATCCTTGATATCTATCAATGCCATAAACTCTCCCCCTTGCAGGGAGGAGACCACAGAACGTATTGACTGCATTCGGAAAGACCGGATGCGCAAAAACTGGTTCAGATCATTCAGATCCAGGATAGGTCTGACACCTCCATTTGGCTTTGGAACGGTGAAGAGATTTGAGTAAAAGCCTGATCCCTGTTCTTTTGGGTCCACTTCCACTATCACCCCCTGCGATAGTAAGTGATCTAAGGCCAGAAGTAGGGTTCTTGCTTTACTGGATCCTTGGGGATCCTTGACCTTAGGAAGCGAGAAGGTGGAATCTCCTGAAACTCTAGCTCGTAGCCCAGAGATATCGAGGAGGTTACCCACTTGCCTCAGCAGCGGGCATTCGGAATGTGGTACGCACCAACTCAGTATAATATTGAACCTGTTTTCCCAAGTGTTCTTCCAGGACAGCCCTTGAGAGATGGAGCTCCTCCCATCGACACAGGAAACACATTGCCACAGTTCAAAAGGCGGTCTCTCAGGTCCCTGGTCAGTCATTTGTGTTTCCTCCGTCGGAGGAACATGTTGCCAGGAACCTGGAGGCCCCTCTCAGGGGCTGCCTGAGAACCTGCAAGCCTAAGGGACCGGGTCCTGGTTTATGGCTGCAGTTTGGGTCCATACCTTTTTTTTCTTTGGCTCGGGTACCGTCCAGCTGAACCGGAGCAGACCCGTTACCCTCCTCCTTCCAGTGCCGAGGTGGCCAGGGGCAGAATGACGCCGGTTTCCCCCAGGAGTGGTGAGTGGAACCTTCCATCTTCCCTCCTCGTTGCAGGGGGTCGGAGACGCCGAGCGTTCACTTCCGGCGGAACCGCGTCATCACTGCGTGCCGAGACTTCTGGTTCCGGGTCTCTAAGGGTACAAGGAGGAGAGGGAGAGCCAGCGCTGTGCCTGTAAAGCCCGACCAGCGTCCAGCTATACCGGATTAGCGGCGGGATTCGGAGCGTCAGAGGGGGACCATGGAGGCTATTCCCCAGGATACTCCGGCGGAGACAGGCACCAGCCAAACCCAGGTAGGCTGCTGGGCATGCTATTACTCTGGTGGAGTGGTGGTGTTTGTAGGCTGGGCCCTGTAGTACCCCACGGTGGCGGTTTACTCACAGTGAGGTTGTTTGTTAGTGGTGATTCTAAGAGGGACATGGTTCTGACGCTAAGAAATCCTTTGTCTTCTTATTTTCAGGCTAAAGAGATGCCAAGGGAAGACAAGACAGGCCGCAAAAAGTGTCCTAATTGTGGGAATAGGTTGTCCTCTGGCTCTAACAAAGCCCTATGCAAGCAATGCATTGCAAGCTTGCTTAAATCTGAGGCAGATTCCCCTTTAGCAAAGTTTTTGGGCTCCTTTAAAGAGGAAATGGCGTCGACCTTTAAGTCCCTCCGGGAGTTAATCACTGACGTGGGATCAGCTGCAGCTGCCTCCACGAGTAAAACAACTATAATCTCATCCTCACCATGCCTTACAACACCCAGCTCAGGGGAGCCCCGTATGGTCAGGGAGCCTAGCCCCACGTTGATTAGCCCCGAATCCTCTGACACTGACTCGGGTCAGGAAGAGGATCAAGCAGCATCTAAAGCCTCAAAATATAGATTATCTCTCGAGGAAGTAGATGAGCTAATGGGGGCTATCTATGATACGCTGGAAATTGAGGAGGAAGAAACTCAGTTATCCAGACATGATCAAATGTATGAGGCTCTGGGGAAAAAGAAAGCAAGGGTTTTTCCTATACATAAGGTGCTTTCTGACCTTGTCCTTAAGGAGTGGTCTGAACCAGACAAGAAGGTTTTCTTTCTTAAATCCCTTAAGAGAAGGTTCCCTTTTGATGAGAGCCCAGAGGCGGTCTGGAATAAAAATCCAAAACTAGACGCCCCTCTGTCCAAAATCTCAAAGCAGGCTGATCTGGCCTTTGAGGATATGGGCCACCTGAAAGATCCCATGGACAGGAGAACAGACATCGTCTTAAAGAGGGCCTGGGATGCCTCTATGGCAGGCTTAAAACCAGCTCTAGCCACTTCCTGTGTAGCTAGAAACCTGGAGTTCTGGTTATCGCAACTACAAGAACACTTAAAGGCAGGCACTCCTAGGGGGGAGCTTTTGAAATCTTTCCCTATGCTTTTTAAGGCCACCAGTTTCATCTCTGACGCCTCCACGGACTCCGTTAAATTTACGGCTAAATCTGCAGCACTTTCAGTGGCAGCAAGGAGGTCAGTATGGATGAAAACCTGGGGGGGAGACACGGCGTCTAAAACCCGCCTGTGCAGCGTCCCTTTTACAGGAGACTTAGTCTTCGGGCCTGAATTAGACTCCGCCTTAGAAAGGACGGCGGACAAAAAGAAAACCTTTCCTGCAAAAAAGAAAAATTTTCAAAGAAAAATTTTTCGTCCCTTTAAGGAACCCTCTAAATCAGAGAAGAGTTCAACCCCCAAAAAACATTGGTCGGGACATAAAGGGAAAGGAAAAGGGGGCATACTGTTTAGCCGCCCCAATCAGGATCCCAAACCCCAGTGACGTCAGGGTTCCTGTGGGAGGAAGATTAAGCAAATTTCTTCCTCAATGGGAAGAGACAACCTCGAACGAGTTTGTCTTAAACATAATAAAAAGGGGTCATGCGCTGGAATTTCACAGCAACCCTCCTTCCAAGTTTCTGGTGACAAAGCTTCCAAGTCACTCAGAAAAGGCCAGGGCCTTACCTTTACTAATAGGGGAAATGGTAGATCAAGAAGTATTGACACCAGTCCCTATTCAGGAACAAGGACGGTTTTTACTCGCACATCTTTGTGGTAAGAAAACCGTCAGGGAGATTCAGACTAATTATGAACCTCCGTCCACGGAATCGCTCCATCCGTTACAAGAGATTTCGGATGGAGTCCATTTATTCCATAAAGAATCTCCTGCAGAAAGAGACATTTATGGCAACCCTGGACCTAAGGGATGCTTATCTGCACATTCCAATAAGGGAGGAATGCCAGAAATTCCTTCGGATGGCAGTGCAGATAGACACAAAGGTTTACCACTTTCAGTGCAGAGCACTTCCCTTCGGTCTATCATCCTCTCCGAGAATCTTTACCAAGGTTCTCGGAGAGGCTTTAGTTCCTCTGAGGCTTCAATCAGTCTCAATTATCCCCTACCTAGACGATCTGCTCCTAACAGCCCACTCAGAGAGTCGTCTTTCTCAGGACCTAGAATTGACTCAACTCAGTCTGAGTCGATTAGGGTGGATTGTCAGTCAGGAGAAATCCAAGACAACCCCAACACAGGAGATCCTGTATCTGGGGTACTGGATCAAGTCTGTAGATCAGAAAATTATACTGCCGGAAGAAAAGATTTTGAATCTGTGGCAGAGAATATCTTTTCTTCAATGCAGCCCCAAGTGTACGGTGAGGGAAGTAATGTCGGTCTTAGGTCTTATGACGGCAGCCATTCCAGCCGTACAATGGGCCAGGTTCCATCAAAGAGAACTTCAGGGTTTTCTGTTAGAACAATTAAAAGGCAGAGATCTGGAGGAGGAGGTATCGATCCCCTCAAGGGTAAAACGCTCCCTCTGGTGGTGGAAGGACAGGGAGAACCTAAACAAAGGGGTTCATTGGGTCCTTCCTATCACTTCAACACTAACAACGGATGCGAGCAGTTGGGGCTGGGGAGCCCACCTAGGCTCAAGCTGGGTCCAGGACAAGTGGACCCCGGAGGAGAAATGTTTCTCTTCCAATTGGAAAGAACTAACAGCAATCCTGAGAGCTGTTCTAGCTTTCCACCCCGCAATACAGGGTCACCATCTACAAGTCCGTTCAGACAATACGACGGCTGTAGCATACATAAACAAACAAGGAGGAACCAGAAGTCCTCGTTTGATGTTGGTAGCCAGACGCATTCTCCAGTGGGCAGAAGCCAATCTGGAATCCATTTCTGCAGTTCACCTGAAAGGGGAGCTGAACAACAAGGCGGACTTCTTGAGTCGACAGAGGATTTCGAACCAAGAATGGTCCTTACACCCAGAGGCATTCAATCTCATAACAGCTCACTGGGGAGAACCAGAGGTAGACCTTTTTGCGAGCAAGAAAAATGCAAAGGTTCCCAATTTTTTCTCGCTAAACCCAGGAGATCAACCCCTGGCGGTAGATGCCTTGCAAACTCCATGGACTTTCAGTCTGGCGTATGCATTTCCCCCTCTTCATCTCATTCCGAGGGTCCTAGCAAGATTCCTCAAGGAAAAAACCTGTTTGATTCTAGTAGCACCTTTTTGGCCCAGGAGACCGTGGTTCACAACGTTGCTACAATTGACAGACTGTCCGCCTCTAAGACTTCCCTACAGACAGGACCTCCTGTCGCAGGGACCTCTTTACCATCCGCAGGTCGCCACACTGAAGCTGTCAGCGTGGTTACTGAGGAGGAAATCTTAAGGAGTAAGGGCCTGTCAGACGAGGTAATTGCGACCTTACTACAGAGTCGCAAACCAGTCACGAGAGCTATTTACAAAAAAGTCTGGAAAAAATTCAATAGCTGGCTGAATGGCCGGGACATAAATACGGCTAATATTCTACAGTTTTTACAGGAAGGTGTAAACAAGGGTTTAACCCTAAGTACTATTAAAGTACAGATAGCTGCCTTAAGTGTATACCTAGATGAACGCTTACAGGAAAATCCTTTTGTCGCTAGATTCTGTAAGGCAGTCGCTAGACGCAAGCCAGTCAGAATCACAAAAGTCCCATCCTGGGATTTAGCAGTTGTGCTAAAAGCTTTCTTGGGGTCACCCTTTGAGCCTATCTCAGAGGCCTCCCTAAGGCTTATTACCTTTAAGACAGTTCTCCTGGTGGCAATCACTTCAGCCCGTAGGGTCAGTGAAATCCAAGCACTTTCCATCAGGGAACCATTCCTACAGATCCTAGAAGACAGAGTCATTCTAAAGACAGACCCTGGGTTCTTACCAAAGGTAGCATCTAGCTTCCATAGGTCCCAAGATATTGTCCTCCCTTCATTTTGTCAAAATGCAGCAAATGAGAAAGAGGAACGTTTTCATTTATTGGATGTGAGGAGGTGTATTCTAGAATATCTTAAAATAACAAATCCATTCAGAATCTCAGACTCCCTTTTTGTCCTTTTTTCCGGACAGCGTAGGGGACAGAAAGCTTCAAAAGTAACCATAGCTAGATGGATTAGGCTAGCTATAGCAGAGGGGTATAAGGCCTTGAATAGAGATCCTCCTGAGGGTGTTAAAGCTCACTCAACAAGAGCGTTGTCTGCATCCTGGGCAGAAAGAGCTGGTGCCACCCCGGAGCAGGTATGTAAAGCAGCCACATGGTCAAGCTTTTCCACCTTTACAAGGCATTACCGACTGGACTTAATGTCTAGTCAGGATCAGGCCTTTGGGAGGAAAGTCCTCCAGGCCGTGGTCCCCCCCTAATCTGGTAAGTACTTGGGGATCCTCTCAAGGGCTGTCCTGGAAGAACACTTGGGAAAACTGGAGTTAGTACTTACCGGTAACTCCTTTTCCGGTGGTCTTCCAGGACAGCACGATCCCACCCTTTATTTGATTGTAGTGATGTACTAATGTTATTACCTGTTATGGTTTTATATGTTTTTCAGTTCCATCCTTCGGTTCTTGGTGAATGACTGACCAGGGACCTGAGGGACCGCCTTTTGAACTGTGGCAATGTGTTTCCTGTGTCGATGGGAGGAGCTCCATCTCTCAAGGGCTGTCCTGGAAGACCACCGGAAAAGGAGTTACCGGTAAGTACTAACTCCAGTTTTCTGAGTGCCTGGGAGGAGGGGACTCTCTCCTCTTCCTCATCCGACTGCTCTTGATCCCATGATGGGGATCTTTCCTCATTGTCAGAGGTGTCATCTGAAAGAGGAATCTCAGCAGAGGGAAGGGATCTACCCCTTTTTCTGCTATCTTTTAGGGAAGCTGAAATCAAATTCATGATTTTCCCTTCAAACCCCTCCAATGTAGCCCTAAGGGAGTCCTCAGTGACATATACCGGGGCTGAGACATTAGGAGAGGCTGCAAAACCTGACAGGGGCACTGACTCATCCTGTGAGGCTGGCTCCAGTCTCGCAGGGTTGGATGGTAATCTACAGGCATTTTTAGGACCCCTAGACCTAGGCGGTGATTTACCAGTGCCATTGTTACCTCCCCCTGAGACCCTCTTACGAGGAGACATAGTCCTAAGCTACAAAGCGGAGGTACTAGTACAAAAGTGCAATCACTGTTGTGCTCCAAGTCTCACAATAAATATATATGCTTAAACTGCACAACCTGATGCTGAGTAGGTGTCTTTGGTTTGCCTGGATCCAATCCCTTAGGATGCTTACTGCCCACAGCTCCTGTGTCTTCCACTTACAGCCCCCTGGCGCTCTGGGCTTTTAAAATTGCCGCTTTGGCGTCTGCGCAGTAAGCGCCGTGCATGGCACGCAACCACCCCCCCCCCTCCTTTCAATAGTATGGGAGCGCGCTCATCGCCCGTGCACGAGGACTGCCGGTCATCCAAAGGGGGAGAGGATCCCCTACGGAGCCACGCGGGACCCCTCTCTTACCTCTGTTGTGGCAGAGACTGCAGTGGAAGACGTAAGCCATCTGAAAACAGGCTTTGCTGAGCGTGTGTATCTGAAAGGCATGTAAGTATGCATCAGGCTGCTCTTACTCCCTCTAGTGGTGGAAACCAGGTAAGACATACAACTACTCACATGAAGAAATCCATAATATATGATTTATATAGGATTAACTTCTCTTACCTGTCCTCGCCGCAGGAATTGCTGAAAACAGACAGATTCCAGCCTTCACCCATCACAGCGGGCAGAGTTGTGGGTTCCTTCTCAGAGGAACCTCTTACCTGGAACTTGTAAAAGACTTTGCCAGAAACTTTCGTGCCATTATGTAAATAGTACACCGAGTCTGGTTTTCCCAGACCCAGTCTTCCAACAGGAGAGGACTTACAGGCAAAACCTTGTTTCTTCGGATGACAAGGCCGGGTACCATATCATCTTGGGAGTCAAATATCGGCCCGAGATATGGATCCGGTTATCATAGCCCTTAGACCCCCGCAGGGACCTGCACAGAGCTTTCTTCATAGCACGTTTTACGTGACCAACCACCTTAGACACTGGCAAAAAAACGGAGGTGCCTCCCTTATGGGAGGGGTTATATAGGGGAGGAATTCTCCTTAATTGGGGGTTAACCAGTGTCCAATCACCAGAGGTGCCTATATAACCCACTATGTAATGAAGCTCCTGTGTCCCGTGATGTATGATCAAGAAATAATGTTTTCAGCTTGAACTCTGTAAAAAAAGACAATTGTATGACACTTCCCAAGCAATGTTTCATCTACCTATTTGTGCCCTCAAATATCTGTGTTCTAAAAGTATTCCTTTTTTTACATTCTCATAGAGGAGAGAAGACTCAGAACGTCTGAGGACACTGGGGACCCCACATCTCCCAAAGAAGGGGAAATACAAACACCAGAAGCAGAAGAGGAGGAGGAGAAGGAGGAAGGAGAGGTTGTCGAAATTGGTGAAATTGGCACCACAACAGTTGAGTGTCTGAGACCACAGCTTCAGATAAGGTAATTGATGTATGCCTGCATATTTATAATACACGGACGGTAGACATGTGCATTCGTTTTCGTCCGAATACATTTTCGTCCGAATTTCAGGTATTTTCGTTATCGCTTTAACAAACGATAACGAAAGTGCAGAATTCGAAAAACAAAAGATCTGACATGAACAAATGCTTTATTTTCCTTTTCGTTGTGACAACAGTTCGATATAGATAGGAGATTCGACATGACGCTGACAATAACAATCTGGGTCTATCGAACCTGTGGTCAAATCTGCCTAACCTTAACTCTATTAGTCCAGGATTATTCTACATAGAGAGAAAAGATTGCTGCTGGAATTGGGTGGGGCAAGTAAAATAATAATAATGATGATGAATGTTATTGGCTGATTGTAACCAAAGAGGAGGAGCAGTAAAATAGCTAGAACTAAGTACACACGTACAGCCAACTTACTTTCACTTACGATTGCTAGCAGAGAGAGACACACACACTGAATCATTTCACAAGACAGTCAATCTTAGCTGGTCTGTTTGTCAGAGAACCTGAATTATTTAGCAATTAAACATAAGCACAGCAGCAGAACAATAGTGAAGCAAGCTACAGTTCAGCTTAACTTTTTCATAATAGTCTGCTGCTATTGTGTTAGTGTTGTGAACCTGATAGAATCTATAATGATAAATCCCCCCCCCCCCCCACAACACGGCAAAACTAGTATCACTATATTATAGATTAAGATTATATATAGATTCTATATACCTTATCTTGTTACCTGTCTGATCAGTGATCACTATCACCAGTCCATTTTCTGTTTGAACTATGTTGTTCATGTTGAATAATTAAAGATTAGACAAAGCAGTGAAAAACATACAAACACCAAATCTTGAAGGAGAAAAAGATCCCAATAATCACAGAAAATAATATTGTTATCAGTCGCCACATCTCAGATTAATTGTACAAAAAAGGAGAGAATAATCCCCCAATAGGACGGGACTTTATAAGTGACTGAAAACACTGATAACTAATATTAATACAATATTTTATTGAATACAAAAGTTTCTTTAAATATACATATAAAGCATTTGAAAAAAATAAATAACAAACAACATAATATAAAACATAAAATGGCTCAAACAAATGTCCAACCCAATGATCGTTTCAGGAAAATCCTGCCCTTCTTCAGGATTGTCACGCTGTCGGAATCCCTTGGTTACCCACTCTGCTGGTTCCACATAGATAGATCTACACAGGTATATTTGCGGTCTAGCTTGCTGGGCGTTTATTTGTGAGTTTGGCTTTCCTTTGGTATATTGACACAATACTCCTGATTCTAATTAGATACATATTTTTTCTTTTAGTTACCCAGAGTGGCCGAATACACTCCTGGTGCTGCATTTGCTTTGACCTTTGTGTGCATTTACAAACCACACTCCCCTGCCCATGGGACAATATATATCTATGTAGGTATTAAAATATCTACATTTACTCCTTTTGTTATATGGGTGAATTTGTATGTATATGCATGTTAGGAATGTCTTGATGGATGTGGGGTGTATGTATATGTATGTCTATGTGGATGTGTTTGCGCATGTGGGCACTTTTTGTGCGTTCACATGCGTTCACATAGGCCTATATATGTATGTTGACTATGTAGGTGCATATGTGGTTGTGGTAGCAGGTATGTGTGTGTGTGTATGGGTGTATGAGTGCATGTATATGTATATATATATATATATATATATATATATATATATATATATATATATATATATATATATATATATATATATATATATATATATATATACATACATGCATATGTGTATATATGCAATGATTAACTGTTTTTTTTTCCTTTTTTTTTCCCCATATATAGAACATCTATTGGCCCTTTTTGGCATTTTGGGTTGGATCGTTTGTGTGACCCCCTGTTGGGTCTCATTGATGTTCAGGGCTAGAGGAATATCAGGTTGCCTGGGTCTCAAATCATCACGTGTCACGTGGAATATCAGAATAAAAAAAAATATGGTAATGTAAACAAAATTGTATATTTCCCTCCTTGTTTATGTCTTTGACCATGATGCATTATTCAAATATGCAGTTAACAGAATACAATTAAAAGCAAGCACTAATGTTATATGTGTTTTTTTATTAGTGGGCTCTGTATAAGGTCTCTAAAATCCCTGAAGAAGGGCAGGATTTGCCTAAAACGATCATTGAGTTGGATTTGAGTTTGTTTGAGCCATTTTATGTATTATATTATGTCATTTGTTATTATATATTTTTTCAAATGCTTTATATGTATATTTAAAGAAACTTTTGTACTCAATAAAATATTGTATTGATATTAGTTATCAGTGTTTTCACTCACTTATAAAGTCCCGTCCTATTGGGGGATTATTCTCTCTTTCTTTGTACAATTAATCTGGGATGTGGCAACTGATAACAATATTATTTTCTATGATTATTGGGATCTTTTTCTCCTTAACTTTTAGGGTAGCAAATACCCAACTCTGGGTACTCCCCCATTGTTCTTTTCCCATAATCACAGAATATTTACTTATTTGTATTCTTGTTATCAATACTACATGTGTTTTTTGCATATTTGATATTCAGTGTCGGAAGGAATTTTTTGTGGTGAATTGTCATACACTGGTGGTAGAGAATATGTTTAGAAATAAGGACTTTGAGGGCAATATGGCTAGGTACAGGGAGCAGTGCAAGAAGAAGGCAAAGACATCAGAAATGTTAGTTTTGTTTTCACAGTTATTGAAATTAGTGGAAAGGAAAGCCCATTTAATATGGCATGTTGAAGGATTTGAACAATATATTAGGGAGGATCTGAACCCGTTTGGGCTTAGGATTCAGATTTTCCCCACTTTTGATAATATAGATAAAACTTTTAAGAAAAAATGGGAAGCCAATCTCCAACAATGTAGCTCAGTGGTGATAAAGCTACTAATGGAGGAATATCAAAATCGCATCTCGTTGTTAAATACTGAGATTGAAAAGATCTATGTACAACTAAAACCATTTGAGACCTGTGAGAACTACAAAACGCAGGAAGAAAAAAGTACACCTGGATCATGTAGCTAAGAACACGATCCCCATGAAGGAACGCAAGTTCTGGAGGGATAAAGTTGTTTTCCAAGAAGGCAAAGCATACCATTGGCAGAAAAACAGCACTGGGCGTTTGCTCCCCGCATTCTACTCAGATTGGGGCACGAAGGGGAAAGTGGTTCAAATACTTCAATTAATTCTTCAATACCTTCCTCTTCACAATCTTTTGTTACAGATAGAAGAAATAAGTCACAAAAACACAAGTGGAAATCACAGAATAAGGAATCTCAACACAAAAAAAACACATAGTGGAGGTGGCCTCTATCTCTCATCACAAAAATCCTCAGGGTAATCAGATACTAGATGCACGGGGTGGCTCTTCTGAGCAATCTTTACTATTTCCTCTATGCTATCTGTTCTGTCTAAGCCCTTGTATACACGGACGGAGAATCCGTCGGAATGCATCCTATCGGACCGTGTTGTTGGATAATCCGACTGTGTGGTTTGCATCGGACTGATTCCGTCGGAATATCCGTCGGACCCAATTTTCCAACTTGTTGGAAATATTTTCCGACCAACTGGTTCGATCGAACATACTCCGATCATGTGTAGAGAATTTTGATCGGACCAAGTGCCACGCATGCTCAGATCAAATTCCTACATCAAAGCTATTGGCTACTAGCCTGAACGTAGTCCCATCGTAACGAAATTATGTCATCACGTTCTGAATGATCGGATTTTTCGACAACTTAGTCCGACCGTGTGTATGCAACAGTTTCGGACAAGATCCGACAGATTTGGTTGTCGAAATCTCCGACCGTGTGTACAGGGGCTAAGGGTTTAAACTTCTGTCCTGAATCTTATTTAGATAAATTTGAATTAAAGATTTGCAGTTATTTGCTAGAAAGTTGATACTGGTAAGGGTTCGTACAGTAAAATTGATCCGGGCCTTATGTACCAGCAAAAAACACAACAAGACAGGGACCTAGATAACCTTTTGGAACTATGTGAAGATCAGGATGGGTTGGACCTAATAGACAGAATTGATTTGAAAGCCCTATTGGCAGAGAATACTTCTAGTAAACCAGACACTACACCGAAAATGCCATCAGCTTTAAAGAAAAAGTCAGACAAGTTTCCAGCTATCAGTTCTAATATTAACTTGGCAGCGTTTCTTAATATGACAACTAAGGAAATAAGTAGACTTAGCCCTTGTACACACGGTCCGAGATTCCGTCTTAATGTTTCCCATCGGAGCGTTTTGTCGGATATTCCGACTGTGTGTGGTTTGCATCGGACTGTTTCCGTCGGAATATCCGCCGGACCAACCTTTCCAACTTGCCGGAAATATTTTCCGACAAAATGCTTCGATCGGACATACTCCGATCATGTGTAGCCTACTCCGACGGACAAAGTGCCACGCATGCTCAGATCAAATTCCTAGGCCAAAGCTATTGGCTACTAGCCTGAAAGTAGTCCCGTCGTAACGAAATAACGTCATCACGTTATGTACAATCGGATTTTCGGACAACTTAGTCCAACCGTGTGTATGTAACATCACGTCCGGAATTCATCGTCGGAATAACTCGGATGGATTTGGTCATCGGAATCTCCAACCGTGTGTACAAGGGCTTAGGATTCGGCCAACTGATATAGGTAATCTGTCTAAACAGGAAAAATATGCTTTGACTAATTTGTCAAAGCAAACTCAATTGACGATCAAACCTGCTAACAAGGGAGGCAATATTGTGGTCATGAGTAATTTTCAATATAGGGATATGCGTCTTCAAATCCTTAATAACCGAGCTTGGTATAGGATAATCCCCAGGTCTTTATTTGAAAAATGTGATAAAGAATTCTACCCTAGAGCATGTGCGGAAGCCTGAGGTGGCAGTAATGTCTCCTTAGAGCTCCGCTCCTCAGGAGTACACACCGGAGGACTACAGGTCCCAGCGGCGCCGTTTCTGACACAAAACTGTAAGAAACTCTGCCTAGCCCGGCCTACTACATGAATAATGGTGCTGAAGGGCTAAAAAACTAAATTTTTAAATCAGCTTTACCGAGAGGAGTGGCTCACACACTGAAAGCTGAGATGGCAGCAGCATTCCCCCCCCCCCCCCCCCCACAGCGCTGCAGCCCACACAGTAAGTGTACTATGCCTCACAGACAGCTCACACAGGACATTAATGTCTCACAAAATATAGAAAACACAGATATAGTCACAAAATTTTAATATATGCTACAGAAATCACTCAAACAGACTTCAGACCATATTTCTGAGAAGTCAACAAAAGAGATAAGAGAACTTGGTCAGAGAACCGCAGAATTGGAACTAAGGGTTTATACAATTGGTAATCACACACAGAATAACTTACTTGAGCTTATGACTCTTAAGGAGGAAAATCTCTCACTACAGTCACGTTTGGAAGATCAGGGAAATAGAGACCGTCGATCGAATTTGCGGATCAGGGGAATCCCAGAATCAGTTCTAGACTTACAGGCAGGGGTCAAGTCCTGGGAAAAAAAGTGTGGGAACTCCCACCCAAGATCCATTCCCCCACCAAAAAAAAAAAAAAAGGTACGCTCATATGCATATATACTTCACAGA
Source organism: Lithobates pipiens (assembly GCF_037356315.1). Taxonomy (NCBI): domain Eukaryota; kingdom Metazoa; phylum Chordata; class Amphibia; order Anura; family Ranidae; genus Lithobates; species Lithobates pipiens. The sequence continues at coordinate 594,415,835 of NW_027507748.1, read as the reverse complement.
AAATACAGTACAACATTTATTGTAAAGTGCCAGTTTACAAAAACAAAATAACGTGTCAAACAAAACAATCAACACGATGGGTGATGATCTTTCCCTCGCAGGGAATTTCTACCACAAATACACCCTGTTCCAAATTCTGTTACACAGCCCATTAGAAAATATCCCACAAACAGGAATAAGTATTGGCAGAGTATTGAAGAGTATTGGCAGGGTATGTATTGAAGAGTATTGGCAGAGTATTGCAGAGCATCGGCAGGGTATGTATTGGCAGGGTATTGCAGAGTATTGATAGGGTATTGCAGAGTATTGGCAGGGTATTGCAGAGTATTGATAGGGTATGTATTGTAGAGTATTGATAGGGTATTGCAGAGTATTGGCAGGGTATTGCAGAGTATTGGCAGGGTATGTATTGGCAGGGTATTGCAGAGTATTGATAGGGTATTGCAGAGTATTGGCAGGGTATTGCAGAGTATTGGCACAGTATTGCAGTGTATTGATAGGTTATTGCAGAGTATTGGCAGGGTATGTATTGTAGAGTATTGGCAGAGTATTGTAGAGTATTGGCAGGGTATGTATTGGCAGGGTATGTATTGGCAGGGTATTGCAGAGTATTGGCAGGGTATGTATTGTAGAGTATTGATAGGGTGTGTATTGTAGAGTATTGATAGGGTATTGCAGAGTATTGGCAGGGTATTGCAGAGTATTGGCAGGGTATGTATTGGCAGGGTATTGCAGAGTATTGGCAGGGTATTGCAGAGTATTGATAGGGTATGTATTGCAGAGTATTGATAGGGTATGTATTGCAGAGTATTGGCAGGGTATTGCAGAGTATTGATAGGGTATGTATTGCAGAGTATTGGCAGGGTATTGCAGAGTATTGGCGGGGTATGTATTGCAGAGTATTGCAGAGTATTGGCAGGATATTGAAGAGTATTGGAAGAATATTGAAGAGTATTGATAGGGTATTGCAGGGTGTGTATTGGCAGAGTATTGGCAGGGTATTGCAGAGTATTGGCAGGGTATGTATTGCAGAGTATTGCAGAGTATTGACAGGGTATTGCAGAGTATTGGCAGGGTATTGCAGAGTATTGATAGGGTATTGCAGGGTGTGTATTGGCAGGGTATTGCAGAGTATTGGCACAGTATTGCAGAGTATTGGCAGGGTATTGCAGAGTATTGGCAGGGTATTGCAGAGTATTGGCAGGGTATTGCAGAGTATTGGCAGGGTATTGCAGAGTATTGGCAGGGTATTGCAGAGTATTGGCAGGGTATTGAAGAGTATTGGCAGGGTATGTATTGCAGAGTATTGGCAGGGTATGTATTGCAGAGTATTGGCAGGGTATGTATTGCAGAGTATGTATTGCAGAGTATTGGCAGGGTATTGCAGAGTATTGGCAGGGTATTGCAGAGTATTGGCAGGGTATTTATTGGCAGGGTATTGCACAGTATTGCAGAGTATTGATAGGGTATTGCAGAGTATTGATAGGGTATTGCAGAGTATTGGCAGGGTATGTATTGCAGAGTATTGGCAGGGTATTGCAGAGTATTGGCAGGGTGAGTATTGGCAGGGTATTGCAGAGTATTGGCAGGGTATTGCAGAGTATTGGCAGGGTATTGCAGAGTATTGGCAGGGTATTGCAGAGTATTGGCAGGGTATTGCAGAGTATTGGCAGGGTATTGCAGAGTATTGGCAGGGTATTGCAGAGTATTGATAGGGTATTGCAGAGTATTGGCAGGGTATTGCAGAGTATTGGCAGGGTATGTATTGCAGAGTATTGGCGGGGTATTGCAGAGTATTGATAGGGTATTGATAGGGTAGTGCAGAGTATTGATAGGGTAGTGCAGAGTATTGATAGGGTAGTGCAGAGTATTGATAGGGTAGTGCAGAGTATTGATAGGGTAGTGCAGAGTATTGATAGGGTAGTGCAGAGTATTGATAGGGTATTGATGAGTATTGGCGGGGTATGTATTGCAGAGTATTGGCGGGGTAGTGCAGAGTATTGGCGGGGTAGTGCAGAGTATTGATAGGGTAGTGCAGAGTATTGATAGGGTAGTGCAGAGTATTGATAGGGTAGTGCAGAGTATTGATAGGGTAGTGCAGAGTATTGATAGGGTAGTGCAGAGTATTGATACTGATAGGGTATTGCAGAGTATTGATACTGATAGGGTATTGCAGAGTATTGATACTGATAGGGTATTGCAGAGTATGGATGAGTATTGGCAGGGTATTGCAGAGTATGGATGAGTATTGGCAGGGTATTGCAGAGTATGGATGAGTATTGGCAGGGTATTGCAGAGTATGGATGAGTATTGGCAATTTGGCAGGGTATTGCAGAATGCAACTTACTTACACACTAGTGACTGACCTCCTGGTATTTATTCTCTTCCCTTCTGTTCTGGGGGGAGAAGAAGTAAACTTGAAAAGTGCAGCGGCTGTGGCAACAGGAGGCACTGGGTAGAGGGGAGCGGGAGGACAGTCCGGCGCGCAGCGTGTGTCACACTGACTGACGGTCTCGCGCCAGTGCGTGCCCACGTGCACGGCCGAAGTCATGTGACCGGTTGCTAGATGCGAAGCGGCCCCTGCCTAGCAACCAGTCACTCGGCGGCTGAGGAGCGGCGCGGACTACGCGCTGCATAGCCTCAGCCCGGCTCAGACAGCTAATGGGAACGGCGTTCCCGCTGTGGAAATAGTACGGGAACGCCGTTCCCATGCGTTCCCGCAGCACTCGAGCCCTGCTTACAGGCAACTGTCACGGAGCTTTTTCAGGAATTAATACCTGGTAACCCCATTGACAGACTTCAAATGGACAGAGTACATAGAACCTTAGCTGCTCGCAAAACAAATGGCCCTCCAAGAGACATAATAACCAAATTACACTAACAAATTAAAACAAAAGAACAGCTGCTTGCAGCTGCCAGAGGTAGGGAAACCATCAACTTTCAGGGTCATGACTATCAACTTTTCACTGATTTATCTCCACTTACAGTGGCTAAAAGACGTGCGGTCAAACCTCAATTACAGATACTCCAGCGCAATCAAATAACATACCACATTCCCTTTATGCCTTCAATTCACACATCTGAAAACGAAATATGTTTGTAGCTCTTCAGAGGATATACAGTCAGCCCTGGCTCTTGGTAAGTACTTTTCTTATTATTGTATAATGTTCACCCTAGTTGGTTTATGGCTCCTATAAATATACTGTCATTAAATGTACAAGGGTTTAATATTCCACACAAAAGAACAAAGGCATTACGGGCTTTTGCAATGAAGAAAGCCAACATAATTTGTTTGCAGGAAACTCATTTCACTGATAATATTTACCCCAAGTTTCTCTCAGCTTCTTATCCACAATTCTATAGGGCCTCTGCTACAGTTAAACAGCGTGGAACCCTTTTGGTTTTTATCGTTTCACTCCGTTTAATTTAGTATCACAATTAGAAGTATATCTATCCCCTCTGGGTCTGCTAACAGGTTATATTTCTGGAAAGCCTATTACAGTTGTATCTTACTATGCCTCCAATAAACACCCAACTGCTTTTTTATCCCATCTTTTTCAAGTTATTGATGTTCATAGGTTTGGTACAGTTGTTATTTGTGGGGATTCCAATGCAACTATTTTCCCGTTTCTAGATAAATTCTCTCTCAGACCTACTACAGATACAAATAACCTTACTTTTCAACATTTACTAAATACACATGGTTTAGTGGATACTTGGCGAGAGATGAACCCTGCCAGCAAACGATTCACTCCCTATTCGTATCCATACAACACCTTTTCAGGGATAGATCATATTCTCACTCCATCCAGTATGTAACCAGAAATCATTTCATCCAAAATTATTCCTCTTCCGTGGACAGATCACTGTGCAGTTTTTCCTACTCTTGCTTCCACAATTCCTATGTCTCATGACACTACTTGGTGTAGAAATGACTCTATGTTGACTCACCCATCTCATAGTCTTGAAATTGAGAGAACACTCTCTGATTATATATGGTCCCTCCTTAATCTAGATATAAAATTAATAGTTAAAATCATGGCGGAACATCATTGATGTTTTAGGGAGAATCTGAAACACACAAAACTAGCTAGCATCGCTTTTATCTTTTAAAAATCAGTTTTATATTTTTACAAAATCCAAATTTGGAAGATGCACAACATGCGCCATCTCCCATCATGGGGGAATCAATGTATGCGTTTTGTGGGTGCAAACCCCTTCCTCGCTACTATAGTGGCTGAGATGAAGGGGTTGCAACCACAAAACACATACATTGATCCCCCATGATAGGAGATAGCACATGTTGACATTAGGCATGGGATCAGGAGGAAAATTACCAGTTTGAATCCAATTTGTGTGCATCTTCCAAATTTGGCTTTTACAGGGGTGACACCCCATGTTATAAAGGCAATATCAACACAGTTTGGACATACAAAGTGAAGACAATATCAGACATGAGTAAGTTCCTCAGTTCTGTATGTTATGCTTTGATACATGCCTGTTTCCTCAAAAACTGCAACTTATTATTTTTGGTAACCTTAATATGTTACATACACCAAATATGTTGGTTTGTTGTAAAACCCTTTGATAAACACACGTGTGTAGGGATGAGCCGAACACCCCCCGGTTCGGTTCGCACCAGAACTTGCGAACGACCCCCGCTTTCGGTACGAACGTTAGAACCCCATTGAAGTCTATGGGACTCGAACGTTCGAATTGGAAAGTGCTAATTTTAACGGCTAATATGCAAGATAGTGTCCTAAAAAGGGTTTGGGGACCTGCCTCCTGTCTCAGGGGACATGGGTCACTGCAAAAAAAAGTTTTAAAAACGGCCGTTTTGGCGGGAGCACTGATTTTAATTAATTTAATTAAAGTGAAAAAAAAAAAGTGAAATATTCCTTTAAATATGGTGCCTGGGGGGTGTCTGTAGTATGCCTGTGAAGTGCCACGTGTCTCCCGTGTTTAGAACAGTCCCTGCACAAAATGACATTAAACGGAAATAACACCATTTAAAACTGCTTGCGGTTTTAATGTTATATCTGGTTCCTGCAATATGGTTGAAAGTCATTGAGAAACATGGCATGGGTAGCCCTCCCTGCCCATTACCAGCCTATTTGGGTCTTGTACGCATATTAAGGGGAACCCCGTACCCATATTAAAAAAAGGAAATGCGTGTGGCCCCCAGGCCCTATATACTCAGAACAGCAGTATACAGGCGGTGCAAACAAGACAGGGACTGTGTAGGTTTGTTGTGTTAAGTTGAATCTGTTTGTCATTTTCAACCGGTACATTTTTAAAGTGTAGCTCCAGTCAAAAAAACGATTTTTAAGCTTTTTGGAAAACATAGGGAAGGGTTATCACCCCTGTATAATTTGTTTTGTCGTCCATCTTTTTTCATCTCACTTGCTGCTGTCTCCTTGCGTTTGCAAGTAGGAGATGTTTGTAAGTTGGATGTTTGAAAGTAGGGGCCTGCCCTATATTATAGCGGTATGTACTGGGTACAGAGCACGCAGACAGCACGCACTATCTCCTAACACTACTGACTGCAAGCTCTATTATTAACCACTTGTTAGCCCAATGTTTGCATAAAGTGAAAGATTAAGTTATGCTGAGTAAATAGATATCAAACATGTCACTCTTCAAAATTGCACATGCCCGTGGAATGGCGCCAAACGTCGCTACTTAAAAAATCCCCATAGGCGACGCTTTAATTTTTTTTTTTTACTGGTTACATGTTTTGAGTTGCAGAGGAGGTCTAGGACTAGAATTATTGCTCTCGCTCTAACATTCTCGGCGATACCTCACATGTGTGGCACATGGGGACATGGGCGCTTTAATTTTTATTTTATTTTTTTATTGTTCATTTTACTTTATTTATTTTAGTTTGACATTTTTTCCCCCAAAAATATATTTTTGATCACTTTTATTCCTATTACAAGAAATGTAAACATCCCTTGTAATAGGAATATGGGGTGACAGGTCCTCTTTACAGTGAAATCTGGGGGGTCAATATGACCCCACATCTCACCTCTAGGCTGGGAAGCCTGAAATAAAAAATAAAAAAAAGATTCTGGCTTTGATCGTACTGGCGAGTTGGTAGAAGCACCGGAGGGCGGTGAGGGGTGGGGGGCGTCTATGGCTGGGTATTTCAGGGTATCACCGAGTATGGCTGGGTATCTCTGAGTATGGCTGGGTATGGCAATTTATGGCAGGGTATTACAGAGTATTGGCGGGGTACTACAGAGTAATAGCAGGGTACTGCAGAGTATTGGGGGGTACTACAGAGTATTGGGGGTACTGCAGAGTAATGGGGGTTACTGCAGAGTAATGGGGGTTACTGCAGAGTAGTGGCAGGGTACTGCACTGCAGAGTAATGGCGGGTACTGCAGAGTAATGGCGGGTACTGCAGAGTAATGGCGGGTACTGCAGAGTAATGGCGGGTACTGCAGAGTAATGGCAGGGTACTGCAGAGTAATGGCAGGGTACTGCAGAGTAATGGCAGGGTACTGCAGAGTAATGGCAGGGTACTGCAGAGTAATGGCAGGGTACTGCAGAGTAATGGCAGGGTACTGCAGAGTAATGGCAGGGTACTGCAGAGTAATGGCAGGGTACTGCAGAGTATGCACTGGTACTGCAGAGTATTGGCAGGGAATTGAGGGGTTAAATTCGGTGAGCAGCGATGTGGGCACTGCAGATGCAGCCCACATCGCTGCTGACACCGATCTCTTTCCCCTCCGCTGTACCGATCGGTACAGAGAGGGGAGGGAGGAACCGGCGTCATAACATGACGCCGGTTTGTTTCCAAGTGATCACTCCGTCATTTAACGGAGCAATCACGTGGTAAACGGCCGCTATGAGCGGCCGTTTACCGTGATCCGTGATGCGACCCGGCGGTCACGGATGCTCTCGAGTGCGCACACCTCGGGGCACGCGAGAGCAGAATTCTGGGAGGCCTCTCAGAGTTAAACAACCCCCCTGAAGCCGTTAATCGGCAATGGGCAGTTGTTAAGTGGTTAAAGCTAGATCACTAGCTATATAGGTGAGGTGAATATAGTGGTGTATACTGCAGTCAGGGCACAGACAACAACCACTACACAGCAGCAAGATAGGAAATCAGCCAAAAACGATTGGTGTGTACTGTGTTGAAGGTACACCGAACACCCACTGCTTCAGATGCTAAGTAACACACTAGACGAGGCCGCCTCAAAGGCGGCCTTATATAGTGTGGGGCGTGCACTACACAGCCTGAGCTATGATTGGCCACAGGCAGGATGCCTGTGGCCAATCATGGCTCTCCTCGCTGCCGGCGCTGCGATTGGCCAAGCATGCGGGGTCACAGTGCATGCTTGGCCAATCATCGGGCAGCAATGCACTGCGCCAACGCAGTGCATTATGGTCCGCGCGCGCGTCACTCTAATTTTGACGTGAACGGCCAAAACGTTCGGAATTCGCCGAACGCACGAACAGCCAATGTTCGAGTCGAACGTACGTTCGACTCGAACACGAAGCTCATCCCTACACGTGTGAATGTGCTATGAGGAAAAAAAATAATAATATATATATTAATTTTAGTCATACAATTTTAGTCATACATTTAGGCCAAAATGTATTCAGCCACATGTCTTTGGTAAAAAAAAAAAAAGTCAATAACTGTATATTTATTGGTTTGCGCAAAAGTTGTCACATCTACAAACTAAGGTACGTTTTCTGGAATTTACGCAGCTTTTAGTTTATGACTGCCTATCTCATTTCTTGAGGTGCTAAAATGGCAGGGCAGTACAAAACCCCCCCAAATGACCCCATTTTGGAAAGTAGACCCCCTAAGGAAATTGATAAGTGGCATGTTGAGCCCATTGAATATTTTATTTTTTTGCCTCAAGCGATTGAATAATGACAAAAAAAAATTTTTTTTTTTTTTTTTTTACACAAAGTTGTCACTAAATGATATATTGCTCACACATGCTATGGGCATATGTGAAATGACACCCCAAAAGAAATTCTGCTGCTTCTCCTGAGTACGGGGATACCACATGTGTGGGATTTTTTGGGAGCCTAGCCGCGTACGGGGCCCCGAAAGCCAAGAACCGCCTTCAGGTTTTCTAAGGGCGTAAATATTTGACTTCACTCCTCACTACCTATTACAGTTTTGAAGGCCATAAAATGCCAAGATGGCACAAAACCCCCACAAATGACCCCATTTTAGAAAGTAGACACCCCAAGCTATTTGCTGAGAGGCATGTTGAGTCCATGGAATATTTTATATTTTGCCACAAGTTGCGGGAAAATTACAAACTTTAATTATTTTTTTTTTTTCACAAAGTTGTCACTAAATGATATATTGCTCACACATGCCATGGGCATATGTGAAATGACACCCCAAAATAAATTCTGCTGCTTCTTCTGAGTACGGGGATACCACATATGTGGGACTTTTTTGGGAGCCTAGCCACGTACGGGGCCCCGAAAACCAAGCACCGCCTTCAGGCTTTCTAAGGGCGTTACAGTTTTGAAGGCCATAAAATGCCAAGATGGCACAAACCCCCCCCCCTCCCCCCCAAATGACCCCATTTTGGAAAGTAGACACCCCTAAATTTAGGGGTACACTAGTGAGACTAGGTAATAAATGGCGGGTGCCCTGAAACTATAAAAAAACTAACCAACCAGCGTCACCTGTAACCGTTATATGGTGATCACTGGTGAAAGGGTTAACTAGGGGGCAATCAGGGGGCTTTATGTGGTAGTATATGGGGGTCCCTGGCGCTATAAAAAGTTGCGGCGAACCTAAATACCTACCTGCCTAACTAGCGTCACCTGTGACACTAATACAGTGATCAGAAAAATGATCGCTTATTAGGCTGGGTTCACACTGGAGCGATGCGGGAACGCCACGAATCCGCGGCGGGTTCCCGCATCGCATGCCTCCCGGCGGCAGTTCACACTGCCCTATGCGAACTGCTGGGAGTGTCAGTGAAATGTTAATGACACCCCCAGATCAGTTCGCATATCGCAGTGCGATCTGCAAACTCGGATCGCATGGTGTGAACACCCATGCGATCCGACTCTGCTGCAGACCAAAAAAAGGGTCCCGTGCGAGTTTGCGGCGGGTGCGACACGAATTCAGCCATACTATCTGTATGGCTGAACTCGAATCGCACAGAGATCGGATGTGATTTGCACTGCGGTGCGAATCACATCCGTTCTCAAACCGCTGCAATGTGAACCCAGCCTTAGTGACACTGGCGACAGGGGGGTGATCACGGGGTTAAACCTTTATTGGGGGGGTTAGGGGGGTACCTTAGAACTAAAGGGGGCTAACCCTAACTGCCCTAACAGTTATTACAGTCACAAATGACACCCGCCGGGTGATCAGGGGGTTAAACCTTTATTAGGTAATAAATGGCGGGTGCCCTGAAACTATAAAAAAAAATAACTAACCAACCAGCGTCACCTGTAACAGTTATATGGTGATCACTGGTGAAAGGGTTAACTAGGGGGCAATTAGGGGGCTTTATGCGGTAGTATATGGGGGTCCCTGGCGCTATAAAAAGTTGCGGCGAACCTAAATACCTACCTGCCTAACTAGCGTCACCTGTGACACTAATACAGCGATCAGAAAAATGATCGCTTATTAGGCTGGGTTCACACTGGAGCGATGCGGGAACGCCACGAATCCGCGGCGGGTTCCCGCATCGCATGCCTCCCGGCGGCAGTTCACACTGCCCTATGCGAACTGCTGGGAGTGTCAGTGAAATGTTAATGACACCCCCAGATCAGTTCGCATATCGCAGTGCGATCTGCAAACTCTGATCGCATGGTGTGAACACCCATGCGATCCGATTCTGCTGCGGACCAAAAAAAGGGTCCCGTGCGAATTTGCGGCGGGTGCGGCGCGAATTCAGCCATACTATCTGTATGGCTGAACTCGAATCGCACAGAGATCAGATGTGATTTGCACTGCAGTGCGGTGCGAATCACATCCGTTCTCATAAACCGCTGCAATGTGAACCCAGCCTTAGTGACACTGGCGACGGGGGGTGATCACGGGGTTAAACCTTTATTGGGGGGGTTAGGGGGGCACATTTGAACTAAAGGGGGCTAACCCTAACTGCCCTAACAGTTATTACAGTCACAAATGACACCAATGCAAAAAAAAAAAAAAAAAAAAAATGCAATTGGTGTCACTGTGACTGGGGGGGCAGGGGTAATTGGGGGGGGGGGGGGGGGGTGATCAGGGGGTAAAGGGGGGGTGTGAGTGTGCCTGGCATGTTCTACTGTAGGTGTGGTGTGTTGGTGCAACTCACCGATCCTCTCTCCTCGGTGCCGGAACGAAAAATACCGACACGGAGGAGAGATTACATCACTTCCTCTCCTGTGTTTACATTACAGGAGAGGAAGTGATGTCATGGAGCATTTCTATTCGTCGGGAGCGATCGCGAGGGGGTGGCCATGAATGAATGGCCACCCCCTCATCCCGGATCGCTCCCGAACGAATACCGACCGCCGCAGGCACCAGGGGGGGGGCCCGATCGGGCACCCCACCCGCGGGAAGGCAGGGACGTATATATACGCCCACATGCCTGCCCGTGCCATTCTGCCGACGTATATCGTCGTGCGGCGGTCGGCAAGTGGTTAAATGCAGCATGTGCTCCTGAGGAGCTTCAGGGGGGATCCATCTTTCTTATGACCAACACCTTAGACACTGGTGAAAAAACTGAGGTACTCCTGGAAGGAGGAGGGGTTATATAGGGGAGTGAGCTTTCTGTATTGAGAATAACAGTGTCCACACCTGAAGGTGGCCCATAAACCATTAAGTTAGTACTTAGGCTCTGTGTCCCATGATGTACTTTAAAGAAAGCTGAACTCAGAGGAGCCCAAGAAGCCATGCGAATCTGTCCAGGACCAATGGACTCCAAAGTGTGAGAAAGGTTTTAGACACTTAAAGCCTTACCGAAGCGCCAGTGGAGGTATGTGGGGGTGTGATTATCTGGGGTTTTATGTGGACTACAGCTATATGATTCTGCAGACTTATCCTCCATTTCTTCAGACTGTGTCCTCTAATGCTGGGCTTGGATTACATTCATCCCATTTCTGAGCCTAGAGGAGAACACTGTGGGAACTGTAGCCTCTGGTGCAGCCATCGCTGAACTGTTGAATTACCTGTGAACGGGGTGCATGCGCGGCATGGGACAGAGCAGCAGCTTCTGAGTAGAGCTCCTGCTCACAGGGAGCTGAAAGCCAAAAAAACGGGGCAAATATCACCTGCAAACCGCTATAAATTTACCTCACCCTGTTAATTAATCACCTGTGCATGCCGGACGCTAAGAAGGGAAGGAGGAGCAGCCAAAAGCAAAGAAATCTTACTCTTTATTGTCCAAGATCTCAAGAGTGCAACAGCATGTCTAAAAATGGCATTGGTGCGCTGCCCTCCTCTCCACCTTCCTCCCCTGCTCAGCCACAACCTCTACCATCGCTAGAATCATCCTCCACAGAGAACTGTGAGTACTCTCCTCTGACAAAAGCAGACTTAGATGTCAGTCTTGAAGCCATGTGCTCTAAACTACTGAATACATTTCAAACAGAGATTTAGAAGTCCACCAGCACATTATCACAGGAGATTGCAGCACTAAGGACAATAACTGACCTGTTAGAAAATAAGCATGAACTATCCATTGCTTTCAATGACTTATCCAGTGAACATGAGTCACTTACATCTGCCTTCACACAGCTACAAGTGCATGTGGAAGATTTCGACAACAGAAATTAGAGATTAGAGGAGTCCCAGAATCCATCACTGATTTAACAGTATATGCCAACAAGCTTTTTTCAATCCCTGTTGCCTGATCAAAATGCTCAAGCTTTTTTTCATGTGATCGCATTCACCATGCTTTAAGAGCCAAAACTGCCCCAGACAAGCCCCCTAGAGACTGTGCTTTGCATGGAAGATTTCTTGGTAAAAGAAGAAGTCATGAGGGCTGGCAGGGGTCTGAGAAACATAGTCTTAGCCCTTGTACACAAGGTCGGAGAATCCATCGGAATGTGTCCTATCGGACCGCGTTGTCGGATAATCTGTCGGACCAAATTTTTCAATATGCTGTATATATTCTCCGACAAACTGGTCCGATAGGACATACTCCGATCATGTGTAGAGAATTCCGATCGGACAAAGTGCCACGCATGCTCAGGTCAAATTCCTACATCAAAGCTATTGGCTACTAGCCTGAACGTAGTCCCATCGTAACGAAATTACGCCATCACGTTCTGAAAGACCAAGTTAGACTTACCGGTAACTTGTTTTCCAGAAGTCTTTCAGGACAGCACCTGAGAGATAGCGACTCCTCCCTCCTCGTTAGGAAACACCTTCTTCCTCCAGACTTTAAAGGGAGGCGCCTCCCTACCACACCTCAGTTGTAGAAGAGAACCTCCGGCCCCGGCTGGAACACATACGTTAGTCACAGCGTAGCATAATACAATACCATAGGGCGGGATGTCTGCTGTCCTGAAAGACTTCTGGAAAACAAGTTACCGGTAAGTCTAACTTGGTCTTTCCCAAGGCGTCTTTCAGGACAGCACCTGAGAGGATAACAGAGACTTACCCCTTAGGGCGGGACAACAGCTTGCAGGACCTTTCTGCCAAACGCCTGATCGCTGGCAGAAGTGAGGTCCAGTCTATAATGTTTCACAAATGTGTGAAAACTCGACCATGTCGCCGCCTTGCAGATCTGCTCCGGGGTGGCACCAGCTCTCTCTGCCCACGTAGACGCCAGAGCCCTGGTTGAGTGTGCACAAATTTCTGCTGGAGGAGATAATCCTGCCTGGGAATATGCCTCCGAGATAGCTAATTTCAGCCATCTAGCTAAAGTCACTTTAGAAGCTTGAAAACCCTTTTTTCTTCCTGAGAAGAGTACAAACAGTGAATCTGAACGTCTGAAGGACTCCGTCCTTTCTAAATAACTCAGCAGAGTCCTCCTGACGTCCAAAGTATGGAAAAAAGTCTCCTTATTTCCTTTGGGATTAACACAAAAGGTTGGCAGTACTATGTCCTGTATACGGTTCTGAACTGAAGCTACCTTCAGTAAGAATTTTGCATCTGTTCTAAGAATAACTCTATCAGGAAAAATGGAAAGATATGGTTCTTTAACTGACAGAGCATTTAGCTCACTGATCCTGCGTGCAGAGACAATGGCAATCAGAAAAACGGTTTTTAATGTGAGAAACCTAAGGCAAGCCTCCACAAGAGGCTCAAAAGGCCCTTTTGTTAGAGACTGTAGGACTACCGACAAATCCCATCTAGGAAAAACCTTAATAGGAGCTGGCCTAGATCTTTTAAGGGCTCTAAAGAATCTGATCACCAGCGGATCTGAGGCCACAGATTTTTCTAAGAACACTGTCAGGGCTGCTACCTGCACCTTCAGGGTACTAACTGCCAGTTCCTTGTCTGCTCCATCCTGTAAAAACTCCAAGATGGAGACAAGGCTCCCTGGCACCTGGGCGGCTGACAAACACCAAGTTTTATAACGCTTCCAAACCTTAGAATAAATGACCCCCGTAACCCTTTTCCTACTTGCCAAAAGGGTAGAGATCAAACGGTTGGAAAACCCCTTGCTCCTAAGGAGCTGCCTTTCAGAAACCAGGCCGTGAGGGCCAGGCTGGCCACTCCTGGATGGTTTACTGGGCCCTGCAACAACAGATCGTGCCTGAGGGGCAGATGCCAACAAGGCTTGATTGCCAGACCTAGCACTGTCGAAAACCAGGCCCTTTTTGGCCAAAAGGGAGTGATTAGAATAACTGGCAGCTTCTCCCTCTGAATTTTTCTTAAAATTAACGGGATTAACTGAAATGGGGGGAAAGCGTAGCAAAGACGAAATTCCCATGGATAAGCTAGCGCATCCGTGCCCAGCGAGCCATCGCGACTGTCCAGGGAAAAGAACCGGGGAACCTGGGCGTTCACCCTTGAGGCGAACAGGTCCACCTCTGGTAAACCCCATTTTCCGGCAATCATTGTGAATACCTCCGGGTTTAGAGACCATTCCGCTTCCTGAATAGCGTTTCTGCTTAGGAAGTCCGCTAACCTGTTTAGATCCCCTTTTAGGTGGACTGCTGATAGGGATAACAAACGTTTTTCCGCCCACCGAAGAATCTCCATGGCCAGTACCTGAAGCGACCTGCTTCTTGTACCCCCCTGTCTGTTTAAATAAGCCACCGCCGTGGCATTGTCTGTTAGGACCTGGACGTGATGGGACTGAAGCTCCTGAACAAACTACTCCAGAGCCAAGGCAATCGCCTTGAGCTCCCTCCAGTTTGAGGACCTTATTGTCTCCTCTTTGGCCCAGGACCCCTGAGTGAAACGTGTTCCTAGATGGGCTCCCCACCCCCAGGAACTGGCGTCGGTTGTTAGTCTTTTCTTGACTGGAAAAGCCCAGACTAACCCTTCCGATAAGACATCCTGTCTTTTCCACCACCATAGGGACCTTTTTACCTGGGTTGACACTCTCACCTCTGCCTCTAGGGATGCCACTGTGTGATCCCAAGATCTTAGAAGGAAAGCCTGCAGACACCTGAAATGCATTCTTGCCCACTGGACTGCTGGCATTGCTGATGTTAGAACCCCCAAAGCTGACATAACCTGTCTTACTGTCAGATTTTGGCTGGTCTGTAATAAAGACACTGCACCGGAAATCCTGTCCTTTTTGTCTAAGGGAAGGAAGATTTTTTGATCCACCAAATTTATTAGATACCCTAAAAACCGAATCTCCTGAGATGGGTTTAGGGATGACTTTTGGAGGTTCAAAATCCACCCCAACGCCTCCAGATGGCTGCGAGCTTTGCCTAGATTGGTCTGCAATTCCTCGCTGGATGGGGCGAAAAACAGCAGATAGTCTAAATAAGGAATAACTGCGATTCCCTGAAGTCGCAGTGGAGCTAAAGCTTCTGCCATTATTTTGGTAAAAATTCGGGGAGATGATGACAGGCCGAAGGGTAGGGCCCTGAACTGGAGATGATGAACCACACCCCCCAACCTCACCGCCAGCCTGAGGAACTTCTGAGACTGGGGAGAGATTGGAACATGTAGGTATGCGTCTTTTAAATCTACCGACGCCATAAAACATCCTGGCGTCAACAGATTTCTGACTGAAAAAATTGAGTCCATTTTGAACTTCCTGTACCTTATGGACTCGTTTAACGGTTTCAGGTTGAGAATCAACCGAAATTTTCCTGTCGGTTTCTTTACTAGGAAAACATGGGAATAAAACCCCTCCTGCTGTTCTTGCAGGGGTACCTGTACTACTACATCCTGTTGCATCAGTTCCTCTAGAGAGGACTTCATGGCCAGGGGCCTTACTGGGTCCCGCGGGGTGTTGGTAATCAGGAACCTTTTTGGGGGGTCGTTGACAAACTCGAGTGATTAACCCTGCGCGAGAGTGGTCAGGATAAACTGATTTGAAGTTATCCCTGACCACTGCGGAAGAAATTCTTGTAGTCTTCCGCCCACCCGCAGAGACGAGTCATTGAGATTTTTCAGCCTGTGTAGGAGGACGGAAGAGAATTCCGCCTCTACCCTTCGGCTTCGGGGCGGACCAACTTTTCCTTCTCCCCTGCAACTTGCTGTCCTGATCCTGAGTTTTTTTAGGTCGAAAAATAAGTTTTGGTACCTGCTTTTTCTTTTTGACCGGAAAGGATCTCTTTTTATCGGCTGTCCTGTCAAGGATATTATCGAGGTCAGGGCCGAAGAGCAAGTCCCCTGAAAAGGGTAACCCACACAGCTTATTCTTTGAAGCTGAGTCACCAGGCCAGGTTTTAAGCCATAAGGCTCTTCTTGCAGCATTAGTTAGAGCTGCTGACCTGGCTGATATCTTAATTGCCTCAGCTGAGGCATCTGCAACATAAGCCACTGCCGTAATCAGGGTAGGAAAAGAATCTAAGATTTCCTGTTTAGGGGAATCTGCAGCTATATATGTGACTTTAACTGGTTAATCCAGTATTCTAAATTTCTGGCTACACACGTTGTGGCCATTGCTGGTTTTAAATTGCTCATAACTGATTGCCATGATCTCTTGAGCAAAAGATCCATGCGTTTGTCCATCGGATCTTTCAAAACTCCCATGTCCTCAAAGGACAGATCCGTGGACCTTGAAACCTGGGAAAAGGCGGCATCCAGTCTGGGCACCTTGTTCCATACTGCTGCAGGGTCCTCCTCAAAAGGAAAACGCCTTTTGTGGGCTTTGGAGAAAAAGGGCTTTTTCTCTGGATCCTGCCATTCTTTCCTAATGGCCTCAGAGATGACCGGATGAACTGGGAACGTTCGGCCCTTAGGCTCATCCAACTCAGCATACATGCGGTCATGGAGTGATAATTCCTTTTTCTCCCCACTTAAACCAAGCGTAGCATGAATGGCTTTAGGGAGCCCATCGACCTCTTCAAGGGACAGTTTGAATTTAGAGGGGGCTACCTCAGAATCCTCCAACTCCTCTTCCGAATCTTTAACGGAAAGAGCAGAGGACTGCTTTTCCCTATCTGAAGGGTCTTCAGGCAGAGATTCCAACACCGGGATTGAGAGAGACCCCTGGGAAGACTCTGAAGTGGAAGGCTGACTAGCAGCCGGGTTTGCTAGTGAGTCACGAAAATTCTGAATCGTGGCGTATAGCTCCTTTACAGAGGCCACCATATCCTCACATACAGAGGCAGATTCCTCCTTAACTAAAGAAGTAATGCAGGGACTGCATAGGGTTTTCTTCCAATTTTCTCCCAGCTTGGCCCTGCAAGAAGGACATCTTTTCTTTGGGTCAGAGCTCTTAGCCTACGAAGAAAAAGATAAAAAAAAAAAAAAAAAAAACAGGGAACCCTTAGTGAGACCCAGTCTCAGCCTTGATAGGGATCACCACACAGGTGCACTGAGAAGAAACCAGTCAGCTTCTAGTGCCCAGACAGGCCCGAGAGAGAGACATTTATCCTGATATCTCACAAACACTGGACAGACGCAGGAAAATGAAAGACATCACCACAATGTTATCCACAGCAAGGATCAGATATAAATTATCGTTCCCCCATAATGGAACCACCTACATTGCCACCACAATTCCTGAAGGTCAGGACATCCCGATTAAGCTTGGTCTGATGGATGCAGGCAATCTTCCACGCACCCCATCCTCATCTCGCCCAGCTCCTATCTGGAGCACCCCTGCATCACGGTCAGACAGACACAGATTTAGACATGAAGCTGGAATCCTGAATTTCAATTAAATAAAAGGCTATCTGGATGTTCTCTTAAGTCAACAATATCCTCATGCTCATTAGAGGCTGACTCTTTTTACTTTGATCATATTTTATGCTCAGTTATACTCACGTATCTTCCTGTTCTGAAGTTTATTTTATACCAAGTTCTGCAGTTACAATTTATGCTCACTCATTTATGGTGAAACAGTGACATCTGTCTGGACCAGGTATTACAACTTTTTTTTTTTTTATATATATTCTGACGCCATCACTCGTGTTATTGGTCACTTATGGATGGTATTGCTAGTATATTAATCCTAAATAATGTTTGCCGTTTTGATTTTTAGATAGACATACACAGGTGACTAATCGCAGCTGTTTAAAGCGGGATTCCGCTGCCTTTTTTTTTTTTTTTTTTTACCTGTGTCACTGGTGGGCGATTACTACGGTGTCTTTGCAGTCATGATCGGCGTCTTTTTAACCCCCGGCGTGACGATTTCATTGCCAAGGAAAACT
This sequence comes from Lithobates pipiens, assembly GCF_037356315.1. Taxonomy (NCBI): domain Eukaryota; kingdom Metazoa; phylum Chordata; class Amphibia; order Anura; family Ranidae; genus Lithobates; species Lithobates pipiens. The sequence continues at coordinate 594,398,108 of NW_027507748.1, read as the reverse complement.
TTTAAAAAAAGCAGTCCGGCAGTTTCCATTTTCACTGTGGGCGTTTGAAGCCCACAGGCATTTAATTCCTGGATGCGATGACGCTGAGCTCCCAGCATCCACCGCTCCATCTCACACATGCTCATTGAGTGTCCTCTTTGTTTTCCTTCCTCTTGCCTCGTGTGCCTTTGTGGTAATGGCAGATAGAGCTGCCTGCCCACTTTCAAAATGGCAATTTCAGACACACCCTCGTCACGTGGCCGGTGTCCCCCATGGATTCCTGGGAAATGGCTAAAAAAGTTCCCAGGGACCATTGCAAAGCCGATAAACATGCCTACTCCCACGGGAGGAGAGCCTGGATATCGGCATAAACATTAAAAATAAAAAAAGGTAAATACTGCATATTTTATTTCAATGGTCATAACTGCATCTATGTTCCAAAGCCATTTGAATAAGATGAACTTGCAATTTTCTGTACAAAACTGCTTTAAATCATATTACCATCTGGTTTAATCTGATATGTATGAGAATTTTATTCAGGTGCTTCTCCCCTTTTTTCCCCTTCTCCAATATGATCTCACTAAATTTTAGGTATTGGTTCCTCCTATTGAGAGTTCACTCATTTGATTCATTCCACAGAAACCTTGTATTTTGTGGAGAATGTTCAGATCTCTATAAGGAATATTTACATGTTAAACTGGTCATGGACCCTCCAGATATAGTATGGTAATATACATTTGATTTTCCTGTTTTTATTTATATTCTACTTTATTCTATGTGCTGGGGAATGATGTTCTCCTTGTTTGTTGAAGCATTTTTACCAACTATTAGGCCTAGCACAGGTTAATTTCTTTTTGAAAATAAGTTTGTGTGGCTCTTCACCCTATGACGCCATGATTTTCCCCCACTCAGAGTAATCCCTCTCCCTAGAGGGAGTACTTCTTTACGACTGAAATGCAAACTTTCAAACTTTTTCAATTATTTAATCATATCACTATTGCAAACGATTCTGTATTGCACTATTAAAGTCGACAAAACTGAGTTATGGACCGGTTGGTCCTTTATATTTTCACTGTCGGTTGGGAATAAATTTTCTTTCCAACCCCACAGGTTTTTAATTTTCAAAAAAGTTTTACTTCATATAGGTTTTTCAGCATTAGATCATTTAAATATGGTACAATTTTTTTGTTAAGCGACAATTCAGACACAGCAGAAACTAAATCGGCTCACAGAATGGTTTTTACCCCTCATGTTCTTTAGAATGGCTTATAGCATATACTTTTTTTCCTTTCAAAAAACACATACCAAAACACACACAAAACTTTTCATTTATCACTTTCCCTGTTGCTACCCCAATTTTATAATACCATGACGATTACAATAATTTCACATAACGTACAGGGATTCATTTCCCCCAATAAAAAGGAAAAAGGCCTTTTATAAAAGGTTGAATGCAAAAAAATTGTAATGTTACAAGAGACATTTTATGGATTGACACACATCCCACTATCTTCCATAAAGCATACAACCAATCCTTTTACACCACCTATAACTCAAAAACCAGGGGATTAGCAATATTCTTTCATAGCTCTTTTCCCATAGAAGTCCATCAGGTTTATAAAGACCAAGAAAGTAGCTTCATTATTAAAGGCTCATTGGCTGGAAGAAATATCAATATTGCAAATGTATACGCTCCCAAACTACAAACAAACTTTTTCACACAATTTTTTAAATATATTACAACAATATCACTCCCCTCATTGTAGATGGAGACTTTAATTCGGTACGTCAGCCATATCTTGATAGAAGTAAACAAAATCAATATTCCAGAACACTCTCTGAAACTTCCACCTCCCTTATTAATGACTTACAATTTATTGACTCTTGGAGAGCGTTAAACATAGGTGCAAGGGATTATATATTTTATTCACTCTCATGACTCATTCTCGTTTAGATTATATTTTTGCACCCCAATAATACTAGCCTATGCACGGAATGCTGAAATACACCCCTGCTCTTGGTCAGACCATCATATGGTCACCCTAAATATTAAATTTATAGGCCTTGCCCCCACTCCTTATTCATGGAGACTGAATGATTCTTTGTTATCCGACCCTGCCCATCAACAAGAACTCACAACTAAACTAAACGAATTAGACACTGTTAACATTTAAAGCGGAAGAAAGCTCTCCGTTGATCAAAAGCCAAATACTTACTTTCCAGTAACTCTTACTCTACAATGTTCGCCCGTAAACTTAATCAATAAAACCTACCCACATATAAAGGTTTAAAATAACACAAACCAGCTGGTCACACACCCTCAAGAGATGCTCTCAATATTTAAAAAACGTTTTCTCTGACCTTCTTTCATCGCCTAATCTCCCACTTCCTCCCTCCTCACTCTCCTGGTTGAATATCCCTTTGCCACAATTAAATCAAAACCAGAAGGAAACCCTAAACGCACCTTGTTCAGAAGAACTAGTTCAAATTAAATCCCTAGCTACTGCCATCCTACTTCATGATGGTATTAAGGGTTACTCCACAACACACAATACATATAAACTAAGCATGTACGCAGACATGTTACTTTTCCTCTCCCAACCTGATACTACATTACCCAACCTTTTACACACTCAATATTTTCTCATCTCTGTCAGGTTTAACAGTAAAGGTTTCTAAATCGTTAGGTATGCCAATCAATATCCCAACCTCAAATCTGGAATCCCTACACACCTCATTAAATTTTTCATACTCATTAGATTCCCTCCCCTACCTATTCACTCCTATCTCTTGATTTAACTAAAAATTACATGCCATTGGTGCATAAACAGAGCAATGTTAAAAGTGTGGAAATCTTACAAAATTTCGTTCTTGGGCAGGAGAACAGCAATTAAAATGACATTATTCCCCAAGATCCTGTATTTAGGGCTCTCCCTATCAGGCTCAAAGCACCGATTACGAAATTCCAATCGGATATTAATAAATTTGGCCAGACTCACCCACGCCCATCAAAATTAATCCTTTATAGATCCCAAAGACAGGGTGGTCTAGGGCTCCCAGATTTTGGTTATATTACCCATCAGCCAGATTAACCCAAAATTGCACAGTGGCATATCCCTAATCCAAAAGTTCAATGAGTTGTATTTAAAAAGAACTCCATCTTACCATTTGTCATTTCAAGTTTACTTAGGTTGGGAATTTTCCTCAGTCATACCAATTATGGAAATTATATAACCAAAAATGTAATGCATTCCTTTATTGGGGACCCAAAACTCCACCACTACATACAAGACCCTGCAGATCTCACATGGTGGATTAATAACCTTATGTCCCTTTTTAATTTCATAGAAGGCTCAAATTTAATTTCACTCTCTTCCCTCAAGGCAAAAAACACAAAGTCCCAGAAACAGAATACAACAAATTTTTCCAGATTAAACAATTTATTAAACATCATCAAACCACGAATATACAAGCTCCATCCTTTTATGAAAGCCTTTGCCTTAAATCACGTAGAAAATGTAGCTTTGTCTCAGAAGTATACTTTACCCTAACCAATAACACAGACATACACAAGCTCCCATACATGATCAAATGGGAACAAGAGAAAATTTCACGTACTCCATGGTTAATTTGCACAAATGCACTAAATCTATTGCCGTTAAGGAGACGGCCTTGAAGTTATTTACTAGATGGTACTACACCCCAATTAAACTCCACACCATCTTCCCTACTTCGTCCCCTTCATGCTTTAGAGAGTGCCACTCCACAGGATCTTTCACATACATTTTGGTCTTGTGATAAGATCACTCATATGGAAACAATTAGAAAAGTTTTCCGCCAAAATTTCAAATAGAAATAGTTCTCTCCCATCATAGATCTCCCCATCCATAATATGAGATTAATCCATACTATCTGTGTAGCAGTCCACTGGTTAATTGCATATCACTGGAAATCAACTACAGTTCCATTAATACATCTCAAAACGAGGATTGTAAATATCAACTTAATGGAAAAAATAATTTAATTCCGTTCAAAACACTATGCATATATATACACACACACAAAAAAAAAAAAAAAAAAAAAAAAAAAGAAAAAGAAGGATCCCTGGTTTGAACATAGTATCAAGTTTTTCAACCCTGAATAATGCTCCCATATACAATTGGTATTCAGATTAGCCGCTTATTATTATTATTTTTATTATGACAAAAATGTTACCTCCAAAACTCCACCTTTTTAAAGTTATTTATACCACATATGTATGTTATATGGTCAAATGTATGCTGGACCCTCAGATTTGATTTGCACTAATGTACTATGGATTTTGTACCATCTTTTGTACCGAATAAAGTTTGTAAACAAAAAAATAAATAAAAATAGAATTATCTGTGAACTACACTTCACAGCAAGGCATTCATTCATTGGGAGGATTGTGGCCTACCATGCTATCCACAGCATCTGTGATTCCAGCCCAGGTGGGACAGACGCTGTTGGGGTACCCCTGGCGTATCGAACAGCATCGCTGACATCAAAAGTTTGACAGTCCACAGAATCAGCAGGCTAAACAGTCATCTTATCTTGCATGCTAGGACGACAGACTTGTATTTGTTAGCGTTTAACCACGTGGTCAACAGGATTGGTGAGTGGGCACATACCCAAAAATACAGTTACCAGCCATTAGCACATCACTTTGAACAATGTGTACAGACATCTTAGACTCGGATTGCCAAGAGAATTTGTCACTAGTCTGGGCAATAAGGATGGGCTCAGGCATATTTGCAGCTCCCCAGGAAGCTTACACTGTACAGCAATAATCACAGGCAGCGTGAAATTTCCCAATCTATGCAGCCACGGATTGGGAAATGTCTCACTGCCTGTGATTATCGCTGCGCAGTGTAAGCTTCCTGGCGGGCTTGGGGCAAGTGGAGCTGCAAACACACCCAAGCCCATCCTTACTGGTCAAGGTTCCCTGCATTGATTGCTGATCACTTTGCCACATTTTAGGAACTCTTTTCCTCTGAGCTCCAACTGCCGATGAAGATAATTGCAAGGCCTTGTATTAAGAATATTGTCTTTTCATTGCTCTTAAAAAAGGGGACACGTTACTGGTATCTATACTACTCAATCTCTCATTAGGATAAGGGTATTATAGGCTGGCCTGATTTTTTCCCCCTAGTAGTACTAACAACAACTCCATACCCTTTGAAAAAAAAAATCTGTTGCTTATTGTCTGTTACTTTGTACACTAATGTCACCTTGGGGAGATGCCGACTGAAATACATCACAGGTGTGCTCATTTGCTGCTCAGCAATTGCAGTATTCTAGTTTTCTTCCAAACCTGGCCTTTTACCGTAGTAAGTCCTGAGGACAGAAGTTGAGAACTACTGCTTTAGGGGGTCAAGAAAGACTTGTAGACTCAGATTTCAGAGTGGGAACAAAGCACATGGGCATTGCTTGCACACAGCAGAGCCATAGTATTGTTTCAAGCTGTCCCCATTAGATTAAGCATGAGTGATTTCAACATGGCCAATGGAAAAAAAACAAGGAGCAGTTTTCAGTCAATGAGAAAGGTTACTTTTACAACTTCCAGCCTTGTTAGATCTTTTGTAAAGACCAACTGTTCATAGGGGGTTTGAAAAAAAAAAAAAAACACACCAATGGTTTGCATTCAACTACAGGCAAGCAGCTTATGGTTGGAAGCTTGGCCCCTACCTGAGCATCCCAATTAGTGAGGCCGCCTTAAGACAATTAAGTATAGCTGGCAACTACCATACAGGTTGTTTGTAAAATTCCATAATATCCAAATAGATGTGCAAAGTATAGATGTGCAAGAACTTCTACCAGTCTCCAAGGCTACCTTTAATATGGCCTGTGGTGAATAAAAAGGGTGTCCAGTCTCAGACCCACTAGGCACATTGATTTTTTTTTTTTTTTTTTTTTTTTTTTTAAAGCAATCAGACAAGCTATATAAACCATTTTTTTTTATTACTTATGCAAGGTAACTTCTTCATGATTGCAAAGATCTCACTTTTTAAAATATTTTTGTATTGTCAATATCTGTTCTGTACCCATACCAGTCCATTAGTTGAACCACTAATATTGAAGTTAGATGGAGACACTGTTCTCTATCTCACTTGGATCAAGGTAGGGATAGGGCAGATGCATGGTCTTGTCCCTCTCTTGAATGCATTTGGAGATCTCAGCCAGTTTAACCTGAAATTCCTTAATGAACTGCTGTGGGGTCTTTTCTGTAAAACGTATATTACGGTAGTTTCCAAGACGTCTCTGTAAAAGAAGACCTTGATGAGACTTGCAATAGTGTTACAATGTCATTACACGTTCTGAAACCAGGGGGAAGGCAATCTTTAGTTGGTAGCTTTTCAGAGCCTGGACCAGCTTGGACACAGCCAAGAGCAAGTTTTAGCCTGCTGTCAGCTTAAAAAAGGGTCACAGGAGTGCAGAACGAACTGCACTCCTGTGATCTATAGAAGTACAGCCAAACAAGCTTTGGATACATTTCATGCAAATCACAGTACTATTACTACCCTTATGGAAGTGCTCTGCATCCACCAAAATCCCTGTGCTGCTGCCACCTTGCTCTACCCCTTAGTCATCACTGCAGTTGACTCAAGACTGAAGGCCAAATAAGTAGGACTTCACAGGCAATCAGAACAAGAACACTTGTTTATCCCCCTGCCCTTGAAATAAAAAACAAAAAAAAAAAATAAAAAACCCCACACCCCCCTCTGCTAGGGCCATCTTTAAAGGCAGGGCAAAAGGGGCAGCTACCCTGGGCCCCGTCGTGGGGCCCAAAGCAGATGCCTCATACTTGCCAACTATCCCATCTTAAATTCCCTTGTCCCTTGAAGTTCTAGTCCTGTGCTGTGTCCCAATATCTCAGTGTGAAGTGCTGGTACTAATGCTGCCCAGCTCTGCCCTATTGTTGTGTAGGGATGACTCACCTGTAGACCCTGTGATTACATGTAAAATAACCATCATTCATATGTAAATAGCAGCGGCATTCATAAGTAAATAGCCGTGGCTGGTAGCATCGATATATAAAAGGTGGCATTCATATGTATATCATGCCCCCCCCCCCCGAAGTGAGGAGATGATGTGCTGTAACCTCTAGCAACCAACCAGTGAGCAGTATTACAAGCAGAAATAAGGGTGGCACAGTGGTTAGCACACTCGCCTAGCAGTAAAAAGGATCACTGGTTCAAATCCCAACCACACCACAACACTACCTGCCTGGAGTTTGCATGTTCTCCCTGTGCCTGCTTGGGTTTCCTCCCACACTCCAAAGACATGCAGGTAGGTTAATTGGCTTCTGTCCAAAATTGGCCCTAGTATATAAATGTGGACCTTGGATTGTGGGCTCCTTGAGGGTAGGGACCGATGTGAGTGTGCGATGTACAGGGATAGGGACAATTGTAGACACTTACTCAGGTTGAACTGGTGTCTTTATTCAACCTTACTATGCTGTAACCTCTAGCAACTAATCAGTAATGATATGCTGTAACCACTGACAACCAATCACAATTGCCATCTGATACAGTAAACTGATTTTAAGTCTAGCTGCTATTTATTGCATGTCTCAGAGCAGGTGGAGAGTGAAATTGCCCCCCCCCCCCCGCCCCCAAGAAAATGTTTGCCCAGGGTCCAAGCAATATTAAAGATGGCCCTGCCCTCTGCTCCTGTCTCTTGGGTTCCTCTGCTGCACTAAGACCCAGGGAAATTGCTTGTTGCCAATGCTGGGAGTGTGGTCATTCTTTGGAAACTGCCTGCACCATAAAGCTGTGTAGGGCCACCTTTTTGAATTGATAATACACAGGTTGTTCAGAGGAGGGCCAGTTCTACCCACTTAATTGGCAACCCTTATCAAACACTAGAAGATCTGTATTGTCTATATCATGATGTCTGAGTAACATTTCTCACTGGTCCTTTATACTTACCCTGTCTGAGGGCTCATTGCTGAGTGTCCATACAGTGGTCATGCCAAGAGCTGTAGTGCTGACATCTGGCAAAGCCTTCAGAATAACTTGCATTGTTGCACCTTTAGCAGTAGGTGGGGGACTCCTCATAGTGGTGGGGCCATTGGGCATCCACGAATAGAGGTCATACTACAGGGAAAAAAACCAATGGTTAGGTACAGATGTAAGCAATTCAGGCTTTTATTTTGCAGGCATTACTTTTAAATGAGGCCCACCACATACACGGCCCCTCCATTGCCAACCTTCTGAAATTCTGGCAATGATAGGAATTATGGCTGTGCTGCCGAGTGCGTGTGTGTGTCTGAAACACACACAGTACCAATTCCACTCACCTGACCACTATTGACAGCTGCATGCTGGGCAGAACATGTGAAGATCACCATAGTCAGGTAGCGGATCAGAGAGGCAGTGGACCCAAAGGAAGATGGAAGTTCTGTCATTGAAAGGTGGGGATGGGAACATGTTTTAGTACATGAGAACAAGTCCTAAATAGGATTTGTCACTTCAGAAACCTACCTGAAGACTTATTTTGAAGAAATCCTTCCTTGAAGATCTCAGCCACCCAGGCCTGAAGTTCAGGGTCTTCCCTGACCATCACATCACTTGTGTAGTAGTAATTAATAATGTTGGAAACAAAACTTGATACAAATGACAAAAATTAGAAAATTGACAGAAGAGTACCACATGTCCAATAGCAACAACCAAAGAACCTACCTCTCCACAGCTGACCAGACCTTCATGCCATCATCCCTGTACAGGTAGTTTGGGATGGAATCCATTCCTCTACTTGCTATGCTATCAGGGAGACACAGGCTACTATAGGTTACCCCTTTCATGGCCTTCTTCAAGAGTACTGGAACCCCTCCATTTCCAGTCACCACAGACTAGAGAATAAAAAGGCAACATGGTTTGATACTCAACTCTTAGCATGATAGCAACATGTGGTGGTTCAAGGCCACGTTTTAGCAAAAGACTTGACCGCTGCATAGTTAACCAAAGGCAAGTTGCATCTACATTATTTTCTGGTACCATTTTCACAGCAGCTTTTGCCTTGTGCTGAGGTTGCTGGTCTAGCCTTCACCAACCAAAAATGAAAGCCAACAAACATAACATTTTACATTTATAGCTATACCCCTTTGGGACGGATCTAGATTTCTCATGTTTTGTACATGCAAGCTAACCTATGACTTGCAGAGATTTGTTTTGATTACTGCTTAATGTTCTTGGCACCATGTGACATTGTCCTCTGGTGTCTGAGGCATTAAGTCCTTTTGGCCATTCAGAGCACCACCTGACAATTACCATTTCTGTATAGAGACATTGTAAGCCTGCAAGTACAGTTTGATAAAGAAAAACCCACCACACAACCCCAATGCATTATCCAACATACAGTACGACATTGAGTCATCTGCTTTGATCTGTTGGCACTTTGCACATGCATGGCAAAGTGAAAGGCATTGAGAATTCATTCATGCACCAAACGCCTGATTTCCAAAACACTTAGTGCCATTTGTCTTTAAAACAGGTCAACGATCGATCTGAAAAAATAAAAAAAAGGAGCGCAAGTGGTGCTACATTTGACACTTGCAATATTTGGGAGCAGAAACCAAATCTAAACGCTTTCAATGAAGTACTGAGGGGAAGGAAATGTGATTGGGGAAAGGGTGGCCGAGCAGATTGAGGCTCTCCACATTGGAAAAAAAAAAAAATTAATACATTATATCAAAGCAGCAATTCTAAAATTGATCAAAATAAATACCATAAAGATTTAGCTCTTACTTGATCAAAGAGACCTTTGTGTCCAATGAGCTGCTTCCTCATCCGAACATTTATTTCCAGTGTGTAGCGAAAATGTGGCATCAGCAGCTAGAACAAAAAAAAAATAAAAAATTAAGATCCAGCAGTTTGTGTTGTCCAAGTCCATAGAAGGGGGAACACCCCCCCAGAAACAATATAACTGTATTAGAGTCCCATGCTCTTGAAAAATGCTCAAAGAGAATCCTGTGCAATTGAGGTAGTTTGAATCAAAGCAGCATGCAGACCACTAAGCATATAGGTGACATACAAACACTGGAGCAGTTTCTCCTGCTAAAGTTTTTTTTACTTGTGTCCATCTAGTTCTGAGATTTAAAAACAGCAGTGCCGCATAATAGTCCTGGCAAAATGGAAGCGGGGGGGGGGGGGGGGGGGGGTGTTTATACACTACACTTTTTGGGTGAATAGGGGAACCTTATTAGCCACATATGGGCTGGCATCTGTCCCCCCTTGGTAAGTGGGTTTCCAGATTGATACATCTCCCACCTGCAGACCCCCACAACCAGGGTTGGGGGACGACATGAATTTACAGATTATCATCCTGAAAATTATTCCATGAAAGGAGGAGAAGCAGCAGACTTAAAAACTCATCTATCAGTCTTTCTGCTAATCAGGATACTTTGTGCACTGCAATGCCTGTTTTGGCACCTTCTCAATCCCTAAATACTGTGCAGGGAATGCAAGAATCAGATACCTGTTAAAGCGTAGACACAATACTACAGAGCAAATAAGCTGTGCCCAGAGTTCAGCTTTAAAAGTGAAGTCAAATTTTTCATCATTAAAAATAGACATGCCATAATTGCCTGCTCTGTGCAAAGGATTTGCACACAGAAGCCCTGATCCTCTTCAGGTCCCCAGTTGGTGCACCTGGCTCCTCTCCCCCAAAGTTGGATCCCAAGCTGGACCGTTGGCATCTTTTCAGATAGCTGGTTGCGCCCTGCGCCCAGGTTTTGACTGACGGCAAGAGCCAATGGTCAAGCCTGTGAGACAGGAGAGAGCTGCTGTAGATGTGCACAGCACATTGATGCCACAAGGGAGCGGGGTCACCAAGGGATGACATTAGGTGCCCCCAACACTTATTTAGGAACTGTCAGGTGGTGGGAGCCTTCGTTTGGTCCGGTATGGATGGGGAAAAAAAAAAAAAAAAGCTGGCTTTTGTTTTTACATTCAGCTGTCAGTGGAAACAATGCAAAAGACATTTAGATCTGCTTCTGGTGTGTTTTTTTTTAATTGAATAGGGCCATTTTTTATTTTTTTATTTTTTTAAAACACCAACACACATGGGACCTAAAAACTTATTCACCAGGTGAGTGTAGACTGGACCAAAGTCACTAATTGTAGGTGAAGCAAAAATAAGGGCATTTTATTGGAGGCGCATGGAAAAGACCAACTTGGTATGGCAGTTCGGAAGACAGTTTTAAAATAAATTTAGGGGCATAGTTTCTATTCGTTAGTACATGAGGCTTAAAACTGCAGTATAAACCCCAAAGAAAATCAGCTCAACTTGTCAGCCAACAACTGGATTAACGTAAACTTAACAGGAGTTTAATTTGCACTCATTTGCAACTACATGCGTAAGCTGCAGAGGCCACAACAAGAGCCTTCATAGTAGAAGCACAGGCATTATAATGGATAGGCAGAAGTCAGATAAGCCTGGAAGGAACCCATCCCTCCTTAAAGGCACAGGGGTACACTAGACACCTTATCACTAATGCAACAGTACAAATGGCCACTTCCCTCACCTATAACTGGCCTTAACAGCAAGGAGCACATGAAAGGGCAATGCATGTTAAAAAAACATAACCAAAGAAAATTCCCAGCAACCAAACAAAACTCCTGTTTAATGCAAACTGTTAGGCCGCGTACACACGGGCGGACTGTTCGCCCAACCTTGTCCGCTGAACAGTGTTTGGGCGGACAGTCCGCTCGTGTGTGGGCTTTCAGCGGACAGTTTGACGAACAAGGTTTTTCGGAATTTCCGAAAAACTGTCCGCTGAAACCTTGTTTCAGCGAACAGTCCGCTCGTGTGTAGGCTTGTTCGTCAAACTAAGTTCCGCGCATGCTCAGAAAGGATTTACACGTCGAAAGTTATAATGCAGTGTATAGGACGTCGTATTTTTCGTCCCGTCGTACGTGCCGTTCACGTCATCGCGCACGGTTTCAGCAAACTGTTCGTCCGTCGTGTGTGGCCATGTCCGTCCATGCTAAGTTTGAACGGACTGTTTGCCGAAACTGTTTGACGGACAAAGTTGGGCGAACAGTCCCCGCGTGTGTACGCGGCCTTAGGTTGCTGGCTGACACATTGAGCTGGGAATTTGGTTTCGTTTTACATGCACTGCACTTATGTCTCCTTGACCCTAAGGCCAGTTATAGGTGGGGCATGGGCCATTTGTTCATAAGGTTAAGACTGTAGTACTATAAAAAATAAAATTGTACACATTTACCAAGTGAATATAGCATGTGGACTGCCAAGAATCTGCCAATGACTTTTACTTGCACAATTCAGAATTGTTAATCCAGAGCTCACTTTTTTTATGGTTCTGCATGATGCGCATCAGACAGCCAATAGTGTAGCCTAAAATTCTCTGCAATGCCAAGGAAGCACCCTGAAACCTTATTTTAATAAGACAGTGGCCAAAGAACAGTTTTGCAACATTATATAGAGCCTAAAATGCAAAAAGCCATAATCTCACCTTATACAATGGGTGCCCCATTGGAAGTTGCCTGATGGTTGCAATGGAGAAAACCTCAGCTAAGAGATGGGTACGGAGAAGGTGAGCATCAATTTCATGTACCTGGAAGTCAGCATTACGAACCCAGATCTTAGCCAGTAACCAATCAAATTTTGAGTCACTGGGCAGGAAGACTGGAGTATGTTCACCTGGGGTCTGCGATAACTGAAATTCAAAAGCGGTATGGTTGATATTGCCTTAATCCCAAATAAATAATCACCCATATGTGCAGTCACTTAGGTCTAGTGAAACATCTAAAGATGTATTCTCTTAAAAACGTAGACTTGAATTGCACCCACATAACAAATGTGGGTGCTACTGTTTGTAGGTCCCATAAGAGGTTGTACTTTTTTTAAATCTAAAAATTAGTGCTTAGACACCATTTACAAGACTCAGCCTGAATTGAGTCAATTTAAACATTTTAAAATATGCAAAAATTTGTCAAAATCAATATGAAAGTTGTATTCCCACCTAGGCAATTGCCAAACATCCACCTGCATTGCCATATGCGCTTTGCATTAATAAGCATTGTGGTAAAATGATACATGCAGCAGCTGTATAAACAGTTGCAGGTTCTAGTTTTAAGTGTGGATGCATGGCACCGAATACGCGCATTCTGACCACCTACACACTTGTTCAGGTCATATTTGATGAACGGCTGTAATAAGCAGCTTGTCAGACCCCAATCAGCACCATTTTTTTATTCATCGATGTCCGTGGGCCGTTCGATACAAGTTCAATTTGAAAGAAGAATGCAGCTGAATAAGACATACTGGCTTGGTCAGCTGCAGGTGGTTCTGTGCCGCTGTATATATAGCCTTCTGAGAAAGGGAGTATGCTTTCAAAACTCAGCTAGCCAGCATTGTGGTACTGCAAGTCAGGTCACATGATTCCCACACTAGACTATCCAGCTTTTACCATGCTCATTATCTTCCACTTTTGTTGATTATTCATTGTGTCACCATTTATATTTTAATATAATAAAGCTCTGGTAATGCACTAGGCATTTATAGAAATGCCAAAGAATGCACAGGAGGGTGCAGACAGGTCCAATCCCATATATCAGTGATGGCGAACCTTGGCACCCCAGATGTTTTGGAACTACATTTCCCATGATGCTCAACTACACTGCAGAGTGCATGAGCATAATGGGAAATGTAGTTCTAAAACATCTGGAGTGCCAAGGTTCGCCATCACTGCCATATATAGTCCTCAGCAACAAGAGGCTCTCAATGGTTCAGTCCACAGCTCACCAGTTCAGTCCCATTTGTCTCCATTGCACAGTGCTCCTGGACAACTACAGTATTGTGCAAAGGTTTAGCCAGTTGTAAAAATTTAACCTGTAAAGAATGCCTTCAGAAGTTACTGCTAGTCACGCACTTTGCATTTTGTAAATTAGCTGGCTAACGTTTATGCCCACAGTCTGTATATGCTCCAGTGTTCAATGCAGGAGACAAAGTCATCTAACCACCTGTATAACACAAAAACACCCCCCTCCAATCACCCTGTCAGAACACAACAGCTCAGCATGGGAGATCGCTGGACTAACCTTGCATGGTTAGTACAGTGGCTCCAACCAGTAGTGTGTGTACCCGGCTTAAGCCTGCAAGTCTTGTTTTTACAGACAGACGGACACACAAAATTACCTGAATGGCAATTGGGACAAGCTCATCCCGAGGATTTTTCCACAGTAGGCACATAGGAGCAGCAAGGTATTGTTTCTTTTCTTTAATTGTATTAGTAGGAATTTTCTCAAGAATTTTATAGTCTGCTATGAAAATGTGTCCATCCTGCAACAAATGTGTTGTAATCAGCAAAATTTGCTACATGGGCAGAAACCCAGCTATCAAGGCTGTCTGATACCATTGGCTCTTACCATTATATCCAGACCAGAAAAAGCCCTCACCTGAAGTTCTGTCTCTAAATTGGTGGAAGTCCCCAGAGATGAAGCTACCATTTGTTCACAAACTGAGAAATTCCCTGGGATCTTGAAGCATTTCTTGATTAGTGTGGGATTAATTCCATTCAGATATTGGCTACCAAAGAAAGAATCCTCCTTCCATATCTCACTTACTATTCCTAAAACAAGGCAAAAACAAGAATAAATAAATATGTGTTGTAAGGGTCATTTAGGAGATGCTATTGGTCGAAGACAAACTTTAGTTTTGTTGTAATTCTCCACCAGAATGTCAAAGACAATATAGTGCCCCAGAAGTCAAGGAATTCAAAACAGTGTTAGCAATTAGGTCCCAGTCACACCTGCACGTTCTGGAAATGTGCATAATAGCATGCATATGTGTACCTTCCCAGAGATCGCATTACACTTGCATTGCCATTAAGTCTTAATGGGACCACAAAGAAGACTAGCAGGGGGAGAAAAAAAGAAAGGAAAAAAAAAAAAAAAAAAAAAAAAAAAAACACACCATCGTCAGTTGTGGTAGTCTGTTACAGCCATCCAGGCCAAAGTTCTTCATAAAGTAGTTTAGTTTCCCCTTCTACCTCAATTCCCAAATGATGCCCTGACAGTTTGTTCTTTTGCAGCACTGGGATGCAAAACTGGTTACAAGGAATGGTTCCATCGCTCTTAGAATTCCAAGATGCATGAAAATACTTGGCTGCAAGACCATGTGCTAAATTACAGTAGTTCAACTCTTGACTGTATGACTCAACAGGCCAGATTTTAAGTATTACCTTGGGGAGATGCAGACTTGCTTATTGCAATCACAGAGCAGTAAATTACAGTAGATCACCTGTGATGCATTTCAGTTATCTTGCAGAGCTGGCCTGTTGATGGGTCCTGAAGACCACTGTACTGGGGAGGTTGTGTACAAAGATCAAAATAACTGAACAAGGTTTTACAAGAGATTGTAGAGATCCCACAAACCTGAATTGTGCGATTTTCGCAGGGATGACAGCAGCTGGATGTCTTCTAGGTTAGGCCATGATCCCTCGTTGAACAGAAATCCTTTAAGCATTGCTTCAAAGCCACTGGAGTAGAGAAGGACAAATAGCTTATACCTTCTAGCTCAAGCTAAAACTAGGTTAGCTCAATGAGTGTTAGGCACGTGCAACTCAGCACCCCCCCCCCCCCCCCCATTCCTTAAAATTGTAGCCAGTTCCCAGAGCATACTGGCAACTGCTGGACTAAAGTTGCCAATTTGATGGGGGGGGGGGTGGGACAACTCCCTTTAAAAGGTCTTCCCACTTTGTCATTATAAGCTACAACAGAATTTAAAAGGGCTGGTCCTTTTTAAAAAAAAAGAAGAAGACGTACACCGTTTGGTTAGAAAGTACACTTAATAGCATTTGCCTTAACCTGTAATGGATGGGCCAACATGTTGGCAGAACTAAATTCAGCAAAAAATAGGATTTTTATAACAGCTTACCTGTAAAATTCCTCCTTCCGGGACCACCTCAGTTTTCGTAGCAAAGCAATACACTTAAACCCCATAAAAATAAAAAGGGACGGGACCTCTGTCCCATGATGTACACCAAGAAGATTATTTTACAGTTAAACTTTTATAAAAATCCTATTTTCTTTATTGCACATCTTGGGACACAGAGCCCAAGTAATAACTTAATGGGACATCCCATAACAATGCTATTTGAGGGGGAGGGAGAGGCAACCCATAGGGCACCCCCCAGACTTGAAGACCTATACTGCTGCCTGCAGAACACTGCACCCAAAAGCAATATCCTCATTCACAAAATGTACTGAAGACCAAGTTGCAGCCTTGCAGATCTGAGCCATGGAGGCCTGGTGACGCACTGCCCAAGAAGCACCGACAACCTGGTAGAGTGCACTTTGACGAGGAGGAATCGTTCCCCTTAAAATCACAAGTCTGAACTATAACTTGCCGAATCCACTTAGTGACAGTGAATTTCGACACCACTTGTCCTTAGGACCCTCTGGCAGAATAAATAAGACATTAGTCTTTCGAGTGAGCAGTTGTCAATAGATTTTCACTACGGCAAGACAGTGACTTTTCTTCCCTGGACCATGGTTTTGGAAAAGACAGCTGGACAATTTTGGTTCAGGTGAAACCCTAAAACCACTTTTGCTAAAAAAGTCTGGAGGGCACAACATCAATCTGTCCTCAGGAATCATCAAGTATGGCTCTTTACAAGAAAGAGCAGCCAATTCCAGAAACCCTCCTTGCTGAGGATATAGCAACCAAGAACACCAGCTTCCGTGTCAGAAGAACTAAGGGACTATGCTGTATCGGTTCAAATGGCTGTTTTTGTAATACTGAGAAAAGCAAGTTCAAGTCCCAAGGGCTCAAAAAGGTGATTTAACTGGCAGATTAATCACCGCTTGCAAAAGAAACCCGGACTAAAGAATGCATAGCAAGCAGTCTTTGAAATCAGATTGACAAGGCTGAGATTCGGCCCTTAATAGTACTCAAGGCCAACTTAGGCTATATCCTTAATTGTAGAAAGGCAAGAATTCTGCCTAGGATATATCTCCGATGGTGCCAACCCTTGGATTCACAAGCCCTCCAGACTAATATATTAGTTCTGGAAGCTGGCTTCCTTGCATTAATCAAATTAGAGATAACTGACCCGGAAAGCCCACATTTCTTCAGAATGTGGGTTTCAATAGCCGAGCCATTAAAGTTAGCATTTGTAAACTAATTTGTAATTAGTAGGATAGAATATCATCCACTATGAGAGCAGGTCTGGCCTTAGTGGAAGTGACCATGGAGCCCCCACTGCCAGTGAACAAAGCCACCATCTTTCCCCAACAACCTCATGCAAAGGCAAATGGAGAGATCCCCTTTCGACCCGACTAGCTGCACCAGCTCTTCTATGGAGTTGTTTTGCCAAAAGTCAAGAGCACCTTTTTCTGGGTTGTGTCTATGATAAGACCCAAATACTCCAGCTTTTCTAACCGTTTTAAAGGAAGACTTCTCTTGAGAATCCAACCCAGACAACTGGTTATAAAATGCATACACTTTACTCCAAACAAGTCACCAACTGGTCTATTAGCAATAGATAGTCTAGGTCAGGGGTCTCAAACTGGTGGCCCTCTACCTGTTACAAAACTACAAGTCCCATGAGGCACTGCAAGGTTGACAGTTACAAGCATGACTCCTACAGGCAGAAGCATGATGGGACTTGTAGTTTTGCAACAGCTGGAGGGCCACCAGTTCGAGATCCCTGGTCTAGGTACACCAATACTTTTATGCCCTGTACCCTTAACCTGGCTAGAGGTGGGACCAGCACTTGTGAACACCTGGGGTGCTGTAGCTAGCCCGAAGGGCAATGCTATAAACTGAAAGTACTGCTGTTCTACTTCGAATTGCAGAAACCTTTGAGGAGCAGGAAATATGCATATCTGCAAGTCCCTATACCTGATGTCGATGGATGTCAGAGGTTCTTCCTTATAGGATAGAGAATACTGACCTGATCACCTCCATGTGAAAGGAGCAGATCTTCAGGAACGTATTTTATATTCCTTAGATCTAGAATGGGTCTGACATCCATTTGGATTTAGTACTGCAAAAAGGTTTGAATAAAAAACACCAAACCTTGCTCTGTGGGGGATCTGTATGATCACCCCTTGAGCCAGCAATTGGTCTAATGCTTGAAACCAATAGTCTTTTCCCTAGATCTTAGGGAACGTTTGATCTCAGAAAACAAAGGTGGAAACTCCAGAAATTCTAGTTTGTATCCTAGAGACACCATGGAGATGACCCATCTGTCCTGAATTTCCTTTTGCCAGACTTCCGAGCATTGCAGAAGTCTCTCTCTCCCCCCCCCCCCCCCCACTCTGGCAAGGGGGGGTGCCTCTTCATGGTGAGGCTTTGGTATTCTGCTTTGCAGATTTCCAGCCCCAGGTCTTTTGTGCCTGGGCCTGACCCTGAAGTTTTCTTCTAGAGTCGGACGGCGAAGGCCATTGCCTAGAGGCATATGCCCCCAGAAGGGAAATAGCTGGGGAGATAATTCTGTATGTCAGCTGGGAGACGTACAAGCAGTTTAATGGCTGGAAAGCCCAAGCACTGCAGTGGCATGCAGAGAGGCAGCAACTTAAGCCGGATGCAGAAGCACATAGCACCAGTGCCTACTGCTTCTGTGCACACCCCCTCTCCCAACCTTCCCTGTGCCCCTGCACAGTCAGCCCCCTCTGGTAATACAAAACTCAGCCTCCGGGTTCCACAGCCAGCACTGGAGATCAGCATCTGGACACAGTATGGGTGATGGAGCAGGTCAGGGCAGCTTTTTTCCTCCTTGCTGGAATCCTTCATGCAGGCAAGAGAGGGGGCTAGAAGCAGAGGGTGGTGGTAGAGCCACCTTTAGAGATTTTAGGGGCCCTGTATAGCCCAACCCAACAGACCCCCCTGCATTTATCTGCTTGGTGTAACTGCAGTACACAGGAAAGTGCAATGTGCAGTATGGTAGTGCTTGGTATGCATTAGTTGTAAAGTGCAAGACAGTCGGTAAGCAGTATGTAGAGACAGAAAATCAGCAAGTAGTGGTAGGCTCCTCAGTCACTTACAGCATGGCTGGAGATGAGGACTCACCCCTGGGCTGCAATCCCCACCTCTTTTCTTTAGCTGTGGGACACATTAAAAAACAGCCATCTATGGGAGTGGAGGAGACAGCCACACCCACAAACTTTGGCTGCTGGGAGATATTGAAGAGCCCCAAGAGGCATCCTAACCTACTCAGTGGGCAGGGGAGAGCTATAGGCAAGGTCCCCCTCCTGCAGACCCGATAATTTGCTTAAAAAAAAAAAAAAAAAAAAAAAAGCTACAAGGACAGAGAAGTGCAGTCGTCCCTGTGTTTTGGATCTAGAAGGGACACAGCCCAAGACAAAGCATTTGGAGATTAAAAGTCAGGACTGTTGGCAAGTTTGTGTACAAAGCAGAAATGACACTACATGGGCAACGCAAATATTATGCAGGTGAAAAACAAGGTGCAGGTAGGTCTATTAAACCCCTAATGGGCCGTGCTTGATTCGCCATGTTCCTAGCCAGCACTGCTAAGAAAACCGCACTGAACCCAGAAGTTATGACATGCTTGTTTCAGGGGTTCATACACCAGAGGTGAGATCCATGAAGAAAGGTTCTCCTGATCTCCCTTTGCTGTACCCACCATGCTCATTTTAGGCTGACAGGAGTGGCAGTGAAGTTTGGAATATGGTGAGGGGTGGTATCCTCAGGAGTGTGTGAAAGTGCTTGGGTGGGCTTTACAGCCACCTAAATATCTTCCAATAGAAAGCCAACTGTGTGCTGCAGACATAAGGCTTATGTTGGTGGCAGTGAAAGGGTTAGATGACCACGTATGGTATTAGAAATCGTTGTTTTATAACATGAACAAAAAGCTGTTTAGACCATCTTGACAGTTTTTAAAGAGATCTGCAAAATTAAAAAATGTCATATCATTGTGCGCTCTCAGAGCATTCACACACACACACACACACACACACACACACACACACACACACACACACTTTAGAATGCCTAATGCCGCATACATAAGTGGACTGTGACAGATTAGGTCCGACAGACTTGGCCACACAAGCACATCAAAGTCTGATGGATTCAAACGTGATGACGTATGACCGGACTAGAATAAGGAAGTTCATAGCCAGTAGCTGCCCTAGCATCAGTTTTTGTCCCGACTAGCATACAGACGAATGGATTTAATCAACCAGACTCGAGTCAGTTGGAAAAATTTGAAACATGTTCTAAAATCTAAAGTCCCTCTGATTTTTCAACAGCAAAGGTCCGATGAAGCCCACACGTGGTCCAATTGTCTGCCAGATCCATTCTGTCTGACCTTTGCTGTTGAAGTCTGGCATTAGATTACCTTCTGCATAGGGATGCTAAAAAACACCAAGTGCCCTCTTCCTTCCAGCCAAGAAGCATACCTACACAATAGTTCCTGGACCCCTGCTTTTTCACAGAAGAATGGAGATACATACGTGGAAAGAATGTTGTAGCCAAGGCTGTACTCTTTTAGCAAGGAGTACTGATCATTAGCAGGCAGCTTGGATGCATCATCATCTTCTACATCAATGCAGTGAGGGACACCATCTGCATAAACCTTCCACCTACATGAAGGAACAAGCTTATTACAAGACACCCTTTATTACAAATTTAAAATTTTAGCAGATTTAATGCCAAAACGACTTTAGAGGAAAAGCCATCCTATCATAAACAGTAACTAAGTAGCATGCATACCCAGAGATAAAAATAAAAATAAAAAGTCAGCTTTAAAAATGTCACCCTGTTCAGTTAAGCTTTGGCAATAAAACCTGGAAGACCCGTTTTAATAACCCCCCCTCATAGTGACAAACTGCAAATATCTGAATGGGCCCTAAAAAAAAAATAAAAAAAATAAAAAAAAAAACAATTCAAGTCCATGGGAGCCATTAGGAGGACCTGTCCCTTTTGTGTAACTCACGGAACAGCCAAAAATGCGACAATGCTATAGTCAACTATTATTCCATAGTAGCGGAAAATAAAATCTTTTACATCAATGCGATTACCATCTATGTAGCTAGATGGTCAGATTTGAAAGTCCAGTTCTGTAGAGTACAAAATGGAAACAAATTTCACTTGCATATACAGATCAAATGTAGGTTTCTTACTTGTGCATTTCTCGGTTCATCTCCAGCTCTGCCTTTCTTTGTTTCAAGAGACTAGTGTGAGTGTTTCCAGTTATTAAAACACCTGAAATAGAACAAGTTGTACACGTCGATCATAATACAGTTTCCTCATAACTAGAAATTCAGCTCACAACAACTTAGAGTACAAAGATCAGTGACCATTTAACCATGAAGCCAAAACATTTGAGTAGTTCTGGAGGCACCTCCTCACATCCAGAGTATGGAAAGGTTCTTCACCCGCATTGGCCGGATTTGAAGAAAATGTAGACAGCACAATCTCCTGAGAATGGTGGAAGTTTGAGGCGACTTTGGGTAGGAAACCTGGGTCTGTGTGAAGAACCACTCTATCAGGAAAAACTTTGAGAAAAGGTTCCGAAACCGCTAAGGCCTGCAGCTCGCTGTCTCTTCTTGCAAACGTATTGGCTACTAAGAAGTTTGTTTTGAGAACTAAACTTTTCAATGAAGCCTCATGCAAGGATTCGAACAGTGCCTTTGTTAGACCCTGTAAAACAATCGGCAAGTCTCAACTGGGAAAAATTGAGGGGCACTGGCCTATTCCATACCATGGCCCCCCAAAAAATAAAAAATAAATAAAAAATAAATAAAAAAAACACACACACACCACTTAGCAAGAAACTTAGCAAGAGCACAAACCAAGGTCTTTTTGGCCAAAAGGGGCGATTAGGATCATGTTAGTACTTTCCTCTCGGAATTTCCTTAAGACCAAACAGAATTAGAGGAAATAGGGGAAAGGCATAACACAACTGTAAATGCCATGGATGAGCTAGCTTTCGAGTTTTGCTGGCAAACAGGTTCACCTAGGGGACCCCCACTTTCCGGGGAGAATCAGAAAGATTTCCTGGTTCAGGCACCACTGCCTACAGATGCCGAGAACCTTTTAGGTGGATTGCTGTTAGGGAGGCCACATTCTGTTCTGCCCAGACGAAAAGTTGGTTGGCAAGACTCAGACTCTTGCTCCTGGTTCCTCCTTGTTTGAGGATATAAGCCACTGTTATTGTCCAAAAGGACCTGCACGTGCTGTCCCCTGACGGCCTGATGAAAAGCTAACAGACCCAGAAGGGTGGCTTTTAGCCCTCACCAATTTGAAGACCTGAGCCTCTGCCTTGGACCAGGTCCCTTGTGCAGTCAGACCATCTAGGTAGGTTTCCCAGCCCCAGGAGCTTGCATCCGTTGTCAGACGCTTGCCTATTGGGAAAACCCAGGAGAGGCCTTTCAATAGGTTGCCCGAATTTCTCCACCACCACAGTGCTAGTTTCACTCCGTTTGAATCTGTTTCACCGCCTTGCAAATCTTCTCCAATTTCGCCTATGGTAGGGAGGCCTGCTGAAGGACCGAATTGATTATGTATCCCAAAAATACCACTTCCTGGCTTAGAATCAGGTTTGACTTCTCCAAGTTGTGTAGCCATCCCAGCTCCCTGAGGTGCGTTTGTGCCATCTGTAGGTTTGCCAAAAGCTGTTCCCTGGAATCCGCAAAGAACAGGTCGTCTAGGTATCTTACCACGGAAATTCTCTTCAGCTTCAATGGCTCCAGGGCTTCTGCCATGATTTTTGTGAAAATCCTGGGGGGGGGGGGGGTGATGAGAGTCCGAAAGGTAAGACCCTGAACCGTAGGTGTCAGATTGAAGTTCCCAGGTTGACTGCCAGACGAAGAACACACTGGGAGGCTTGGGCAATCAGGACGTGTAAGTATACATCCCTCAGATCCAAGTAAGCCATAAAGTAGTTTGGGGGCCAACAACATGGTTGAGTGAATCGTATCGAATTGATCTGTTCAAAGTTTTCAAACTGAGGCTCAACCGATATTTGAGGATTTTTTTTTTTTTCACCAGAAAGATGTGTGACTAAGACCTTTTGCTCTCCTGGGGGCTTCGGGACCTATACTACCACCTTCTGCTGGATCAGCTCCTGTTCATCATTGGAGGCCTTTTCTTGATCCTTTGGGAGGGGGCGTAACTTAAAACCTGCTTGGAGGAGGCTCTGAGAATTCTAGCCTGTGACTGAGCGATTATATTCCTAACAGGCTTGACGACACCATGTTCTCCCCCGCCCCCCCCCACTGTAACTAGATTTTTGCTTTTGTTGGCTGTTCCGAGGGAGCCCTGAACAGAACTCCTCCCCTACCTTTACCCTTTTGGGGGGGGGGGGGGGGGGGTCTACAGCCTCTTGCGCTGCTATCTCCACCCTTTCAGGACTGCTGAACAGCACAAAAATTATTTGAGGGCCTGCTTCTTTGGCAGGGAACGCCTTGTCCACAGTCCTATCCAGGATTGCTTCCAAGTCTGGACTAAAAAGGTCCCCAAAAAAAAAAAAAAAAAAAAAAAAAAAAAAAAAAAGACCACACAGCCCAATTTTTGAGGCTGCGTCACCCGACCAGGCCTTTAGCCAGACCGCCCTTCTGGCTGAATTCACCAATGCTGAAGACCTGGCCACCATCTTAGACTTGGCTGAAGCATCAGGCATGCATTTCACTGCCTTTAAAAATCAACGGAAAGGAATCTAATAAATATTTCCGTGATGTTCCTGCCTCAACATGACTCTTTAGTTTTTCTATCCAGCGCTCCAAATTTCGCTACTACTGTAGAAGCCATCTCTGGTTTGAGGCTGGCCGAAGCTGAATCCCAGGCTCTCTTCAAGAGGGAGTCGGCCCTCTTACCCATATCTTCGAACGGCAGATCTGTTTGGCGTGAGACTTGTGAAAAAGCGGCATCCACCCTTGGCTTTTAATTCCACACCTCGGATTCTGTCAGCAAAAGGGAAAACACCTTATGCCACGTACACACGATCGGAATTCTCGTTGGAAAAAGCTCTGATGGTTTTCCGACGGAATTCGGCTCAACACACGGTCACATCAAATTCCGATCATTTGTAACACAGTGACATACAACACATGATGTGACTAGAAAAAGGAAGTTCAATAGCCAGTAGCTTCTGTCCCGTAGTTGAATTTGAGCATGTGTGATTTTTGGAGTGTCGGAATTGCATATACACGATCGGAATTACCGATTAAAAGCTCTCATCTGTCTTTTTCTGGCCAGAATTCCGATCGTGTGTACGCGGCATAAGTGTTTTGGAAAGGAAGGGACCCTCTGGATCTTTCCATTCCCTCTTAACCGTGTCTGACAATACTCTGGACTGGGAACACCCTGCCCCTGGTGTCATCCAGGCCTTGATACTGTAATGGAAATTTGTAGGTTCTGTTTATAATTGTATTCTATTTTATATGTATTGCACGATGCACTCACTGTGCACATGGCACTAACAATGTTTTCAGTACATGTTTTGCATTCTTTCAAGTCCTGCCTATGCAATGCCCCTTGTTACCATAAACGTACAATTGTAATATTAATGTGATACCTACGTAATCATGTGTATAAAAACCTTCAAATGCGTCATAATAAAGGAGAACGGTTATTTGGAAAGATGCTGAGCGTATCTTTTTTGTCTGTTCCCTACTGCAGTAGTTATTAATTTGGAACCACTAATCAATATGAGGATAGGAGTTGCCTATCATCAAAATATCCATTTCAATACATTCTGTCATGGACTGACAACTGAACTTTTTCCTCCTGAATGCCCAGGGTCGTATAAATCGCCTTCAAAAAGCTCATCCATTTCCTCTAAGGACAGTTTGTATCTCAAGCTACAGCTATCATCCTTCTCTTCTGTATCCCTGAAGGAAGGCAGAGTGCTTGTCCCCTGACTCCACAAACTCCATTGGCTTGGAGGTAGATGCCCTGGGACTAAGTGGTGGCGGTTGACGACATGAGCTTACTAGCTCGCGTACTGAAAAAATAAAATAAAAAGTCTTTGGAATGTTGCAAGGTTTCTTCCTGCACTAGGTCCTTGATGCATGACCTGCACAAGGTTTTCTGCCATGATTCTCTCAGTGGATTTTTAAAGGAAGGGCATTTTTTCCCAGGGTTTAAGTGTTTTGCTTTAACCAAACTTTTTTCCTAAAACAAAAAGGGGGGCACGCCTTACTGAAAATCCACTAAGGAGGCAGACACCAGAAACCAACCACCAAGGCTACAGGGTCCGAGAAGAGTAACCTTTGACCCCTGTAAGAGCATGCTCCCCTAGGGAGGACATTAAAGAACCCAAAGAAAAAAAAAAAAAAAAAAAAAAAAAACAGCCCATAAGGAGAATAAAGGCCCTGCTGTGCCCCTCTTAACTGGGCCTGGCCAATGCTTAAGGTGCCTGCCTCCACCGTCGCTGGTGTCCTCTCCTCCATCCTGCAGAGAGCCACAGCGGGTACTGAAATAAATGACCACTTTTAAAATTCCCAGGATTGGCATCCTCCGCTGACCCAGAAGTGGAAGCGCTGGCCTATGGACCCCGCCCCCCCCCCCCCCCCCGGACCTTTGAATTCCGAGAGACTGGACCCAATCATCGCCCCCACCCGGAACAGGAAGCAGTCACCGCATCATCCGCCTGCCTGGCAAACCACAATGGCGGTGAATCCGCTGCCACCTCTATGCTCCCTGCGCGCTCCGCAAACAGGGAGAGGGGGGAAAAAAAGAGGGGAAAGAGGGGGGAGAAGAGGGGGGGAGAAGAGGGGGGAAGAGGGGGGGGGGGAAGAGGGGGGGAGAAGAGGGGGGAAGAGGGGGGGGAAGAGGGGGGGGAAGAGGGGGAAAGAGGGGGAAAGAGGGGGAAAGAGGGGGAAAGAGGGGGAAAGAGGGGGAAAGAGGGGGAAAGAGGGGGAAAGAGGGGGAAAGAGGGGGAAAGAGGGGGGAAAGAGGGGGGAAAGAGGGGGGAAAGAGGGGGGAAAGAGGGGGAAAGAGGGGGGAAAGAGGGGGGAAAGAGGGGGGGGGGGGGGAAAGAGGGGGGGGAAGGAGGGGGAGGGGGGAGAGAGGGGGGGGGGAGAGAGGGGGGGGGAGAGAGGGGGGGGGGGGGGGGAGGAGGAGAGGGGGGGGAGAGAGGGGGGGGGGGGAGGAGAGGGGGGGGAGAGAGGGGGGGAGAGAGGGGGGGGGAGAGACTGGTTCCCACAGGTGCTTCCACCATGGCGGGGGAAAAAAAAAAAAAAAAAAAAAAACACAATAACTGAAGCCATGGTGGAAGAGGGATGTAAAGGTTGGCAACTGTTTCCAGAAGAAAGGAGCGGAGCTGCTCTCTCCACGGTTGTCCTGAAAGGCAATTTGAGAAAAATCCTTGATCCTTAAGAGCACCATCAAATCTATCATAACCAAATGGTACGAACATGGAACAAAAGCAAACCTGCCAAGAGATTGCCGCACACTAAAACTCATGGACTGGGCAAGGACTACATGAATGGAGGGGCAGCACAGAGACCCAAAAAAGGTAATCCTGGAGGAGCTGCAGAGTTCCACAGCAGAGACTGGAGTATTTGTACATAGAACGACAATAATCCATACGTTCCATAGAGTTGGGCTTTATGGCAGAGTGGCCAGAAGAAAACCATTACTTTAAAACAAAATGGCACATTTTGAGTTTGCAAAAAGTCATGATGGAGACTCCCAATGTGTATGGAGGAAGGTGCTCTGGTCTGATGAGACCAATTTTGAACTTTTTGGCCACCAAAAGAAAACACTGTCTGGCGCAAACCCAACACATCACCCAAAGAACACCATCCCCACAGTGAAACGTGGTGGTAGCATCATGCTGTGGGGATGTTTTCCAGTAGTCGGGACTGGGAAACCTGTCAGAGTTGAGGGAAAGATGGATGGTTCCAAGTACAGGGATATTCTTGAGCAAAATCTGTACCACTGTGTGTAATTTGAAGCTAGGATGGAGGTTCACCTTCCAGCAGGACAATGACCCCAAACACACGGCTAAAGCACACACTTGAGTTGTTTAAAGTGGTTGTAAACCCTTACAAACCACTTTGACCTACAGGTAAGCCTAGATTACGGCTTACCTGTAGGTCCAAGAAATATCTCCTAAACCTATACGGTTTAGGAGATATTTACCCTAAGACAGCCACCTCTGTCTACGGCGCATGCGCCGTAGACAGCGGCGCGCAGGCACACTGGGCAAGCCGCAGATCGCGGCGATATGCAGCTAGTGTTGGCTCCTGTGCGCATCGCTCTGGCAAATCACAGTGAGACCCACCAAGAAGATGGACGCTCGGAACTACAGGGGACAGCGGTGACTTTGCTGGCTCCTGTGTCAGGTAAGTGACACATATGGACTACTATGCAATGCATAGTAGTCCATTATGCTTTACCTTTGCAGGGAATCAAAGAGGAAGTAAACCCATCAGGGTTTACTTCCTCTTTAAGGGGAAACATGCAAATGTGTTAGATTGGCCTAGTCAAAGCCTAGACCAGTGATGGCGAACCTTGGCGCCCCAGATGTTTTGGAACTACATTCCCTATGATGCTCTGGCACTCTGCAGTGTAGTGGAGCATCATGGGAAATGTAGTTCCAAAACATCTGGGGTGCCAAGGTTCGCCATCACTGGCCTAGACTTTAAATCCAATAGAAAATCTGGTTAGATTTAAAGATTGCTGTTCACAAACCATCCAACTTGAAGGAGCTGGAGCAGTTTTGCCAGGAGGAATGGGCAAAAATCCCAGTGGCAAGCTCATAGACTTGTCCAAGGTGACTTGGAGCTGTGATAGCCACAAAAGGTGGCTTTACAAGGTATTGACTTTGGGGGGGGGGGGGGGGGGGGGGGAGAGGGTAAGTGTGAATGGTTATGCACATTGCCTTAGTTTGGTCATTTGCGTCAAAAACAAAAAAAATAAAAAAAAACCCAAACACACAAAGTTGTAGGCATGTTCTGTAAATTTAATTATACAAATCCTCAAACAGTCCATGTTAATGCCACGTTAGGTGGCAACAAAAAAAAATGCCAAGGGGGTGAAGGCACTGCCTTTCTCCAAGTAACTGCATTCAGACAGCAATGCTGGCTCTGAACCATCCAATACTGGACTCAAGCACGTCACAACATGGCCACTCATTAACTGCTTCCCGACCAGCGCATGTTGATAGGTCGGCAGAATGGCACTGGTGGGCAAGAGGGCGTACAGGTACATCCCCTTTAAGAAGCAGTGCTGCAGGTGCCTGCCACGTTATCTGTGACCGCGGGTCATGCGGGCTCTGTCTGCAATCGTGTCATGGAAAGGTAGAACGAGGAGATTCTTTGTAAACAAAGCATTTCTACATTCTGCCTAGCAACATGACAGATCACTGCTCGGTCAGATCTGTGATGTGTTGTAGCCTCCCCACAGTTAGAATCACTTCCTGGGACACACTTAACCCCTTCACTGCCATTTACATAGTAATCAATGCATTTTATAGCACTGATCGCTGTATAAATGACAATGGTCCCACAAAAACCACATGCACCCTACCATAAAACTATTCCCCCCCCCCCCCCCCCCAATTTTGTAGACACTATAACTTTGGTTTGTGCAAATATATGCTTACTGCAGTTAACCAAAAATATGTAAGAATACATAATAGCAATATGGTCCGAACAGCCCAGTGACACCTAATCTCCCCAAAAAAAAAAAAAAAAAAAAAAAAAAAAAAAAACCTCCATCTCTTAATCACAATAAAGGCAGGGGGAAGATGGGGAATTTTTCTACGGTGCCAAGTATGGCAAAAATCTAATTGCAATGTACTAAAAGTTCATAGAAATTTTAATATACATTAAAAAGCATGACAACAGCAAATGCAATATGTAAAATTGTAAGGAACAATATACGCAGTGTTATTCGTAACACTGCGTATATTGTTCCTCACAATTTTACATATTGCATTTGCTGTTGTCATGCTTTTTAATGTATATTAATAAAATTTCTATGAACTTTTAGTACGTTGCAATTAGATTTTTGCAATACTTGGCACCGTAGAAAAATTCCCCATCTTCCCCCTGCCTTTATTGTGATATGTAAGAATACATATCTGCCTAAAGAAACCCCCACTTTCCAAAATTGTCGCTTTTTGTCCCCCCACTTTAAACAAACTGAGGGGATTGTGGCGGATCCAATCCCACACTCCGATTGAGTGCTTTTGTCAGACATGGATCTGAATCCAAGCAACACCACCTCAGGGGGTCACAGTGATCAATTGCCAAACAAAAGAAAGCGCCACTTTTCTCCTCCTCCTCCCCCCCCCCAAAAAAATAAAAAAAAATAAAAATGTAATCATCTCTGCAGTTTTTTTGCACTTTAAACAAAGAGCAACAATTTTGGAAAATTGTGTTTTTTCTTCAGGCAGATATGTATTCTTACATTTCTTATATTTTTGGTAAACTGCAGTAAGCATACTGTGAGGGGGTTCGCTCAGTAGCGGGTGTGTGTGACCCCCTGGATGGGTTCACAACACAAAGTCAGGCACAGCAGACAGCGTTGTAGGTGCAAAAAACAAAAGATCCGGTTTATTTAGGCTACATGCAGTGATACATATAACAGCCAAACAAAATAAAACAAGAAAATAAATCCTGGTCAGCTTGACCTCTAACTACACACGTAGACTCCCTGTCTAACAACTGGGTGCAGCCTTGTGCTGCCCCAGTCCCTGTCCCTATTGTAGGGGTTTGCCACACAGGCGTTAACTCACCGCACAGAACAGATCTCAGACTCCCCAGTCTATACACACAAAACTGGTTCCAGGATGGAGCATCTCCCTATGCATGCTGGGGTTTTTTGTAGAGGTCTTAATGAGCCCACTTACTACAGCTGGGCTCATTAACTCTTCCCCTCTAATTGTAAAAGTCTGCATAAAGCCTGAATCTAGGACACACATATTTCCCATCCTGAATACAACCAGGTGATTTTACCTGCGTGCTGCCACAATACATTTACACAAACCAAAGTTACAAAATGGGGGGGGGGGGGGGATAGTTTTATGGTAGGGTGTGTGCGCGCGCGCTTAACCCCCCCCCCCCCAAAAAAAAAAACGTTCAGGTACAAGAATGCAAATTCTTCCGGCTTAACCACTTCTGGACCACCACGCGCCAATATACTCCCTTGCTTTGAGAGAGATTGTTATGGGAGCAGCTAGCGGCCATAACCCCTGTGGTCTGGTTTCCAATAATAGTGGTCTCTGCGGCAAATTTGCCACAAAATCACTTTTATCAGTGGCGGGGACATGATACAAGAGATGGTCAGAGGCTGCAGACATGATACAAAAGATCAGTGGTGGCTGGTGCTCACAATTCGGGGGGGGGGGGGGGGGTAATGCAAACAAACAATCCCCTTTGTGGAAGACAGCATCTGTTTGATTTGGGGGGGGGGGGGTTCATATCCAAGCACAAGTCCCGAAAGTGCCCCCCAATAGTGGTGTCACTAGGGTTGGTGTCGTCTGGTGCGGTAGAACATGGCGTCATGGGATGGGGGGGGGGTGGAATAGAGCTGGCATGGATGGAGCCAGAAGGTATCTGGGGGAAATGGAGGGAGCCAGGATTGGAGTGGGGTGGATGGATGTCCTCCCCCCCAAATTACTCCAAGTTAATTTTTTCCCCTTTTCCGCCTCCCCATCCAAGACTCACTCTTAGAGTACAGACCAGCATGCCTCTTGATACAGTTGCAACTTGCACGACTTGTTCCCTCCTCCGTGCACAGGAAATCATCACAGCACAGGAGGGGGGCAGATTCAGTTCGCTCCGTGCTGAGGAGAGATGCCTCTCAGCTGGAGCGGAGCATTCCTGCACACTGCAAGGAGGCACCCGCACAAGCCGCAAGCATTGTATGAATTGGAGTCCCGGGACAAGAATGCAGGGCAGTCCCGGTGAATCATGAGGTTGTGGTACGGGCAAAGTAGGCGGCCGCGAGTCCTAAGGCGACTGCCCAATTATAAAGCCGTCTGTGTGCAAGAATGGACAAGTGTTGGGGATTTTTTGGTGGCCAAGTTGAAAAGGTGGGCTGGGTGATCAAGCATTAAAACCCTCTAGGAGGATATGATCAGTCTCAAAAGGCAAGTATCAGATAAACAGAAAACCCATTAAGCCTTACCTTTCCCTTCTGGGATCTCCACGGGGCCAAGTTTTGTTATCCACTGATAGAATGGAAACTGGTAAAGTTGACCATTTGGACAGGCAACATTGACATATTGGCAGAACCAGGCATCTAGAATGAACTTTAAGTAGCACTCCACAGACACCCGGACAAGCAGGAGCTCTCCAAGATCTTTTGTTTCATTTATATCAAACTCTGCCACCTAGAAGAGAATTGACAAATCTGTTCACTACAGATTTTAGAGTCACATGGCCATACATAGGCCAGTTCTTGCAGAGGATATGCAACTCAAGTTACAACTGTGCTCTATATAGCCTCCAAAAAGTTACACATTCAACCAATGGTGGTGATCAATTTTCCCTAAAAAGTTATTTTTCAGTGATTGGAGAGGAGTTGGCTAGTGCTGCTCATATCAACTTTTCACCAAGCCCTAGCACTCCAAATACACAGGGAGGGCATTCTTCCATGTCAAGGAGATATCCACAGATTACTACAATTTATAATGTGCCATTAGCCGCCAGTTCAATGATTTTTACAGTTATACCAAGTTGCCATCAAGAAACATGTAACCAGAAATGAGACAGACAATGGTAAAATATTTTATCTAGCAAAATGTCATCACTATGAGAGTATACTCACAGATTCAGGCAAAAAGTGGCTCCAGTGACGGGGCATTTGGTGCTTCTCACCTTCTCCATTTATGCCCACAAGAACAATGAAGATATTACTACAGGTGCCAGCAGACGCATCTGACCCAGTGGCTACTTTCAGCTTGTACAGTCCCATGGCTTGAGGAGATGAGGCAGCAGCTCTGAAAGACAAGAGTTTAAAACAGATGTGTCCAATGTTGAGCAACTAAAAATGACTAAAGAGCAGATCAAATGCACAATGTACTAAGAAAGATTGATACTGGTCTCCTTGTGCCAGAACCAAAAAGCAGAGTATGCAGCTATGAATATGTTAGGGGAAAAAAAAAAAAAAAAAAAAAAAGTGCACAATAGCACTTTAGTTTAACACTGGGCACATGCTATTGTTGACATCTCTTTAAAATGTTAAACGTTGCCATTTGTACTCTAAGATAGTGATTTTGAATGTGGCATGGTTGTTGGTGCCAGATGAGCTGGTCTGAATATTTCAAAAACTTGATCTACTAGGGTTTTCATACAACCATCTCTAGGGATTACAGAGAACAGTCCAAAAAGAGAAAATATCCAGCGAGCAGCAGTGGTGTGGATGAAAAGGCCTTGAAGTCAGAAGAATGGGCAAACTGGCTTGAGGTGATAGAAAGGCAATAGTAACTCATATTTACTTGTTACAACCAAGGTATGCAGAATGCTAGGGCTGCACCGATAAGCATTTGCAGGAGTACTTTTACTTCTGCAAATGCTCTGATGCTTGACCCAATACCTGGGCAGTGAGGGTATGATCGGTGCTGAAGTGGGGGAGGGGAGTTACAAGCACCAATCTCCCTGTAGATTTCAGTAAAGCAGCTGCCAGCCACTTCTGCCCCCCCCCCCCCCCCCTGCGGCCTTCAGCTGCTTTGTTAAAATCTATACAGGGAGATCTGTGTACCCCTCCATGCTCCTCCTTTGTCCCAGATCTGTCAGGATGGAGAGCAGAGGAAGGAGACATTAAATCTGTAATTTACCATCTCCTTCCTTTTCTGAATGGATAGAGTCAGTGATCACCGACTGTCCATTAATAATTGAGCATTGTGAACTGTATAGTTTACAATGCTTCAGTTTATGAATGGAGGAGCGTCTGTCTCCTGTCCATCTTCAGTGCAGCTGAGCAAGGGACTGGGAATCTGTCCCTTTCCCTGGGGAGATGACAGGGTCTGTTTAAACCCAATATCCCAAAGTCCAAATAGGGGAAAAGACAAAACAAACACTGACAGTGTGTGTGTTAGTGCTGCATATTAGTGCCACAGTCACATGACATTGGTGCAACCCTACAGAATACCATCCCTGAAACAAACACATTAAACCTTGAAGCAGATGGGCTACAGCAGAAGACTACACTGGGTTCAACTCCTCTCAGCCAAGAACAGGAAACTGAGGCTACAAGTTGCACAGGCTCTCCAAAATTGGTTAATATGAGTCAGAGGAGTCGATGTCAGCTGCAACATTCAATTCAGGATTTTGAGTAAACATAAATGTATCCTGCCTTGTGTCAACAGTGCAGGTGGCAATGGTATGGGGGCAGCAGGATAATGCACTGTGTCACGAAGCTCAAATCTCAAACTGGTTTCTAGAACATGACAATGAGTTCACTTTACTCTCAATGGCCTCCACAATTACCAGATCATAAACCAATAGAGCACCTTTGGGGAAGGTTCCAACACCTTGTTGAATCTGTGCCATGAATAGGGATACACACTTTTGTTGTCTGTGCACCTCTTCAAAAGATTTCACCTCACTTTGTCCCAATGACGAATGTTTTTGAACATTTGAGGTTTTTAGTAAAAAAGGATTGGTATAAAGCATCAGTGGAGAGGAGACACATTTTTCCCTCATATCAACTCTTACAGGAGAGAATTTCCCTTTCTAGGGGTAGATTTCATCTCACTTCCTGTTGTCTCCTTCCGTTTTATCGAGTTGGATGTTTGAAAGTAGGGGCCTGCCCTATATGCTCTGCAGAAATTTGGGCCTAAGGTGTTGCCCCAACACTAAGCCCTCAAAGTGACTCTTGGTGGGCACTGGAATGCCCTGCTGTAAAATTATTATTATATCAAGAATTGTAATTACATGCACCTGTTGAACAGGGGCAGAAAAAAAATAAAATAAAATAAATGTGCCTTAGGCACTGGTGCCACAACACCTCACAAAAACCTCTAGTTGTAGAGCAGGAATGAGCCCTACTGCAAAGTATTGGATCAAAAATTGACACTACAACCATTCAAATATTGTAGGTTGAGTGCAGCAACAAACGCTGCTGCAAAATATTGCATCAAAAATTGTAATTACACGCCCCTGTTAAACAGGGCTGAGAAATTGGGCCTTAGCCACTGGTGGCTGTGCCCAGAACCAAAAATGTTCTTCCAAGCTTGAGCATTTAGGAGGAAGAGGATAGTCAGTCAATCAGCATAGGCAGTCTTGAAGGGATGTGAAATTTCAAAAAAATTATTCGGTTACATCAGCGTCAGGTGCTTTGTAGCTGGTGATCCAAGACGGATCCATTTTTATGA